>NC_136411.1:61325000-62025000 GCF_051521515.1 Lactuca serriola
AAAGTACTGTTCATTACTGTTCACAACAGTACCTTCGGTTCTAGCCTGACCTCGGACCGAACCCTTGCCTTCGCTTCCGAGACCAGCCCCTCCGAGCCGTGCACAGCTGACCGAACTTCGGCCTAGGGACCGAGTTTCGGCCTAGGTCCGAAGAATCTCGCTGGAAATTATGTTTTTCACCCCGTTTTCGCGTATTTTTGCGTTTTAAACCCATTTTTAATTATTTTAACATAGGATTTTCACCCAAAACTTTATTTTTAATTATAAGACCCCTAAATTAATGATTTAATCACATTTTAAGGATAAAATCTTATTTAAAAAGGAGTTGGTAAAGTACAAAAAGAAGAGTGTTGACTTTACCTTATTTTATGACGCAAGCAACCCCCATACCCACTCCATGACAACCCACACTCCTCCCCACCATACCTTGTACTTTTTACCTCCCACACAAGCCATCTCCATGTTGTGAGAGCTGGATATTCATCCTCTCTCCTCATTTTCTCTCATTTGTTCTCATTTCACAAGAAGATCAAACTCCTTTCTCTCTCTCACTTTCTCTCTTTAGAAATCCGAAATTCAAGGGCTGATCTTGAGATTTTCCTCCACCTTTGGTAAGCATAATCCATTTCCTTTAAGATTATCTCAATTATTTCCACTCAAATCATGAGTATCTTACACAAACTCCATTAAATTTGTGTTAAAGCTTCGAATCTTCAAGCGATTCTTCAAGTGTTCTTGGGTTGAACACTTCTCTTCTTCAACACTTATCTACTGAAAACACTTAAGGTGAGTTCATACCCCTACATTTTCACGTTTTCTCAAGTTTTTAGGGGGGGAATACAAGTTAAAATACTTAGAACATAACTACATTTTTCTAACAGCTTTCATCAGAAAAGTTTCACTCCATTCACGGACTGTTTTGGACATCTTAAATATTTTTGTTTTCAAAACTGTTTTAGGTGCATGTAGTTCCACTTCTTAGCTTTAAAATGACTACTTGCACATCTCCATACGATTTTTCTACAATTTATGGTGATTTTTACAAAACTGCCTATCATTTCAAACGTCAATCCGGACCAGTCTGTGATTATGGACTTTTTCACCCAAGTTAGAGGTCATTAAAAATTATAATAAAAATTATGAACAAACTAGACTCATTTTCCAAACTCTCAGAAGTTACAGAGCCTGATTTGGACATTTTATGATTTTTCTACAATTTTTCCAATAACAGTTACAGAAAATGTTATTAACAGAAAAACACAATAAATTTCATTTCACCTTGTAACATGTTGAGCAAGGTATACATCGTTATGTGATTATGTGTAGTTGCAATATATGACAAATTTTGTATTCTTACATAGACATACATCAGAAAACAAGTGGATTTACACCTTCACAAGTATGACAAATGTATATATATATACGATATTACGAGGCTATATCCATTAAAATATAAACATTGATAAACTATGACAAGTAAGGCCTATGCTCATTTCCCACGAAATCAATCGATAAACTATAATAGGTATAGTTTAGGGTTATTTATATAACAAACACAATATTAAAGGTCTTATACTTACAAAAGAGTTATTGCCGCCATGGACGATTAAGATAATCTATAATAAGTATAGTTAAGCCATTATACCCCCACAAATGAACGCGTTAGTTATAATCGGTATAGTTATGGTAAATACATATTACAAACAAAGTAATAAACTATAATAGGTATAGTTTATGTTTTCATCTACCCTAGGAACTTAATTACAAGAAAGGAATTCACCATCACATCACTTTTGATAAGCTATTCATATGCATAGTTCAGGTTCACTAATCTCTATTACTCCCCGGTGAACTATGATATGTATAGGTTATATTCACATTAAAGGTTCACATTGTTAGACTTCAACTATAATCGTTGAGCGTATATGCTTGAGTCATACAAGAATTTAGTCTGGATTGGCTTAGAATTGGTGGTGCCCGCCTCATCTCCTGTTCCTCGTCGGGTTGTGGACCTAGGGCAGACCCACTACATTCGACGTTTTATCTAACTTAAATCTTCTATAACTTATATACGCTGGACAATTATAGGGGAATTCTACGGGTCAATCTAGAATACATTAACACATCATATAGGTTATATTCACCATCACTTTTGATAAGCTATCATATGCATAGTTCAGGTTCACTAATCTCTATTACTCCCCGGTGAACTATGGTATGTATAGGTTATATTCACATTAAAGGTTAGCATTGTTAGACTTCAACTATAATCATTGAGCGTATATGCTTGAGTCATACAAGAATTTAGTCTGGATTGGCTTAGAATTGGTGGTGCCCGCCTCATCTCCTGTTCCTCGTTGGGTTGTGGACCTAGGGCAGACCCACTACATTCGACGTTTTATCTGACTTAAATCTTCTATAACTTATATACGCTGGATGATTATAGAGGAAATCTACGGGTCAATCTAGGGTTAATCAACACATCATATTGGAATATTTTGTTTACACCTAACTAAGAAAATATTGGATTTTCTGGATTCATATCCTATCGCTTTTAAAAAGGAAAACGGTTTCTACTCCAAACAAAACTCTTATGAACTCACCAACTTAATTGTTGACACTTTTCAAAACTACTTGTATTCTCAGGAAATCAGTGAAACAGGAAAACTTCAGCGCTTTGAGGATGGGACGTTAAACTGTCAACAATTTATTTTTGTCATCATATTGTAATTGATTTTGAATCATGTAAACAAATACTTTGGTGTAACTTTTTCAATTATATTTATGATGGTTGTATTTACTTTGAGCACTGTTATACATATTGTTGTGATACTGAACATGAAGTCCTCCACCCCTGGACGTTCCGCCATCCTTGGTTTGGGGGTGTGACAGTTGGCCCACCCTGGCCTAATTCATCTGAACGAATCCGTGAATGTCACGGCTACCATGTAGTCTTTCTGCACATCCCACACTATTTGGCCGATTGTGAATGCTACGGCTCCCCCGCAGTCTTACAACACTTTCCACACTATCTAACTACTAGTGAATGATACGGCCTCCTCGTAGTCTTATGAAACTTTCATCCTAACTGACCATTAGTGAATGCTACAGATCCCCCGTAGTCTTACAACACTTTCACCCTAATGACAGTTAGTGAATGCTATGGCTCCCCCATAGTCTTACAACACTTTCATCCTAACTGACCATTAGTGAATGCTACGGCTCCCCCGTAGTCTTATGCCACTTTTTCCCTAACACAACCACAACCAATTGTCTTACCCCTAATCTATCAATTCAAAGCACATGCAGAGTCGAGCACACACTCGACCAAACGCCCGAGCTGAACTCAATTCATGACGGGAGCCCTAACCTGCTTCCCCAAATTCTGCCATCAAGTTCCAAGAAGATGCGATTCACATGCTGGGGAGTTTTACCGAAATCCCAACTCGCACAACCCTCAAACCAATAAGCTACTTGGGCCTCCTTTCTCCCTGACAGGGATGTGAAATTTATCCTAGTTTCAATACCGCTCCTGCTTTTGCATCCCGGGACGATTCTCCCCCACTTTGAATCAACTAAATTCTCAAAGCATGCGAGAATTGAAAGGTTCCCAATCCTTCTTTCCTTACAACGATTAACTTGCTGACTACTAACACTTAGCCTTGCTAGTGACCCATTACTAGCGAACTCAAAAGGATGCACACTCAGTGAAGACTAGATGAATAATTTTCTAATCCTAGAGAAACTAATAATCATAGACACCTTGAAATGAGACCACACTTATATCTTGAAGTCCAAATAACCGATGTCCAGACCAAAGCCTCCGCAGTAGACCACTGCCCTGACGCCTCCAAGAGCCAACCCAAGCATAATGGCTGAGTCACCAATCCCGACCGCAGACCTTGTGACAACCCGATATTTCAACTCGATGTAATGACCTGAAAAGTCAATTAATGTAACCACTTTTGTGATAATGAAATTAACTTCGAAAATAAAATGTCCAAAAAGTTTCTATTTAATTACCTACTGTGATAGATGTCTTTAAATCGTGATCGTACGTAAAAAGAACGCCCAAATCCGACTTCGTATATTGAAGTTATGATTTTCCAAGTTCGGCTGAGCAACAGACAGCTAAAAACTCGAATCGGAGATCGAGCGACTTTTGGCCGGAATGACCTAAACGAGAATCGAAGGTCTCGACAATGGGAATTCAGCAGTAAAAAGTCTGGCAAAAACCGACGTCAGAGAAAGAAGTTATGAATTTCTAAAGAAAGTCCTTAAACACGACCCTTTTAAAAATAAATAATAAAAATAATTTCGGAATTTGCCGACGGAATCTAAACGAAAGTTGTAGATCTTAGTCTCACCTACGCGTGGATATAAAGAACGTCGAAAACGGAGTTCGTATGAAGGAGATATGAATTTTAGAAGTTTATTAATTAAAATAAATATAAATTTAATTATAAACTCTTGGTAATATCCGAAGAGGAGTCAGCAGATACGACCGAGGTACGCCCTGCGTACCCTCGTAAGCCCCGTGTACTCAAATCAAGGGCCCCGGTTCGTCCACGTCGCCCCTTATGCGAGCTACGCCCCGTCCCATCCGAACTCCGGGGCAGTCGAGGACTCGGTCATGCATGACGCACGGGTACGCCTCGCGTACGCCCCGCGTACCGAGGCCTCTCAGCCGCTATAAAAGGGATGCGAGGGTTCCGGGAAAACTTGCTCATTTCCTCTCGTTTCTCTTGCGTTTTGCCTTGTTTTCCGTGCCCGTGATAACCCGAAGCCCTGGTCTTTTTGCCCACGTCCCGAAGATCGTTTTTACTCCCGAGATTCCCGAGAATCCCGAGAAAAATCCGTTTCCCGAGACGAAATTCTGCCCGGTTTCCATCTCGCTTTCTTCAAACCTTCAGGTGAGTTCATACCCCTACAAAAACACTTTAAATACGTTTTAAATGCTTTTTATACTCTTTTAAGGGGGTGGGGGGGGGGGGGGGGAATACAAGTAAACATACGGTTATTATCGTGTGAAACATCGATCTTTTGCTATACTTTTCATACTATTGTTTTAACTATCTTATGAAGTCATCATCATGCAAAACACCTCACAACACAGCTTTTCCCTCTTGGGATACAATATGTTTTATAAATAGAAATAATGTTTTATTTATACGTTTACATACAAATACATCATATCAAGGGTAACATTCTTTAATAAATCATTTTATGCATTCAAAGAACTTATGATTTATGCTTTGTCAAACATTGTGAAAAAGGATAAACTTTGCATACAAAACTACTACTTTAATACAGACTTAGTTGAGAATCCGTGAGACGAGTATATCTTCAAATAATACCTTTTTGCTAAAAGGTACCGCTACAAGTCCTGTCTATAACCAGAGTCTCCCGTTCGAAGAACATGTCAAATGTGTATAGATCTATACGGGAAGTCATGATCCCGCGCCCTGACTGTTAGCTATAGTCCGTCCTTTGGGGTGACAGTTTGTCATAATGCTACGACGCCTGAAGAGCATCGCTACAGGCATATTATGTTTAGTATGGTTATAAAACTCATCGGATATACAATTATTATAGTACTTTTGATTGATGAATGAGTAGCTATTAAAACTATTCTTCATGTAGCAAACTTAAATCTTCTAATAGGTTTTATTATATAAATCCATGCTTCAACCTTCTAAAGCATGTCATTTGCTTTCGGTTTTTAGTCTAGGACATTAGGCTAACTATTACTTTAGGAAAATATGGGATTTTCCTGTATACAAAACAAACAACTAATAGGAAAATAAGGGATTTTCTTGATTCGGCTATCTACATTATTCAATATAAATATTCTCATGCATTTCACACTTTTATAAGAAAATAAGGGATTTTCTTGGAAAACATACTCTCAATTTGGAATGGCATACAAATTTTCTAAACCACTTATGAACTCACCAACTTAATTGTTGACACTTTCTCTTTGAAATAACTTGTATTCTCAGGGAACCCCTAAGCAGGTTTGGAAATCAACTTTTGGGGATTAACGCGCTGGCGTTAATTACTTCTTTTGAAAGATGTTTATATATTTATCTTTTGAACATGTAATGAATACAATTATGTAAACATTTTTAAACCTTTATATATGTATGGTGGTGTGTACTTTCCTTTCTATGAACTGTTATGATACTGAATATGACGTCCTCCGCCCCCGAACGTTTCCGCCGTTCTGGTTTGGGGGTGTGACAGATTGGTATCAGAGCATTGTTTATAGTGAATTAAGTATATCAAAACCATTTTTGGTATACAACTATAAACTCAACTGGGAAAAAAAACTCTGAGAAGAGTCATACTTTTGAAATTAAATTTATTTAGTTTTTGTAAGGTAAGCATGCACTCATTTCATACTAATAACAGTTTCACATCGGACCATTTTAGAAGTATTACAAATAAGTTGTGCAGTGCAGGTACGCCTTGGGACATGTAATTGGAACTGGGAAGAATATAGCCTGATCAACTATATTTGTCTGAGAGCCGACTAACGTGTGCCAAGGAGTGTCTGCAGTGGACAACAAATTTAAAACTTACCAAAAACATATCGTTAAATAATACTAAGGGAGTATTTGAGTATCAACAACCATTAAACTTAAGGGTAAATTTCATGTACTCTAGCTTATAGTAAATTCTTAACCCTATTCTCGTACAGACTCAATGGCTGGATTCCACCACCCCAATGACCCCTACTACCCCAACCAAGGTAACGGAGGATGGATCGAAGAAGATCCCGAAGAAGACGAAGAACCTATAGAGTTGGATGAAGGAGATGACTCTGGTACAGATTCAGAGCCAGAGGTTATCAATCCACCGGCCCCACAACCTCCCGTCCATGTGAGGAACTTCCAAGGACCCACTCCTGTATGGGGGAGTCACCTCCACCATTGGAGCCAACAACAAAACCTATGCCCTCCCTACGGCATGTGCCGTGACTTCTACGATGTCTGCGGCGGAGGTTCAACTGATCGGGCACTACCAGTAATGGTGGGCAAGCTAGCCAATCAGTCCTACCAATCCGGAGTTCAAGCTAGCCGGATTCGGGATGTCAACATAGAAGTACAGGTTCACACTTCTGACATCCGTAGGCTGGATAGAATTCAGGACAATGCCCAAATCCAAACCGAGGCATTCCAAGCACAAATGATTGCAGCCCTAGCCGAATTAAGGGAACACCAAGCTGCTTTTGATAGGCATCTAATGGAATCGAAGCAATCGGATGCGGAGTCAAGCTCCAAGTGCAACCTACGTCGCAAGTAGTGCTTGCCAAAATTCTGAATTTTGTTATAAATTAGGACTTCGGATAAGAGTATTATTTTCTTTAAACTTTCTGTAATCGGAGACCTTTAGAAAGGTCAAATTTTTTTTTGTCTAAACTCAGATGTAACACAACTGTATGTTTAATATATATAGGACATATCTCTTTCGTATGATAAGTATGTGCATTTCATTCAATTCATAAATATATCTATTCAAACTCCATTTGTAAATCAAGCTCAAGACCCTGTGTTGGTCAAACCAAGTTCTTGAACTATTAAAGAAAGTTAACTCAATATCATTCAACTCTCAACCACCAAAACTTATAATCTCTCATTTTCTTTTGGCAGCGCGATGCCCCCTCATCCAAACCTAAGGCCCAGGCCGGGCACGGCGCCACCACCACCTCCACCACCAACGTATGATCCGGCCATGGTCCAGGCTACTATCACAGTAGTAGTAACAGCAGCTCTCTCGCAAATAAACTCCAATGGAAATGGTGGTACAGGGAGCAGCACGAATCATTCCAATCGTGGCACTGGTCATGGTCAAGTAAGAGAATGTACTTACAAGGAATTCTCCAACTCAAAGCCAAAAACTTTTAATGGAATTGGGGGAGTCATTACACTAATGCAATGGTTCGAAAAGACCGAAACAGTCTTCGAGATCTGCTCATGCCAAGAAACAAGCAAGGTTAAGTTCGCTGCTTGCACCTTCATAGATCGAGCCCTCACTTGGTGGAAAAGCCATGTGAATTTTGTGACTCTCACTGTCGCCAACACCATGAGTTGGGAGGATCTAAAAGTTCTACTACTAGAAGAATACTGCCCAAGGGGCGAAGTGAAAAAGCTTGAGCAAGAGCTCTGGAATCTGAAGATGATTGGGTCTGATCTAGTCGCCTACACAGCTAGGTTCAACGACCTCGCTGCATTGTGCCCTACCATGGTCAACCCAGAATCAAAGAAAGTTGAAAGGTACATTTGGGGGTTGTCACCCCAGATTCAAGGGCATGTCCTAGCTTCCAACCCTATTACCTACAACAACGCTAAACGCCTGGCTCAACGACTCATCGACCACGGGGTAAAACAGGGTACCATTGCAGCTACCGCCAATCCATCTAAGGAGGCACAGGGCCAGAATAGGCCTTGGAACAAGAGAAGGGGACAAACCCTACAGGAGAACCTCAAGAAACAACAAGTAGTAGCGATCCACACTATTACTATACCTACCAACACTGCCCCCACAAGCTCATACAATGGGAAACTTCCGAAATGCAACCAATGCAACTTCCACCACCACGGTCTCTGCCGTGACCTCCAATGCACTAGGTGCAATAAAAAGGGGCATACAGCACACTACTGCAAGGAACCGACACAACAATCCGCCCCCGCTGCTAATACCGGAGTAAGTCGCGCCTGCTTTGAGTGCGGAGACACGGGGCACTACCGCAGGGACTGCCCAAAGGCAAACAACAGGAATACCGGCGGAAGGGGCCGAGTATTCGCAATGGGACAAGACGAAGCCGTTGCGGACCCCACTGTTGTTACGGGTACATTTCTTATTGATAACTTGTATGCATGCATCTTGTTCGATAGTGGAGCGGAGAGAAGTTTTGTAAGTCACGATTTTAAAGGCCTGCTAAAGCCATTACCACAATCATTAAGTGAACCGTTTATAGTAGAAATGGCCAACGGTAAAACTGAAGGCACTAAGGAGATATACTTAAACTGTACCCTAACTCTAAACGATAATCCCTTTCCAATCAACCTCATGCCAGTCTCGATTAAGAGTTTCGATGTCATCATTGGCATAGATTGGCTGAGTTCTCATCATGCTGACATTTTATGTTACGATAAGGCCGTTCGCCTTAATCTGCCAACCGGCGAAACTTTCCTTGTCTTGGGCGACAAACCTAGTACCACTCTTCATATCATCTCAATCATCCAAGCTCAGAAGTGCCTACGCAAGGAGTATCACGCGTTTCTGGCACATGTCGTGGATGTGAAACGCGAAGTCCAGGACATCAAGAATGTGCCTGACGTATGCGATTTTCCCGACGTTTTTCCCGAGGACCTTCCAGGAATACCACCCGCGAGACAAGTCGAGTTCAGAATCGACCTGGTTCCCGAAGCTACCCCAGTAGCCAAAGCGCCCTATCGGTTAGCCCCGACGGAGATGCAAGAGCTATCCAGCCAACTGAATGAGCTACTCGGAAAAGGATTCATCAGGCCGAGCTTCTCGCCTTGGGGAGCACCCGTATTATTCGTGAAAAAGAAGGATGGATCATTCCGGATGTGCATCGACTACCGAGGACACAACAAACTTACCATCAAGAACCGTTATCCCTTACCCCGAATCGATGACTTATTCGACCAACTCCAAGGAGCCAACTAGTTCTCCAAGATCGATCTGAGGTCAGGATATCACCAGCTGCGAGTCCTAGAGAGTGATGTTCCCAAGACGGCCTTCCGAACGAGATACAGACCTTACGAGTTCGTAGTGATGCCGTTCGGACTAACCAATGCCCCGGCCGTATTCATGGACCTAATGAATCGGGTATGTCGTCCATTCTTGGATAAATTTGTGATAGTATTCATAGACGACATACTCATTTATTCAAAGAATAAACAAGAGCATAGTCAACATCTGAGACAAGTCTTAGAGACGTTACGAACTGAGAGACTCTATGCAAAGTTCTCGAAATGCGAGTTTTGGATTAGAAGGGTGGACTTCCTCGGTCACGTGGTCAGCAAGGAAGGAATCCACGTGGACCCATCAAAAATCAAGGCTATCAAAAATTGGTCTGCACCAACTACACCAACAGAGATTTGCCAGTTTCTAGGTCTTGCTGGTTATTATCGAAGGTTCATTCAGAACTTCTCCAACTTCGCAAAGCCTCTTACCACCTTAACTCAGAATGGGGTGACCTACAACTGGGGAGAAAAACAAGATGCTGCATTTCAAACTTTGAAACATGCCCTTTGTAGTGCGCCCATTCTTTCTCTTCCAGAGGGGACCGAAGATTTTGTGGTGTATTGCGATGCTTCGAAGCAAGGGCTGGGCTGTGTACTAATGCAGAGAGGAAAGGTTATTGCATATGCCTCGCAACAACTGAAAACGCATGAAGTCAACTACACCACTCATGACCTAGAACTTGGAGCAGTGGTCTTCGCTCTAAAAATCTGGAGGCACTACCTATACGGGACCAAGTGCACCATCTTTACGGACCACAAGAGCCTTCAACACATCTTCGACCAGAAGGAGTTAAACATGAGACAGCGACGTTGGGTTGAATTGCTCAACGACTACGAATGTGAGATTCGCTATCATCCCGGTAAGGCAAACGTCGTGGCCGATGCCCTTAGTCGTAAGGAGTACTCTGGTCGAAGAGTGAAGTCATTAACCATGTCGATCCATTCGCACCTGTCAGCACAAGTCAAGGAGGCTCAAATAGAGGCCTTGAAACCCGAAAACATGACAGGTGAGACCCTTAGGGCGATGGACAAGAACCTAGAAATCAAGAGTGATGGAGTACGCTACTTCATGGACCGAATCTGGACACCCAAGTTTGGTGGGTTCAGAGAGGTAGTTATGAGCGAAGCACACAGGACTCTGTACTCCGTGCACCCAAGGTCAGATAGGATGTATCTAGATCTCAAGCAACTCTACTGGTGGCCAAACATGAAAGCAGAGATTGCTACCTATGTGAGCAAGTGTTTGACTTGCGCCAAGATAAAAATAGAACACCAAAAACCCTCAGGTCTACTCCATCAACCTGAAATACCTGAGTGGAAATGGGAACAGATTTCCATGGACTTCATAACGAAACTGCCCAAAACTCAGGGTGGCCAAGATACTATTTGGGTGATCGTCGATAGACTAACTAAGTCCGCTCATTTCTTACCGATCAAGGAAACTGATAAGATGGAAAAACTATCGAGAACCTGCATTCGGGAGATCGTACGACTTCATGGAGTGCCGATGTCTATCATCTCAAATAGGGACAGCAGATTTACTTCCAGATTCTGGCAATCATTGCAAAAATCCATGGGAACATGGTTGGATATGAGTACAGCATACCACCCACAAACTGATGGACAGAGTGAGAGGACGATCCAAACCTTGGAAGACATGTTGCGAGCATGTGTAATCGACTTTGGTAAAGCGTGGGATGTTCACTTACCTTTAGTCGAGTTCTCTTATAACAATAGTTATCATACTAGTATCAAGACTGCTCCATTTGAAGCCCTTTACGGCCGTCTCACCTCTGTGCTGGACGGAAGTAGGCGACACGTAGTTGGCAAAAGGTCTAGTCCCTGATAGCACCCTCACTAGTCCGGAGATCATCAGAGAAACGACTGAAAAGATCGTTCAAATATGAGAACGACTGAAATCCTCGAAGGATAGGCAAAAGGGTTATGCCTAAAAAAGACGAAAACCCTTGGAATTTCAGATTGGAGACCGTGTACTGCTAAAGATCTCACCCTGCAAGGGCATGATACGCTTTGGAAAGCGTGGGAAACTAAATCCTCGGTACATTGGACCCTTCGAAATCATTTCAAGAATTGGTCCAGTGGCTTACAAACTCCAACTTCCAATCGAGCTTAACAAAGTACATCCAGTATTCCACGTATCGAACCTGAAAAAGTGTTTGTCCGACGAAACACTAGTAATTCCACTCAAAGAAATCAAACTTAACGAAAACCTTAACTTTGTGGAAGAACCTGTCGAGATCATGGATAGAGAAATTAAATGAACTAAGCAGAGTCGAATACCAATAGTAAAGGTTCGCTGGAACGCTAAGCGAGGACCTGAATTCACATGGGAACGAGAAGATCAGATGCAACAGAAGTATCTGCATCTTTTCCTCAGCCCCTAAAACTTTTCTTTTGTATTTAATTTTGGGACAAAATTCCCTCTAACAAGGGGATGATGTGACAACCCGATATTTCAACTCGATGTAATGACCTTAAAAGTCAATTATTGTAACCACTTTTGTGATAATGAAATTAACTTCGAAAATAAAATGTCCAAAAAGTTTCTATTTAATTACCTACTGTGATAGATGTCTTTAAACCGTGATCGTACGTAAAAAGAACCCCCAAATCCGACTTCGTATATTGAAGTTATGATTTTTCCAAGTTCGGTTTAGCAACAGACAGCTAAAAACTCGAATCGGAGATCGAGCGACTTTTGGCCGGAATGACCTAAACGAGAATCGAAGGTCTCGACAATGGTAATTTAGCGGTAAAAAGTCTGGCAAAAACTGACGTCAGAGAAAGAAGTTATGAATTTCTAAAGAAATTCCTTAAACACGACCCTTTTAAAAATAAATAATAAAAATAATTTCGGAATTTGCCGAAGGAATCTAAACGAAAGTTGTAGATCTTAGTCTCACCTACGCGTGGATATAAAGAACGTCGAAAACGGAGTTCGTATGAAGGAGATATGAATTTTAGAAGTTTATTAATTAAAATAAATATAAATTCAATTATAAACTCTTGGTATTATCCGAAGAGGAGTCAGCAGATAGGACCGAGGTACGCCTTGCGTAGCCTCGTACGCCCCGCGTACTCAAATCAAGGGCCCCGGCTCGTCCACGTCGCCCCCTATGCGAGCTACGCCCCGTCCCATCTGAAGTCCGGGGCAGTCGAGGACTCGGTCATGCATGACGCACGGGTACGCCCCGCGTACGCCCGTATGCCCCGCGTACCGAGGCCTCTCAGCCCCTATAAAAGGGATGCGAGGGTTCCGGGAAAACATGCTCATTTCCTCTCGTTTCTCTTGCGTTTTGCCTCGTTTTCCGTGTCTGTGCTAACCCGAAGCCCTGGTCTTTTTGCCCAAGTCCCGAAGATCGTTTTTACTCCCGAGATTCCCGAGAATCCCGAGAAAAATCCGTTTCCCGAGACGAAATTCTGCCCGGTTTCCATCTCGCTTTCTTCAAACCTTCAGGTGAGTTCATACCCCTACAAACACACTTTAAATACGTTTTAAATGCTTTTTATACTCTTTTAAGGGAGGGGGGGGGAATACAAGTAAACATACGGTTATTATCGTGTGAAACATCGATCTTTTGCTATACTTTTCATACTGTTGTTTTAACTATCTTATGAAGTCATCATCATGCAAAACACCTCACAACACAGCTTTACCCTCTTGGGATACAATATGTTTTATAAATAGAAATAATGTTTTATTTATACGTTTACATATAAATACATCATATCATGGGTAACATTCTTTAATAAATCATTTTATGCATTCAAAGAACTTAAGATTTATTCTTTGTCAAACATTGTGAAAAAGGATAAACTTTGCATACAAAACTACTACTTTAATACAGACTTAGTTGAGAATCCGTGAGACGAGTATATCTTCAAATAATACCTTTTTGCTAAAAGGTACCGCTACAAGTCCTGTCTATAACCAGAGTCTCCCGTTCGGAGAACGTGTCAAATGCGTATAGATCTATACGGGAAGTCATGATCCCGCGCCGTGACTGTTAGCTACAGTCTGTCCTTTGGGGTGACAGTTTGTCATAACGCTACGACGCCTGAAGAACGTCGCTACAGGCATATTATGTTTAGTATGGTTATAAAACTCATCGGATATACAATTATTATAGTACTTTTGATTGATGAATGAGTAGCTATTAAAACTATTCTTCATCTAGCAAACTGAAATCTTCTAATAGGTTTTATTATATAAATCTATGCTTCAACCTTCTAAAGCATGTCATTTGCTTTCGGTTTTTAGTCTAGGACATTAGGCTAACTATTACTTTAGGAAAATATGGGATTTTCCTGTATACAAAACAAACAACTAATAGGAAAATAAGGGATTTTCTTGATTCAACTATCTACATTATTCAATACGAATATTCTCATGCATTTCACACTTTTATAAGAAAATAAGGGATTTTCTTGGAAAACATACTCTCAATTTGGAATGGAATACAAATTTTATAAACCACTTATGAACTCACCAACTTAATTATTGACACTTTCTCTTTGAAATAACTTGTATTCTCAGGGAACCGCTAAGCAGGTTTGGAAATCAACTTTTGGGGATTAACGCACTGGCGTTAATTACTTCTTTTGAAAGATGTTAATGTATTTATCTTTTGAACATGTAATGAATACAATTATGTAAACATTTTTAAACCTTTATATATGTATGGTGGTGTGTACTTTCCTTTCTATGAACTGTTATGATACTGAATATGACGTCCTCCGCCCCGAACGTTTCCGCCGTTCTGGTTTGGGGGTGTGACAGACCTTCCATATCACGTCCCCGAACTGATCTTGACCATAGACCTAGATAACATTGAACGCTCCAATCCAGCAAAGAGAGAAATGACCTTGCACTAACCACCCCGTGACTCACGGTATGCAAATGAAATACGAAAATGTTTGAAGGTATAACCCAAACACAAGCAGGGTAACAAACCCAGAGATACACTTACTAAAACCCTTGAAATGAAAAACTCCTTCGTGTGGTTTCCCGCAAGTACTGCATCGAATCCAGCCCTGCTGGCCGTTAAAAGGTTGACCCGAACTCTTGGGTCTCTTTCTGGACCCTCCAATATATGCTCCTAATCTGGTCCCCTCTTCCCAATGTGCTTCAAATCAATCCCTCACTCTTGGCTCTAGAAATCATATCATCCAGGGTATCGCACCCTGAGACACTCACAAACTCAATCGTCTACGCCTAAACTGTAATAGCTGGAACAACCTTTGCCCTAATTGGGATACAAATACTCCCAAGACATAGTGTCCAATCCCAAAAGTGCAATAGAATGCACAATTAATCTGTGCCGTCCGATACAAGAGATCCACAAACGAACTAAACCTTAGCTCCTACAGGGTAGGGACTAGTACGGAAAACACTTTCCATCTCCTTAACCCAATGCGAACTCAAATCCATGGCAGTTCCTCCACTAACTGGCTCACCACCAGAGTCAGGACCAACCTTGGTCCTTCCTCATATGTGCTCATCCTCGTCTGGCAAAGCAGCTATCTCCACAATCAGAGCATAACCAAGAATTCTCCTTCCCATAAGCTTCTTAGATTCTCCAAGAATCTCACCGATTCGAGTATGGATCCTGTACTTTCAGCAGTACGGGCCCATACTACCTTCCACACCTATCCATACTTTCCTCAGAAATCCTCCCGAATCCTCTAGGCCACTTACTCCACTAGTGCACCAAATATCCGCTAAACAACAACACAATACCCACCAAAGCAACTCCTAGGTTCCCAACCTCACCGAACCGCCCCACTAACTCACTATAGCATATCCTAGGATTTCCTAGGTTCCTAACCTCACCCTGCCATTAGCTGCCGAGGAACTCCTCATGATGCTAGCCATCTACCTCCTGAATATCATCATATTCACTTAGTAGCTGACACCCATCATTCAAGAGTTCCACAAAGCACAAAGCAAGCAACATTTGTGCAGTAGCACTCCGATCAAAAGAACTATCATTGAACATTCAGCCCACATACCACAACTCATGCTATCCACATCCATCCATCCTCACTAACGGCTGCCTTATGCATGCAAATTATACACATAACAATATCTAATAGACTGTCAAATAATAGACTCTACCCTAGGACCAAAACCAGACTAGGAATAAGAAATAAGGCCAAATAATATATTCTAAGGCTATAAGATCCTAACCGTCTACAATTTTAAAACCATACACTTAGCAGTTACTACTACCAATAATCATTCTCATTCTAGCATGGAATCAAATATTCCCAAAGCTACAAGCACCACATATCAGGCCAATCTATCGCTGACTACTCAACACAAGCATGCAAGTCTACCAGTTCATACAACATATAAAGGCATCTCCCCTAGCCCTAACTAGCATGTGATTCGCAGATTCATAAGTCAAGTCATAACAGATAACATATATGGGTATTCTGGGGAAACTTACTTAAGCTCGGCTGATTGCATGCACCACACCCTTTCTTGTCTTAGAAATTCTTTCCTTAAAAGAAATTTTCTTTTGAAAACTTTACAGATCCTCAGCTTGAGTTAAGACACACCCGAAAGTATGTCTGAATCCCTCAAAACAAGGCTCTGATATCATTTATTCCAAACATTCTAAAACATCGCTAATTAAAACATTGTTCAAAATTCAAGAACCAATTTTTAAGGAGTTATGTGTGGATTTCCTCTCCACATTTATCTTCAACTTTAATGTTGATGTGAATGACAAGGGAGCCCTTAGTTTTTAGCTTGAAGGAAAGGATCGCGAGTGCTCAATTGTTGAGTTATCTTGGAGGAGTGCAATTTATGATCATTTGTATGCTATCACCCCTAATTTTACAACTTTTCTAAATGAGTCATTTGTTGATTTACCAGAAGAATTATTTGTTCATGACATTTGGTTTTGTTTTAGCAAATGGTACATATAACAATGATGATACTCCAATAAGCCTCATAAGATCTCCAATTCATAGATTCATTCATAAGTTGATCACCTTTTCTATCAATCAAAGGGAATCCAGGGATAAAGTTCAAGAGAGATCTTTTCTTTCTATAGAACATTCTGAATTCAGGAATTTCTTGTGATATTCCATATCATTTGGCTTCATTTCTTTCTAAGAAAACAGTCAGTATGCATTCTGGAGCACCCATTTGTGGAGGTCATTTTGTGACAAAATTAGATTGATCTTATGGGATATTGGAAGAGCCACTTTTTGTGATGCTTTCAAAGATTGAAGGGTGTTTGCTATTGCCCAATCTTTTGTAGAAGACAGAATTGTTTGCGACATGGGAGAAAGTCACTATTCGGTAACTAATGGATGATCCAATTAGAATGATTGAAGAATGTAACATCTGGACTCCCAGGTATCTCATTTTAAGTATTTACATTTAATATTAGAGGGGGACTCGGCGAGTAGGCGCTCAGACTCGCCGAGTGGGATCGCGCATGTGTTGGTCTGATTTAGTGGAGGACTCGGCGAGTCCATGCTATTTAATGAAACCCTAATTTCTCGGGTTTGGGACCTATTTAAGGACCCTTCTAGCCACCATTTGTGGCTACCAGACCATTAATAGAAACCCTTATAGTGCTTGAGCGTTTGTGAGAGAGAATAAGCCATTTTTGGAACTTTGTGGGTTTATTTTGCAAGAAGAAGTTGATTCCAGCTTAGAGGAGGCCAAGGATGTTGCTTATTTGAGGATTGCAAGCAAAGGACATCATCCTTGAGGTAGCCTATCGATCCTTTTTCTATTTTGTTAAAGAATCCATGGATCTAGGGTTTTCTATACCCTTTATTGGGTTGATTTGTTGGGAATATGGTCCCTTATCATGTTTAGACATCAGATTTGGATCCATAGTGCTCCAGAGAACCTATTCCAACTTGCTTTATGAGGAGTTATGGAAGAAATGGACTTAGGATGTTGTATTTGGGGCTAAAACATCAAGTAGTGTCGTTTGGACGTTGCATGAGCATCAAGTTCGAAACTTTACATGATTATCGAGCTTGGGAAGATTAGATCTATGGATTAGAGGAACAGATCTGACCTCAAAAGGATATTTGAGTGTGAGCATGTAACGAACTTGCCGAGTCCATGGGTGGACTCGACGAGTCGAGTCAGGGTTGCCCCTCGATTCGTGACAGGTGTAACTTGTAGAGTGGAAGAAAGACTCGACGACCCAAGAGAGTCTGAAAGGATTCAGAGGACCTGCTTGGACTCGCCGAGTCACCTTTGTGCACTCGACGAGTCGGGTCAAAGTTGACCGTTGACTTTCGTTGACTTTAGGGTTCTGGTCAAGACTGCTTTAGGAGAGTTCAGGGAAGGGTAGAATGGCCTTCTACCCAGTCTATAGAGATGAGATCATGGGAGAGTATTGATCGGGAATGTTATTTGAATAATAGGAGGAGGCTAGGTCGGGACGTTGAGCACGAGAGTTTATCCGACTACATTGAGGTGAGTCTTCTCACTATGCCTTACCCGATGGGGTGATTATGTGTGACCGGAAGGTCTTATGTGTATGATGAAAATGTGATGTATGTTGTATATGTTATATGTTATGATATGAGTATGATGATATGGATCGGAAGATCCCATAGAGCTATGGCCTGGAAAGGCGTATGTGCTGTACGTGGTATTTGGGGAACTCACTAAGCATTATTGCTTACCATTTGCGTGTTATGTGTTTCAGGTATCAGTGATGATCGCAGGAAGGCGCCGGCATGATCAGTACACACTTATGGTGGAGATGTTTTGAGATTCTGGGGTTTTTGATTTGTACTCATGTTATGTAAAAACAATTGATACATGTTTTTGAAAATTGTGGTTAGGTATTTTTATTAAATTAAAATGAAAAATTGTTTTGAAATTTCACGGTGTTACAAGTTGGTATCAGAGCCTTGGTTTGAGGGATTTGGATTCACCTTTGGGTGTATTTGAACTCAAACTGAGGATTTGAGAAACATTTTCATAAAAGAAACAATTTTTCCAAAAAGTAAAAGAATTTGAGGAAAGCAGAAAGAAGCAGTGTGTACGATCAGCCCGTGCCCGAACGGTGATTTCCCAAAATACCCTTACATTATGTATTATGAGATATGATATGATATGCATGCTAAAGTAGGTTAGGTATTCATGTTAGGACTAGAGTGGCCTGATTTGTGATGCCTTAGCCTAGGAGATTTCTGCTGCTAAGAGGTGCTTGAGAGCGAGTAGGTAGCAGTGAGGAGCTTATGAGAGGCTTACCAAAGGGTAGCCTATGCTAGTGATATGTAGAGTATTTGTGAGCTGGGATCCTAGGAGGAGGACTTGGGGTGAATGTTGATGCGGTGTGGGTGGTAGTATTGGGCCCGTGCTACCGAAGACACCGGATCAGTGCACATTCCAAGTAAGAATCCTTAGGGTACTAGGGAGCAAGTAGGGTTGAGTTATTAAGTGCAAGTATACTCGAGCGAGTCTCTGATTTTTTATGTTGTATTTCAGAGGCATCATGGTTGGGACACGCCACAGACCGGGGACTAGCGAGGGGGTGTGAGCGATGAGGAGCTCCGCCAGATGATTCATGATGAGGTGGCTGCAGCCATCCGAGTTGAGATACCAGAGATGTTCGGGTCTATCAAGACCATGCTGATTGAGACTTTTGATGAGCGGTACGCTGCTCTTACTGACGCTGCTGTTGCCGCGGCCACCGCAGCCGTCGCTGCTGCCAGGTCATAGGGGGGTGACTCGTTGCTGTATCGGGAGTTCAGCAACACGAAGCCACCATAGTTTGATGGATCGCAGGATCCTATTGCTGCAATGAGATGGATATCTGATATTGAGGGATGCTTCTACACCTGTTCGTGTCCAGAACATCCGAGGGTTCGGTTTGCACTGAACCAGCTTCGCTTGGGAGCGAAGGATTGGCAGAAATTTGTGACGGCGCATCTTACTTCTGCGGAGATCTCAACGGTGACCTGGGAGAGGTTCACCACTATGTTCAAAGACGAGTACGTTCCCTCGGTGGAAAGGGAACGGTTGGCCATGAGTTCTTGACCCTCAAGCAGGGTACTGAGTCAGTTATTGTGATCACCAGGAAGTTTCATGAGAGGGCGATGTTCTGCCCTGGGTACGTGTCGTCTGAGCAGGCACGCATGAGCCGGTACTTGAGCATTCTAAAGAGGGACATTCGGGAGTTCGTATCGAACTCGACATACGGGACATTTGCTAAGCTTTAGGTAAATGACCGAAAAAGGGAGATTGAGTTGGAGACCCAGGCCAGGGAGGAGGTCCAGTCTCAGGGGTTAGATAGGCGGCCTGTATAGTCTCAGCCGACAGCTAATCAGGAAAAGCCCGCCGATTCGAGAGCTGGAGGCCAGAAGGGCCGCACTTGCGGAAAGTGCGGCAAGGGACACAATGGAGTTTGTCGATCTGGTGCTTGCTACAAATGTGGCAAGGAGGGGCATATAGCAAAGGACTGCCCCAAGGGATTCATGGTGTGCTTTCATTGCAACCAGACGGACCATCGGAAGGCCGAGTGTCCGCAACTACGGGGGACAACACAGGGCGCACAACAAGGATCTGCCCCTGCCTCTGTGCACGGTACTGAGGTTCGGCCAGTGAAGGCCGAGGCACCGAAGGCTCGCGGGAGAGCCTTCCAGTTGATAGTGGAGGAGGTCCGCGCAACACCCGACGTCGTGGCTGGTATCTATTCTGTTATTATTTGTTTATGATGAGATCTTTTGTTCATATTATGATATGCGTAGGTACTTTCCTTGTGAATTCTATACCTGCTTTGGTATTGTTTGACTCGGGTGCGTGTCGGTAATTTGTTTCATTAGCATTCCGTAGACACATCAGTATCCAGCGAGAGGCGATGAGTCGACCTCTACGAGTTTCTATAGCTAATGAGGGAGCAGTGTATGCTACATACATGATTCGAGGGTGTGTGCTTGAGATTTTCGGCGTTGGGTTTCCCATAGATCTGGTCCCGATTACGATGGGGGACGTATGTGTCATTGTGGGCATGGTTTGGTTGAGCCGATTTAGGGCTGTGATAGACTGTGAGCAGCAATTGGTGACAATTCGAGATGCTAGTGGGGGAGTGCTGACAGTCTATGGCGAGGGAACTCAGAGTGGGTCAACGTTCTGTTCGGCCGTCAGAGCAAGGCAGAGTTTGCAGAAAGGCTGCAAGGGGTTCGTTGCTTATGTGATGGATTCGAGGATTGATTCGAAGAGACCGAGATCAGTTGGCGAGGTTCCGATAGTGTGCGAGTTCCCGGACGTTTTCCCCGAGGAGTTGCCGGGTGTGCCTCCCGAGAGGCAGGTAGAGTTCCGTATCGATTTGGTTCCCGGGGCACCACCTATCGCCAAGGCGCCCTATCACCTTGCGCCTCCAGAGATGTAGGAGTTATCCTCACAGCTTCAGAAGCTGTTAGGGAAGGGGTTTATTTGGCCGAGTAGCTCGCCGTGGGGAGCGTTGATCCTTTTTGTCAAGAAAAAGGATGGTTCATACCGGATGTGCATTGACTATCGGTAGTTGAACAAGTTAACGGTCAAGAACCGTTATCCGTTGCCGAGGATTGATGATTTGCTTAATCAGCTTCATGGGCATCTTGGTTTACCAAGATAGACTTGAGGTCTGGATATCACCAGATGAGGGTGCGTGATGAGGATATCCAGAAGACAGCGTTCATGACTCGATATGGGCACTATGAGTTTGTGGTGATGCCTTTTGGGCTCACCAATGCACCAGCAGCGTTCATGGATCTCATGAACAGAGTATGACGGCTGATGTTGGATCGAACGGTGATCGTGTTTATTGATGATATTCTAGTGTATTCTAGATCCCAAGAACAACATGAGGAGCATTTGAGGGAGATCCTTGGGGTATTGAGGTCGGAGAGGCTTTATGCTAAATTCTCTAAGTGTGATTTTCGGTTACGAGAGGTCCAATTCTTGGGGCATCTTGTTAATCAAAATGGGATATTAGTCAACCCGGTAAAGATTGAGGCGATGATGAGTTAGGAAGTGTCGAAGTCTGCCACTGAGATCAGGAGTTTTTTGGGGTTGGCCGGTTATTATCGGAGATTCATTCAGGATTTCTACAAGATTGAAGTGACACTCACTCGGTTGACCTAGAAGGGTGTTTCTTTTTCATGGGGTCCGGAGCAGCAGACCTCGTTTGAGACTCTTCGTCGGAAGTTGTGCGAAGCCCCTGTGTTATCCCTTCCAGAGGGAGTTGAGGATTTTGTGGTATACTGCGATGCATCGATATCAAGGTTGGGTGTAGTGCTTATGCAGAGGGGGCATGTGATAGCATATGCATCGAGGCAGCTGAAGCCTCATGAGGCTACGTATCCCACTGACGATCTGGAGCTGGGAGCAGTAGTGTTTGCCCTCAAAATCTGGCGCCACTATTTGTATGGGGTTCGGTGTACCATTTACACAGACCACAAGAGTTTGAAGTATTTGATGGATCAGCCCAACCTAAATATGCGGCAGAGGAGATGGCTGGATGTGGTGAAGGATTACGATTGTGAGATCCTGTACCACCCGGGCAAGGCGAATGTGGTAGCCGATGCCCTGAGTCAGAGGGCAGAGAGTGTTCCGATATCAGGTATGTATAAAAGAATGACCGTGAAGACTCCGGTGTTAGATACCATTCGTGAGGCTCAGGCAGAGGCTGTGAGACCAGAGAACCGCAAGAAGGAGTGAGTGATTGGGCAGGTATCTGAGTTTGTGACTGATAGCCGAGGGCTTATGACTTTTCATGGTCGGATCTAGGTGTCGTTTATTGGCGGGGCACACAGTGTTTTGATGGAGGAGGCGCATAGATCAAGATTCTCGATCCATCCCGGGGCCACTAAAATGTATTTGGATCTGAAGAGAGACTATTGGTGGCCTTGTATGAAGAGAGATGTTGCGTGGGTTGTAGAGAGGTGCTTGATCTGTCGTCAGGTTAAGGCCGAGCACTAGCATCCGCATGGCAAGTCGCAACCACTTGAGGTTCCCCAGTGGAAATGGGAACATATTTCTATGGATTTCATCACCAAACTGCCAAGAACCCTAAGGGGTGTTGATGCAATTTGGGTGATTGTGGATCGATTGACAAAAAGTGCTCACATCCTTGCTATCAGTGAGAGTTCTTCCGCAGAGAAGTTAGAAGAAATATATGTGAAGGAGGTGGTGTCTCGGCATGGGGTGCTGATTTTGATTGTGTCAGATCGAGATGTACGTTTTACTTCCAGGTTCTGGAAGAAGTTTCATGAGAAGTTTGGTACGAGGTTGCATTTCAGCACTGCTTATCACCCTCACACCGACGGTCAGAGTGAGCGGACTATCCAGACACTCGAGGACATGCTTCGGGTATGTGTATTAGACTTCGGAGGAAGTTGGGACATGTATCTGCCTTTGGCTCCCTTCGAGCTGTTGTATGGAAGGAGGTATCGGACTCCCATTTGTTGGGGAGAGGTAGGACAATGGGTGATGGGTAGTACGGAGATAGTACTCCAGACGATTGAGCAGATTCAGTAGGTCAGGCAGAGGTTGCTGACGGCCCAGAGTCGCCAGAAGAGTTACGCAGATAGGCGTCGCTCAGAGCTCGATTTTCAGGTTGGTGATTTCGTTCTTCTGAAGGTATCACCTTGGAAAGGTGTGATTCGATTCAGGAAGAGAGGCGAGTTGGGATCTCGATTTATCGGTCCATTCAGGGTGAGAGCTAGCGTGGGCAGAGTAGCATATCTTTTGGAGCTACCTGCCGAGCTGAGTCAGATTCATGATACCTTCCACGTGTCTCAGTTGAGGAAGTGTATTGCCGATGAGTCAGCAGTGGTTCCATTGGAAGACATTCAGGTGGATGCGAGCCCGAACTATGTTGAGAGGCCAATCGCGATCCGAGCTAGGAGAATCAAGGTTCTGAGGAACAAGGAGGTGTCCCTGGTTCAGGTCCAGTGGCAACATCAGAAGGGGTCCGAGCTGACTTGGGAGCTGGAGATAGAGATGCGGGAGCAGTATCCAGAATTGTTTGCGGAGCGAGACTTCGAGGGAGAAGTCTGATTCTAGTGGGGGAGAATTGTAACATCCGGATTCCCAGGTATCTCATTTTAAGTATTTATATTGAATATTAGAGGGGGACTTTGCGAGTAGGCGCTCAGACTCGCCGAGTTGGATCGCGCATGTGTTGGTTTGATTTTGTGGAGGACTCGGCGAGTCCATATGTGGACTCGGCGAGACCACGTTGTTTAATGAAACCCTAATTTCTCGAGTTTAGGACCTATTTAAGGACCCTTATAGCCACCATTTGCGGCTACTAGACCATTGAGAGAAACCCTTATAGTGCTTGAGCGTTTGTGAGAGAGAAGAAGCCATTATTGGACCTTTGTGGGTTTGTTTTGCAAGAAGAAGTTGATTCCAGCTTAGAGGAGGCCAATGAGGTTGCTTATTTGAGGAATGCAAGCAAAGGACATCATCCTTGAGGTAGCATATCGATCCTTTTTCTGTTTTTTTAAAGAATCTATGGATCTAGGGTTTTCTATACCCTTTATTGGGTTGATTTGTTGGGAATATGGTCCCTTATCATGTTTAGACATCAGATCTGGATCCATAGTGGTCCAGAGAACCTATTCCATCTTGCTTTATGAGGAGTTATGGAAGAAATGGACTAAGGATGTTGTATTTGGGGCTAAATCATCAAGTAGTGTCATTTGGACATTGCATGAGCATCAAGTTCGAATCTTTACATGATTATTGAGCTTGGGAAGATTAGATCTATGGATTAGAGGAACAAATCTGACCTTACAAGGTCATTTGAGTGTGAGCATGGAACGAACTCGACGAGTCCATGAGCAGACTCGACGAGTCGAGTCGAGGTTGCCACTCGATTCGTGACATGTCTAACTTGTCGAGTGGAAGAAAGAATCGACGAGCCAAGAGAGTCTGAAAAGATTCAGAGGACCTTCTAGGACTCGCCGAGTCACCTTTGTGCACTCGACGAGTCGGGTCAAAGTTGACCGTTGAATTTCATTGACTTTAGGGTTCTGGTCAAGACTGATTCAGGAGAGTTCAGGGAAGGGTAGAATGGTCTTCTACCCAGTCTGTAGAGATGAGATCATGGGAGAGTATTGATCGGGAATGTTATTTGAATAATAGGAGGAGGCTAGGTCGAGACGTTGAGCACGAGAGTTTATCTGACTTCATGGAGCTGAGTCTTCTCACTATGCCTTACCCGATGGGGTGATTATGTGTGACCAGAAGGTCTTATGTATATGATGAATATGTGATGTATGTTGCATATGTTATATGTTATGATATGAGTATGATGATATGGACCGGAAGGTCAACAGAGTCATGGGATGGAAATCCCCTGAGACACCTGGATCGGAAGATCCCATAGAGTTATGGCCTAGAAAGGCGTATGTGCTGTACGTGATATTTGGGGAACTCACTAAGCATTATTGCTTACCGTTTGCATGTTATGTGTTTCAGGTACCAGTGATGATCGTGGGAAGGCGTCGGCGTGATCAGTAGACACTTATGGTGGAGATGTTTTGAGATTCTGGGGTTTTTGATTTGTACTCGTGTTATGTAAAAACAATTGATACAGGTTTTTGAAAATTGTGGTTGGAGTATTTCTATTAAATTAAAATGAAAAATTGTTTTGAAATTTCACGGTGTTACAAAGAATATGGAGTTCAAGCAAAGCAATTTGAGAGGGAGAATGAAAGGAAGCAAGAGCCTCAAGATGAAGTAATCCCAATTGACCCTTTTCAAAAGAACGTTGGATTATACGTAGACAATTTGAGGGGAGGAGTGAACTACATGTGAAAATATATGGATACTTTGTTTTCACACTTTAAGATCGAGAAGCCAGTTGACTTCCCACAACAATTCCCATACATTCCAACGTGAGAGTAGTTTTGGGGAGTCAATGATGTGGAATCATGCACGAGTGGAGGAAATAGTGATGATGAGCACGAATGATGACTATCCTTATACTTTTAAATTTTGTTTTGTTGTGTAAATCGAATGGTGCAATTTGTTTCTTTGCTTCACTCTAGGAATTTAGTCTTATTTTGTTTGTGTATATTATGAATTATCGCTAGAGAGGTTAGCCGAGAGCGAGAGTAGACATAAAGAGTCATGGTTTTTCATAAGTGTGGGGTGTGGAGAAATATAAAGAAAATAATGCAAGTATTGATTTCAACGATTGCCAGGGCATGGTCGACACATTCCCTCGCTATGGAGATTTCACAAATTGCGACATTTCGTCAGTAATCCTAGCTTCCACAACGCGATTTATATTACCACGCCGTAGGGGATTACTTATTCAAGTAAATTCTCCTGCATGGTTGACAATTTCCAACAAAATAGATTCTACTACATGCAATTTTTTTTTTTTTGCATTTCACACACCACCTTTTAAACGATGGCAATCTTGATTTATATGTGGGTATATTAAAACGTAGTGGATCCCCAACTTTCAGTTTACAAGATGAAGATGATGAAATTTATCCCACAATTATCGATTCAATCTCGTCATTACTACCCCAGGGGAGTCTATTCATTTTTCTCCCATTTTATTGTTTTTATTTATCTTTTGCATATAATAAGGGCATTGTAGTAAATAAGTGTGGGTAAGGGGGTTGGAAAAATATTTTCAAGCATAGAAGTTGAAAAATGCTAGGAATTTAAAATTTTATATAGACTTGAAAAAATAGTATAATATTACAAATTTAGTCAATTTTTAAAAATTTGATATTATTGCATTTGGACTAGTTTCGTAGTGTTATGTGGTATGATTCAATGCAAACTCTGAGATTTTGGTGAGCCAATATGTTATAGTGTATTTGTGGCTTCCAGGTCATAGTGAAATCATGAGATAAAAGTGCAATCTTGTGTAGTTTGAGGGACATAAAATTTTCAGCATCGTGTACCAGAAATATATCCAGGAAAGCTTATATAGACATTTCACTTTAGACTAATTCCTTAAACGAATAAGGGTTGAGGTTAAGTTCCTTTCTTAAGCATATGTTTTTCTTTTAGATTTTTAGTTTTGAGTGAATAACAATGTAAGTCCGCAAAATTGGCTTGACGTATCAATCCGATCCACTTGATGGTGCAAAATCCAAATCAAGTGGATGATCCAAGATAGAATGGAGAAGAAGGAGAAGAAGAACTTGATGAATCTTCAATGTAATGATAATATGAATGATAAATCCTTACACAAGATTCACACACACTAGTTCTCTCTCTAACTTTATCTCTCTAGCACATGATATGAATGAATACTCCTCTAGAACCCCTCCCCTCCTTAGTCTAGACTTATAAAACACTCCTCCTCCACCCTATTTATACCTATGGACTAAACCCAAATGCTAGACCGAAAACACATGGGTTTTCGGTCAAAGCTACAAATAAACCCAAGGAGTTTTCAGCCTTAGACCAAAAACTACAATATATAAGAAAAGCAAAGGATAAACCATATTTTGACCCAACAATCTCCCCCTTGGTTTATATCTTTCTTTTCCTTTGACCCAACAAACTCCCCCTAGGATTGTAGCATGCATTTCTTCTCAGTCTTCACTCTATGAGCTTGGCTTCATCGTTTATCTTTGATTTCTTCACAACTTCAAGATGAACAAATGAATCTTCTACGTGAGTGATTTCATCTTGAACATTTGGGCTTCTCTTCAAAATTTGACATTGAACGTACGTTGGGTGTGGATGCTTCATTTAGAGATTCTTGAAAATTGGCGCTTTCGGCTTGAGAATCTTCAGAGAGAACGAGTCTTTTGGATCACTTTAGCAGGTACATAGATAGCAGCAAATTGATTGTGGAGGCTTTAATGAATTTTGTCACATAATCTTCAAGCACAACTTCACCTTGATTCTGGGGTTGAAAGATTGAATGTTGAAAGAATAATCTTCATTTCTTGTTTCTTCGAATGAGAATTCTTCGACAATCACAGATGAAGCTTTGGCTTAGAAAATCTCGATACAATCTCAATGAGTCTCATCTACATCTGAATTCACTTTTCAAGACAAAGAAAAATTTGAGATAAAAACAAAACTAAAATAAAACTTAACACACATTTTTTTTTGGATTTTTCATATTTTCTGAAAAAAAAACATAAATAACAATATTTTTGAATTTTTGGTTTTCTGATTTTTGTTTGGTTTTTTTAAAATTTTAATTCTCCCCCTAAATTTGTGCATAGAGGAAAACTATGAACAAATTTAACCAAAACAAAAATAATAGCTAAATTTAAGACTAATTTGGGATCAAAGTTGTCAGGCAATCCAATATCGTTTATCAGCACACGCCTGCATGTCTAGATCTGGTCAATCACCGGTATTGCGGTCCACTTAAACATAAAGGATATTGACAAATTGGACAGATTATAAGTGACAAGTCATTGTGATATATATTCCTAAATGGACCATTTTGCTGACAACGACCAATGATATTATTGTCCACTTAAATTAAGTAGCAAGATCTACAGACAACCTATTAAATGGTTCAATTTTAGAAGCACTAGAATGTTTTTCCCACTTCATGATATACCTCAGCAATCAAGAACTTCCAAAGAACTCCTAACTTTAGGTGAGTATTCAATCATTAAGAAAGAAGTTAGATATAGAAGTGCATATGTTGTGTCCCAGTTCGGATGTCTTCCAATCATGCAGAGGGAACAACATATGTCTAACATAGATAGAGGAATAGAGAGATAGTAGGGTGCATATGATGTGTCCCAGGTCAGCGTTGGATTAGTGTTTAAGTCCATAACTATTTTGGTATGTACTTGACCCGATGGTGCATGGTCCTTTTGGGTTGCCTTCACCAAAGCAACTTCATAGGATGAATTATGGAGAGAGAAGATTAATTACGATTTATTAATATATTATGAGAATAATATATTAAAGGAGAAATCATATTGTTTAATTAATATTAGTCAACAATTAATAAGAATTAAGTTTGCGGCTAAAAGAGATTAATTAAACTTAAGGGACTGCAACTGTAATTATAAGATAGTTGCATTTGGTCTATGGATAACCATGGAATAATAGGTTGGACGAATTCTATGGGGAAACCCATTAGAAATCGTCCAAGGGTTATTCTAAAAGGGTCCATGGGCTGCTTAGGGCTTAAGCAGTCAAATTAGGGTTTCCTAGATGAAAACCCTAACAGCCTACATGTATATATAGTACCCTTAAGCCCCAAAACGTGGCTAAGAGTTCCACTAGGGTTTCCACACGTTTTGGGCAGCCTCCTCTCTCCTTATTCTTCATCCTTTTGCCCTTGGTGTTTGTGAACCATTAGAGGAGTGACAATTGTGACTCTAAGCTTTCTAAAGTCATTACAAGGAGGATTTGAGATTGTTATTGCTACATAACAATCAAGGTAAGATCTAAATCCCATTCATAAGTTAATTTGATTAATTGTATGCTAGAACTAGGGTTTAAAGTCTTGGATGAATTGCATGTACAATAGAGAAACCTAGATCCAAGCATTAGGGTTTGCATGAGCACATAGGATGTTCTAATGGACAAAACCCATTAGTCAGATCTTCCGATCACGTAGAGGGAACAACATATGGCTAATATATAGAAAGAATTGCATAGATAAGGGGAAGCATAGAGATAGATCTGCATATGTTGCATTCCAGTTCGGATATATACCAATCATGCAGAGGATGCAACATATGACTGAAATATAGAAAACAAGAAAATAATTTCCTACAGACCTACTTTATTAGAACCCCCAGTTGTCCTATCAGTACCAGAATTAAGGACATAAGTTCGTACATCGAAGAAATGTTTAGCCACAGTTCTATATAATTAACTTTAATGTATCTCGCAAGTTCCCATGTTTATCTTACTGCTCAATCTACCCAAGCATCGTATTATCAGTCCAAATGAGACTATCTAAGTCTATACTGTCAAGTCCTTTCGATTGTAAAACTAAGTCTAGTCCTTTTTAATCCTTCGTTCCTACCTACACATTGAACACAGAGTGTAAACAATTTGTCTTTCGTGCATTACACGAATTTCAAATTGCCCTTTAGCACTAGACTTCATGTCACTTCCCAATAACAATACCTACAAATGAAAAACTATAAAAAGTTGTCTTTGAAACGAATCATTGTAAGAGAAAACTCAGGAGTACCGAGAAGAAAACTCAAACCGTAAGTCACTAATTGAATTTGCATCCAGAAGATCTAAGAATCGCACGCATATTTCAATCTCAGAACAGGTCCGAAAATTCTTCACATCATTAAGCACAAACCCCATGTGTGATCCTTTACTTTCTTCCTTTCCCGCAAAGGACACATACTCTCAAACACAGTTCTGAATGTTGTACAGTTGAGAGATGTCTCCTATCATGTGCCTGGAACAGCCACTATCAACAAACCAAAGTCTGATGATATGCCTCCATAGCTGTTCCGACACAGAGTAGGATCAGTTGGTCTTTAGAACCCATTCCATTTTGAAACTGGGTTGACCGTTACCGTCTACGCAAGGTACTCTCTTCCATGACATACCCTGCATATCACAAACAGAAGATGAAGAAATATTAGAATCATTAGAAGATTTTGGAGATTGAACCTTTGGTACCCATCTGTAGTTGGGTTTAACCCATTTCTTGTTCGATCAGATGGGTGGCTCAGTACTTGCTTATGAACTTGAAGCTGGCCATCGAGATGACTTTGATCTAACCAGTCTTGTCTTCACTGGAGCATCTTTTGAATTTTGCTTCTTGGCCGACATTTCCTTCTTGACCTGGGGAATTGGATTCTTGGCCTTTTCACATTCTAGTCACCATTGTTTAAACGTGGCCTTGAAGGGTTTCTTTTGAAAAATCTCTCTCTTGATGTATTCGGCCACCCTTGTGCATAGCCGGCTGTTTCACTTGATCTGGTGGCCTGTATTTACCAACATCAGGTTGATTAGAAACAATAGATTCAGAGTTCAAGGAGTCATTGGTATGACAGTCAACAAAATTTATAGAACTAGACTTAGTTATGTTCTCCTTTTCCTCATCCTTTACTACTTTCCTACACAGGAAGTAGAATCGTTAGTATCTTTTATCTCAACACCCTCAGTTGACCCAGATTGTTCAGTCTTAACTGAAGCTGGAATAGTGGTTTGGCCATACTGAGCAGGTATTTCTTCCTCGTTGGTCTCAATGGGTGGGTTATAGTTGTCATCGAAAGGAGGTGGAACACTATGATACCCTAGACCCTTGGTTAGATTATCTTTAAATGTTAATTGTTTCTCAATCATGGATGCAACTACCTCACTTGACACATAAAATTTCTTAAGTTGAATTCAGCATCTTTATATTTAGCTTTTAATGCATCAAGTTCAGCATTCAAACTGGCAAGTTTTCCCTTAACATACTCATAATTCACACATGTATTGTTGTATTCTTCTTGAAGTTTTCTAAAGTCCTTGGTTTTGGCCTTTAGTTGTGCTTTTAGGGGTTTTTGACCTTTCCTTTGGATATAGCCTTCATATTTAAGGTCCTCATTTTCTCTTTTTAATATATCGATTTGTTCACGAAGAAACTTAATCGTAGTTTCACAAGATTGAGAGCATGAAACTTCATTGACCGGGATGTTTGTGGAACTCATTTTTTTTACCAAAAATTCCCTATGATTGTAGACCTCAAAAGTCAACCTTAAAAGTCATGTTTAAAAAGTCAAACTTAAAAGTCAAACCGAAAAGCGAAACTTAAAAACTTGAAAGTTAAATGAGAATGTCGATTTTTAAGGTCAAAAGTCAAATTAGGAAGTCAATAATTAAAAGTCAAAACTTTGGGCTGAAATCGAAACTTTAAAATTTGAAAAATTAATTTTTTAAGCAAAAATTGTAAAAAATCCGAAAATATGAACTAAAAATGCAAGGCTATATGATTTAATCAGGGAGGATGTTAAACATCTGGCTGGCTAGATCCATTGGTAAGGTGGCGGGTTATGTATGCAAGAGAACCGAGTTCGATCTTGTCCCACACAGGATTTTTGAATATTCGCTACTGACCGCAAACGAGGACCACACGCGTGAGGACCGTAAACGTGTTCAGACCGAAAGCTCGCTTCAACCGAACATGTGCTGGGCCACAAATACGAAGCGAACACATGCAAGAATTGCCGACCGAACACGAGCGCAATGTCCGAAGCTGAAAACGTCCATGGCCGAAAACGGATATCGGCTGTAAACGCTACTGACAACAAATGAGATTTCGGCTACAAACCCTCGCAAAATAAAAAATTAAAAAAAAAACAAACAAAAATCAGAAAACCAAAATCCAAAAATATTGTTATTTCTGTTTTATTTTTTTTTCAGAAAATATGAAAAATTCAAAAAAACTGTGTGCTAAATTTTCTTTTAATTTTGTTTTTATCTCAAATTTTTCTTTGTCTTGAAAAGTGAATTCAGATGTAGATGATGTAACGCCCGTAGATCTGGGCTAGTCAATTTAGAGACGTTAAGCATCAAAAATGACTTGTTGATAGAAGATTATTTAGAATGAATAATCTTAACTAAGTTATAGTATATGTTACAAGGATTTCGTACATATAAAGAACGTTGAAATCCGAGTTATAACGAAGAAGTTATGACCTGTCGAAGTTTCGCGACAGAACCGGCACGACGCAATGCGATGTAAATAATGAATTTACGATAGAGCGGGATTTGGCCTTAGCGATCTAAATGAAAGTCGTAGAATACGTTAAACCGAGAGTTTGCGTAAAAAGAACGTCCAAATCTGACTTCGTATGAGGAAGTTATGATTTTTCTAAGTTTCAGCTTAACAATATGCAGCCCGAAACTCGAATTTGAGATCGAGTGATTTTTGGTCCAAGCAATCTAAACGGACGTCGGATGAAGAAGTTATGAATTTATAACGGAGTTTTTCTATCCTGGCCTACTAAAATAATATAATAAAAATAAATTCAAAATTTGCCGACGGAGTCTAAACAAAAGTTGTAGACCGTAGTCTTACCTATGCAGGGATATATAGAACGTAGAAAACGGATCTCGTATGAGGAAGATATGAATTTTTGAAGTTTATTAAGTAATTAAACTATTTAATTTAATTATAAATGCGGATATTATCCGAAGGAGGGAGGAGTCATCGATCCGATCCGAACTACGCCCAGCGTAGTGCCGTACGCCCAGCGTACTCCGATGCATGAACCACTCGAGTGTTCCGCGTTCGTAAGCGATGATGACTCCGGTCTGATCCAGACTACACCCCGCGTACTGGAGATTACGCCCAGTGTAACGCGAGGAATCAAACCCTATATAAAGGGTGTGAGGGCAGCCGACCTTGTTGCTCATTAATTCTTCTCTCTCTCCCGTTTTGCCTCGATTTTCGTGCAAGAAATGTCCCGAAGCCCTGATATCATTCCCGAGACCCGAAGCAAGTCCCGAAGCCCCGAAGATCCCGAGAAGAAAGATTCCCGAGCCGAAGCTCTGCCTGCATGAAGCCCGGTTTTGGAGGAAAACATCCCGGTTTCGTCGCAAAAGATTATTTCAAGAGCCGTAGTGTAACATCCTAAAAATATAGGCCAAAATTTTCATTTTTAAATACGCCATTATAAAACCAACAATGTAATAAAACATCTGTAATATAATGTCATGTCAAAACCAAAGTAGAAATAATCAAACGTGTTATCATTAAACAATATCAGAGTGTAATCTCAAAGATCTCGTGTGAGGAAAACCATAGTGTGATGCGCTGCGATCAAGCCGGCTCCCTTCCTTTAAACATGAAGTACCTGAAACCAAAACTGAAAACCGTAAGCACAAAGCTTAGTGAGTTCCCCCATCATACCTCATACCATACAATCACATAGCATACATACTGCCAGGCAATTCTGGGGTGCCCGACCAACCCGTGTCAAGCCATTCTGGGGTGCTGACCTACCCGTGTCAAGCCATTCTGGGGTGCTGACCTACCCCTGTCAAGCCATTCTGGGGTGCTGACCTACCCGTCGGTCCTAACAACCGACCCTCGGGGACTATTCCACCCCCTCCTGCTACTATCACATATACCATAACATAAACATACTATCAGACATATCTGGGGTGCCTGAACTACCCTTCGGTCCTAACAACCGAACACGGGGACTGGTCCCCTCATACTACCTCTATCGCATATAACATAACAAGCCAGCATGCAAACATATCATCACATACTGTCAGACGTATCTGGGGTGTCTGACTACCCTTCGGTCCTAACAACCAAACTCGACTACTATCACACATAACATATCATGCTAGCATATAACATATCAAGTATTAGCAAACCTAGATGATATCACAAAGACAATCATCTATTATACGTCTCCTACTAGTGGGCCGGCATTATGGCCTTAGACCCACCGCTACTGGAAGGTAACTCACCTCACGCTGCTGAAGTCCCGTAGACACAATCTCACACTGCTGAAATCCCGCAGGCTGAACCCCAACTATTGGTTGACAGATTCCCGAACTGTCAACACCAAAATAACACCCAATTAATAATTGGGTCCCAACACATAACCATAATACATACTTGGATAATTACTACATTACCCCAAGATTGGCTTATTTAAGCCCAACAAGGCCCAATCCATAAGCCCAAAGCCAACTAGGAAACAAAGCCCAACATATGGCCCAATTTTCTAAATTGGGCCCAAACCCTTACAAGGTCTTACCATAAGGCCTAACCATTTAGTCCAGTCCAACATTCAACATTCTAATGGCCCAATATCACATAATCTTAAAGGCCCAAACTATGGCCCATATATGGCCAAATTTTCCAAATTGGCATATGGGCCTTACCACAAAGCCCATTAATTATACTAGTCCATTTGCTTGATCTTGGATGGCCCATTTTAATCCAAGTGAAATTAGGGTTTCACATAAAATGATGATTAGGGTTAAGTTTCCTACTTAACCCATTAAGGATTTAATCCATTAAGGACTTAATCCATTAAGTCCAATATCGCTTAGATTAATCTTTACCAATGATTATTATTTAATATCTCAAGTTATTAAATAATTCCCGTGTGACCCGATTAATTCCCCAAATTAAGATTTACTGGCATTAGGGTTTTTCAAAATCAAATACTAGCCCATTATTAATTTGTTGGACTTTTAGGTTATTTAGGGCTTTATTGGGCCTATCAAGCCCACTAAAATGTCATCAAGCCCATTAGGGTTTTATTGGGTCAATTAGAGTCCATTAGACTCATTAGGGTTTTCACTAAGCCCATTTGGCTTCATTGGGCCCATTAGGCTAACAAGGCCCATTAGGTTTTCAAGCATCCCCAATCGAGTCGACTCACAAGGCAAGCACACCGCCACCCGACACGGCGGCCGGTAGCGACAGGAGGCGGCAGCCACCACCCTACGGTGGTGGTTTGAGATTTATATTATTTCAATTATTACAATTTACAATGAAGTTACAGCTAAACACACACACACACTACACTAATTAATCACACACTCAACCACCAATTAATCATACACTCAACCACCAAAGGGTAGCCAGCGGCGGCAGATGGTGGCAGCCACCACCTCACGGTGGTGGTGGTGATCTCCAAGGTTTTCTAGCCACCCAAAACTCACACACAATTACTTCCTAATACACCACAGCGGAGAATAACACACACACACACACATCCTTTTCTTGGAAAAAATAAATCCAACACCCACCTATGGTGGGCGGCGACTACAGCAACACAGGAAACGGGCGGCAGCAGCGGCCATTCGCGACAACAATGTTGTCTTCTGCGTCAGCCACCATGGTCGGCGGCCATGGTGGTTCTTCATGAGCTCCAGCCGACAGAAAGTCACACACACCCACGCAACTACATCACAACCCACGATCCAGCCTCCGTTTCACGGTAGCGACGACCCAAAAATGCTTTCAAGAACACAGGAGGAGGAGGGACGGTAGCAGCAGAACAACAGCGCCTACGACGACACAATTCTCACTGGGGAGGGCACATTGGCGATTGTTCGGTGGTTTTTCCTCAATTACACACGCCGCCCGACAGAAACAATGGTGGTGCAAGCGGTGGTATTCGACAGCAAGGGATGAGGGGCAATAAGGTGGCGGCGGAGGGCTCTAATGACCGGAGATGGTGAATAAGGTAGATGGTGGCGCCGGACACGAAATGGGAGAGTGGCGGCTGTTTCATTCCTTAGGTTTAGGGTTTCATAACGTGTATAAATACATCCGATACCCATAAATATTTTTCCATAATGGCAGGGTAGGCCCCTGCAATCCAATTTCCTTTTAATATTGGGCCATATATTACACTTTACACCCCACATCTGAAATCCTTTACATTATAAGTTTAGAATTTACTTTTAGCCCCTTACTCCATAAAATCTTTTCAACCTTAATCCAATGACTTTAAAATACTTAATAAATTAATCCGAAAATGGTATTTTTAGTCCCTTAAACTTTCAATTATGACTTTTAACCCCCGAACTGACTTCTTGCTACACTATTCCGCTTTTAGGGCTATTATGTATTTATTACTTTATTTATTCATTAAATAAATAAACGGGGTATTACACGTAGCGATGTCCGATCTTCTTCTAATCAAGTGAGTGTGTGGTTACTTTCTTCTAACACATAAGTATGAAGTATTTGCTATGAAATACGTGCTATGTGTTTATATATTGTGGTTTATTTGAGATGTTGGTGGAATGGATGAACTATATAGGTTTTAATGAGTTAAACTGTATATGTAATTTGTAACTACAAATATGTGGTGTATGACATGGGTAGATGAGATCCGTGAGTATGGATTAGACCAAGAGGTTAGTTTTAGATCCAGGAGTATGGATCAGGTAAAGAGATAAAACTTGTTATTAGTCCAGGAGTATGTATTAAGACTAAGTTAATTGTCCCTAGTCCGGGAGTATGGATTGGGCATAGTTACAGATCCGGGAGTATGGATCGGTTCAGGATTAAGGTATAGTTAATTGTCCCTATTCCGGGAGTATGGATTGGGTACAATTATTGATCCGGGAGTATGGATCAGATCAGAAGGTTAGTTTTAGATCTGTGAGTATGTATCAGGTAGTTTTAGATCCATGAGTATGGATCAAGTAGTTTTAGATCCGTGAGTATGGATCAGGTGAAAGGGTTAGTTTTAGATCCGTGAGTATGGATCGGGTGAAAAGGTTAGTTTTAGATTCGTGATTAGGGATCAGGTAAAGAGGAAAATTTTAGATACGAGAGTTTAGATCGTGTCATTGTGAGGATCGATGGGGTGGGATAAAAGTTGCCTTTATATGGTGAAATTGTACAAGTTTGAATGTTCTATATTTATAAATACATGATATAACATTGTGGGATGAAAACCCTATATGCTCACCAGGCTCCCAAGCCTGACCCACTCAGTTTTCTTTGTATCACAAGTATCGATACGAATACATATTTCACAAAGAGATTTAAAGGAGGTATAAATCATTAGTGTAATTGAATGTAAGTTTTGCTTATGCTTATATGTCTGTATCGGAACATGACATCCCGAGGTTTTATTATTAAATGAAAATACATTCTCTTTGAGAAATGTTTTGATAAGTTATTATCATATCTTGTTTTGGGAACAAATTTCGCAACCGTTTTCTTTAAAAGATTACTCTGATTTTAAAAACAAAGCATAAACAAATCGGTCTTTTCTGGCCATGAAATTGGGGATGTCACAGATGAGACTCATGGAGACTGTATCGAGATTTTCTGAGCCAAAGCTTCATCCGGGATTGTCGAAGAATTCTCATTCGAAGGAACAAGAAATGAAGATTATTCTTTGAACATTCAATCTTTCAACCCCATAAGCAAGGTGAAGTTGTACTTGAAGATTATGTGACAGATTGCATTGAACCCTCCTCAATCAATTTGTTGTTATCTATGTACCTACTGAAGTGATCCAGAAAATTCATTCTCTCTGATATTATCTTTGAAGATTCTCAAGTTGAAAGCGCCAATTTTCAAGAATCTCTACATGAAGCCTCCACACCCAACGTGCGTTTAACGTCAAATTTTGAAGAGAAGCCCAAATGTTCAAGATGAAGTCACTCACGTAACTCTTCTTCTCTCTAGTTTATCTCTCTAGAACACCTTGATTTACACACTCACTCTTCTTCAAAATTGGCTTGACATATCAATTTAATCCACTTGATGGTGCGGAATTCCAATCAAGTGGATGATGCAAGATAGAATGGAGAAGAGGGAGAAGAAGAACTTGATGAATCTTCAATGTATTGATAATATGAATGATAATCCTTACACAAGATTCACACACACACTATGTTGGTGATTTGTTATCATCAATGTTATTTAAGTGTAATAGGATTACTTTGTTGACTAAAAATGATCTTGATAAATATTAAACAAGTAAGGAAGGTGTGGGAGTACACACTTGTTTAAGTTCGATCATGTATGAAAGTATACTGTCATTTAGGGGCGAAGCCCCTGAACGAACGGGGGTCCGGGGGCAGCGCCCCTGGGAGCGGGTTCTAAGGGACAGAGCCCCTGGTTGGGGTCGAGCTGCCAGGTCAGCGCGAGAAATTTTTATTTGAGTTATATTGCTATATTAAAAATGCATCAGAAAATCCAAATTTTGAATATTTGACCCGGTTTTGACTTTGCATTAATCCTTATACAAAACTCGGATTTATAACAGTTTTTACTATTGAGAAAACTGTTATATGACAGTTTTGACAGTTTTTTAGATAAGGAAGGTTTATAACCAATTTTAGTCACTTTTCTGGTACTCACGAAAATTACACCATCTCTTTCTCTCTTTCTTTTCTCTCTGATTTTATCTGAGTCTTATCCAATTGAGGATTTGGGTGTACCACCCAAATACTACGATTTGAAAGTGATTATCACGATTCTCAAATTTCCAAGTGCCACTAAACCATATTTCTAACACACTAGTTCTCTCTCTCTCTCTCTAACTTTCTCTCTCTAGCACATGATATGAATGAATGCTCCTCTAGAACCCTTCCCCTCCTTAGTCCAGACTTATAAAACACTCCTCCTCCACCCTATTTATACCTATGGACTTAACCCACATCCTAAACCTAAATTCGACCGAAAACTACAATATCTAAGAAAATGTAACATCCCAAGATTCAGGTACAACTATTCAATCCTCCTCCTTTCCTCTTATTGTCAAGTTTAGCCCTTTTGAGAAATTATGTGGCAAATGAGTACGCTGGGCGTACTCATGCACTTATTTTGGACGCGGAGTCGCCAAGGTACGCTGGGCGTACCCAGAGTTACGCCGGGCGTACCTGGCACAGGTGCAAAAACCCTAATCTGTCTTGTGCACTATTTAAAGGGTGCTAAGGCTTATTTCTCAGCCTCCATATCAGTGAGTGAAACCCTAAGAGAGAGCCTCCCGTCTTCCTTAGTGTGTGTGAGTGTTATTGGAGTTAATTGTGCAATGGTGACTTAGTGAAGAAGAAGGAAATGAGCTCTTGGAAGCTAAAGCTTGAAGTGCCAATTTGGATCTGAGATCTATAGAGAAAGGGGCTACACTTAGAGGTATAAATTTCAAAACTTTCCTCTTCTTTTGGTTGTTGTTGCATGTGCCATTTTTAGGGTTAAAAACCCCAAAGGTGGAGACTTTATGAGTGTAAGGTGCTCCATGGTCCGAGATCTGCCCCTTTTCAGTGGTATTAGTGGTTTAGATCCATAAAGTTTCCATCTTGGTTGTTAGTTTGAGGTCATGCTTGAGTAATAAGCCTTCTAGAGTTAGAGAATGGAATATTATGGGAGTTGGTGACTTGTTCAGCCATGCAAAGGCTTAAAGTCATCAACTTTATGGATTAAGAGGCTTAGATATGGTCTGATCTAGAAGTTGGGCGTCGGTCTTAACTTTTTAAGACCTCAAGAGCTAAGGGGCTGAAGCAGGGGAGTACGTCAGGCGTAATCCCAGTACGCGCCGCGTACTGGGTGGCGTTCTCCGATTCTGAGAGGCAGCCGGGTACGCTCAGCGTACACATTTGGTACACGCAGCGTAACCCGGAAAGTTGACTTTTGGTTGAGTTTTAGGGTATGGTCTATTGTGGGGCCTTTTAAGTTATGAGAGGGGTAAAATGGTCTTTTACCCTTCTGAGAGTGTCATAAGAGGACATAGTCTAGCCTTTGAGATTTATATTAAATAGGGTATTTATTTCATTTGATTAGGTGGAGGCTAGGCCAGCGTTTACTGAGTCAGAGATTTAACGAGATACTAGAGGTGAGTCTTCTCACTATACTTTACCTAGAGTGGTAATAGGGTTATGTGACAGTATATTTTAGAGCTATGTGCCAATGTATTTGCATGCTATTTATGTGTTATAATTGTTGTGATATGTGATATGCATGATTCAGAGCTTACAGAGCTAGGACCGGTGGGTCCATAGAGTTAGGACCTTTGGGTCCACAGAGTTAGGGCCAGAGGGCCCACAGAGAGTTGGGACTAGAGGGTCCCACTGAGACACATTGACTAGCGGGTCAAACAGAGTTATAGCCTCGAGTGGCTAAATTGCGTTAGAGTGGTATTTTGGGGAACTCACTAAGCTTTATGCTTACAGTGTTACATGTTATGTGTTTCAGGTACCAGTGACGACCGCGGGAAGCCGCCGACATGATTCGTACACACACACATGGGATTTTATGTATTTCGATCTTGGGGAATGTTTTGTGAAACAAGGATATGATACAATGACATTTTATTAATAAATGTGTTTGCAAAATGTGTTTTGGAAATGCGAACCTCCTCCATGGTCAACTGAAAGGCATTGATTACCGGGAGTTGAACAAGCTGACGGTCAAGAACCGTTACCCGTTGCTGAGGATCGACGATTTGTTCGATCAGTTGCAGGGAGCATCTTGGTTCTCCAAGATTGATTTGAGGTCTGGGTATCATCAGGTGAGGGTGCGAGATGAGGACATCCAGAAGACAGCGTTCAGGACTCGTTATGGGCATTACGAGTTTGTGGTGATGCCTTTCGGACTCACCAATGCACCGGCGGTGTTCATGGATCTCATGAACAGGGTGTTCAGGCCGATGTTGGATCACTCGATGATCGTATTCATCAACGACATTTTGGTGTATTCGAGATCCAAAGAGCAGCATGAGGAGCATTTGAGGGAGATCCTTGGAGTTCTGAGTTCGGAGAGGCTTTATGCCAAATTCTCCAAGTGTGATTTCTGGTTGCGAGAGGTCCAGTTCCTAGGGCACCTCCTTAACCAGAAAGGGATATTGGTCGATCCGGCCAAGATTGATGCAGTGATGAGTTGGGAGGTGCCGAGGTCACCCACCGAGATCAGGTGTTTCTTAGGGCTGGCAGGCTATTACCGGAGATTCATCAGGGATTTCTCCAAGATCGCCGTGCCACTCACCAGGTTGACCCGGAAGGGTGTTGCTTTTTCATGGGGCCCAGAGCAGCAGGCCTCCTTCGAGACACTTCGCCAGAGACTGTGCGAAGCCCCAGTTTTAGCCCTTCTGGAGGGGATGGATGACTTTGTGGTGTATTGTGATGCGTCGATATCAGGGTTGGGAGCGGTGCTGATGTAGAGAAGGCACGTGATAGCATACACATCGAGGTAGCTGAAGCCTCATGAGACGAGGTATCCCACCCACGATCTAGAGTTGGGGGCAGTGGTGTTCACCCTCAAGATCTGGCGTCACTATCTGTATGGGGTTCGGTGTACCATATACACGGACCACAAGAGCTTGAAGTACTTGATGGATCAGCCCAACCTGAATATGCCACAGAGGAGATGGATGGATGTGGTAAAGGATTATGACTGCGAGATCCTGTACCACCCGGGTAAGGCTAATGTTGTAGCCGATGCACTTAGCCGAAGGGCGGAGAACGCCCCAATGCGAGATGTTTGTTTGAGATTGACAGTGATGACTCCGATGTTGGACACCATTCGTGGGGCCCAGGCTGAGGCCGTGAGATCAGAAAACCAGAAGAGAGAACGAGTTGTCAGGTTGGTATCGGAGTTCGTTACCAATAGTCGGGGGCTTATAACATTCTAGGGTCGGATCTTGGTACCGTTTGTGGGCGGGACGCACACCATTTTGATGGAAGAGGCTCTTCGATCGAAGTTCTTGATCCATCCTGGGGCCACTAAGATGCATTTTGACCTGAAGAGGGAGTATTGGTGGCCCTGTATGAAGAGGGATGTCGCGTGGTTTCTTGAGAGGTGCTTAGCCTGTCGTAGGTTAAGGCCGAGCACCAGAGACCGCATGGTAAGTTGCAGCCATTGGAGGTTCCCGAGTGGAAGTGGGAACAGATTACCATGGATTTTATCACCAAATTGCCAAGGACTGCTAGGGGAGTCGATGCAATTTGGGTGATTGTGGACATGTTGACGAAGAGCGCCCACTTCCTTGCTATCAGTGAGAGCTCTTCCGCTGAGAGGTTGGCAGAGTGTATGTGAGAGAGGTGGTATCGCGACATGGAGTACTGATCTCGATCGTATCAGATCGAGATGTGCGTTTCACTTCCAGATTCTGGAAGAAATTTCATGAGGAATTGGGTACGAGGCTGCATTTTAGTACCGCATACCACCCATAGACTAACGGGCAGAGCGAGCGGACGATTCAGACGCTCGAGGACATGCTTCGGGCATGTGTATTGGACTTCGGAGGGAGTTGGGACACGTATCTACCCTTGGCAGAGTTTTCCTATAACAACAGCCATCATTCGAGCATCGGTATGCCGCCCTTTGAGCTGTTGTATGGGAGAAGGTGTCAGACTCCCATTTGCTAGGGAGAGGTAGGGCAACGTGTGATGGGTAGTACAGAGATAGTACTTCAGACGACTGAGCAGATTCAGCAGGTCAGACAGAGGTTGTTGACCGCTCAGAGTCGCCAGAAGAGTTATGTGAATAGGCGTTGGTCCGAGCTTGGGTTTTAGGTCGGAGATTTGTGCTCCTGAAGGTATCTCCTTGGAAATGAGTGATCCGTTTCAGGAAGAGAGGCAAGCTAGGGCCCCGTTATATTGGTCCGTTTAGAGTGATCACGAGGGTGGGCAGGGTAGCATATCGTTTGGAGCTACCTGAGTAGTTGAGCCAGATTCACGACACCTTCCATGTGTCCCAGCTGAGAAAGTGTATGGCCGACGAGTCGAAAGTGGTGCCTCTGGAGGAAATTCAGGTGGATGCGAGCCTGAATTATGCTGAAAGGCCAATCGCGATGGTGGACCGCAGGATCAAGGTTCTGAGAAACAAGGAGGTGCCCCTGGTTCATATTCAGTGGCAACACCGGAGGGGGTCCGAGCTAACTTGGGAGACAGAGTCAGAGATGCGGGAGCAACATCCGGAGTTATTTGCAGTATGAGACTTCGTGGGCGAAGTCTGGTTCTAGTGGGGGAGAATTGTAACATCCCAAGATTCAGGCACAACTACTCAATCCTCCTTCTTTCCTCTTGTTGTCAAGTTTATCCCTTTTGAGGAATTATGTGGCAAATGAGTACGTTGAGCGTACTCGGGAGTACGTTGGGCGTACTCATGCGCTTATTTTGGACGCGGAGTCGCCAAGGTACGCTGGGCGTACCCAGATTTACATCGGGCGTACCCGGCACAGGTGCAAAAACCCTAATCTGTCTTGTGCACTATTTAAAGGGTTCTAAGGCTCATTTCTCAGCCTCCATATCAGTGAGTGAAACCCTAAGAGAGAGCCTCCCATCGTCCTTAGTGTGTGTGAGTGTTGTTGGAGCTAATTGTGCATTAGTGACTTAGTGAAGAAGAAGGAAAGGAGCTCTTGGAAGCTAAAGCTTGAAGTGCCAATTTGGATCTGAGATCTACAGAGAAAGGGGCTACACTTAGAGGTATAAAGTTCAAAACTTTCCTCTTCTTTTGGTTGTTGTTGCATGTGCCATTTTTAGGGTTAAAAACCCCAAAGGTGGAGACTTTATGAGTGTAAGGTGCTCCATGGTCCTAGATCTGTCCCTTTTCAGTGGTATTAGTGGTTTAGATCCATAAAGTTTCCATCTTGGTTGATACTTTGAGGTCATGCTTGATTAATAAGCCTTCTAGAGTTAGAGAATGGAATATTATGGGAGTTGGTGACTTGTTCAGCCATGTAAAGGCTTAAAGTCATCAACTTTATGGATTAAGAGGCTTAGATGTGATCAGATTTAGAAGTTGGGCGTGGGTCTTAACTGTTTAAGACCTCAAGAGCTAAGGGGCTGAAGCAGGGGAGTACGTCGGGCGTAATCCCAGTACGTTCCGCGTACTGGGTGGCGTTCCCCGATTCTGAGAGGCAGTCGGGTACACTCAGCGTATACACTTGGTACGCGCAACGTAACCCAAAAAGTTGACTTTTGATTGACTTTTGGGGTATGGTCTATTGTGGGGCCTTTTAAGTTATGAGAGGGGTAAAATGGTCTTTTACCCTTCTGAGAGTGTCATAAGAGGACATAGTCTAGCCTTTGAGAGTTATATTAAATAGGGTATTTATTTCATATGATTAGGCGGAGGCTAGGCCAGCGTTTACCGAGTCAGAGATTTACCGAGATACCAGAGGTGAGTCTTCTCACTATACTTTACCTAGAGTGGTAACAGGGTTATGTGACAGTATATTTTAGAGCTATGTTCCAATGTATTTGCATGCTATTTATGTGTTATAATTGTTGTGATATGTGATATGCATGATTCAGAGCTTACAGAGCTAGGACCAGTGGGTCCATAGAGTTAGGACGTTTGGGTCCACAGAGTCAGGGCCAGAGGGCCCACAGAGAGTTGGGACTAGAGGGTCCCACTGAGACACATTAACCAGCGGGTCAAACAGATTTATAACCTCGAGTGGCTAAAATGCGTTAGAGTGGTATTTTGGGGAACTCACTAAGCTTTATGCTTACAGTGTTACATGTTATGTGTTTCAGGTACCAGTGACGACCGCGGGAAGGCACCGGCATGATTCGTACACACACATGGGATTTTATGTATTTCGATCTTGGGGAATGTTTTCTGAAACAAGGATATGATACAATGACATTTTATTAATAAATGTGTTTGGAAAATGTGTTTTGAAAATGCGAAAAATTGTTTTAATTTTACGGTGTTACAGAAAAGCAAAGTATAAACCATATTTTTGACCCAACAAAACAATTTAAAAAGTATGAAGATCAAGAAGAAAAGTTCAAAACTTCCAAATATTGAAGAATCAAGATAAAGAAAGTGAAGAATTAGAAAACATTACCAAAAAGCCAAAGGCGTATTATTCATAGTTGTAATTTTTCTTTCTAGGTTATTTTATCATATGTATTCTTGGGAACTTAGCAAAAATACATTGAGGTTAATAAAGTCTTTTGAGGATGTATTCAGAGGGATGCATAAAATGAATGTTCTTCAAAATAAAGGGGAAACGTTTATGAGGATTGTGAGTATTTAGGGCTTGGGAAGTAGTTATATTTTAGACCCAAATACATGCATTGAGGTGATGCGTAATTATCGAGTTTAATTTAGATTGTTTTGTATGATGTTGGTAGGCAATGTTCTATGTGATGTAATAAACTAAGTTTTGCTTGAGGGCAAGCAAAAGGTAAGTGTGAGGTATTTTGATATTGTCATATTTATAAATATTTTTATGAGTTATTTCATTATATTTTAATGGTTTCTTGTTCTAAATACAAGGACTTTTGGTACTTATTTGCATAAATGATATATTTCAGTTAGAAGGCTTTTTTGAAGAAAAGGGACTAAAATGGAAAAAAAACTAGAATTTGGAGGGTGAAATTTGCAAATAAAAAATACATATGCCTCAGAAGCGTGTCTCAAGGCGATAACCACAGTGTAGTAAACTTTGGCCCACGACGTGGCGTTTGGAAGATTCCCGATTAGAGTATATTGTCTTTCCTATGACGATAAGGAAACAGATACCATGGCGTGGCAAGCAATTGGGCACGACGTGGTGGCTAATTTATGGCAATTTTTCCTCCTGTATAAAGGATGAACTAGAAGACCATAATAACGAGAAATTTTAGAGAGATTATTTCTAAGAAACCCTAAAAGACCTGATTTCGACCGGGAAAGAAGAGAGAAGAAGACTAATTAGCAAGAAATCGATTCAAGCATTCAGTTTGCATGATGCTTAGCTTAATATTCTATTTGATTAGTCATTTTTCTATTATAATCATGGGCTACTACCCTTAGCTTTCATTTAGTGAAGATGAACCTCAATTTACTATGATTTAATATTAGATCTATGGATTATTAATGTTGGTTTTTACTTGTGTTTGCTAGATCAATCCTTGCATGTTAATGTTTCTATCTCTATTGCCTTGCCTTTAAGTTTTGTGTAGTTAACTGGGCATTGATTGCATGAATTTATACTCCTAATAGTTTATGACCATTAAATTGCTAGAGACAGAGATTGACCATGTCCTAGTATAGGTAATAAAGTTAGTTGCTTAATTGCGTTAGAGGGCATTATTTGACCACAGTTATCGCTAGTTTGTCCGAATTAACCATACGAAGACAAACCTAGATATAGTCATTCATAGTCCAAACATTAAATAAAATCGATTAAGTATCCTTAGTCTACATGATCATTATGATTAAGTGTCATAATATGAAGTAAGCTAATTAGTCTGACCATGACAGTGAGTGATAAGTAACCAATAGAAGTAATCCATAGTCGAAATTACTCATAGGAAAGGAAGGGGATCCAAAGCTAAACGAAATTATGTTAATTCTCTGGTTAAAACTCATTTTTTAGTTGTTTTCTAGTTAATTGTTAATTAAGTTTTTCTGAGCTTGCAAAATCATATAAAAATATTATTTCATTAGTTTTTATTTTAATAACTAGATTAACATTTAGCAATTTTAATTTCCAAAATGACTCCATTCCCTATCTCCGATCCAGTACTTACTTTACTACACTACTATGTGACTAGGTACACTGCCTAATTTGTGTTTTAGTTTAGTTAAAGAGACAAGGGTTATAAATTTAAAGCTTTATAACTGATAGTATAAAACACATCACTAGCCCACCCAGGTTACGCATGCCAAATGGTTTATCCATGCCATGGGCTTATTAGGACATCCCTACTATCCCGCGACCAATTGTGTCTAACCCACTACGATCCCCTTCATTGTCAAGCTATTCAGCGACTCGACCGTATGAAAACAACTAGACAAACAATGCCCATTTGTCTAGGTCGCCCCTTTTTGAATCTAACGACAGGCTAATCTAGTGAAAGGTCTTTGTGTTCTCTGTCAACATGGTCACGGGATATTCGGCCCGTGACACTCAGCTGCCTTCGCTAACGTCTCCTGATGCCGACTTTATCGAAGCATTAGTTCTTCCCTATTGTTGTTGCATCTAGTTCTAACCACTAAATTTGTCGCCACTGCCGTTGTAACATCCTATTTCGAGGTAATCTTTAATTAAAGGCTCATATGGTAATTGAGCAAGTGAAGGCCCCGGTTCTCAAAGGATTGAGTTTGGACCTTAAGGAATGAAAAGTTGAAAAACTTTTAGCTTTGGTTCCCCGAGAGACTGTAGGTCATTTAATATGGAACCAAAACTAATAAAATTATTGCCTAAGTTGAAGTACAAACCATAAACTACACGCTCGAAAAGATCTCATGTCTATCTAACTTCAAACGAATGAGTTTTGCAAACGTTTCACATATTACACATAAAAGCTTAAAAGCTTAAAAACTTTCAACTTTGATACTCTGACTCCGGGTGAGTATAACTCATTCAATATGGAACCAAAATGATGAAAGTATAGTCTAAATTGAGGTACAAACTTTTAAGTACATGCTCGAAAAGATCTCATGTAAATTGGACTTCAAACAAATGAGTTATACAATTTTTAAAAGTTTTATAGATTACATATAAAACTGAAATACTGAAAAAATTTCGGCTTTGATACCTCAAATTCGGGGGGGGGGGGGGGGGGGGGGGGGGGGAGGGGCGGTAACTTATTAAATATGGAGTCGAAAATGATGAAATTATAGCCTATATTGAAGTATAAGTTATAAACTATATGCTAAAAAAGAACACATTTCAATTTAACTTCAAACGAATAAGTTATGAAATTTTTAAAAGTTTCACAAATTACACATTACGTCGGTTTTCGGGTTTTTTGGATTCTGGTTCTAGACCCATTTACCCGGTCCTATACCGGAACCAAACTGGAATCGGTGTGCGTGTGTGTGTATACACACACACACACACCCACACACACACACACATATATATATATATATATATATATATATATATATATATTGATTCGGTTCTACTAAATCCATTTTCCGAGTTCTGGGTCCATTCAGGTCGGGTTTAGAACGGTTTCACCCCTATTTAACCCTATTCTTGAATTTTTTTGAAGGAAATGGAGGGAAAAAAGAGGAATGAAAGAAAATATTAGTAACTTTTTATTTTCTTTCCTTCCTTTCTTTCTTTTTCATTTCTCTCAATTTCCTACCTAATCATCAAAAAATGGAAGGAAATAGATCTTAAAAAAATATGTCCTTTCTTTTCTTCCATTTCATTTCATTCCTTTTCTTTTCTTAAATGAAACTCGAGAATATCATTTCATTCCTTTCACTCCTTAAAAAAGCTCAAGATCACCTCTTGTATTTCTCTTCCCTTCCTTAAAAAACGAACATTTCTTCCTCCCATTTCATCCCTTGAAAAAACTTGAGAGTAGTGCATTAGTAAAACCCAACAACTAAGTTTCTTTTAAAATGGTAGTAAAACACTTAATTGAACTTTAAGATGTGAAAAATAAAAAGATATATAATTATAATTCACAATTTGAATCATTTTACTTCAAACCAAGAAAAGGACTAAAAAGTTTTGTTGAAGTCTTAATTTACCATAAGGGTTATTGACATTATAAGACATCAAAGTTTTTCGTTTGGTTTTAAATGACCATTTAATTTTTTTTTTGGACCTGTTAGATTATTATACTCAAAAATTACCCGTCTTAAATGCCATTTATCTAAAATTTTCCAGGTTTCCCCGGTTACATTACATATATGTATATTGACTTATGATAGTCAAAGAGTCACCATACAATTTCTTCTGAGATTTTTTGCATCGTGTTTCCAACAATCTTGTCCTCTTCATTAATGATCAGCGGTGATAGTAGTGGATGTTGATTCACCCCTGGAGTAAATGAAGATTTCCTAACTCTCCACCTTGATTGAGGCGGCATGCCACCATACCCATCTGAAAATCTTTGTTCTTGAACATGATTTCCATCGCTATTGTTGCTTTGACCAGAGTTTTTAAGCTTTAAAGCATCCAGAGTTTTAACACAATGTTGAATCCTTTTCACCTGAACATTTGATGAATTAGAAATCTTTAAAAACTGAAATCAAATGTTTCTCCTTCTGTAACTTTACATCACCATAACTGTAACTTCATCTAGTTTAATCAGTTGATTCATTAATAAGTCGAGTTTTAGAAGAAATTAGTTAACTTATTTACTAAATGTGGCTTCAGAATTGATATTGCTTTCATGGCAAATTGACTCGTATTTGAACCGAATTTGAATGGTTGGTGGAGGAATACAGTTCGTTTTAACATTCGGGTCTCGCTTTTGAGCCTGCATTCTTCCTGGTCGGACCTCACATTCCTTTTCATCTCCGACGCCGGGAACGGAGCCCCCGTTTATGGAAGTCATCTCCGGTGCTCTGTTCCTCACACTCACCATCTTGAATATGCTCTTTGTTACCCAATTTAACTTCTTACTATATGTAAAACTCATATTCATATACTAGTAGCAGTTGAAATTCAACTAATTTGTCGACAAAATTTCCAAAAACGCTCAGACCAATTAGCAACTGTTACCGAGGATGAAAATCTCAGCCGGACTTGCTGGTAATCACCGGAAAATCATGAATCTAGTCGGTAAAGACTGAATTTTTCGCAATATTGAAAGGAAATTCTAGATTTTCAAAAAGAGCTTGAAAATGGAAAACAAAATCCAATTGAAAAATTAGTAAAACCTTCCAAAAATGTTTAACCTTTTATAAACGTTTCTCCGATATACCACTGCAAAAACTGATGTAGATCGAATGAAAAAGTAGAGAGTTTTGTAGGTTTTATCCCTCTCCCTCTCTTTATTATTTGGAAGAGGGGGGTGTTTGACTTATCTTTTGAGAGACAAAAAGGATTTTTAAAAAAAGATAGAAGGGAAAAGATGTTTGGTAAAAATATTTTAAAAGCTACTTTTTAGATTTTGATATAAGGAAAACTGACTTTTTGGAAAAGTCAGGAAATCCTGTCTTTTTGTAACTTTTTCCAAAAATCCTTTTGGCCTCTCAAAAGATATAACAAACACCCCCGAATACTAAAGCTAGGTAGAGAGTGATAAAAGGCAACATAAGTCAAACGAAACCAAAACAAATTAAATGGTTATTTAAAACCAAACGAAAAACTTTGATGTATTGTTATGGAAATAACCCTTACCGTAATTTCGTAAAGTTTCCTTTTCTTGTAAGTTCATTGTGGTATGAGTTCTTTATTTGATAATTTTACAACTTACTACTATAACAAATCAGGTAAATAAATGTCATGTTACATGATTATGATTCAAAGTTTCTCTTTAGGTTTTTGTTGTAAAAGTGATTAGATCTTGTTAAATCTTACATTTTTTATATTAAGATTCATTGACTCAAATAATACAATGAAAAATGATGATGATATAAACAACCAAAACCCTACGTGTGGTTTGGTGGACGGAATATCTTGATCCTTAAACCACAAGCATAACCTTTTTCATAATCACGACTCGTTAGAAATCTCGTAGGGATCTTCATTCAACTTTAAGTAAAATCGACCGAGACGTTCTGAAGCCTTCTTGACCTATAATAGGCAAAACATGATCTCCATTTTGAAAAATATTAAAAATCTAAACAAGACGCCAAATCAGATTAATTTTTCCCAAATCAGATTCATTTTTCCCAAATTTACCTGATCATCCCAATCTGTTCTCCAAATCAAATATACGATTGTAATTGTTTGTGTTAGAACACCACCAATTAGTCCAATCCATATACCCTGCATGTCAAGTAATGAAGTAATATGAATTTGTGGTTAACATCGTTTTTATGAAACGAAATATCTCTATTGTCTTCAAAATAACTAACAATCTTATTATATTATGTTAATAGATAATGAACTATTGTTTTATGCTTTCCATAAGTGTACAATATACAATGTATGTTGTTAAGTTTTAGATTTGTTATGAATTTTGTCAAGACTTTAATTTCATTATGAATTTGGTACAAAATGGTTTTTTTACAAATCTATACAAAATTAGATTCGTTTTCTACAAAATTATAACTTTCTTACACTTTTATATATTTTTTCTTAAAACTATTTTACTACCTTTTAAACCTTTTTTGCACCTTTTATTAAAAAAAAATGTTAACAAAATTTTAAAACTTTTTTACAACCTTTTATTATTTTTAGCGCATTTTTTAAACTTTAAATAAAATTAAATGTTGTTACACTTTCATACAATGTTCTTTTACAATTTTTTCCTATTTTCCACTTTTTTGTGTTTTTACTTATGTTTGCTTAACAAACTAGACCAAAAGTGTAAAATAAAATATTGAGTTGCTATACTCGGTATAACACGTGGAAAACATAGCAAAATAATTCATTACTTTTGATGTAATAAAAAATATGTTTGATGGTCATTTGAAGACAATAAATCAATAATCGCTAATTCATTTTTCAAAAAACAATGTTAACCCTACAAACTTATCATACAAAATATCGACGATAAAAGATCTTTCAGCTATTCGACAAATTAAGATAGATATTAATTGCATGTACCTTAACTTCAAGAGTCGTCGTATACCCAAGTAAAGCTCCCAACGGAATTCCGATCAGGTAATAACAAACGAAGTTCACGACTGCTACAGCTCCTTGCATTCCAGCTCCAACTGCCACCCCTGATAACAAACAATAACACTAACTTGTAAACTTTCCCAAAATAGAAAGCTTCAAATCTTGAAATTTAAAGTCCAATTATGGTGAACACTAAGTTGTAAGCCTCTGTTTGTGCGTTAATACGTACCTTTGTAAACATTAACCTTTAAACTTTACAATAATAGAAATGAACAAGAATCTTTCATATCAAAATTGTGCACGCTACACGCTAACCCTATACACTTAATTTCTGGAAATAGAAATAAAGACGATATATTTCAAGTCTCTATTTAGAAAGCGTAAAGGCATTAACAATTTATTGAAATCTATAGAAGTTAATGGACTGATGCATTATTATTCCATTAATTTTTCGTTCCATTTTTCACATGTTTTTATTCTTAGGATGTATTACACTCTACAAAAGTTTAATGTAATTATATTTTAATAGAATCACTTATTGTTAATCATTTTAGATAAAGAAAAGCATTCATTTTTCCAAATGAATAGTTTGATTGTCATTAAAGAGTTCAATATCCACTTTATCCAACATCAACATGACACCCCACTAGTATGGTTGAGGCTAACATATTGAGTGTTAACTAGATATTTCATCTTAGTTCAAACATTTCATTAAACTACGTATTATGGATGCTCTAAGCATGGTGAACTTACATTTATGTCTAAACTTTTCTAAAATATAAATGTTACCAAATGAGAAGATATTGCTACCTGATAGTACTGGATATACACTGTTCAACAATACCGAAAAAGAAAGAAGAAAAGAGAGATCCGATATTGCATCTGCAACCCTGACATCGCTTGTAAACAAGTATGCAAGTTTTTTTCCAAACGTCAAACAAAGAATGAAGAAGAATAAGCCAATGGTAATGGAAGTCCCCAACAAGACTTTTATTGTAAACTTCACTGCTTTAGCGTTTCCTCTTCCTAATTCATTCGCCACCCGAACACTGTATAAATGTTTAAATTTCAATATGACACGTATCAGTCACATACCAAAGTTTAATTAATACACAGAAAATTCTTAAGAAATCAACGATCACCTACCATGCTGAACCTAAGAAACCGAGGTTTATCATCAACTCCCATACGTTAATATTCAGGCTGTGAAAATTGTTGCCAATTAAGGAGATTGGTTTTCTAGCAAAATGAGTGGAAAAAGGAGGAATATGATCAAAAAAATTGATACCAAATAGAGAAGGCTGCTATTGCGACCTCGGCATCTTCCATGTATCCAGCAAGTAAGACCAGAAAAGCATTGTACCATAACTCTAAGCTACACATTGTTTAAATCACAGTTTAACTTTTCATGTGACAAAAATCACTTCAATCGTAATAGAATTCATGTGCTTTTGTGGAAATGACTTTTTATGCATGGTTAAACCAAATAGTTTTTATACCACAGTTTGACTTTTCGGATTGATTGTAACAAAAATACTTACCAGACCATCACACCAGAGGATATTGAGAGCTTCACAACTGGTAACAGATCCTTAAAAGCAGCAACTGTGAATCCTTTCCATGAATGCGGACACCATCCCCCAAAAATGTAGATGAATTCGCCAATCACAAGGAACCAAGATGAAAACGACAGTGCAAGCATGGCACCTGAGAGCCCCATGTTCAACTTATATATAAAAAGTAGCGACAAAGGTATATGGATCGTGAATTGGAAAATTGAAATCCATGCGATGATCATGTTCTTTGACTGTGCTTGCAGATACATTTGTATAGTCAAGCTGAAAACGAAGTTGTATACAAAAGGGATGAACCATAAGGATATGTATCCACCACTGTTTGCTATTGATTCTTCCTCGCCAACAAGCTTAAAGATTTGTGTACCAAAGATGAAGACTGGGAGCAAGATGGTCAAAGTAATCAAGTCCACAATCCATGATCGTTGCAAGTAAATACCCATCATATGGTTTTGTCCGGCTCCAAATGCTTGTCCACAAAGGGTTTCGGTTGCACTCGACATTCCCAACTGTGGATATGATATATATACATTTTAATTAGAACGAAAATGGTCGATTCAAGGGATTTTTGGTTTGTAGAAAGCTTAGAATCATCATGAGTCATGACTGGTGGCTTTTGTTAATGATAACCAAACCATTATGGTCAACTTACAAGTATTCCATTGACAAACCGAACACTAAGTGCTTGAACAAGTGCATAACCAGCAAGATCTGTTTCGCTGATATGTCCGATGAATGACTGAGTGACAACAATAGTTCCAAAAGCGCAAACCCTTGCTATAATACCAGGCAAGGCGACCCTCCATATCTTTTTTGATTCGACCCATATCCTTCGTTTCAAGTCACTATCATCTTCTTGTCCCTGTTGAATAAGCTTTGTTTGCATCTCGTCATCCATCCTGAGAACTTGGAAGTTATGAGCATATAGAATAACGTGTTAAAATTTCAGTTTTCCTGGAAAAAAGATTGATGTTCTGGTAGATTAGTGAATAGTAGAAACCGGACTATATGACAGGCTTAAATCATAAAAAAAAATCTGATTAGCAAGTTAATTTAGTTAAAAATTTATGGCAATAACCTTTGTTGAGACTTTAGATGTGTAATAAAAATGCAACTTTTGTTATACTTTCAATTTATATATTTTGTTATAATTGTTTATCTAACTATATCAATAGTTGAAAATCGGTAGGTGTTCAACCGACAAGCGCACAATTAAAGGACGCGGAGAAATATAAAGAAGACAAGAGATCAGTTTAGTATTAATGTTGGGGGTTTAAGTTTACAATTACATTCAGATACAAACGAAATTATGTATAGACGATGTGGGATGCTAACATAGTATCACCATTAGTTTGTTATTTATATTCTTCTCCTTCACCATTTTTGATGTGCGGCACCCTTTATGCCATCCACAAACAATCATTATCCACAACTCAACAATCCCCCCCCCCCCCCCCCCCCCCCCCCCCCCCTTTAGAGGATTACCAACAAATCAATCTCAAAGGGACAACTGAAGCTTAACACGAATTCTAAAAACAAAAAAAATATCTCACTTGGAGGTTGATCAAAAAATCAACTTCTATCCAAATCATGTACCTCTCACAAACCTCATCTTCTATTAAGTCAACACCTTCTCATAGTCATATAGAAGGCCAATTAAATTTCAGCACAACTTCAACTTTTGTGGTGTCACCACCTTGGTAAACGTATCTACTCCATTCTTTGTACCAAGGATTTTTTACAAGGATAACGATACCATCATTAATAAGCTCTTTGATGCAGTGGTATCTCATCTAAATGTGTTTATTCCTTCCATTAAATATATGGATTCATTGTGAGATGAATTGCACTTTGATTGTCAGAACACAAAATGACTTAAAATCCCAACGAAGTTTCCAAACCATTTAAAAAACCTCAATCATGTTTTGTCTGTTCAAAAAAACCGAACGAACTTAACATTTTGTCTAAAAGTCCAACAAAGTTCCAAACCATTCAAAAATTTCCAATTTTGTTTTGTTTAAGTTCATTGGGTTTTTTTTTGAACAGTCAAAACATGATTAAAGTTTTTTAAACGTTTTGGAAACGTCGTTGGTCTAACAAGTCATTTTCCCGATACGGTAATAAGCCACGTCTTCTGTTTCTCTTATTTGACTTTCAGGAAAGTGTAACTTAGTTAGGCCTTTTAGACAAAAGGTTAAGTTCGTTGGGTTTTTTTTTAATTGAAAAAAATGATTGGAGCTTTTTAAACGGTTTGGAAACTTCGTTGGGCTCGTACGTCATTTTCCCATTGTCAAAATAAAGAATACAACGTATCACCCTATTGCATGCCAACTTTGATAAGTAGTTCTTTAACCAGATAAGCTCCTTTCCATCCTCAATGGTCATGTATTCAACTTTTATGGTTGAAAGAGAAACACTAAATGAAGTCTAGGCATCTAACTAACTAATGTACCCCGATAGTGGACTAGTGGACACATAACTTGTATAACTTGTAGTGTTGTTTATTAAATCTGAACATCGAACCAAGTATGCATTGATTAATCCTTCAAAGATAACCCCTTTTATTTAGAAACATATGGCAACCTTAGAAGTATGTTTCAAGTAAGGTTTTGAAAACCGGACCCGAACCGGCCTTCTAGTTCGATGGTTCAGGTGGTCCAACCGGTCGGACCAGTCTTAACAACTGGAAAACCGGATGATGTCATAATTATATTTAATTATATAAAAAAAATACAGAAAATGAAAAAAAATAAATATTTTTAAAAATTTTCCAGTTTTGAACGGTTTTTACCGGTTCGCATGAATACACGTTTTTTGGCATTTAAGAACGGATTCGGGACCGGCTCCCGGTTGAACCGGTCAAATCGGACGGTCCGATTTTCAAAACATGGGTTTCAAGTAACATAACAACCATTTGATTACTTCCTAATGCTCTTTTACCATATTGAATATAAACCTTCTCACGACTCCCACTACATGAGCAATGTTTGGCCTCATGCAAATCATAACATAAATCAAGGTGCTTGCTTCCCATGCATAAGGAATCCAAGCTCTCTTTATTGCCTTCACCTATTTGTGGTGATTGTTTTTTCGAAGTTCAATGTGACCTTCCAAACATGTACTTCTGCCTTTTGCATTTGTCATGTTGAATTGCTACAACATTTTCCTGATGTACTTCTCCTAGGAAAGTTTTATAGTACATGTAACTTTATCTCTTTATATGCTCATGCCAAGTATTCATTTTGACTAAATTGTTATACAAAATTGTTTTTAATGCTCGCGTATGAAACGATGAAATTGTAACTCTTATGTGATAAACACTGTGAACAATGTCATTCATACGCTTATGATTCATGTTCATCTTCCACTTACATACCATGTCAAATCCCTTCACATCACTACCTACATTCTTAATTATTTATTTATCTTCCACCTCGATCCAAAATTTCACTATTTACTGTTATTATTTCCAAGTCACCATCATATCCTAACTTTGCATATTTGGGTTCTTGTATTATCAATGCCTCATCGTGCTACAAAAAATTACCCCATTACACAACTTTATGCATTTCTTTCAGGTACATGTATGATGTGTGTGGGTGTTTTTTTTTTTTTGTTGCTTTAATATCTCTATTAAAAATCATCATCACATAACATGTTGCATTGGATAAGACCATATTCCCATTCGATTCTAATATTTTTACTCCTCCATGCGATATAATTTTCTTGACAGTTTGTATGCTCCCTCATTGATCTTGCATGGCGTTCTTGATTTCATTCCTATCAAGACTACTACCACTGGCACCTTTTTATGTGTTGCGTGTACTATCAAAACCTCATCATCTAATATAAACTTCCCCATACACAACTCTATGCATTTCTCTTAGTTACATGTCCCATGGGTGGGCTTTTCTGCCGTAATATTTCCACTAAAAATTATCATCATATAATATATTGCCTTGAATAAGGTCATCTCCCTTCAATTCCAAGAATTTGACTAATCCATGGCATACAATTTTCTTGATGTTCCTTACACTATGACATTGATCTTGCATCACTTTCTTGATTTCATGCTTTTCAAGACTGCTACCATGCACACCTTTGACACATTATAACCACAACCCTCTATCCTTCAACCATATTGCCATTCTTGATTTCATGCCTATCAAGACTACTACCACTTACACCTTTTTATACGTTGTGTGTACTATCAAGACCTCATCATCTAATATAACCTCCCACTTACACAACTCTATGCATTTCTCTTAGTTACATGTCCTATGGGTGGGATTTTCTGCCGTAATATTTCCATAAAAATCCAGCGTCATATAATATATTGCCTTGAATAAGGTCATCTCCCTTCGATTCCAAGAATTTGACTAATCCATGGCATATAATTTTCTTGATGTTCCTTGCACACTATAACCACAACTCTGGTATTGATCTTGCATCACTTTCTTGATTTCATGCTTTTCGAGACTACTACTATGCACACCTTTGACACACTATAAGCACAACCCTCTATCCTTCAACCATATTCCCCTTCCTCATGATACCAACTGCATAATCACCATATCAATGTCACATTATTGTTCGTACAATCATCTATATCAATGTTATCCTCTCATCTAATGATGAAGTATTTTAAACAATGCATTGTTAAACCCACTAGATAAATTAACCTTCATACCACTACCTATTGGTATATGGCTCTTTTATATCTATAGGCTTTATAGGATCCAAATGTTAATGCCATTAATAAATACTATAATTCTCTGATTTCTAATGGAACTTGAATCCTTAAACCACTACCACTAGTAGTTAATATTTCTAAGTATATATGGCTTTATGAAAATAAATTTAGTGATGATGGTTTCCTTGCTCTTTATGAAGCTTGTTTGCTTACTAATTGAAAAAGTCGGCATCTATGGTTTGGCTATGATGAGAAGTTTAGCCTAATTGTAAAATTCTCTATAATTCATATAGTTTTTATCCTTGTGGTTTCATACTATTTCCTCGTTCACTAACTAGACCTAAATATACTTCACTTCATAGTCATCTTCAAAAAATGATTTACAAGCATCAACATTAGGTTTATCTTTGGATATAATGTGCAAGATACACACAATATATCGTCCTTTTAATTATATGTGAAGCTATAGTGATTGATAATACCTAGATTTGAATAATGTAATAGGTAGCTCTTGTTTCCATATACCATACATTATTTCCCTTATCATGTTAAGTCTTGGTGTTTAACAATTGCAAAAGGGGGGTAGTGTGGCTTGATTGGATGGAATATAGGGAAGCCAAGTCTCTAAAGGGTGATGGTTGTTAGGTTTTCACAACTTGGTCCTAATTTGGTGCTTATTGGAAGAGGCCTACAAATAAGGGTGGATGGGTGATGGGTTGAAGATGGTGTTAGGTCTGCATGTCACATGGTTGGTATTGGATCGAGCATGGATTCAACTCTAAATAGGACTAGACAACTAACTATAGCGGTGAAAAGAACCCTCATTGGGGTTATTCAGCAACATCCTATCGTATGCCCATGACAATGTTGTCTGGCTGTTGTATGGTTATTGTTGGTGTGTGTGATATTCTCTATGACCACAATGTTTATTCTCTAGAAGGTCCCTACGATTGAAGGACTTTGTGTTAAGCAAGATAAGGGCGAAAGAGGTTTCTTGAGGGTGTTGTGTTCGTGGTTTTAACATACTTCTTAAAAGGTTGTAAGCAGGGTTCGATGATGTATAAGGCCCCCACTGTAGTTAAACATGGAGAATAACTCGTCGATCATGTATGCGACGATGTTTCTTCATGAGTACCATGGCAACAATATTATCAAGAAGATATGTGATCATTTTGATGTAGGTATAATAAGCTCTAATGGATGAATCACATAGTTATATAATTTAAGCATCTTTGTTGTCGCGTAACAATGTGTCCAAATTGATCAAAACTTCACGGGCCATTGCATTCTGGTTTAAAATCATTTGAAGAAGGGTTTTAGAAATTCTCACTTATAAATCTAAAATATAAACAATTTTATTCTATATGGGTTCTTCATGGATCGCATCGGGTACATCACATAAGGCATCAATGTGCTCAAACACACAATGAGTTTCAAAGAGCTCGCACCAAGCATCATAATTGAGTTAATCAAGGTCAAGAACAACATGAACTTAGGCTTTTATGATGGCAATGCCATACAAATTCTCTAGGGAGGGGGAACCGTCCTTGGAGAGAGAGAGAGAGAGAGAGAGAGAGAGAAAGAGAGATTACTAGGATTTAGAGGGTTTGCTCTGGTGCCATATTGGATAAGGGATAATGTCATAAAAGTCTTAAGTTTGGCAGAAAATGTCGGTTTTACCCTTCGACGGATTTTTTGTTCATTTATGTCGCAAACTTGTCATTTTTTGTCGGTTTTCCCCTTTTTACCTGTAATAGTAGGTTTTCAGGTTACCATAAATTACTTTTTGCGAAAAAAACCCTTAAGTTTACAAATATTTTTCAAAAAATCCTTAAGATTATAAAAGTATAAAATATAAATATATTTTCAAATTTTGATAAAACTAAATGGTTTTTAAAAATTTAATTGTCAAAAGTTTATATCAAACTAATATAAGTTTTATTGTACTTATATTATGAAACCAAAACTGAAAGTATTTTTAGCTTTACATACATTAAATTTTATATTGGTTCGATATAAACATTTTATATTTAAATTTTAAAAAAGTAACCTACTTTTATCAAAATTTGAATATATTGCTCAATTTAAAACTTAAACTTTTCAAAGTAAAATTAAAAAAACGTCTGTTAGGTAATATTTAACTATGATAAAATAGTTAAATATATGAATAATATGATAGTTAAATTCAATTAATTTTGTTAAAAGAAAATAACAATATTTCTATGTTTAAAAAGTTTGTATTGCAGAAATAATAATGTATTATATTTTTTGGATTCGTTGTATATATCCATAGCTCGTAAAACAATTTTGGAGGTGATCATAGTCACTATATGGTGACATTATTTCCATGCAATTATTTTTTTAAAGGATGATGAAAATATTTTATATGCTTAAAACTTTTGTATTTCATAAATAAAAATATTAACATATTATTTTTTATAAAAATAAGTATACTTGTATAAGTTATTATTTCTAAAACACAAACATAAACATTTTAAACATATAAAATATAAATATATCAATTTAATTTATTGTATAAATATATTTTGTTTTTATGAAAAATATGATATATTATTATCTTTGAAATACAAACCTTTTAAACATATAAAATATTTTTATTTTCATTTTAAAAAAAAAATTAATTGAATTTAATTAATGTCAGAATATTCATATGTTTAACTATTTTAGCATATTTAATTATTAGTTAACATACATTTTTTAATTTTGCTTTGAAAAAATTTAAGTATTAATTAAGGAATATATTCAAATTTTGATAAAACTATGTAACTTTTTTAAAATTTAAATATAAAATGTTTATGTCGAACCAATATAAAATTTAACGTAGGTAAAGCTAAAAATATTTCCAGTTTTGGTTTCATAATATAAGTACAATAAAACTTATATTAGTTTGATATAAACTTTTGACAATTAAATTTTTAAAACCATTTAGTTTTATCGAATTTTGAATATATATTTATATTCTATACTTTTATAATCTTAAGGGTTTTTTTGCAAAATATTTGTAAACTTAAGGATTTTTTCGTAAAAAATAATTTATGGTAACCTGTAAACCTGCTATTATAGGTAAAAGGGCAAAATCGACAAAAAAAAATGAGAAGTTTGCGGCATAAACGAACCAAAAATCTATCGAAAGGTAAAACCAACATTTTTTGCCAAACTTAAGACTTTTTATGACATTATCCTTATTGGATAATGTATATCTAGTATCTATCTTAACATAAGACGGGATAAATATAAATACAATGATGGACTTATACAATTATCATCTATAGAAGGCCAATAATATGGGTCTATACTATTATCATTATGTTCACAAATATTTTCCACCCAAATTTCTGTGTTCGTGGTGGTTGTATTTGTTTTCGATTATCATCATATTTATAAAAGTTAGATTGAGAGTGTTCTTTGTTCTCTTAACTGCATATTTTTTTTTCCGTGCAATGTGTCTGTGTAATTTGGGCTTGTAAACTAGATAAAGTGATCGATCTGTGATTTGTTTTGATTTTTGAAGGGTAGGGGAAGGCCGGCAATAAGGTGGGTATAAATTATGCAAAATTTAGTGATTTTATGCCTTAATTAACTATATGATTATTACTAGCTATATTTGATAGAGTTTGAGATTTTTGTAAAGGGTAAATGACACAAAAAACCCTCTTTTTACACAGAAATTCGATTTTGACACCGTGTTTTTTTTATGTCAATTTTGACACTGTGTTTTCCAATTTGTTACAATTCTGACCACTTGATCGGTTAACCAAGTTGCATGCTGACGTGTCAGTTTTAATGACATGACATGCTGACGTGTCAAAATTGAATTTTTTTTCTCACAAAAAACAATAAGTTTTCATTTTTTTTTTCGATTTGGACACTAAGTTTAATTTTTTTTTCAACTTTGACACTATGTTTTTTTGTTCCAAATCGAACATCATTTTTTTCAATTTTGTTCAATGTTGACAATTTTCTATTTGAAACCGTATAAATATTTTTTTAATATATTTAAACGTATAAATATGTTTTTTTTTCATTTAAAAACCATAGTTTTGTATAAATACATTTTTTTTTACACTCAAACCATAATTTTATATATAAATATGTATTAGTTATATAAAAATTGTATTTTATATTAAATATGCAACTTTATAATGTGTTTGAAGGTTTGGAGGCATGTAGTCGATCAAAACTCAGATATCAAGTTTGCAACCCATCAAATTTTTACATCTTATTAGAAGCTTATGGTTAGTTTGATTCTCATGATATAACTAATCCTTTGAATGTAAGAAAAAAAACAACTTGTATTTAAATAAAAATGTGGTTTTTAAATGAAAAAAATATGTTTATACGGTTAAAAATGTAATAAAAAGTATATTTATACGGTTTCAAATGGAAAATAGACAAAATTGAACAAAATTTGATAAATGATGTTCCATTGGAACAAAAAAACAGTGTCAAAATTGAAATAAAAAATTAAACTTAATGTCAAAATCGAAAAAAGTGAAAGCTTAGTGTTTTTTTTTAAAAATCAATTTTGACACGTTATCATATCATGTAAGCATGTCATGTCATCAAAACTGACACGTCATCATGCCACGTCAGCATGTAACATGGTTAACCGGTCAAGTGGTCAGAATTGTAACAAATTGGAAAACACAGTGTCAAAATTGACAAAAAAACACGGTGTCAAAATCTAATTTTTGTGTAAAAAGATTCTTTTTTTATGTCATTTACCCTTTTGTAAATGGTTTTTGGTTTAATATATTTTTAAAGCCATATATGTTTGCAGAATCGGTTTTTGAATTCAGATATTTTTGAATTATGTTATACAAATGAAGAAACTTAATAACATATTGATTTACCACATGATTTGCAGCCAAAAATGTTTATCCCGATTTAGTTTTTCTATTTTATTATTGTTTGCCCGGACCATTGGATCCCACGTTTCCAACTAATGCACACAGATTGATTATTTTCTTACTGGAGCATTACCCAATCCACAATGGATAAGATACATGTGACATGTAAGGATATGATTATAGTTTAGAATTTGAGAATTTAGTGTCTTGACAAAAGAATCCGAAAAAAGTTTAAAGGGTACAACTAAGCCCTGTCGAAAATACCCGTTACCCGAATTATCCGTCTGATTTTTCGGGTATCAAGTAAATCGGGAATCACGTTAATTTTTTCGGTATTTCGATAACCCGATTTTTTTTTTCAGGTAGAGTAAAGGGTATGCTTTTTGGGTTCCAAGTATACACGAAATAATGAACGGCCCAATATCCTTTATTCCTTTATGAGTTTATCCATGATTGATTCCCAAATGCTAGCTCCCTCGTTCTATTTTCTTTATGGTTTGGTTGTGTATTTGATGTTTAATTTTTTTTTTTTCAACTTTGGTCCATAGCAGATATAAAATGACCATTTTACCCTCATCTATTTGTTTTAGTTTTCTTTTTATATTATTTATAATTTATAATTTTATAAAATTAAATATTCTCATCTACTTCTCTTTCCTATGTCAAGATCGGGATCTTATATTTGATCGTTTTCCACTTTGAAAGAATGTGATCGTAAGATCGAATCGAATCATAAGATCCTAGCAAAAACATGTTAAAACTTAAAAAATACATTTTATTCGTATGGTAACTACTAGTTAATAATAAATAGTTATATATATATATATATATATATATATATATATATATATATATATATATATATATATATATATATATATTCGTTACATCATTTAACAACAAACAATTCAAAAAGTTATTCGACATAGTTCAAAAAAGTATTCGATAATAAAAAAAGAAGGGATAATAACTTGAGCGGATAACGAACTATATCATTTGTATATATTTGGTCACTTAACTTTTTTTGGTATACTATTAATCATTAAACTTGTTTTTTTGTTTAAAACATATCACTATTACCTGCAATAGCAGGTAAAACTTATTGTGGGGGGTTTGAGTTCCATCTTCGACGACATTTTCGGCGAAAGCAAGTTCCGACGGCATCTCCGGTCATACTTTCCGACCAAACATGATTTTCCGGTTACCTTCTCTGGCAAAACATGTATTTTCCGGCAATTGAGTTCTTGAAGGACCTTTTTTTTTCCCAAAATTCTATGGGGTTCTAAGATCTGAAACATGAACACATACATATTTGGAGCTTCATATTTCAAGCTTTTCCGATATGGACAAAGAAACCTAAAGATTTCAAAAATTAAGCTTCTTTTGGAGATGAACGATTTCTGATTTGGAAAAGCAGTTCTATTTTTCTCTTTTCCACAGATTTGATGAACAACAAATCTTCAAAAAAGTTTTTTTGGTAATCCGATGAACACAAGATCTAGAACTCAAGATCTTCGAACTTCAAGAACTCAATCTCTATTCTTTCTCTTTCTTTTCTTTTCCAGATCTGAACAACAAATCTTCTTTTCCAGATCTGAACAACAAATATTCTTTCTCTTTTTCTCTTTTCTAGAGATCTTATGAAGAACAAATCTTCAAACTCGTGTTTTCTGGTAATCTGATGATCACAATATTTGGAACTTAAGATCTTCGAACTTCAAGAACTCGATTCCAGGAAACCCTTAAACATGATCTTGAAACCGTAAATCCACTGATCTCTTGTGTTCTTGAAATCGTAAACCCACTAAAATCATAAACCCTATAACACGAACTTTAAGTTCCTACAATGGTGAGTTCAATGACTTTTTGAGTTCTAAAATCGTTTTAAGAAATGTTCAAGAACACCATTTTTTATATCTGAAGTTTACAGGATTTTTAAGTTCTAAGACTCTTTCATATCTGATTAATGGGTTTGTTTCAGAGAAAAAAAAAAAAGAAAAAAAAAACAGAGTCGAAAAATATGTGAAGTTCTGAAACTCTTTCATACATGGCCGGAAACCAGAGAAGATGATCGGTAAACACATATTTGGCCGGAAACAATACCGGAAACCGGCAAAACCCACTATTACTGGTCACACTGGTATAATGTACACGTTTCAACAAGTTTAAAGGTTAATAAAGCACGAAAAATAATTTAGTGATCAAATATGACAAAAAACTAAAATATGTTATCCACTCAAGTCATTATCCCTAGGAAAAAAATCGGAACAATCCTATGATCTTACAATCAATTCTACAATCTTTAAAACCAATCCTACGATACTATCTAGGGTCTTGATAAGATAGGAATCAATTTACCTAGGTTAGATTTTAGATGGTACGATACTACAACAATCTTACCGAAAAACAATATGATATTCCCATTTCTATCTTCTCCATCTCTGTTTAGAAGTCTAGAGACAACAACCTCCCATCTTCCGCGCTCCCCTCTCCGTCTTCATCCTTTTCTCCCCAGAAAAACTCAAACCACGAAGCCTCCTTATCTCCGATTAGAGCTCTCCATCCTTTACTTGCCAGAGAAAGACAAACTAGGAAGTCAATGGAAACACTCGAACAAGAGCATCAACAACATCACGGTAGTGCTTCATTTTGATTCGATTTATTGCTCTCTGAGAAGAACTTTTTACAGAAATTTGGTTTCTCACATGAACCACAAATTAGAAAATTGATTTCTCCGATAAGGTGATGCTTCTCTGATGGTGGTGGTGGTGCTTCACGGCTTTTGGTTTTCATTAGTTATCAAAACACGATTCAGTATCAATTTGTAAGTTTGTTACATGCGATTGTAACCAACTTGAAACAAATTAGTGCAAAGTTATGGTCTAAAACCTTTTTAGGTTAATGTGTCCAGCAAACGTTAACATTTCTAGCTTCTATAATGGATGAGATGATTTTGGTTTGATCGGGTATTTTCATTTTACCTTTTAGGGTTAATGGTGACAAGGCAAGAAGAGGAAGTCTCTGATAGGTGGTCAGAAAAGATGATCGGACAGCGGGGTAGGCTCAAAAGGGCAACAAAAGAGACAAAGGGTCTGTGTTTAGTCATGGTGGGTTTCATCGGTGATTTTAGATGAAGGTGGTATGTCGGTGGATCTGGTTTCTGTCATAATTCTTATTTTCAGTGATGGATGTCGTTTCTGGTGGAATTTCAAATAGATTAGAGAAAAGAGTATACGACTTTCAGTTCAAAACAGTGGACGTAGTTAAAAAAAATTAAAAGGGCAAAAAAAAGTTATTTTATATTTGTCAATGACCAAATAAAAAACATTAAAAAAATAATAATAAAAATATTACAGATTAAAAAAACGAGACCCAACATACAACAAGTTACTCAAAACCATATCCATATGACCATTCGTGTAATTCTCTTTATATTATAAACTTAATTTACTCTATGTTATAAACTTTTTTTTATGAACCACTTATATTATAAACTTATTAAAAAAATACATTTGTAGAAGTAAATATAAGAATTATAGTATAATATATAATATATAATATGTAATTCATCGTTCATAATTTCTAAATTAATATTGATGTTATAAAAACTTATTAAAATAAAAGTGGCAGATTTAAATATATTGAAAATTTTAGTATATTTTTTTATTTATCTAAAAACAAGTTTTCTAATACTACTAAAATTAATATACTAAATTACTTAAATTTGATTCAAAATATATCTTGAAACTTTTTAGTTTCTATCATGTCAAATGTTTCTGTTTTCAACAGGACAAAGATTTTTCTAGGAAATCAAATAATAGAAGCGAATATGAATCTAGACTCTTTATTATTTTAATTAATTTATTTAATAATTAAAAATAAGATTCAGTGTGACCCATGTCTGGACATAGTAATAAAAACAAATAAGTTTTGTTTTGTATAGAGTTCAAAATCACATATATGGACAAGTAAATAGAAACAAAGGCATTCATATGGTGTGTATAAAGCTGAAAATCACATCATCTTTTGCACCTTTGTTTTTATCCATATTTACTTCCCACTCTCTTGCACCAAGCAAAATATAAGGAACTAGACGCTGATAATCATGTGCAATATGCATCACCATACAAATCATGTATTTTCGTTCAAAAGAAAATCACACAAATCATGTTTTCATTGAATTTTCTTAACAGCTAACTCATACACCTACAAATCATTCTCTTAAATCTAGGTATTGGTTTTTTATAGTACTTGAACCCTCAACTTAAACAAAACTGATACTACTAGCCACAAGACATTTGGTTTCAATAATTAGATACAAAATATAAGACTTAAATTAATAACACTTCAATCCCTTAAAACAACATATAAAAACCAAGGTCGATGCAATCATTAGATCCAAGATACAAGGTACAAGACAAACATTCAGAAGTTGATACAAGACTAACGTTCAGAAATTGGCAAAGGCTTATCACCAAAATATATATTTTATAGCATTATTTAGTTTGATAATTAAAATACTTCACACCAAATTGGTCGATTAGTTGCACCTTTCAACGAAAACTTGTATTGTCTAGATTATAAACTCTTTAAACAATTTAATGGCTAAATCTTATAAAAACAAAACATTATTGAGTGAGAAAGAGGAGACTTACTATACAAGGAAATATGATTTGTAGAAAGCAGCCACAACTTGAACTCAAATCCGAGTGGTGAAGTGAAGGAACGAAGTGCTATTCACTTATATTTGGTATATACTATAAAGAGTATAGACTCAAAAGGAATAGAAGCTATTTATATAGGAGAAATATATGTCCATGTTATGAACTTTTTATTATTGGGCCTCTCTCTTTTTATTGTTGCATTGGACTCCAATGGTACTTTTTGGCATTTTATTTTTATTCTGTTTTACTTTTTATAAAGATACAATACTATAAATTTAGGAGTGACAAATTTTTAGGTAGTTGTAATTGGTTTTGGCATTTTATTTTTATTCTGTTTTACTTTTTGTAAAGATGCAATATTACGAATTTATGAGTGACAAATTTGTGGGTGTTTGTAATTGGTTTTTGGTTATACGAACTTACCATTCTTGTGAGAATATTGATAAGAACATTAAAATTAGTGGTTTTTGCATTTTCATAAGAAATGTGTTTCTATAAATTGAAATTTCGCAAGCTAATGTTTGAAAAGTTATCCTGTTGATATTTAGTTTGACATAGAACATTAAAACGATGTTTTCTATTATTAAACATTTGTAATATAGGTTAATACGTTTGAAATACAAAGAATAAATAAAAATACATATATATTATATTACTCAAATCAAGACCATATTATTCATAAATACAATGAATAAAACTGCAAATGTATGTAAAAGATGTATAAAGAAAGGGAAAATGATACACATGCCCTACGAACTTTTTAGGGTTAATTATTTTAGTCCTTAAACTATTTTTGTGGCTTTACGAGGGTACGAAGTCGTGGGTTACCTGCCTTTTTAGTCCCTTTGACATGGTATACTCGGTTTGAGTGCCACATACAAAAAACTTAGGCCCATCTCTCTCATATTCATCATCTTCGTGTGTTAAAATGGAATGTTGACTTCTAAGATTGTTGTTAAATCCTAAAAATCTCCTTTTCTTCTTTCATCATATCCATTTTCGACTGCTCTCTAATGTTATTTTTCAACGCCCGCATTGTTACTTTCTTTTGGAACCATTCTTGGATGTGAGCATGTTTTGGAGTTACGACTCCAGATCTAGACGTCCATGGCATTGTGAGACTTCAAGTTGCCAGCTTTATTAAGTCTTGGCCCTTCCCCATGCCCTAGAACTCTTATATAGCTTAGTTTTGGTGTTTTTAGCTTCATGACGCCATGCATGAACGTAAAGTTAGTAACTTTACGTGGTAACTTAGTCCTAGGGGACCAGATCTATGATTTGGAAGCATTGAACTTGACTGGAAGTGACTGAATGGATTTAGATTAAGGGGGACTCGACGAGTTGTTCATCCAACTCGGCGAGTTGGGTCGTGGTCCCCCAACCTTTTATGTTACTGAGCAAACTCGTTGAGTCTAGGAGATGACTCAGCGAGTTGGCCATGGTTTGGGGCTTTGAAGATTAAGGAACTCGACGAGTTCAAGGAAGAACTCTGCAAGTTGTGAGTGAAATATCCCGACTCTGTTATGAGGAGGAACTCGATGAGTTCATGAAAGAACTCAACGAGTTGGATCGAGATTTCCAGGGTTTTTTGGATCATGGAACTCGATGAGTTGATGGACCAACTCGGCAAGTTGAGTCAACCAGGATGTTGACTTTGACCAAGATGTTGACTTTGACCAGAGTTGACCCTTAAAAGGGTTATGAGTATGAAACAGTAATTGAAGGAGATTTTATGTGTAGGAGTTTGAGAGGAGTTGATTCCAGAGCCAAAGACAGTTCAGCTATGTCACTACATTAAGGTGAGTTACCTTCCAGTAGGAGTGGGTCGAAGGCACCAATGTCGGCCCACTAGTATTGATTATAGATGAGATGATTATCTTTGTGATAATTATCTGCCATGCCACTATCTGTTATGTTTTATGTGCTAGTATGTTATGTTATCATGTGGTAGTGGTAGGGTGAAATAGTCCCCGGTTACCGGCTGAAAGAGACCGAAGGGGAGGCTAGCACCCAAATATGCTAGGCAGTTACCGGTTGAAAGAGACCGAAGGGGAGGCCAGCACATAGATATGCTAGGCAGTTACCGGTTAAAAGAGACCAGAGGGGAGGCGAACACCCAAATATGCTAGGCATTATATGTTTATATGGTATGTGGTATAATGGGGGAACTCACTAAGCTTTGTGCTTACGGTGTTCAGTTTTTGTTTCAGGTCCTTCTTCTTCAAAGGGAAAGGAGCCGGCATGGTAGTAGCGCATCACACACAGGATTTTCCACATATGAGATTCTTGGGATTTATACTCTGAAATAGTTTTATCATGACATATTTCGACTATTGATACTCTGTTTTTTATATGAGTTGATACTATGGTTGTTTTCAGACAAATGGTTTTATAATTATTATATTTAAAATGAACTTTTGGTCCTGAATTTTGGGGTGTTACAAGTTGGTATCAGAGCCTTGGTTTGAGGTATTCGGGCACACTCTTGGGTGTGTCTAAACTCAAACTAAGGACTTGGTATGAAATTTTTTAAAAGAAAATCATTTTTATAAAAAGAATTTTAAAAGAACATTGAAAAGAGAAAAGAGTTTTAAGAAAGAACAAGGTGTGTGATGCGTGCAATCGGCCGAGCTCAAGTAAGTTTCCCCAAGATACCCACACATGTTTGTTATGATATATGATATGATTATGAGAACTACATACTAGAATAGGGCTAAGGATCTAGGAAGGATGCCTTATATGCCTACTGTATGTGTATGAGAACTACATGCTAGATTAGGGCTCAGGATCTAGGAAGATGCCTTATATGCCTGCTATATGTGTTTAGTGAGTTACATGCTAGAACTGATTAGTCAGTGATTTGATGGCATGACTAAGATATATTTGGTTTTGGTTACTCAAAGCCCGAATGCTACTTGCTTTGTGCTTTTGGGAGCTCTAGTTATCTTTAACTAACTAGTAAACAAATATGTTAAGTTACATATTACGAGGACTAAATAATTTTAGAAGGGTTGGTCTAGCCCTATTTCACAACTCTTGTTTTGAGTCCAACCGTTGTAGGGTAGAACCTCTCATTTGAAGAATTATCTGGTCTTAGTGATATGTAATGGTATTCCCGAGCAAGTTAGGGAGTGATAGCAGGGACTTCTTATGTAGCTGATGGCGGAGAGTGGGTTGGAGATTACCCTAGGGTAAGCCTATGACGAGATTAGCATGGAGAGCAATAGTAGTAGAAGGGAATTGGTGAAGTCAAGGCAACCCTTGAGGAAAGTACGGATAGATATGGAAGGTAGTATGGGCCCATACTACAGAAAGCAGAGGATCCGTACTCCGTTCAAGGAGGGATGAGATAGAACCAATGAACTTGTAGAGTGTGTGAGACCTCTCGAGGTTAGGTATGACCCTGAAGATTATGTGTTTTGTTTCAGAATGGTGGTAACACATCACGGATCGGGAGGTTCAGGTTCATGTTCAGTATCAGGTTCAGGTTCGGGTGCAGGTTACGAGCCGGTTGATGACGTACTATGCGAGTGCATCGCATCTGTGATTACGAGAGGCATCCTTGAGGCCACCCTGGTGATTTTCGGGTCGATCCAGGAAGAGATCATTGAGCTGATGGAGGATCGCCTGAGGGCATTTTGGAGTGACATGGCATCTGGCCAGTCAGGGACGTCTGCACTCTCCTTTATGGATTTCAGGGGATGTGGTGCGCCATACCTTCACGGAGTGAAGGACCCCATTGTGGCCAGGAGATGGATAGCATACATTAAGTCTGCACAGTTGACGAGCTTCTGTCCTGAGGGGTCGAAGGTTTGGTATGTTGCAGGATGTTTGAGAGACAGAGCTAGAGATTGGTGGGAGGCAGTCGGTGATTCGCTGGGAGCCCCAGCCATTGAGGCTATGACTTGGTCGGACTTTGTGACCAGGTTTACGACTGAGTTTGCACCGGCTATGGAGCTTCAACAGCTGGCCAGGGAGTTTCTTAATACGAGGCAAACTACCGAGACAGTGGCGGAGATTACTACCAAGTTTAGAGAGAAGGCTTTACTGGTGCCCTAGTACGCGGGGGATGGGGAGATGAGGAAGAACCGGTACCATGACATGTTGAGGGATGACATCCACAAACATGTCAGATACTCGACATGCCCGACTTTGGATGACATGATAGCGAGGGCGAAGGAGAGGGAGATTAACATAGAGCACACCAGAAAGAGGAAGGCGGAGACTAAGCAAGATACTGGGGTTTTAAGGAAGAAACCCAAGGGATTCAACTCTAGGTCGAAGGGCCAGCAGGGTCGGGGCCGCTGTGGGAAATACGACAGGTCACATGAGGGAGTTTGCCGAGCTGGGGGATCAGGGTGCTATAAGTGCGGAAAGACTGGGCACTTTGGCAGGGATTGCACTGCCCCTGCCCCCACCTTTCAAACATTAGACCTGATTTGCTTTCATTGCAATTAGAAGGGCTATAAAAAGGCCAACTGCCCAAGATTGGTACCAACATCACCAGTGGTGGCGCCAGCTCCAGCGACCCTACGGATCACGGATGGCCGACAGGGCTTGACAGATGCTCCAGTGGTAAGGCACCGAGCTTTCCAGCTGACCGCTGAGGAGTCACATGTCGCATCGGATGTGGTGACAGGTATGTTTTCTTCTCCCTAACTCTTATTACATGCCGGTTATGATATTTATGTTCTATTTTTTGTGTTTTGCTTAGGATCGTTCCATGTGAACGGTATCTCAGTCCAGGTGTTATTCGACTCAAGGGCTACCCGATCATTAGTCACTCTTGCACTTAGCAAGAGGTTTTCTGAGTCTTCGGTCATGTTGGATTGCCCTTTAGAGGTCGACATTACTAATGAACGATCTGTACGTGCATTGGAGGTCTACAGAGATTGTGTTCTGAGGATGTATGACGAACGGTACCTCGTGGATTTGGTTCCCATTCCTTTGCGTGGGAACAAGGTCATCATTGATATGGATTGGTTAAGCCCTAATGGGACGGTGATCGATTGTACACAACAACTGGTGCGTTTCAGGACCCCAAGTGGGGAAAGGATGTGATTTAGGGCGAGAGGCCGCATCGACGACCAACTTTGTCCTCAGCAGCAAGGGCTAGACGCTACCTTCAGTAGGGTTGTGCAGGGTATCTCGCCTACGTTATGGATACTCGGGAGGTGGGTGAGGCAACTGTGAGCAATGTGCCAGTGGTGCGAGACTACCCAGACGTATTTCCACAGGAGTTGCCTGGGATACCTCCGGAGAGACAGGTGGAGTTTAGGATCGACCTAGTCCCTGGTGCGGCTTCGATAGCCAAGGCACCATATCGGTTGGCTCCTTCTGAGATGCAGGAGTTGTCTACACAACTGCAGGAGCTGTTAGACAAGGGATTCATTAGGTCGAGTAGTTCACCTTGGGGAGCCCCGATCTTGTTTGTGAAGAAGAAGGACGAGTCGCATCGTATATGTGTAGACTACCGAGAGTTGAACAAGGTAATGATGAAGAACCGTTACCCACTCCCGAGGATTGATGATCTCTTTGACCAACTACAGGGGGCATCTTGATTTTCCAAGATAGATTTGCGTTTAGGCTACCACCTGATGCGAGTCAGAGATGAGGACGTACAAAAGACTGCTTTCCGGACTCGCTATGGCCACTATGAGTTCGTGGTGATGCCCTTTAGGCTCACCAATCCCCCTGCCGCCTTCATGAACCTCATGAACTGCGTATGCAGACTGATGTTGGATCGGTCCTTTATCGTCTTTATTGATGACATATTGGTTTACTCAAAGACACAGGAGCAGCATGAGGAGCACTTACGAAAGGTGTTGGATACCCTGAGGAGGGAGAGATTGTATGCCAAGTTCTCCAAGAGCGAGTTCTGGCTGCGCGAGGTGCGGTGTTTGGGGCACCTTGTCAACCAGAACGATATTTTGGTCGACACGACAAAAGTGGAGGTCGTGATGAGATGAGAGGTTCCGAAGTCTCCATCTGAGATTTGGAGTTTCCTCGGGTTAGCAGACTATTACCGGAGATTCATACATGACTTCTCCAAGATAGCAGTACCCTTGACCCGGCTGACGAAGAAGGCCCTTGTATTTCGCTGGGGGCCTAAGCAGCAGGCGGCGTTCGAGACATTGAGGCAGAGGTTGTGCGAGGCGCCGATCTTAGCCCGGCCAGAGGGCGTAGAGGATTTTGTAATATATCGCGATACGTCCATTTCGGGTTTGGGCGCAATGTTAAGGCAGAGAGGACATGTCATCGCCTATGCCTCGAGGCAGCTGAAGCCTCACGAGGCGAACTACCCGACGCACGATCTAGAGTTGGGGGGCAGTTGTTTTCGCCCTAAAGATTTGGAGACATTACCTCTATGGGGTCCATTGTACCATTTACATAGACCACAAGAGATTAAGGTACCTCATGGATCAGCCAAATCTGAACATGAGGCAGTGTTGGTGGCTAGAGGTGGTGAAGGATTACGAATATGAGATCCTCTACCACCCAGGGAAGAACAATGTTGTGACTGACACACATAGCCACAAGGCATTCGCAACCTCGATTAGAGATATCGGTTTGAGGATGACAATAGTGACTCCGCTACTAGAGAAGATCCAGGAGGCCCAGAAGGAGGAACACCGGAAGAATGAGCATATAGTGGGTCAGATCCCCTCCTTCGACTATGATAGCCACAGGCTGTTGACACTAAACCGCAGAGTGTGGGTTCCATATGCAGGTGGTGTGTGCTAGATCCTGATGGAGGAGGCGCTCAAGTCCAGATTTTCCATCAATCCCTGGGCGACGAAGATGTATAAATATCTTCATCCTAATTACTGGTAGCCCTGCATGAAGCGAGATGTAGCCTGGTACGTTAAGAGGTGCTTGACCTGCAGGAAGGTCAAGGCCGAGAACCAGAGGCCTCACGACAATACGCATCCATTGGATATCCCTATGTGGAAATTGGAGGATATTATTATGGATTTCATCACGAAGCTTCCCAGGACCGCACGGAGAGTGGATTCGATTTGGGTCATCGTGGATCAGTTGACCAAGAGTGCCTATTTCCTCCCGATCCAGGAGAGAATTTCGGCCGAAAAGCTGGCCGACATCTACATCAGGGAGGTAGTAGCTCCACAAAGAGTGCCAGTTTCCGTGATTTCTGACCGAGGCGAGCGATTTACTTCCAGATTCTAGAAGAAGTTTCATGGCGAGTTGGGTACTCGTCTGTATTTTAGCATGGATTTTCACCCCCAGACGGACGGTCAGAGTGAGCGGACCATCTAGACCTTGGAGGACATGTTGCGAGCATGCATATTAGACTTCGATGGTAGCTGGGATACCTACCTTCCCTTAGCAGAGTTTTCCTACAATAATAGCTACCACACGAGCATCGACCATCCTCCCTTCGAGATGTTATATGGGAGGAAGTGCAGAGCTTCAATATGCTAGGGTGAGGTTGGGCAGAGGGTCATAGGGAGTACCGGAGTGGTACTCAAGACGATGGAGAGGACCCAACAGATCCGGAGCAGGCTTCAGACTGCTCAGAGTTGGCAGAAAAGTTACGCCGACAAGCGCCGTTCAGACCTGGAGTTTCAGGTAGGAGATATTGTAACAACCATTATTTTTCAAGTCATTAAAAGTCAAACCCTCTAAATAAAATTCGATTTTTGTTTATTTTGTTAAGACTATGAAGGTTAAATGTGATTTAAAATATTTAAATAACGTTTTTATATAAGTATTTTAATGTTTCAGATATAAACATCTGGGCTAAAAATACAATTTTAGGGCCAAATTAGGAACCGAGAACATGCGAAAGATCCTACTCTTCAGAACGAAAACTCCCTTCTGACCAAGAACCCTGTAACGACGTAAATTTTCAAACAATTTTTCTCATTTTAAAAACATAATATAACTCATTTAATAATTCTCAAAATCACATGTCCTAAATGTCAACAAAGAAAACACAATCCCATAATCATAAAAACAATCTCTCGCCAGTGTGTACAATCATGTCCGTGCCTTGCCGCGATCCTCAAAACTACATGAAAGACATAACACATAACACATAACACAATAAGCATAAAGCTTAGTGAATTACCCAAAATTTGACATACAACACAATTGCCACTCCAGAATATACTCTGTAGGACCCTCCGGTCGATGTGTCTCAGTGGGACCCTCCGGTCCCACAAATCAGTAACTCAATACAATACACATCAAGCATATCACAGAATAATAACATGATATCTCAATACACAACACATACACATAAGACCCTCTGGTCACACATAAATTACCACTTAAGGTAAGTATAGTGAGAAGACTCACCTCGTAAGCTAACAGTGAAAACCTCATATATGGAAATCCCGCACTCTACCCACCATTCTGGCCTCCGCCTATCACATAATAATTATCCCTAATTAATATTGGTCCTCGAGAAGCTATACTCACCCTTTTATACTCATAGAAGGGTAAAAGACCATTTTACCCCTCAATATGCTCAATAGCTCATAACTTAACCAAACCCTAAAAGTCAACAAATGTCAAAGGCAGGGAGTACGTTACGAGTACTCGATCCCTACGCTGCGCGTACTCGGCTGCCATGTAGGCATCGGTGATGCGCACCCGTACGCCGCGCATACTAGATTTTACACCCAACGTACCTTCCAGTTTCCTTATTCTCACTCTTTTGGTCTTAAACGATTAAAACCTTGGCTCATCTCATAGATCCAGACTCTTTAATAGCTCTTAAACCATAAAGTCAGTGACTTCAACAACTCCAAAATATACAATGTTTTGCCACAAGGGAGCTCATAACTCATGCATGGAGTGATTTCAACATCCAAGATTGGATTTTTATGACAATACACTACTCACATGCTCAAAAGGGGTCGGTCCTCGTCTCTGGAGTACAAGATCTCAACAAGTCTCCACCTTTTTGGGACAAAACCCTAAAATACTCAAATAAGATGCTGATAACAAAAGAGAGGCAAAGTATGAAACTTTATACCTCAACAAGAAGCTCCCTACTCAGATTTTCTCGGATCTAGAAGTTTGGACTCCAACTCCTTCTTCTTCAAGACTTCCTCTTCTCTTCAAAACCACACAAAAACTCTCAAGGCTCAAGCACACACACACACAAGCTCTAGAACAAGGTTAGGGCACTCTTAGGTTTTTCTATCTAGGGATGGTGGCCAGGAATGAGGCCATCATATCCCTTAAATAGAGGAATCACCCTAAATTAGGGTTTGCATTATGGGCCTAGTACACATAGCGTACCCATGGGTACGCCCAACGTACTAGGTAGCCTCCACGTTACAAGCACGCTGATGAGTATGCTAAGCGTACACCTCAGGTACGCCCTGCGTACTCGTTTTTCACTCTTGATGAAATAAGGACCAAATTAGACAACAACTCCAAAGATCAGGGTTCTCAAGGTATACTTGGAATCGGGATGTTACAACCCTCTCGATATATTTGATTTAAATCATAAACATAAGTCATTTCTCAATTGTCCAACCGAAACGCACCCATTTTCTCTCGAGTGTCATGCAAGAATCTTCAAAACTTCAAGAAAAACCCTTCAAATCTTCATAATTTTCACAAAAGAACACCAATAACAGTCTTCAAATCTTCAAGCTGACTGAAATCCCTCCTGACCGAGAACCACTAGACCGAAATCCCTCCTGACCGAGAACCCTTCCGGACCGAAGACTAATTTCGGTCAGAACCAAAAACTCTTCTTTTGGACCCACTTTCACATCGAAAACGCCTAGAACTATCCCGATTAATTCCCAATGAATTTGTAAGTATTCCTTACATAATTAAAGTGTTGTCTAAGACTTTAATTATTATTTAAACATCACTTAATTTATTATTTAAATTAATAGCTTATTAATTTAAATATGATATTGTTTATAAATATTATTAGCATATGACTATCGTTACGTATTCTAATCCGAGGATCATCGATAGCACTTCGCGACTTAACCGAGCACACACATTCGAGGTGAGTTCATACCCCTTATGTTTTCCCAAATTTTAAACTGTTTTTTTTTCCGGGGGGGGGGGGGGGGGGGATACAAGTAAAACACAAGAAATGTTGTGTTTAAAAATGTAAATTGCTTATTGTATTTTCTTACCATTAACATGCATTTGAATGTGAAATTACTAAATACGCCAAACATCGTTACTGTTAAACTACAAAATATCTTAAGGTGCAATGATTTTTACATCAAAGGAACAAATGAACTATTCTACAAACTTATAAACTCTAATGAGTATAGTTTATGGAACAAAGGAAACTATTTTACTAAGATCAGGTTCCAACATAGAAACAAACTTATAAACTATAATAGGTACAGTTTATGGAATAAACGGACTATTTTTTTCTACAAATTTACATGTTATTTACTGAAAGGTTTTTCGCTTTATTACTCATAAAATCGTTGAAGCAATTTGTGATACGCCTTCACGTACTTATCTAAGTACCTACCAAATCCTGACTTATAACCAGAGTCTCTAGTAGGGAGAGTGAGATATGTGTGTATAGATCTATACGGGACTGACAACCCCGCACCTTAACTGTTAGCTACAGTTAGGCCAGCAGGAATGGGGTGACAAATGTCGTTAACATTCTGATGCCTGAAGAACGTTGTGATCAGGCCATCATTGTTTACAGTATGGTTATAAGAACTCACATGGAGAAAACAACGACTCATTTACGTAGTAATATACTTTTTAAATAGTCTAAAAGGTTATTAACAGCGCTTCTAATTTACAGAGCAAACATATTTTCAGCTTGTTCTATTTATGAATAAAACTAGGTATCATCAAATTAAGTATGGCTTTTATACTTGTACCTTTCGGTCTTGGAACGTTTATGACTACAACTCAGTTTCTATGGAAAATATAGGATTTTCCAGTATCAACATCATTATTTTACAAGTAAACAGTTTGCAATTCAACTTTCTAAAAGTAAATACGATTACTTATTGAAAACAAGGTTTTACAGTTGAGCGGGTGCAACTAGGAACATATTTACAAAAGATTCAACACTTATTTACGAGTCATACCAATTACATGAATCTAAACCTCGAATCACAAATTATAAACATAAGAAACTGATACTTTCTGGTCTGAAAGTACTATGACTATAATCTATTTACAAAGAAAATATTGGATTTACTGGAGGAAAAGATTAACATTTTCAAAGAACAAAGAATATACTTTCTATAACAAAAATACTTATGAACTCACCAAATTTAATGTTGACACTCTTTCAAACCACTAGTATTCTCAGGAAAGTTAGTAGACAGGTACCCTCGCAGGTGTTACGAAGATGGAGCTTAGTAATATCACGTCTTATCTTTTTCTATAGTTTTAATATTAAGCAATGTAATGTTTTGAACACAATGTAAATACTATGATATCAATGCAATGGTTGTTGTTACTTTGGTTACTATTATACATGTATTGTGATACTGTACATGACGTCCTCCACCCTGAACGTTTCTACCGTTCCGGTTTGGGGGTGTGATAGATTGGTATCAAAGCATTGTTTATAGTGAACTAAGTATATCAATAAATAAAAGATATACAATTATAAACACAACGGGATAAAAACACTCTGACCAAGAAGTGTACTTTTAAAATATATTAACATTTTCATAAAAAGTATACATACGTGCCTATATATATGTGTGTATATATATATATATATATATATATATATATATATATATACACATACACTAGAAAAAGTATCACAAGAAGAACAAAACAAAAGTACTTAGATGTTGGACACTACAGTCAAACCTAGATAGATATGTAATCATATCTGGGATAAATATAGCCTGATCAACTATATTTATTTGAGATACGACCAACATGTGTTTGGGAGTGATAGTGGTGTTGCAACAAGTCTAAAACTTACCAACTCTATTTAAAAAGGAATACTAGAACTAAACATAAAGTTTAAAATACTATAGGAGTATTTTATGATACTATACAAATAATCATAAGTCTAAAAACTTATTAACTACGTATACCAAAAAGTTCTAGAATCAAACATGTAATTATACTATAGGAAGATTTTAGGCACTATAACTAACTTATGTGAAAACTAAAAGTCTCTTACTGGTAGGTCTATACTTACTGAGTGTATACGTTAAGATTATACATAGTTGAGATCTTATAGACTTAGAATTTGTGATTTTCACTCTATTTTCTGTTCCTTGTTTGGTTGTGGTCTTAGAGTAGGATCGCTTATTCGAAGGTCTATTTGATCTTGGTTATATATAATCTGTATACACTACGTGATTTTAGGAGGACCCTGTAAGGATTATCAAAAAAATTTCAATAGAAATACTTTTATTAACCTCATAGATTCTTTAGACACTCCCATTATTGCACGAATAACATAAATAGATGTAGTCACTCCACTATAACAACCAAGCAAATGAACTATGGAAGAACCAAAAGAGGGTTCATGAGGGAGATCCTGAGAAAGGATTAGACAAAGAGAAAGCCCCTAGAGAGATCGTTAGCAAACCCTACCCTATCAGAAACACCATAAGAATGATAACACCATAGGAAGGATAAGAGAAAGCAAACCCTTACCGCTGAAACTAGGGCAATCAAAGCTAGGATAGAGAGCAGAAGAGACTATCCCGAATCGTGTGAGGAGGCCGAGCTCCTTATGCATCATGTTAATAACTTATAAATGAATATAACTAGTGAGTTAGTGATTATACTACTCACACTATGTGTTAGGCTTATCACTTCTTTCGTAACAGCAAATACTAGTATATCAAGTCATAGAATTTCGTATAAGGGTGGTAACTATTAAAATTTCATAAGTTTATTTTACATAGACTTCTGTTATGAATTGATCACAAAAATCTATAAAATCCAGAACATGATACGCATAGAACCAAGCTAATATAGTTTAATAGACACACAAATTATAGCCACTACTAAAGACATACCACCATTTCACTATTTAAAACCTTAGGGTATAAAGATACCTCCCCGTAGACTTATACGGTGCGATCATACCAACTCTAATGCACCAGATCCCATGAGAACTTTGCAGTTAAGCGTGCTTGGGTGATAGTGGTACTAGGATAGGAAAACTTAACATTTGTACCGTACCTATTTCTACTCTTTACATTAAAGACATCATAGGAATGTAAGTCGAAACATTGAGAATCGTATACCAAAACGAGAAATTTATATGTATATATAAAGAGATAAAGTACAACTAGCAACGACTATAGTTACATACGAGCTCGTTTCTCGCCATGCAACAGAACCATGCCTCCAACAGGAAGTAACCAGCCAACTGGCGAAATGTCATTTCTACAGATAGACTCCGCTACTTTTCAAGCTGTGGTCACAACTGCCGTGTCAGCCGTCATGGCGCATCTCCATGCAAATAACACTAGTGAGAATGGAAATGATGTCGTCAATCCCAACCGCAATGATAATCTAGGAAACCAAAGAGTGCCTACCTACAAGGATACCCTAACCCACAAACCTAAGAACATGAAACGAAAGATCAGGAGCAAGAAAGGGGGCAGTTTGACTCAAGGGCCTACCAAAACGCAGCGAGCAGTAGCACTCCTTACTCCAACTAGTCATACTACCTCGACATCAACAACACCATACTATGAAAATCTCCCACAATGTAGCAAGTGCTACTAATATTATTATGGAGTCTGCAGAGTGTTGCATTGCATCAAATGCAACAAGAAGGGGCACACCGCCCGCCTTTTTAGGACTCCGTCCCAACACATCACTTCAACCACCAATACTGGTACAAGTCAAGTATGCCATGCATGTGGTGAGACGGGACATTTCAAGAGAGATTGCCCAATAGAGAGAAATGACGGAGGAACGGGAGGAGTTTAACAACAGGACATGAAGAAGCAATGAGGGACTCTTACGGGATTTGTGGTACGTCTCTAAATAACATTAATTAAGAATCGAATTCTCACTGAAAAATATTTTCTAATTAAAAAAATTATAAATTGCTCCTTCATCCGAATAAAACACATCATTCACATAAAAACTAAGGATCCTTGCAGCTGAGCTATTATGGCTGAGTGTAAGCATTAGAGTCATATATAGTTAGGATTATGCAGGCTTAGAGTGAGTGATTCCGCCTTATTTCCTTCTTCTTGTTTGATTGTGGATTTAGGGCAGAGTCACTCAGTCGACGGTCTTCTCAATCTTTGTTATACATGATCCGTATACACCGAGGGATTATAGAGGGACTTGGTAGGATCATATTACGAGAATTCATTACTAATTTTAGGAGCACTCTTACTATCTATACTCGCTAAATGTAGTGTAAATATTCGCAACAGTAAGAACAAGAATAAGAGCGAAGGCACTAAATACATATACATAGAATACGCCATCGCTCTAAACAAACACTTCTTCCTAATCGACTTAACATCCGTTACGATAAGAAGTTCCGACGTGGCCATTAGAAATTGATTGGATTGGTCCTCATCATACCAAATCCATGTGCTACGGAAACACCCTTCGCCTTAACCAACCATCTAATGAAATCTTTTCGACATATAACGATAAACTCAACATAAACCTCTATGTCATCTCTCGCTTCAAAACTCAGAAGTACCCATGCGAGGGGTACCACACCTTCCTAGCTCACACTGTATTAAAGTGAAAAACACCAAGAATGTTCTGAAAGTCCGTCACCTTCCTGAAGTATGCTCAGCAAACCTCTCAGGAATACTACTCGTATAGAAAGTCAAGTTCAATAATAGAGACTAAGGACCCATGCAACGAACCTATCACTACTAAGTGTATACGCGAGGGTGGTATATAATTAGGATTCTACGGACTTAGGATGTGTAATTCCACCCTACCTCCTGTTCCTTGTCTGGTTGTGGACTTACGACAGAGACACTCATCCGACCGTCTTTTCAATCTTAATTTTATACGACCTGTATATGCAAGTCGATGATAAAAGACTATGAGTGAATGTGCTGCTATTCTAGTGAATGTAGACAAGTAAACCAAACCCACACCATTCCTCGTCTTAAATACAACTTTCCATCCCTATGCAGACAATCAGATTAAACAAGGCAAAGTCACATACTAATAAAAAAAAGGGTCCGCTGGGACGCCAAGTAAGAACCTAAAGTCACTTTGAAACGAGAAGATAAATAGGAATAAAATACCCACCTCTTTCCCTAGTTAAAATAATAACAACTCAGAATTCGAATTTCGGGACAAAATTCCCTCTAACGGGGGGATAATGTAACAACCCGTTATTTTTCAAGTCATTAAAAGTCAATAAAAGTCAAACCCTCTAAATAAAATTCGAGTTTTGTTTATTTTGTTAAGACTATAAGGGTTAAATGAGAGTTAAAATATATAAATAATGTTATTTATATGTATTCTAATGTTACGGATATAAACACTTAGACTAAAAACACAATTTTGGGGCCAAATTAGGAACCGAGAACATGCGAAAGATCCTACTCTTCAGACCTAAAACTCCCTTCCGACCGAGAACCCTCTTAATATATATGATTTATCTCGAAAACATAAGTCATTTCTCACTTCTCCAATCGAAAACACACCCATTTTTCTCTCAAGTATCATCCAAGAATCTTCAAAACTTCAAGCAAAATCCTTCAAATCTTCAAAATTTTCACCAAGAACTCCAAGAACACCAAAAACAATCTACAAATCTTCGAGCTGACGGAAATCCCTCCTGATCGAGAACCACTAGACAAAAATCCCTCCTGACCGAGAACCCTTCCAAACCGAAGATTGATTTTGTTTAGAACCGAAAACTCTTCTTTTGGACCCACTTTCACACCAAAAACGCCTAGAACTATCCCGATTAATCCCAAGGCTTTTGTAAGTATTCCTTACATAATTAAAGTGTTGTCTAACACTTTAATTATTATTTAAACATCACTTAATTTTTTATTTAAATTAATAGCTTATTAATTTAAATACGATATCGTTTATAAATATTATTAGGATACGGCTACCATTACGTATTGTAATCTGAGGATCATCGTTAGCACTTCGTGACTCAACCGAGCACACTCATTCGAGGTGAGTTCATACCCCTACGTTTTCCCGATTTTTAAACTGTTTTTTTTTTTTTTGGGGGGGGGGGGGGATACAAGTAAAACACAAGAAATCTTGTGGTAAAAATGTAAATTGCTTATTCTATTTTCTTACTGTTAACATGCATTTGAATGTGAAATGACTAAATACGCCAAACATCTTTATTGTTAAACTACAAAATATCTTAAGGTGCAACGGTTTTTACATCAAAGGAATAAATGAACTATTTTACAAACTTATAAACTCTAATTAGTATAGTTTATGGAACAAAGGAAATTATTTTACTAAGATCAGGTTACAACACGGAAACATACTAATAAACTATAATAGGTATAGTTTATGGAACAAACAAACTATTTTTACAAATTTACATGTTATTTACTGAAAGGTATTTCGTTTTATTACTAGTAAAATTGTTGAAGCAATTTGTGAGACGCCTTCATGTACTTATCTAAGTACCTAACAAGTCTTGACTTATAACCAGTGTCTCTTGTAGGGAGAGCGAGATATTTATGTATAGATCTTTATAGGACTAACAACCCCGCACCTTAACTGTTAGCTACAGTTAGGCCCGCAGGCCTGGGGTGACAAATGTCGTTAACATTCTGATGCCTGCAGAATGTCACGATCATGCCATCAGACGCTACAATATGCTTATAAGAACTCACATGGAGAAAACAACGACTCATTTATGTTGTAATATACTTTTTAAACAGTCTAAAAGGTTATTAACATCGCTTCTAATTTACAGAGCAAACATATTTTCAGCTAGTTTTATTTATGAATAAAACTAGGTATCATCAAAGGTTTTACAGTAGAGCGGGTGCAGCTATGGAAAATATAGGATTTTCCAAGAGCAACATCATTATTTTACAAGTAAACAGTTTGAACTTTCTGAAAATAAATACGATTACTTATCGAAAACAAGGTTTTACAGTAGAGCGGGTGCAACTAGGAACATATTTACAAAAGATTCAACACTTATTTACGAGTCATACCAATTACACGAATCTAAACCTCGAATCACAGATTATAAACATAAGAAACTGATACTTTCTGGTCAGAAAGTACTATGACTATAACTTATTTACAAAGAAAATATTGGATTTACTGGAGGAAAACATTAGCATTTTCAAAGAACAAAGAATATACTTTCTATAACAAAAATACTTATGAACTCACTGAATTTAATGTTGACACTCTTTCAAACCTCTTGTATTCTTAGGAAAGTTAGTATACAAGTACCCTCGCAGACGTTATGAAGAGGGAGCTTAGTAGTATCACGTCTTATCTTTTGTTATAGTTTTAATGTTAAGCAATGTAATGTTTTGAACACAATGTACGTACTATGATATCAATGCAATGGTTGTTGTTACTTTGGTTAATATTATACATGTTTTGTGATACTATACATGACGTCCTCTACCCCCGAACGTGTCCGCCATTCCGATATGGGAGTGTGACAAATATGGTTCTTCTGAAGGTGTCACCTTGGAAAGGTGTCATCAGGTTCAGGAAGCGAGGCAAGTTAGGCCCCTGGTATAGTGGTCCTCTCAGGGTTATAGCCTGGGTGGGCAAGGTGGCGTAAAGTTTAGATTTTCCCACCGTGCTTAGTCAGATCCACAGCACCTTTCATGTCTCCTAGCTGATGAAGTGCTTGGCAGATGACTAGGTAATGGTGCCCCTAGAGGAGATTCATCTGGACGATAGTCTGAACTACATCGAGCGATCAATAGCCATCCTCGACAGGAAGTTGAAGGATCTAAGAAAAAATAGGGTTAAGTTGGTGAAGGTGCAATAGCAGCACCACAATGGCTTGGAATGGACCTGGAAGACAGAGGACGAGATGAGGGAGCACTACCCCGAGTTATTCCTAGACGCAACATACTTCGAGTAAGAAGTCTAAAACAAGTGGGGGAGATTTTTAACCCCCGGATCCTGGTATGTATTTTTAAAATCGAATTATTCATGTTTGCAAGGGGACTCGACAAGTTGGAGGTCCAAAATCATCGAGTAGGAACGGAATTTGGGACGCGGGACTTGAAGTCTACTCGACGAGTTGAGAGCCTCAACTCGACGAGTGGCGTTTCCAGAGTGAAACCCTAATTTTCAGGGTTTTACACCTTATTTAAGGACCTTAACACTTCATTGTGGCCTCCCTCATGGCCTCCCTCAGTCCAAGAAAACCCTAATTCGTGATCTTGAGCCTTTTGAGTGTGTGTGAGTGAAAAGAAAGTGATTCTTTGGTAGTTCCTTGAAGGAATGGAAGTTAGAAGTGCTTGGTTGAAGGAAGAAGTTTTGGATCTAGAGATTTCTTTGTCAAGGTAGCCTTATTGAGGTATAAAGTTTATACCTTGACTATTCATTTACTAGATCACTTCATGGAGTAGTTTAGGGCCTTAAGAAGCCTATTTTGGAACCATTCTTGGAGGTAAGCATGTTCTGGAGTTATGACTCCAGATCTAGACGTCCATGGCCTTATGAGACTTAAAGTTGCCAACTTTATAAAGTATTGGCCCTTGCCCATGCCCTAGATCTCTTATATAGCTTTGTTTGGTGTTTTTAGCTTTGTAACGCCATGCATGAAAGTAAAGTTAGCAACTTTACGTGGTAACTTAGTCCTAGGGGACCAGATCTATGATTTGGAAGCATTGAACTCGACTGGAAGTGAATGAATGGATTTAGATTAAGGGGGACTCGATGAGTTGTTCATCTAACTCGGCGAGTTGGGTCGTGGTCCCCCAAGCTTTTCTGTTACTGAGCAAAATCGTTGAGTCTAGGAGATGACTTAGCGAGTTGGCCATGGTTTTGGGATTTGAAGATTAAGGAACTCGAAGAGTTCAAGGAAGAACTCAGCGAGTTGTGAGTGAAATATCCCGACTTTGTTCTGAGGAGGAACTCGACGAGTTCATGAAAGAACTTGACGAGTTGGATCGATATTTCCAAGGTTTTATGGATCATGGAACTCAACGAGTTGATGGACCAACTCGGCAAGTTGAGTTAACCAGGATGTAGACTTTGACTAGAGTTGACCCTTAGAAGGGTTATGAGTATGAAACAGTAATTGAAGGAGATTTTATTTGTAGGTGAGTTACCTTCCAGTAGGAGTGGCTAGAAGGCACTAATGCCTGCCCACTAGTATTGATTATAGTTGAGATGATTGTCTTTGTGATAATTATGGTATGCCACTATCTATTATGATTTATGTTCTAGTATGTTATGTTATCATGTGGTAGTGGTAGGGGTGAAATAGTCCCTGGTTACCGGTTGAAACAGACCGAAGGGGAGGCTAGCACCCAGATATGCTACACAATTATCGGTTAAAAGACACCAAAGGGGAGGCCAGGACACAGATATGCTAGGCAGTTACTGGTTGAAAGAGACCGAAGGGGAGGCCAGAACCCAAATATGCTAGGCGTTATATGTTTATATGGTACGTGGTATGATGGGGGAACTCACTAAGCTTTGTGCTTATGGTTTTTATTTTTTGTTTCAGGTCCTTCTTCTTCGAAGGGAAAGGAGTCGGCACGGTAGCATCGCATCACACACATGATTTTCCACATATGATATTCTTGGGATTTATACTCAGACATTGTTTTATCATGACATGTTTTGACTATTGATACTCCGGTTTTGATATGAGTTGATACTATCGTTGTTTTCAGACAAATGGTTTTATAATTATTTTATTTGAAATGAAATTTTGGTCCTGAATTTTGGGGTGTTACACCTTATAGACTTGAAAACCTTATTTCACCAGCCTCCTTGTCCCATTTACCCTACATTCGAACCCTAATCCCATCTTGTGTGATTTTGGAGCTTAGAAAGTCATTTGGAAAAGTAGTTTGGTGCTTTGAAGAAAGGTGTCCATCATTGAAGATTCATTGAAGGAGTGAAGGCTTATAGATCCAGAACCTTATCAGCTTTTGGCACTTACTTGAGGTATAAAGACTTGAACCTGATGCTTATTAGCTTAGATCTCATTTTGTTTGGGTTTATGGACCCTTTTGGTCCCATTGATGAGATCTTAAGAGTCCACATCATTTTTGAAGCTTAGAGAGTTGCCACTCTTAGTGTTATTTGGGTCCTTGAGTCATAAAGTTGCCATTTTTGAGGTTGAGATCCATCCATGCATGATTTAGGGCCATTTTCATGGAAGTAGAATGTTATATTTGGAGTTTAGGTTCATTTGGGGAATGCAAAGTCACCAAGTCAGTGACTTTATGAATCTAGACTTTGATTAAGACTCAAATATGTGGTTTGGACCATTGGGATAAGCATTAAGTGCTTAATTTCAAAAAGGTGGCTTGATAGAGGAGTACGCTAGGCGTACAAGTCTGTATGTGCAGTGTATAAGCCAGCAAGTGACTATGCGCTACGTATAGTTGAGTACGCACTACGTAATAAGTCAGAATAGGCTTCGCACCTTTGGGCCTCGGTTTGGGCAATTTCTTGGACCATGTTGATTTGGGCCTTAGTGGGCCATCTGAAATCAGGCTTTTGGACTAAGTGATGGGTTATTAGCAAAGCATCATTCCTATGGTGTACATGCAACCCTAATTGCTTTGATCTAGGTTTTTCTAATTTGAACATACAACTATGAATACCAAAGCAATAAACCCTAATCTAGCATGCTTATTTCAAAATTGACATAATAAACAAGTTAGAATGATTACCTCAACTTGTTATGTAGTAATAACAAGAACTCCTTGACCTTTGAAAGCTTAGTGCCCAGTGTTACACCTCTAATGGAGTCAGAAACACTCTTGCAACAACATGACTTAGGAGAGGGAAGGAAAACGGCTAGGGCTCTCTTAGAAGACTAAGTGGCCGGAAATCCTTAGTAGAGGGTTCCTTATATAGTAGTGGCTACAAGGGTTTTCAGGTGGAAACCCTAATACATGACTTAGGTAACAAGCAGCCCATGAAATCCTTTCCTTAGTGCCCATGGACGAATTATATAAGGCTTCCTTATAGAAATTCGTCCATTCCACTCTATGGAGTCCATCAGCCCATTTATGCAACTATCAATGATTTGCATAATAGTCCCTCAATTATTTAACTAGTCTCTTTTGACCACTAAATTAATTCCAAATTAATTTCTGATCAATACTAATTAAAGAATATGATTTCCAAATAATATATTAATCTTGTAATATATTAATAAAACCATTTTGAGTATGAATTTATTATTCATATAATAAATTATACTCTCTCTTGTCTTGTCATCCTATCAAGTTGCATGAGTGAAGGCAACCCAAAAGGACCATGCTCATAATCAAATCAAGTACATACCAAAAATAGTTATGGGCTTAGACACCTAATCGAACAGTCTCCCACTTGGATAAGTCTGATAACTGTTATTGCAAGTACAACTTCAGAAGCTGATTAGAAATCTGTAACATCCTAAAATTTCTAGGTATCATATTTGAGAAATTCATGTTCCTTAGTAGAGCAACTCGATGAGTTGGATGCCCAACTCGGCGAGTGGAGTCGTTTTGGCCGTGTAGGTTTAGTGACCAACTCGGCGAGTTGGATCACTTTGGAGAAACCCTAATTTTCCAGGTTTGTGTCCTATTTAAAGGGAATTAAGCCCTCATTTTCTCCTCCCTTATCTCCAGAGAGACCTGTGAGAAACCCTAGATCGGTTCCATCCATAGTGAGAGAGAAAAAGACTAATTTGGGTGCTCTTATGCAACTTTGGAAGATGATTTGGAGAGCATCTTTGCTAGGATCAAGGAGGGACATTTAGATCTAGAGATTCTTTAGTGGTTAGCTTCTGTTGGAGGTAAAATATGCTAATTTGATCATTCTTTGTGTAGATCTTGGTTTGGGGGAGTTTTTAGGGTTTTCTCCCATCCACGTTGTGTTATTGTGTCTGTTAAGCATATCGTGAGGTTGAAACCTCAGATCTGCACTGTAGCAGGTCTTGTGAGCCCAAAGACCTAAGCTTTATGGAGCTAGAGGCAAATGTTTGAGCACCAAACCCTTGTAAGAGCTTGTATTGGCATTATTAAGCTAATATGCCATGCATGAACGTAAAGTTGCAAGCTTTATGTGATTTTTGAGCTTTAGGAGGTCATATCCAAAGTATAAAGTAGCATTTCTGCCTTAAAACGTATGAATGAGAATTTTAACTTAAGGGACTTGACGAGTCGATGAGCCGACTCGACGAGTCGGTTAGGGTTTATCCTTATGAGTATGAGCATACTGTAACTTGGCGAGTTGACGGGTCAACTCGACGAGTTGAGTTGGTTTTCATGAGGCTTCTGAGGAAACGAGGGGACTCAATGAGTTGCTTTGATGCACTCAACGAGTTGGGTTAACATGGACTGTTGACTCGAGTTTGACTTTTGTTGACTTTTAGGGTTTTGACCAAATGTGAGTAACAGAGACCATGAAGGGGTAGAATGGTCTTTTAATCTTCCCAAGAGTTAGAGAGGGGCTAGTATGAGTTTATTTAGAGTTTTGATTTTAGTTAGAGATAATTATCATTTGTTTTAGGCAGAGGCTAGATCGGTGATTCATGTACGAGGTGTATTTGCTTTCTTGCTTCGAGGTGAGTCTTCTCACTATACTTACCATGAGTGGTATATTTGTGCAACCGGAGGGTCCTATGTGCTTAATTGATTTATATGATATTATGCATTTTGTCTGTGTGATATATATGTTGTACTCTGTGCTTACTGAGATAGGACCGGAGGGTCCAAACCGAGTTGCGGGACCAGAGGGTCTTCACTGAGATACGAGACTGGAGGGTCCAAACCGAGCTGTGAGACCGGAGGGTTCTCACTAAGGCACATGACCGGAGGGTCCACACCGAGACACATGAGACCGGAGGGTCCATGGCGAGTTATAGCCATGAGAGGCTTATTATTTGTGGACGTGGTATTTTGGGGAACTCACTAAGCTTCGTGCTTACCGTGTTGTGTGATATGTGTTTCAGTTACTTTTCAGGATCGCGGGAAGGTGTCGGCTTTATTGTACACACGAGAGAAAGAGTTATGTTTTGAGGATAATGTATTTTTAATCAAACATTTATCAAGTTTTGTTTTGATAATTAGATAATTGGGATTTTTGTGAAATATGTTATGAGAATTATGTGATTTTAAAATGAAAATTTTATTTGAAAATTTACGGTGTTACAAGTTGGTATCAGAGCCTTGGTTTGAGGCATTCGGGTGTACTTTCGGATGTGTCCGAACTCAAACTGAGGATTTGAGAAAAAATTTCAAGGAGAAATGATATTTCCAAAATGAGTAAGAGTTTTAAGAGAAAAACGAGATGGAGCGGTGTGTACAATCATCCAGAGCCCCATCGGTGATTTCCCAAAATACCCTTATTTATTTGTGTTATGAGTTATTTATGAGATATTAGGGGTGTATGCTAAAGGGTAGGCAAGGTACTTCATATTTTAGGGCTAGAGTTGCTTGATTTGTGATGCCTTAGCCTAGGAGATACTATTGATTGATACTATCTGCTATTTGCTCTATGTATGTGCTGAGTAGGAGTATCTAGCAGGAATCTTTTAGAAAGTGATTTGAGTAGCAAAGTAATCTAGGAGAGATACCTAGATGTGAATTTGAGGAATCTACTGAGAGAGTGGTTAGATACCACGAGAGGTAGGATTGCCTGAGTTCGGTGATTCCTTTTGAGTTGTAGATAGAGCAAGTGGAGTTGTATACTAGATGTAACAACCTAAATTTAAAAAGAAAATTTTCATTTTCTAATTAATCGACCATGATTCATAAAACATGAAGATCCCAATAATTTTTTTTTTTCAAAACCATCAACATTACGTCCTCATTAATTTCAAAACATCAGAGTGTCCCCCAAATTATATCGGAAAGAGAGAGATAGAGTGCACGCCGCATCATCTTGCCTTGCCTTGGCCCTTGGACTCCGATCCGATGTACCTGAAACAAATTCACAAATGGTAAGCTGAAAGCTTAGTGAGTCCCCCAGAGCATACCCCACACAAACCACATATCACATTAGCTATAAAGCTACCTCTACCTCATATCATGTGTCAATTTGCCATGAAGCTATCTCTACCATTAGCCTCAAAGGCTATCTCTACCATCATCCTTAAAGGCTATATCTACCATTAGCGATAAGGCCGTCTCTACCATTAGCCATAAGGCTATCTCTACCGTTAGCCACAAAGGCTATCTCTAGCACATATCATGCACACATACATATCACACCTCTACGTAACAAGTAAGCCAAATATCACAAAATGGGCCTGCCTTGGTGCGTTAGACCCATTGGCATGGTGAGAAAACTCACCTCATAAAGCTGAATCTGCAACTGAATTCAGGTATGTCCTATGCTTCTCTTCACAAACTGTTTATAATCAATGAGTAAATAACTCAACGTAATTCCATAAATACCCCCAGGGTCTACCCTGGTCAAGTTCAAAGTCTATAGTCAAGGCCAACAGTCCATATTGACCTTAACTCATCAAGTTCAATCATTCACTCGTCGGGTTCCCTTCTTAACTCATCGAATCATCGAGTCACATGAGGGACTCGTCGAGTTCCTTGATGTTTATGGTCGTAAACCACCAACCGTACACCCCTGACCATGAACCCTTGGTCGTGAACCCTCTCGACTCGCCAAGTCATCAGAAAGACTCAATGAGTTCTCATGTAATCAGTTCTTTCCAGTGGGCTTTAAGGTTTCAAACTTCAGATCCATACTCTCCTAGTGAAGATATCATGTAAAGTTGCGAACTTTACGTGCATGCATAGCCTCACATGGCCATAACACCAAAACTATCCTTCAAACAAGGTTCTTATGCATGGTGAGGGAAAGAGCTCAATAAAAAGAAGCAACTTTATGATATTTGGGACCTAAGAAGGTCCAGATCTGGAACCATATCCTTGTGATAGGTCCATATTTAAGCCTGCTTCCATTTCCTCAAAGTTGGCCACAACTCTCAAATAGAATTTATGCTTATGGTAACAGGTTCATACCTCAAATCAATACCCAAGATGAACTAGATGCTAGATCTAGTGTTTTCCCCCTTGATACTTCTTCTTCAAGCTTGGAATTCTCCCCAAAAACTCAAGGATAAGCTCCCAATTGATCTTACTATTGGAATAGTGTCTAAGGCTACAACTATATTAGGCAAGTATTTGACCCGGTTGTGCATGGTCCTTTTGGGTTGTCTTCACCATAGCAACTTGACAGGATGATTTATAATGAGAGAAGGAATATTATTAATATATTATAAGAATAATATAAGGAAAAATAATATTGTTATTTGATTAATATAAGTCATAAATTAATTAGGAATTAATTTGGTGACTTAAAGAGATTAATTGAATAAAGGGGCATAAACTATCAAATGTGTGATAGTTATAGTTTGGGCTATAAATCCCTTATGGATAAAGGGTGGCCGGTTTTAAGGACTTTGGATAGGCCTTAAAATCGTCCATAGGCTTATCATGAAGGGATTAGGATTGCTTAGGGCCTAAGTTATCCAATTAGGGTTTAAGGGTGAAACCCTAGGAGCCTAACTAGTATAAATAGACCCTAGGGGTCAAGGGAAATCGGCACTTGTGCTTAGAGAAGGAACCCGACCGATTTGATCCTCTTTACTCTCTCCTAAATCATCTTCTTGCTAGTTGGTGTTTGTAAGCCATTAGAGGAGTGACAATTGTGACTCTAAAGCCTCAAGGACAAGAAGATCAAGCAAGTGATTCAAGGTAAACTTCTAATCTCTAATTTCATATTGTTATTATAGTCTATTAGCCATTAGAAGTCTTGGATTAAATGTATGTTCAATTAGAGAAACCTAGATCCAAGCATTAGGGTTGCATGTGCACATAGGAATGTTCATATGGCTAAAACCCAACAGTGGTATCAGAGACTGGTTGGTTTCTATTGAATTGATGCATTGATTGTTTGGTTGTTGCTTAAAAATCGTTTTTTGTCCTCTGCCTGATGAACTCGGCAAGTCCCATGGTGGTACTCGGCGAGTAGGCTCAACTCGGCGAGTCCATCTGGGTACTCGGCGAGTTCGAGCGTCAGAAAGAGCAATCTTCGGGATTTCTTGCTGTTTATCTTTGAGATACTTGCCTTAATCATATTAGATCAATATAAATCCGATTTTATGATATATATATATATATATATATATATGAGTATATTCTTGACCTAATTGAAGATATTTATCAATTAATAAAATATTTATTTCCTTATGTGATAATTGATTAATTATTTTAATTAAATTGGTAAATTGTTTTGCAAGAAATCATTAAATAAATCAAATACGGATAATTATGTAATTCATTTTTAATTTAGATTATTTGTTATTTGATCCTCCATGTTTTGAAAAGTTTAAAACTTGCCCTCAAGTTTTGAAATTTATGTTTTGTGATTAAAAGTTTAATTTAGACAATTTAAATTAAAAACCCTAGAATTTTACAAGTTTAAAATTCAACCCTATACTAATATAATATTACAAGATTAATATATATATATATATATATATATATATATATATATATATGTATGTATGTATAATTAAAATGCTAGTCTTATCGTTAGTAGGCGTCATTCACGAAGCCGGTCTATAAGGTGGGTATAAGGTTGCTGCCTATAAAATGATGCTTAATGGGTGTACACTCACACCCACCACTTGCTTGATCGGTGGAGGGTCGTTAGCCGAATGGGTAGGATAGGGCAACCTCATCTCTTCATTAAAAGTATAATATGAAATACAAAGTAACTACATGTTTTTTCAAAATTTCTCAATCCTAGTTACTTTAGGAAAAGTGAATTGATGCAATCCCATGAAATTACACTTTGCACCCTTGCTAAGATGTTAGTGGAGCGTGTGTGGTTTACCGACACACTAATTGGTTCTAAGCAAAGGTGGGAAAGGGTGATTCATTGTTTATCATAGTTCGATGGAGCGTGTGTGGTTTACCGGCACATCGGATAGGTGATCGTTACAATGAAGGCACCATGTGAATTTGCATGGTAATTCACACCCACTTTGTGATCCTCGGTATCTCAGTCACAAACGAGAGGGGCATGTCGAGATTTAAACATGCCATTGAAAAGTTTCAATGAATCTCATCCAAACCTAGGAATTCTCAATACATTTAGAACTTAAAGTTATGTTTTTATGGTGGAGAATTAGTGAATCGTCATTCACTTACCTTCAAATTGTTAGCATGTTAGATTACGACATCCCTTTTCTAATATGTAAATATTGTTGTTGGATCCTAGCCCTAATTTTTCTTATTGGGTGATAATTAGGGATTCAAATTCTAATCTATCTTTGTCCTTTCTATTTGTAGATGTCGAACGCTAACCACGCTGCTGCTAGTTCATTCACATTGATGAGCCTTTGTCAAAAGGTGACTTTCGATGGAATGAACTTTAGCGAATGGATAAGATACATTCGCACAATTGCTCGCTATGAGGACAAGGAGTATGTCCTCGATGAGAAGCTCGAGAAGATCGACCTAGAAATCGCTACTCCGGCTGAAATGACTGCTTTTGAGACTCATGAACGTGATGCAACGAAGGTACATTGCATCATGATAGCCACCATGAATGCCGAATTCCAAAAGTCCTATGAGGACATGTATCCGTACGAAATGCACCAAGACTTGTTGGAGAGATACCACCAAAACACGAGGCAAGAGCGTTACGAGATTTTCACAAACATGATTTCCGCCAAAATGGGTCATGGAGACTCTCTTACCGTGCACTTGCAAAAGATGCAAAGGTATGTCGATCGTCTTCGCAAGTTGAATGTTGACTTTGGGGAAGACTTGGCGATCGACATTGTGCTTTACTCTTTTCCTCCGTGTTACAATCAATTTAGGATGACCTACCACATGAACAAAGAAGAGGTCACCCTAAGTAAGCTCGAAGGTCTCCTTAGGGTTGCTGAAAGCAACCTCAAGGACAAGTCTGTTGCACCCACTCCCAATCCACCCGCTGCTCCTGTTTTGGCCATTGGGCAAGGAAGAGGCAAGAAGAGGAAGGCTCCGTCGAAGAGCCACCGCAAGGGAAAGTCTCGAGATGGTTCCTCCTCTAGTGGGACCAAAGTTGATCCCGCTAAGCCTAATCCTAACCCTAAGGAGGCAGAGTGCCATCATTGCCATAAAATAGGGCATTGGAAGAGAAGTTGCCCAGACTACCTGCAAGCCATAAGGGAAGGAAAGATCAAGCCATCTTTCGCAGGTATATACACAATTAAATCTAACGATTCATCTCATGCTATTTCTTGGGTCCTTGATACCGGTTGTGGTTACCATATTTGTTCTGAATTGCAGGGACTAAGAAGAAATAGGGATGTGGAGCATGGAAGAATAAATCTAATCATGGGGAATAGAAGATCGTCGCCTGTGACCAAGATTGGAGTGTATTCTTTAGTGCTTAGGAATGGTTTATGTTTAGATTTGAACAATTGTTGCTATTCGCCAGAAATAGCAAGAAACATCATTTCATTTCATGGTTTGTTTAGACAAGGTTTTAGATTTTCTTTTAATAATGAGAATGGTTCTATTCTTTCTTATCAAAATGGTGTCTTATATTTTGAAGCAATACTGTTTAATGGAATTTATGAAACTGTTATGATTGTAGATAACTTAGGAAATTATGTTTTATGCATGGATTCTTGCAATAGTATGGATAGAGTATCCTTGTGGCATTGTCGTCTTGGACATGTCAACAAGAAGCGCATAGCCCAACTCCAAAAGGATGGAGTGTTGGAGTCATTCGACGATAGGGAAGATGACACATGCGAGTCTTGTTTGCTTCGAAAGATGACTAATTCACCTTTCACAAGTACATGTGAAAGGGGTGAGGGGCTATTGGACCTAATACATACCGATGTATGTGGACCGTTTAGATCAACCACGAAGGATGGGAACCGCTTCTATGTGACTTTTACCGATGACTATAGTAGATATGGGTATATCTACTTAATTAAGCAAAAGTCAGAAACGTTTGAAAAGTTCAAAGAGTTCAAGAATGAAGTGGAGAATCAATTGGGCAGGAAAATCAAGATGCTTTGATCCGATCGAGGAGGAGAGTACCTAAGTCTTGAATTCCACGACTATCTTAAGGAGTGTGGAATACTTTCACAATTGACGCCACCTAGGACACCGCAGTTGAATGGTGTGGCAGAAAGGCGTAATCGAACCTTGTTAGACATGGTTCGCTCTATGATGAGTCGTGCTTCACTACCTATCTCTTTTTGGGAATATGCCTTAGAGACTGCCGCCCATATCCTTAACCGAGTCCCTACTAAGAAGGTTGCCAAAACACCTCACGAGATGTGGACAGGGAAAGCTCCCTCGTTGGCACATATCCAGGTTTGGGGTTGCGAGGCTTTCGTAAGACGAGATACTCATGACAAGCTCGAACCTCGTAGTGAGCGATGTAATTTCATCGGCTACCCGCAAAAATCCTTTGGATATCTCTTCTATATACCGAAGGACAATGTTGTCTTTTTTGCGAGGAGAGGAGTTTTCCGAGAGCGAGAACTCATAAGACAAGGAGACAGTGGGAGGCAAATCGAGCTTGTAGAGATTCAAGAGTCGATAGATGAAGGAACCTCTACCGCTAGAACTCAACCCGAGGAGGAAACTCCGGTTGAACCAATTGACGAATCCTTACCTATTAGACGTTCCGAAAGAGTTAGAGTTCAACCCCAGTTTTGTGGTTTTCATATTACTACCGAAGGGGATACGTATATTAGTGATGGTACACTAATAAATATAGATGAACCTAATAGCTATAAGGAAGCCATGGCAGGCCCGGAGTCTGCGAAATGGAAAGAGGAAATGGACAGCGAGATCTAGTCCATGTATGACAACCAAGTTTGGAATTTGGTTGATAATGTGCTCGGACGTAAGATCGTTGGGTGCAAATGGATCTTCAAGAAGAAGACCGACATGGATGAAAACGTCCACACATATAAGGCGCGATTGGTTGCGAAGGGCTTTACTCAAACTCCCGGAGTTGACTATGATGAGACCTTCTCACCAGTTGTGAAGATAAAGTCTATTAGAGTGATGCTAGATATTGCCGCATTTTATGATTATGAGATTTGGCAAATGGATGTCAAAACCGCTTTCCTTAATGGGAAGTTGGCTGAGGATGTTTACATGGCTCAGCCAGAGGGTTTTGTCGATCCGAAGCATCCAAATAGAGTGTGTAAGCTTGAGAAGTCCATTTATGTACTTAAGCAAGCATCTCGCAGATGGAATCTTTGCTTCGATGAGAAAGTCAAAGAGTTTCGATTTATACCAAGCGAAGATGAATCATGTGTATATGTCAAAGCCAGTGGGAGTATAGTAAGCTTCCTCATTCTGTATGTCAATGACATACTACTCATAGGAAACGACGTCCCGACTTTGCAGGAAGTTAAGTCCTGGCTCGGGAAGTGCTTCGCTATGAAGGACCTCAGAGAGGCTTCCTATATTATGGGAATAAGGATAGTGAGAGAGCGAAGTAAGAGACTAATAGGACTTAGTCAGAGCACTTACTTAGATAAAGTACTGAAACGTTTTAGTATGGAAAACTCGAAGAAGGGAGAATTACAGATACAAAGTAATGCCAAATTGAGTAAGACTCAAAGTCCGAGTACCGAAGCTGAAATAGCAGAAATGAGCTGAGTACCATACGCTTCCGCAGTTGGCTCAATCATGTATGCTATGACTTGTACTCACACTGATGTAGCCTTTGCTTTGAGCATGGTTAGCAGATATCAAGGGAACCCTGGCAGAGCCCATTGGATTGCGGTTAAGAATATCCTTAAGTACCTTCGGAGTACGAAGGAATGGTTCTTAGTCATCGGAGGGAGTGATGACTTGAAGGTGCGAGGGTATAGTGACGCTAGCTTTCAGACCGACAGGGACAACTACCGTTCGCAGTCAGGCTGGGTCTTTACCCTGAATGGAGGAGTAGTAACTTGGAAAAGTTCCAAGCAGGAAACCGTAGCTGATTCAACGTGCGAATCAGAGTACATTGCAGCGAGTGAAGCGTCAAAGGTGGCAATATGGTTAAAGAACTTCATCGATGATCTTGGAGTTGTACCTGCCATAAAGGAGCCCATGGATATTTTCTGTGATAATGAAGGAGCGGTTGCCTTGACCAAGGAACCGAGGGATCATGGTAGATCTCGACATATCGACAGAAAATATCACTTTATTAGACATCGTGTAGAAGAACGACAACTCGTAGTGAAGAGGATATCATCAGAAGATAACCCAGCAGATCCGCTTACGAAGGGAATGAGTAGGGTTAAGCACTTGCAGCATGCTAGGAGTATTGGGCTGAAGGATGATATTAGTATAGATTAGATTGTAGTAGAAACGTATAATAGATAAATGTAATTAACATTTGATGATTAAATAAAAGAGTATTATTTATGAGTAATGTTACTGTCTTATGTTAATTGTTTAACTATTGTTTCATTTTGCATGTTTTGACTTCCAGAATAATTGAGTTTATTAAGAATAATCGAATTGTTCAAATTGTCCACAATCGTTCATATGTTGGAAGTAGGTATGAATGAAGATTGTCATGAATTGGTGTGTAGATTGTCTAAATGGTATTGGACATAGCAAAAGTTTGCTGCAACGTTCATGAGTGCTTATGAACTAGTTTTGAGCATTGGAACAAACCCGTGCTTGCTGGAATCACCTTATGGAATGTGATAAAAAGGGTGATCGCAAGACGATAATATCATATGGTCTTAAAACCTAGATATATTGTTTGTTATTTGTTAACTGGTTGTACATTGATAATGCGAAACCGCATCAGTAACTTGATGTTATAAAACACATTGTTGTGTATAGTTGATTAATGAATAAGTAAATGCATATAAGTCGAAGTTTATCTGTTACTTTTATCCCAAGAGGGTAAAAGCGATATCTCGGCCGCTCGATGATTTGATTTGACTTATGTGCCGGGCCCGGTCAGAATTGAATTGATGTGTTCGATTAAGTTCTATGTCAAATAAATCAGAGATCGAGAAACCAAATGCTAGACAAATTAGTTCCCTATAAATGTCAGCATGATATCTAAACAGAGGACTGTACGATCCCTTATCTGAAGGACAAGATTGATTAGGTCAGAGTTTGACAGCGTCTTTGAGAGCTACGATTGCTAATCGAAATAGTGTCTAAGGCTACAACTATATTAGGCAAGTATTTGACCCGGTTGTGCATGGTCCTTTTGGGTTGCCTTCACCATAGCAACTTGACATGATGATTTATAATGAGAGAAGGAATATTATTATTATATTATAAGAATAATATAAGGAAAAATAATATTGTTATTTGATTAATATAAGTCATAAATTAATTAGGAATTAATTTGGTGACTTAAAGAGATTAATTGAATAAAGGGGCATAAACTGTCAAATGTGTGATAGTTATAGTTTGGGCTATAAATCCCTTATGGATAAAGGGTGGCCGGTTTTAAGGACTTTGGATAGGCCTTAAAATCGTCCATAGGCTTATCATGAAGGGATTAGGATTGCTTAGGGCCTAAGTTATCCAATTAGGGTTTAAGGGTGAAACCCTAGGAGCCTAACTAGTATAAATAGACCCTAGGGGTCAAGGGAAATCGGCACTTGTGCTTAGAGAAGGAACCCGGCCGATTTGATCCTCTTTACTCTCTCCTAAATCATCTTCTTGCTAGTTAGTGTTTGTAAGCCATTAGAGGAGTGACAATTGTGACTCTAAAGCCTCAAGGACAAGAAGATCAAGCAAGTGATTCAAGGTAAACTTCTAATCTCTAATTTCATATTGTTATTATAGTCTATTAGCCATTAGAAGTCTTGGATTAAATGTATGTTCAATTAGAGAAACCTAGATCCAAGCATTAGGGTTGCATGTGCACATAGGAATGTTCATATGGCTAAAACCCAACACTTACTTCACTCGCAAGAGGGTATGCGGCAGTAAATGTTCTTCTATGGTGCTAAGGGAGGCTACTGAGGCGGATAATGACGTTTATAAAGATCCCAAAATTTAGGGTTTTCTTTAAATAGCTCGAACTCTCCGAGTCGACCTTGTACTTGCCGAGTCGGTCCCGTTCCGTGTTTCCCGATCTCACGAACCTACTCGACGAGTTGACCTCCCAACTCGCCGATTCCATGCATAAATCCTTTCCAATTCAAACTAGGTGTTACAAGTCTCCCCCAATTGAACTAGACTTCGTCCTCGAAGTCTGTCGACTCAAAAAATTTGGTAATGATCTCGCATCTCCTCTTCCGATTCCCAAGTCCATTCGGAGCCCTTCCAACGTTGGCATTGCACTTTCACCAGTCTTACTTCTTTATTCCGAAGAGCCTTCATCTTCCTATCCAAGATGGCAATGGGCTTCTTAATGTAGTTCAAGCTCTCGTCCACCTGGATATCACCCAAAGAGACAATCGTAGCCTCGTCTGTGACACACTTCCGAAGTTATGACACATGGAATGTGTTGTGGATCTTTCTAAGCTCCTCTGGCAGATCCAAGCGATATGCCACTTTGCCCACCCAGGCGGTGATCCTGAACGGGCCTATATTCCGAGGCCCCAGCTTGCCCCTCTTCCGAAACCTGGTGATACCTTTCTAGGGCGACACCTTCAGCAACATGAAATCCCCCACCTGAAACACAAGATCTGATCGTCGTTGGTCACACCTGTTGAATCAACCCCGTAGTCTTGTGCACTACCTTAGTGCTTCCCATGACTCGGTGTCCAACCTCATCCCAACAAACTGGGGTCCTACACCTCCGACCATATAACATCTCAAACGGAGCCCGATCGATACTGGGATGATAACTGTTATTGTACGAAAACTCTACTAGTGGGAGATACATATCCTAATTCCCTTAAAAATCCAATGCGCATGCCCGCATCATATCCTCCAATGTATGGATCGTTCTCTCACTCTGACTGTTGGTCTGGGGGTGGTATGTCGTGCTAAAATGTAGCTGAGTGACCAACTCCTCGTGGAATTTCTTCCAGAACTTGGATGTGAACCGAAGATCACGATCAGAGACTACCGACACAGGAACCCCATTTCTAGCCACTACCTTACGCACGTAAATATCCGCCAACTTTTTTGCAGATATATTTTATGATGTTGGAATGAAATGGACACTCTTCGTCAGTCTATCCACAATCACCCATATGGCATCCACACCCCTCTCCGTCTATGGCAACTTCGTAATGAAGTCCATTGTGATCTCCTCCCACTTCCACATGGGAATGGGTAGCGGCTGGACCTTACCATGAGGTCGCTGATGCTCAGACTTGACCTTCCTACAACTCAAGCACCGCTCTACAAACCAAGCAATTTCCCACTTCATGCAGGGCCACCAATAACTCAGCCTCAAGTCCCTATACATTTTCGTAGCTCCTGGATGTATAGAAAACTTGGACTTATGTGCTTCCTCTAATATCTTTTGTCTCACTCCCCCATTCTCCGGTATCCAAACCCGGACACACTACGTCAAAAGACCATGACTATCCTTAACAAACACACATTCCTAATCGAGAGATCATCTCCAACAATGGAGAGATCACCGTCATTATCAAACACACATTCCCAATCGGGGAACCCGCCGTCTTACGACTCAAAGCGTCAGCCACTACGTTGGCTTTCCCTAGATGGTAAAGGATCTCACAGTCATAATCCTTCAGTACTTCCAACCACCTTCTCTGTCGCATGTTGAGGTTCTGTTGGTCCATCAAATACTTCAGACTCTTGTGGTCGGTGTAAATGGTACACCGTACTCTGTACAAGTAATGCGTCCAAATCTTGAGGGCAAATACCACTTCCCCTAGTTCCAGATCGTGAGTAGGGTAATTTGACTCAAGTGGCTTCAGCTGTCACGAGGCATATGCTATCACGTGCCTCTTTGCATCAGTACTGCACCTAACCCTGAAATCGATGTGTCACAGTACACCACAAAATCATCTAATCCCTCTGGTAGAACAAGGATCGGAGCCTCGCACAATCTCCGCCTCAAGGTCTCAAAGGCCAACTACTGATCTGTACCCCACCGAAACGTCACATTATTCTTGGTTAGTCTTGTCAATGACACAACAATCTTGGTGAAGTCCTGAATAAATCTCCGATAATAACCCGCTAAACCCAAGAAGCTATGAATCTCTGATGCATTATTCGGTACTTCCCTCCACATTGCAGCCTCAACCTTGGCTGGATCAACCGAAATACCTTCCTAGTTGATGATATGCCCCAAGAATTGTACCTCTCGTAGCCAGAAATCACACTTGGAGAACTTGGCATACAACTTCTCCGCCCTTAGGGTCTCCAGCACCTCCCTTAAGTGTTGTTCATGTTGCTCCCTGGTCTTAGAATAAACCTGGATATCATCAATGAAAACAATCACCGACCGATCCAGCATCGGTCTACACACCCTATTCATGAGGTCCATGAATGTTGCTGAGGCATTGGTGAGCCCAAACGACATCACTACAAACTCATACTGCCCATACCGAGTCCTGAAAGCTGACTTCGGTATATCCTCATTCTGAATCCTCATCTGATGGTATCCCGACCGAAGATCAATCTTAGAAAACAAAGACGCACCCTGAAGCTAATCGAACAAATCATCGATCCTTGGCAACGGATGACGTTTCTTCATTGTTAGCTTGTTTAGTTCTCTATAATCGATACACATATGGTGGGATCCATCTTTCTTCTTCACGAAAAGGATTGGTGCTACCTACGGGGAACTGCTCGGACGAATGAACCCTCGGTCTAATAGCTCCTGAAGCTGTGTAGATAACTCTTGGATCTCGGGTGGTGCAAACCGATATGGTGCCTTTGCTACCGGAGCGGCACCCGACACCAAGTCGACGCGAAACTCCACCTGCCTCTTAGGAGGCACCTGTAACGCCCGTAGATCTGGGCTAGTCAATTTAGAGATAATACAAAAGATTATTTAGAATAAATAATCTTAACCAAGTTGTAGAATATGTCTTAAGGGTTCCGTACATATAAAGAACGACGAAATCCGAGTTATAACGAAGAAGTTATGGCCCGTCGAAGTTTTACAGAAAAACCGGCACGACACCGGGAGACGTAAATAGTTAATTTTTGATAAAGGGCTTTTTAGCCTTAGTGATCTAAATAAAAGTTTTAGTATACATTAAACTGATAACATACAAAAAAAAAACGCCCAAATCTGACTTCGTATGAGGAAGTTATGAATTTTCTAAGATTTGGCATAGCAGTGCACGACCCGAAACTCGAATTTTAGTTCGAGTGGTTTTTGGCCTACGCGACCTAAATGAGAATTGAAGATCTCATTGATAGGAACTCAACGATAAAATGACAGACGAAAACAAAGTCCGTATGTAGAAGTTATGAATTTTACGCGGACATTTGACAGTATAATCTCCTCGCACTGTTAAATTTAAGATCCATCGAGAATTAGATGACGTAGTCAAAATGAAAGTTGTAGATCTTATTTTTACCTATGCGTGGATATAAAGAACGTCAAAACGGAGCTCGTATGTGGAAGTTACGGATTTTAGAAGCCGGAAGTGTGCTGTGATAAAATGGGTGATGTGGCACAATCTTGGCCATTGCTTTCTCCCCATGTCTTCCCACTAGATGGTGACATGTGGCACCAAGTTCAGCCATTTTCACCCTATAAATAGAACCCCTCCCACCCTTATTTTCTTCACACATTTCGCATTCTTTCTTCTCTTTACTCCCTCTCTAAAACCTATCTCTAGCCCCGAACCCCCCCCCCCCCCCCCCCCCGAAAAGCCTAGGGATCCTCCCTAGCATGACGAAAAAGCCCCAGAGTGCTCAACGGCTCCGAGAAGAAGAGCTTTTTGGCTTGGGAACGCTGCTCCAAGCAAAGCCCGGTTTTCTATAAAACCCGTTGTAAGTGAGCTACGCCTACGCTATTTTTAATATATCGTTTATTTAATTATAGTAACGTTATTAGGAACTTATAATAAGTACTTGGGCTATTATTATGGGTTATATAAGTATTGTTTAATGCTTATATAATAGTAATAATAGCTAGAATTTTAATTAGTCTCGACGAATATTAGACTAAACTCTAGTGGTAATAATACTAGGTTTTGTCGAAGGAAATTATTTTTAAGAAGCGAAGTGCTGTCTGAGTTCGGATTCACCACCTTTTCAAGTGAGTGCATGGTCCCTTTCATCTTACATATAAATATGAAGTATTTTATATACGTTACGTGGTATGTGTGCATATTATCTGAATACTTGTTGTCTATGATGGATGAATGATTTTATACATGTTTTAAATGATTTATATATATATATATATATATATATATATATATATATATATATTTTTTTTTTTATATCTACAAATATGTTGGGATAAAACATGGGTAGATTAAATAGTTGGTGTGTGATGAAATAAAATGATGAGAGATAGGTGATGATAGGAAGTTGATGATAATTAGGTGATGGATAGGTGATGTAGGATGAAAGATACTACAACCTTGTCTGACAATTTGGAGACGTAGTTATCTACTAGAGTATAGATGACGACCACGGACTCTTCTAGACAACTCGTGGAAACACCAGCAGACTTATAACCTATAGGTGATGAATTACGAGTCCAGGTGATGTTGTGACTGTATATTCATGTGATGATACGCTAACCCTTATTATGAATTACGAGTTCAGGCGACGTTGTAACTGATGGGTTTTAGTCCTAAGAATATCTTATGTGCTCATACAAACCCTAATGCTTGGATCTTGGTTTCTCTATTGTACATGTAAGTTATCCAAGACTATAAACCCTAATTTTAGCATACAAGTAATCATATTAAAATAAGAATGGGTTTAAGATATTACCTTGATTGTTATGTAGCAATAACAATCCCAAATCTCCTTGTATAGACTTTAGAAAGCTTAGAGTCACAAATGTCACTCCTCTAATGGTTCACAAACACCATAAGCAAGAGGATGAAGATGAGAGAGGATGGAGGCTACCAAAACTCGTGTACAAACCCTAGAAGGAGTCATAGCCACGTTTTTGGTCCTTAAGGGATCTATATATAGTGAGGCAATTAGGGTTATCTAACAAGGAAACCCTAATTTGGATGCTTAAGCCCTAAGCAACCCATGGAGCCCTTTCCATAAGGCCTTGGACGATTTCATATGGGCTTCCCCCATAGAATTCGTCCACCTTATGATATAAGGCAATCCATGGCCCAAATTGCAATTAATTTATAATTACAATTCCTGTCCCTTAAGTTTAATTAATCTCTTTTAGTCACAAAACTAATTACTAATTAATTCTTGACTAATATTAATTAAACAATATGATTTTTCCTTTAATATATTATTCCCATAATATATTAATAAATCATATTTAATCCTTTCTCTCCATAATTCATCCTATCAAGTTGCTTTGGTGAAGGCAACCCAAAAGGACCATGCACCATCGGGTCAAGTACATACCAAAATAGTTATGGACATAGACACTAATCCAACAGTCTCCCACTTGGATAAGTCTAATAACTATTCTGCGTATGACTTCAGATCCTGATCTGTAATCGTAGCTTTCCAAAGCCACTGTCAACTCTGATCCTATCAGATACGCGTGTCCTTAGATAAGGGATCGTATATTCCTCCATTCTAGATATCATATGAGATATGATTTCAAATCATTCTCTTTGTACAATATCTCGATTCCGATTTATGACGACTGACTAATTGAACAAATCAAATTATCCCTAGCCCGGCCGAGCATTTACGTTTGTCATCACTAAATCATCGAGGGGCCCAAAGATATCGCTTTTATCCTACTTTGGATAAAAGGAACATATAAACTTTGATACAATGCTTGCTTGCACTCGCTCACCGAATCACACACAACAATATGTTTTATAACACCAAGTTACTAGTGCGTTTACATATTATCAATGTGCAACCGATTTGCAAGATACGACTCACACATATCGGTTTCAAGAATATAAGATGTTATCGTCTCACCAATCACTCGTGATACAATTCATGGAGTGATCCAAGTGAGCGTGGGTTTAATCCAATGCTCAAATCATATTCGTAAGCACTGATGAACGTTGCAACAAATATTTTCTTATGTTTAATGCTCTTTAGACAATCCACACACCAATTCACGACCTTCTTTATTCATACCTACTTCCAACATATGAACAACTGTGGCCCGTTCGAATAATTTAACTGTTCTTAACCAATTAAATTATTCAGGAAGTCAAAACATGCAAATGTGAAACACAAGAATAATACTAATCCCATATGGCCTCAAACCTTTGAGTATAAATAAAACACCTTTTATTTATCACCATATCGATTACTCATTATCTTGTCGTTTCGGGTAATCAACTTCTTACTTGAATTATAACACTTGTCCCATGCTCCTAGCATGCACACAACGTTTACCTATGGTTCTTACTTTGTGAAATAGACCACATTGAACACATTTCCAATCATTCTCATTTCACAACTCCAAATCCTTTTTCCATAAGTGAAAGAATATCAAATTCTTGCTACTTAGATAATATGCTAGATTCTAACATTCTATGTAACTATCCTTTCGTAATGTCACTGCACCAAAGTCACAAAGACTATTGCCAATGATATTACAAAGTCTTCTATCGGAGATTGTTACAAGACAATTCCTTAGATATGATGTCTCTCACTCAAAGTACATTCCTTTGAACATCCTTTTGCATAAATGTTTCTAATCTAGTCATAGATTTTTCATATTCAATTTCCAATATGGATACATTTCCATATTTTCCATATGACAACTTATTCTTAATAGAATCTTATCTATTCATAATAATGTCGATATGGTCCATCCAATATGGAATCATTTTCATAATTTCCATATGACAACTCATTCTTAATAGAATCTTTTCTATTCATAATAATGTCGATATGGTCCATTCAATACCATGCTTCCAACTACTCACAAACAACCAATCCTCGTCGAACTTTGGATTGTCCTTTGATAGTTGTTTAATTATTTTAGTCAAAACCGATTCTAGTCCCTTTTCCCTCTAAATGCGCTAGACATTTGGAAAATTTTAGAATGGTCAAACATTAAAGCATTTGCAATCGATCCTATACCCGAAGCGTATGGGACACGACGCATAATGTTTTATTTGCTATGTTCTCAAAATTCGAATTGTGAAGAGGAATGCCGTAATCATAATCGAAATTTTAAGAACACACTATGTACCTTTGACTAAATTTTATTAACATTCCACAACCTAAGCCTTTAGATTTGAAATGAAGCATAATATTCTCTCCCTTAATTATAGCAAAACAACATTTCAACTCTTACAACTTTGCAAAGTATGACTCTTGTTTTCTATAATTAATATTGCTAACCTTGCCATACTTTCCTTAATAATCATACAATCATAACATTTATGCTCCCACTATCATGATGATTATTATAAACATAACACTTATGCTCCCACTAGCTTTGACATGTATTCATAAACATCTTAACTTTCATAAAAAAAAACAATACTTATTGAATTTCTTAAGTTCATGTTTCTAATACTTAGTCCTTTGATAATCTTTTATCAAGGCTTCTTATACACTTTTGCCTTAGATAGTTCATATGTGTGTCTAAACAATTAAGACTAATTGCCAAACCTCACAATTCAAATTATGGAAAGGGATACCATAATCATAATCGAATTCGAGAATGCAATTTTACAATCACTATTTTCTTAAAATCTTTCTTAGTGAAAGCATTTCCTCACAATCATTTTCATGAAGGAGGAAATCTTATGACACTTAGATTTAAACAGTGTATGTGTTCTTATCCATGTGAATTTGTTAAAACCAAAGTTTACGACAAATTCAAACTCATGTGGACCGAACTTTCTTAATCTTGATTTCTTGCCTTATGGTAGCACAACTTCCCACCATGTCTTCCAAGTAGTTAAGTAGCTCACCCTTTCTTATCAATGTACCTTTCATTGATTAAGATGCCTTGCCTTTTATGCATTAAAAATGAGAATTCATAGAACTCAGATGCATAATTAACTTAATTGGAACAACATAGAAACAAAATAATGTCAACACAATAGGTTGTAAACCTCAACTCGTGTGCTAGTGATGATCGATAAGGTTTATTTGATTTGTTCTTGAAACCTTTCAAGACCATTAAGACTCCCACTGACTCCTTGACATATAAGGTTCTCTTGTCAACAAACATTTCTTGACAAACAAATATTCAAGAGTTAGTGTAGTTTTTATCAAAACACTTCATAAATTGGTCCTAGTTGGTCTTTGTCTTATCCAAGACATCAAAACTCTCCATGTTTGATGAATGTTATAAACCTTCTTAATACTTTTCACTCAATGTCACAATCTTAACTTTAAGACTTGTTTTGGAACGAAGTATGATTGACTTCTTGATTTAACCATTTCTTCAATTCTTGACTCCTCTTCTTAGACATACAATTGTACTAAGACTCACTTAGAGGATCAATTGAGATATGGTTCTTAATCATTAAGACCTATCATAAAGCATAAAAGCTACTCTCCCTTCTTCTTAGAATGGAGAAACTTTTATCTTTCTGCCTACTTGATTCTTCTTATTCGTTCTGCTATTGATTTAAACATTTTTAATCAATTCCGGATTACACTTAATCTTATAAGTATAATCATATTTACTAAACCTTTAGTAAATCATGAAGAATATCTTTGTTACTCTTATGGTGGACTTGATCAACACACAACTTTGTGTGCTCGATCTCCTAGTCCTTCACTTGACACTTTGTCAATGAATTAGTCTTATTTCCAAATATGAAATTTCTCATTCATCATGCAACCAAGTTGCGTGATTCCAAATTTCTGTCCAATTGAAATTTGGGCGATGAGAACTCTCCCTATTTGGTAAACTCTCGACATTTCCATAACCAACATAATTAAGAATCAAATCCATTATTGCTAATATTAGAAACATTCAGACATTAATTTTCATATACGCCATTGCAAGGATAAATAAATAATATAAAATCAAAAATTTATTTTATTACGGAAAAATTTGTCCTTACAATGCAATTCATTGAAAAACTATGCTAATACATCTTTCTTAGCAATCTAATTCTAACTCTAAGTAGTAGCTCAAGAATCTAGTCTTCAAGTAATGCGATCGAAATCTATTCCTTCATGGTTAGATTCTGCTCACTTCTTCCTTTAAGCTTCCTCTCTTTTCTTCGATCCTACAAAACATCAATTGTAATCTTATCACATTATATATTAAGAATCTAGGATAGAAGCTTAAAAGAGTTAGTTAATGGATTTTACCTATATTAGAGCCATACGTTTCGACTCTCCCATCTCTTAGATCTCTTAGGTAAATGGGGCCGCTTCGTCTCCAATGCCCCTTCTCTTGGCAATAAAAGCAGATTGACTCTTTTGGAACATGACATGGAACTACTTCAGACATTGCCTTTCTCTTATGATCAAACTTTTTAATCATAGCAAGTCTTTTGTTGCCATTGTCTATATCTATAGAGGTCTTGAAAGCAGATTCACCAATCAACTTTGCTTTTCTATTGCGCCAAACCATTGCTGATTCAGCAACAATAAGCATATAAGTGAGATCTATAAGGGTCACGTCGCGGTTCATCATATAGTACTCTCTTACGAACTCACTATATGAGTTAGGAAGTGGCTGAAGAACCCAATCAACAGCCATCTCCTCACAGACAACGGATCCCAACATTCTTAACCTATCAATGTGTGACTTCATCCCTAGGACGTGTGCACACACCGACTTTCCTTCTTTATGTTTACTTGCCAAAAGGGCTTGAGTGAGATTGAACTTTTCAAGCCTTCAAACTTGTGGGTTAGGGAGAATAATTGGAGGAGGTGGAGGAAGAGGAGCATGATCTCTTGTTCCTCGATCGAATCGTGGAATATCATCTTCATGTGGAATGCTTGTTCCACGGGATTTGGGAAGACCATAGTTGTCGAACATTGACATCTACAAAACGGGAGAAAACGAATTCAAATCAGTTGATTGATTGAGTCCTTAGTAAATCACCCAAATGAGATACTAAGGCTAGGACCCAACACAATATTCCACAAATCGGGAGAGGGATGCCGTAACCCTAATTGCAGAATATTTTAAGGTAAGTGAATGACGATTCACTAATTTTCGACCATGAAAAACGAAAAAGAAATTTAAGTTTTAAATTTATGAAAACTCCTAGATCCTTTGAGATTCATTGAACATTTCAATGGCATGTTTAAATCTCGATATGCCCCTCTTGTTTGTGACTGGGATGCCGAGGATCACAAAGCGGGTGTGAATAACCATGCAAACTTACATGGTGCCCTCACATGTTAAAGTCACCTATTCGATGTACCGGTAAACCACACACGCTCCACCGAACTATGACAAACATTGAGTCACCCTTTGCTACCTTTGCTTAGAACCATTTAGTGTGCCGGTAAACCACACACGCTCCACTAACATCTTCGCAAGGGCACAAAGTGTAATTTCATGGAATTGCATCAATTCACTTTTGCCTAAGTAACTAAGATTGGGAATTTTATGAAAAAATTTAGTTACTTTAATAATTCATTATACTTATAATGGAAGGTTTCGTCCTATCCTACCCGTTCGGCTAACGACCCTCCACTAGTCAAGAGTGCGGTGGGTAAGAGTGGATACCCATTCAATCGCCATTTTGTAGGCAATTTCCTTAAACACCCCTTACAGACCAGCTTCATGAATGAGGCCTACTAACGGTAAGACTGACTTTTACTCATATATATATATATATATATATATATATATATATATATATATATATATATATATATATATATATAATGTTAGACTTTTAATGTTATATATAGTATAGGGTGTATTTTACACTTTTAAAATATTAGGTGGTCTAATTTAACAATTATACCTTTAATTCAATTAAATTGTAAACCTAAAATTTTATGGATTTATTAAACCTCTTTTAATTATACACCTTAATTAATTAATAAAACCATAAGGGTGTAATTTAAACCTTTTCAAACAATACTAGGGTTTTAGAATTTAACATTCCTAATTAAACTTTTAATCAACTTTTAAATTCCAAAACTTGAGGGCAAGTTTTGAAGCATTTCAAAACATTAGGGTTTAGAATTTAAATATACATCAAAATTAAACTATTAATCAAAATTTAAATTCCAAAACTTGAGGGCAAGTTTTGAAACCTTTTTCAAAACATTAGGGTTTTAACTATTTAAATTTCAAAACAACAAAACTTTTTGGGTTCAAATTTAAACTATAAAACCTAAAGGGGAAAATATGAAACTTTTCAAAGCACAAGGATCAAATAACAAATAATCTAAATTAACATTTAATTACATAATTATCCATATTTGATTTATTTAATGATTTCTTGCAAAACAATTTACCAATATAATTAATCAATTATCACATAAGGAAACAATTATCTTATTAATTGATAAATATCTTCAATTAGATCAAGAATATAGTCAAATATATCATAAAATCGGATTTATATTGATCTAATATGATAAGGTAACTATCCCAAAGCAAAAACATCAAGAAATCCCGAGATATGCTCCATCTGACGAGTTGACTCGACGAGTTCAGCTATGGACTCGGCGAGTCCAGCCTCCAGAAACCAAAAAAATGAATTTTTCAAACATATCAAGCATCAATAAAATAGAAACCAGACTAGGCTTTGATACCACTGATGGGTTTTAGTCCTAAGAACATCCTATGTGCTCATACAAACCCTAATGCTTGGATCTAGGTTTCTCTATTGTACATGCAAGTTATCCAAGACTATAAACCCTAATTCTAGCATACATGTAATCATATTAACATAAGAATGGGTTTAAGATATTACCTTGATTGTTATGTAGCAATAACAATCCCAAATCTCCTTGTATAGACTTTAGAAAGCTTAGAGTCACAAATGTCACTCCTCTAATGGTTCACAAACACCATAAGCAAGAGGATGAAGAGGAGAGAGGATGGAGGCTACCAAAACTCGTTTACAAACCCTAGAAGGAGTCATAGCCACGTTTTTGGTCCTTAAAGGATCTATATATAGTGAGGCAATTAGGGTTATCTAACAAGGAAACCCTAATTTGGATGCTTAAGCCCTAAGCAACCCATGGAGCCCTTTCCATAAGGCCTTGGACGATTTCATATGGGCTTCCCCCATAGAATTCGTCCACCTTATGATATTAGGCAATCCATGTCCCAAATTGCAATTATCTTATAATTACAATTCTACTCCCTTAAGTTTAATTAATCTCTTTTAGTCACAAAACTAATTACTAATTAATTCTTGACTAATATTAATTAAACAATATGATTTCTCCTTTAATATATTATTCCCATAATATATTAATAAATCATATTTAATCCTTTCTCTCCATAATTCATCCTATCAAGTTGCTTTGGTGAAGGCAACCCAAAAGGACCATGCACCATCGAGTCAAGTACATACCAAAATAATTATGGACTTAGACACTAATCCAACAGTAACTACGTATTCATGCCTTAGGAATGAGCATATAAGGAAATGTGACGTAAAAAGATGAGAGGTAAATATGATATAGGAGATGACACTTAAGATAATTCTTTGAGGAATATCAAAGAAGATAACGGGGATGGGTAATCGGGTTAATTAATTGATTTTTAAATATAATAATTATATTATTGTGGGTTGAAAACCCTATGTACTCATCGGGTTTCCCAACCTGACCCACTCCAGCTTATTTGTATCACAGGTGTCGATACGAAGCTACTTTGCACTGAGAGATTTAAAAGAGATGTACTAGTGTAAATGAATGTACGTTCTGTTTATGCTTATGTTTCTGTATTGACGATGACATCCCAAATGTTTTAAATGAATAAAAATACATTTCTTCGAAAATGCTTTGATAACGTATTTATCATGTTTTTATGGGAACAAATTCCGCAACATTTTTATTAAAAGAAGTACTCTGATTTTTATAAAGCATAAACAAAATCGGTCTTTTCTGGCTGTGAAAATGGGGATGTCACAGTTGGTATCAGAGCTTTAGTTTAAGCAAACTAGGAACATGGATTTATTTCTAGACTTAAACTTAGAATGCTAAGCAATGATTGTGAGGAGTGTGTCTTAGGTAATACACCTGAAGAGACACAAGCACTAGCTTATTTAGTGAAAATGCCTAACATGCTTTTATGTGCTAAATGATTTATGATGCTAAATGTCTAAACGGATCTATGGTCTGTTGCCGACCGGATCTGGAAATTTTATGTGTTCAGATTTCTAAACGTTTAGATACGGTATTAGAACTGGCATGTAACTTTTCGGAATAATAGGAAGATTTATACGCCGATCGTAAATAAAATCTTTCCTATCTTAATCGTCATTATACACCAAACGTCTATAGATCGAATGGCTAGAACCCGAAGCGGAGTCGGGAACGCAAACGGAAATGGGAATCAACAGCCCCCGGTGATTGAGCAAATACTTGTTGTAATGGGAGCTGCACCCGAGCCAGTCACCATGGATGGAGTACAAGCCATGATTCGGACTATGTTAGCTGAACAAAGGGAACAAATGAGACATATGTTGCATGAAAATAGGGACGAACCTACCATGCCCATCGAGCAAACCGAGCCGATTCCCGAGCAGTCGGAGGAAGGGAACTACAGCTGCGAAGTGAGTCAAATAGGGACTTAAGGTGAATGAAGGGATGCCCCGGAGAGGGGAAACGACAAGGTTGGGCGAAGGTATAAGATCTTCTTGAGTACAAAACCACCAAGTCTTTCCGGAAGCCCGAAGTCAGTTGAGATTATGGACTGGATCTCCGAGATGGAGATGGTGTTGGAGAGTTGCGACTGTAGCAACAAGCAGAAAACCGTCTTTGCGATCAGGCAACTAAAGAGCAGAGTCTTGAGCTGATGGAAGATATTAGCATATACGATTCCCAAGGGAGAAGCAAGTAAGATGTCTTGGGAAGATTTCCTGGTGCAACTGAAAATACAGTACTGCTATGAGCACGATCTACTAGAGATCAACAACGAGTTTCAGAACCTAAAGAAAGGAAAACTGAGCGTCACCGAGTACGCTGCAAGTTTTATGGAGAAGATGAAGCTTGTTCCTTATCTAGTTCCAACGGAACTTTCCAAGGTCAACAAGTTTGCTAATGGTTTAACAGCGGACTTTGGTCTAATTGTGAAACAAGAAACCGCTTTGAAAGCCGCCATCTGGGCTGCCAAGAATGTTAAGACCCAAATAAGAGAAAAGGGTCTAGAGAAAGTTGAAGTTGGCGATAAGAGGAAGCCGAAAGGATCCTCAAGACCTAATAATAAGGGAAAGTTCTCGAAGTCTAACCTGGACGACCGAAGGAATGGAGTCAAGTGGTGTGAGAAGTGCAAGAAGAAGCACTTTGGAAGATGCGAGAGAGAAGTGACGTGCTATAAGTGTGGTTGGACCAGTCACTATTCCAGAGATTGTACATTCGACAACAAGAAGTGCTACGAATGTGGAAATGATGGGCAGATTTCAAAGAACTGTCCAAAGAAAAACGAAGTTGCAAGACCAAATGCACCGCCGAAACCAAGGGCATTCCACATGATCCTCAATGAAGCAGACAACAACGCGAGGAATCAAGAATGAGGACTTCTTACCCGAAGGTCGGATTATGCAGTAGCCATAGTTTAGTATGATGTAGCCTAGTAGAGGCATAGTCTAGGGTGAACTTGAACACCTATGTAATCGTTTCAAGAAAAATAATATAAAACCTTCATTTTGTTTTCTGATGTGTTAAGTTGTTGTGGTTTTCTTGTATGGTGATTTGGAAAAACTGCGAGACAATACATGGGACGAGTATGAGTAGGTGTGAATGGTAGTAGTGGCCTATACTACCGGAAGCAGAGGACTCATGCTTGGATCAGGGAAAGTCACAAGGTTACCAAGAAGCTAGTAATTGGTACCGTTTTATTCAAATATGTCGTTACCATCATTTCGTTAATGACTAAGAGGATGATTGTTATTCCGACCCTAGTAGTCATATCGAATCGAGTCCTACTATGATGAGTATGTTACGTGGTTCAGAGAACCAAGTTTGAGGTAACATCTGACTTAAGCCGGAAGATTGAAATAAAAGATAATCAAAGTGATCGGTAGAGGTATCGTGATAGTTGCCTGTAACTAGAAATGCTACCTTTTAAGATGTGATTAAAACATGAAGAAATGTATAGTCTATTCTGGAATACTCTAAGAGACCTGAGTCTAAGCGTGGTAACATACGATGACAAGTCATTAGAATATGACACATCGGTCCATTGTAGTAATAAAATAACTTATATAAAGTTTGTTAAGAAGAAGAAGCAGTCTCCAGTAAGGATCGAGATTGTGACTTGAAGGTCATAATTTGGTGTATAACGTGAGATAGGGAGCATGTGCAAGATCGAGCACCGCCTGCAATCAGGAAGTCTTAGAGTTAGATACTCGTTCAAAGAAACATCAAAGTTACGGTTATTACTTAGGATGAATAGATAACGTATGGATTCATCATGTGAGCCCTGTATCGTTGATGATTCTGGGACATAATCATCCTAAGGGGGAGATAATTGTAACACTCGTAGATATGGGCTAGTCAACATAGAAATAATACAAAAGATTATTTAGAATAAATAATCTTAACCAAGTTGTATAATATGTCTCAAGGGTTCTGTACATATAAAGAACGCCGAAATCCGAGTTATAACGAAGAAGTTATGGCCCGTCGAAGTTTTACGGCAAAATCGGCATGACATCGGGAGACGTAAATAGTGAATTTTTGATAAAGTACATTTTGGCCTTAGTGATCTAAATAAAAGTTGTAGTATACATTAAGCTGAGAACATACAAAAAAAGAAAGCCCAAATCTGACTTCGTATGAGGAAGTTATGAATTTTCTAAGATTTGGCATAGTAGTGCACGAACCGAAACTCGGATTTTAGTTCGAGTGGTTTTTGGCCTACACGACCTAAATGAGAATTGAAGATCTCATTAGTAGGAACTCAACGGTAAAAAGACAGATGAAAACAAAGTTCGTATGTAGAAGTTATGAATTTTACGCGGACATTTGACAGTATAATCTCCTCGCACTGTTAAATTTAAGATCCATCGAGAATTAGATGACGTAGTCAAAATGAAAGTTGTAGATCTTATTTTTACCTATGTGTGGATATAAAGAACGTCAAAATGGAGCTCGTATGTGAAAGTTACGGATTTTAGAAGTCGGAAGTGTGCTGTGCGAAACTGGGTGATGTGGCACAATCTTGGCCATTGCTTTCTCCCCAAGTCTTGCCACTAGATGGTGACATGTGGCACCAAGTTCCGCCATTTTCACCCTATAAATAGAACCCCTCCCACCCTTATTTTTTTCACACATATCCCATTCTTTCTTCTCTTTACCCTCTCTCTAAAACATCTCTCTAGCCCTAGAACCCCCCGAAAAGCCTAAGGAACCTCCCTAGCATGAGGCAAAAGACCCAGAGTGCTCGACGGCTTCGAAAAGAAGAGCTTTTCGGCTCAAAAACGCTGCTCCAAGCAAAGCCCGGTTTTCTATAAAACCCGCTGTAAATGAGCTACGCCTACGCTATTTTTAATATATCGTTTATTTAATTATAGTAACATTATTAGGAACTTATAATACGTACTTGGGCTATTATTATGGATTATATAAGTATTGTTTAACGCTTATATAATAATAATAATAGCTAGACTATTAATTAGTCTCGACGAATAACAGACTAAACTCTAGTGGTAATAATACTAGGTTTTGTCGAAGGAAATTATTTTTAAGAAGCGAAGCGCTGTCTGAGTTCGGATTCACCACCTTTTCAAGTGAGTGCATGGTCCCTTTCATCTTACACATAAATATGAAGTATTTTATACAAATTACGTGCTATGTGTGCATATTATCTGAATACTTGCTGTCTATGATGGATGAATGATTTTATACATGTTTTAAATTATTTAAATATATATTTATTTTATATCTACAAATATGTTGGGATAAAACATGGGTAGATTAATTAGTTGGTGTGTGATGAAATAAAATGATGAGAGATAGGTTATGATAGGAAGGTGATGGATAGGTGATGATGAATCGGTGATGTAGGATGAAAGATACTATAACCTTGTCCAACAATTTGGTGATGTAGTCATCTACTAGAGTATAGATGGCGACCACGGACTCTTCTAGACAACTCGTGGAAACACTAGCAGACATATAACCTGTAGGTGATGAATTACGAGTCCAGGTGGTGTTGTGACTGTATATTCATGTGATGATAATCTAACCCTTACTATGAATTACGAGTTCAGGCGACGCTGTAAGTACGTATTCATGCCTTAGGAACGAGCATATAAGGAAATGTGACGTAAAAAGATGAGAGGTAAATATGATATAGGAGATGTCCCTTAAGATAATTCTGTAAGGAATATCAAAGAAGATAACGGGGATGGGTAATCGGGTTGATTAATTGATTTTTAAATATAATAATTATATTATTTTGGGTTGAAAACCCTATGTACTCACCGAGTTTCCCAACCTGACCCACTCCAGCTTATTTGTATCACAGGTGTCGATACGAAGCTACTTTGCACTGAGAGATTTAAAAGAGATGTAGATTACTAGTGTAAATGAATGTAAGTTATGTTTATGCTTATGTTTCTGTATTGACGATGACATCCCAAATGTTTTAAATGAATAAAATACATTTCTTCAAAATTGCTTTGATAACGTATTTATCATGTTTTTATGGGAAGAAATTCCGCAACAATTTTTTATTAAAAGAAGTACTCTGATTTTTATAAAGCATAAACAAAATCGGTCTTTTCTGGCCGTGAAAATGGGGATGTCACAGCACCCATGGTAATTCTTTTGGGAAAACATCCCGAAATTCCTAAACAACATGCACACTGCCTACATCTTTCGTGATTTCTAACCTTGTATCTAAGATATATGCCAGAAATCCCGAACAACCCTGCTGCAGGAACCTCCTAGCCTTTGTAGCCGAACAAAGGATCGGCCCTTGCGATGCCCTATCACCATGTATCACCAGTTCTCCCCACTTGGGGTTCGAACCCTCACCAGCTGATGCTCGCAGTCAATCATGTCCCCGTTGGCCCCCAACCAATCCATTCCGATAATCACTTTCAACCCTCGCATTGGTATCGGGACTAGATCGACTTGAAATATCTCACCAAGTACATTCAAGACATAGTCCCGATACACCCTTGTAGCGCTAACGGTGCGGTCATCTGCAATCTCCACCTCGAGCGGGGAATCCAAAGTTCCCGGCGTTCTCGGAACTTCTTGCGAAACGCAAGAGACACGAACGATCGGGTTGCACCCGAATCAAACAAGACATGAGTAGACATACCATTGACCAAAAAGGTCCCTATACAAGTATATAATACGCATAAGCGAAACAGATACATAGAGCATGGGAGAGTAACTACGTACCAACCACGACATCTGACGTTATGCGTGCCTCTTCGGTAGTCAACTGAAATGCACGACTCTTCACTGTTGGAGCTTCCGCCTCAGCAGGGCGACCATCGGTAATCCTCATTGTGGAGGGCGCAGGCGCCGCCACTGCTCCTCCTTCGCCCTGCAACTTCGGACAGTTGACCCGCTTATGGCTGGTCTGGTTACAGGGAAAACAGATTAAGCCCTTCGCGGGGCAGTCCCTGCTCATATGGCCTTGTTGGCCACACGCATAACATCCCGAGCTTGCAATACAGAAAGCTCCATTGTGTACCCAGCTACACTTGGCACATCGGCCCCGACCTTGCTGGCCCTTGCTGGAAGCGTCTGACATCTTAGGCTTCTTAGCCTCTCCTACTACTGCTTGAGCCTGCTCGGGCTTCCGTTTCGTGCAGGATTCCAACTCCATTTCCCATTCCTGGTCCCTCTCCCCCATTTCATTCAGGGTCTTACACCCCGTAAAGCTCACGAACTCCCAAATATCATCCCTCAGCAGGGAATGATATTGGGTCTATCCCATTTCCTCATAAGTAGCATATTACCGAATCAACAAAGCTCATTCCCGAAACTTGGTAGTGATCTCCGCCACAGTCTCAGTGGTCTGCTACAAATCATGAAACTCTCGTACTAAACGTTGCACCTCAATGGGTGGTGCAAACTCCATATCAAATCGCCGAACAAACTCGGCCCATGTCATCTCAGCCACCCTGACTGGTCCCACTTGTCTAGTAACTTCGCCCAACCAATCCGGGGCGCTAGGAGTTTTTGATATCCACCACCCAGCGTCGGCTGACTATGGGGTCCATGACCCCGAAAAACTCTGACGCCCCACACACATTGAACTCCCGGAACGAGGGAGTTCAGGCCCCCAACTGGCCTGCAACGATCTCAGTCCTGAATGATTTGAGTCTCTCCTCCATGATCTCCATTACGCCCTCCTTGACCGTCCCAAAAATGACAGGGGTAGCATCAAGGATGCCCCTGGTAACCTCGACTACAATAAGCTCGCGCAGCCTCTCATCTATGTCGTCTGTAGTGTCACCCGATCCATTCCTGGATCCAGATCCTGATCCTGATCCTCCCGCCCAGAAACATGTCACCACCATGCTGAACTGGAATGTCATAAATCATAGCTATCAGGATTTCCATAAAACGGATCTCTTTACACCAGTCCTCCTTGAAGTCGTCAGGTCTAACCTTGGCTCGGGTACAGGTCCTGTGCTTCCAGTAGTACGAGCCCAATACTACCTTCTACACCTACCTGTACCGTTCCCCAAGACTCGTCCTGATAACTCAAATTTGTCTGCAAATAAACCATGTACTACCAACCATCGCATAACCCAATTCCTCGACTGTTCTAAGATTTTCTCTACCCACAACAAACAGACAAATCATAACAGGTTGCCTTTATTGTGACATCCCCTAATTTCTTGGCCAGAAAAGACCGATTTAATTTATGCTTTTTAAAATAAAATCAGAGGAATTTTTTTAAAAGATGTTGCGGAATTGGTCCCCAAACAAAATATGATAAAAGTTTATCAAAACCCTTCATTAAGAAGGTATATGTTTTCCATATATATATATATATATATATATATATATATATATATATATATATATATATATATATATATATCAAAACCTCGGGATGTCATGTTCCGATATAGATCAAAAGCATAAACAAGACATTATAAGCCTTTCAACAGTTATTTACAACTACTGGCCTATAATCCCAAAATCTCTCGTCCTCCTCCGACTATGCTCGTGGTCCACTACCTGTAACATAAAAAGCTGAGTGGGTCAGGCTTGGGAGCCTGGTGAGCATATAGGGTTTTCAACCCACAATAATAATAAACTTATTAAGTTCACCAATCAACAATAACCCTGATTACCCGTTCCCGTTATCCTCACATTACGTCCCTAAACACTTTTCACAAGGGACCTAGCCTAAAGAATATCATCGAGATGCACACTACAGCTAAGGGGTTTCTCAGCCATACATGTCCTAAAGGCAACCATGAGGGGGATGGAGTACAGCGAATGAACACTCTCAGTTCATTAACACCTACAGGTTGCGGACCTGCTAATGTTTCCCACTGGACTGTCTAGAAAGTTCGTGGTCGTCATCCAAACTCCGCTAGATGACTGGATCTCAAAACACATCGAGGCCTCTCCTCAATTTTATTTTATCACACATCACTATCTACCCATGTTCTACCCAACATATTTGTAGACAAAAATAATTATATAGTTTAAAACTTGTATAAAACGTTAACTCAACAGTCACCTCAAATAAACAATTAATATATTTACACATAGCACAAATTATAAGGTAAATACTTCATATCTATGTGTAAAATGAAAGTGACTATACACTCACATGATTTGATGTTAATCGGGCAGCAATTCGTTTCCTAATACGATCGTTTCTAATAAAACCGGGAGTTTTATTGAGAAACCGGGCTTTGTAAAAGTCGGGCTTCGAGACCGAAAAGATTAATTTTTGCGGGCTTCTCGGGCACTTCGTGGAGTATTCCGGGCTTTGGAATAAGTACCGGGGCTTCGGGGGATGTCAAAATAGCCAAAATAGTGAAAAAGGGGCCAAAAATTGCCAATTTCTAAATTCTAGCCGGGAGGGTTCGCACCCTTCTATTTATAGGGGGAAGCTTCTGATCCAAGGGCTGAGAGTCTTCTGATCCGACGGCTGAGAGGCTTCGCAGGGGGGTGGCTCGCACATGGTCTGCGCATGCGAGGGCTCGCTGGCAGTTTCTAAGTGGACCGAGGCATGTGTCCGACGCGCAGGTGGACAGCATGTGCGAAGGTCTCAGTGGCACTCGTTGATTGGACCGCGGAGTCATATCACACATGCGAGGCTTAGAGCTAGGGTGCGAGGTTCGGTCCATATGCTAGCCTCAGATTGGACCACCCTTCGGTCAAATCAGAATCCGACACGTGGCTTCGCATGACTCAGTAGCTTCGGTGACTCAGTAGCTTGGTAACTCAGCAGGTTGGTGATTCAGCAGGACACGTGGCACTTTTTCAGCGAGGGTGATGTGGCAACTCGTGACTATGCGAATTTTCTCGATTTTCGCGCCAAAACTTCTAAAGTCCATAACTTTTGCATACGAGCTCTGTTTTTTACGTTCTTTATATGCACGCGTAGCTAAAATTACGCTCTATAACTTCCGTTTAGACTTCGTCGGCTAATTTTGAATTAAAATTTTATATTATTATTTTTAACAGACCGGGACAGAAAATCCGTTAAAAATTCATAACTTCTTCATCCGACGTCCGTTTTTGTCAGAATTTTTACCGTTGTGCTCCTAATGACGAGACCTTCAATTCTCGTTTAGGTTGTGTCGGCTAAAAATCGCTCGATCTAAAATTCGAGTTTTTAGCTGTCTACTGCTAAGCTGAAACTTCGAAAAATCATAACTTATTCAGACGAATTCGGATTTCGGCATTCTTTATATCCCCGAAATCCTTGTTTTGACCACTACAACTTTATGTAAAGATATCGGGCTTATCTTACACTTTAATTTTGATGCTTATTTTTATTCTTAATTAATTAATCCCTAATAATTAAGCATAAAACACATAATTCACATAATATTCACATAATTCCTTTTCATTTCTTCTAAATGAGTTACAAAGGTTAACCTAGACCATTATGTCAATATTAATGCCTAGCCTAGAAACACGGACTTTACAACTCTCTCCCCCTTAGGATGATTCCGTCCCCAGAATCACATATCACCAAACAACTGCAGGTAGCGACTCATCATGTCACTCTCCGTTTCCCAAGTGAGATTTGGTCCATTCGTATGTTTCCAGCGCACAAGCACTAAATCAACCATCTTGCGTCGTAACTTCATAGTCTTACGGTCAACGATTACCTCGGGTTCTTCGATCAACCTCTTGTTTTCATCTAACCTTAACTCAAAAATCGGAATTATGTCGGGTACATCTCCCGTGAACTTTCTCAAGTAACACACATGAAAGGTGTTATGAATACCCTCCAGTTCTTCCGGTAACTCTAGCTTGTAAACTTGATTCCCGATCTTCTGAAGAACTTTGAACGATCCGATAAACCATGGACTCAACTTTCCTCGTTTCCCAAATCTTATAAGTCCCTTCCACGGTGAGACTTTAAGTAAAACCAAATCTCCAACTTCAAAGGTTATCGGTTGTCTTTTCTTGTCAGCATAACTCTTTTGTCGATCTTGAGCAGCTAACATCCTTTCCCTTATGACTTTCAACTTTTCAGCCGTCTCATGGACTATTTCAGGTCCCATAAACTGCTTTTCCCCAGCTTCCAAGGCGTGATAAGGTGCCATCCTAATGCTTGAGTGGAAACTATTATTATAAGAGAATTCTACTAAAGGTAAGTGTTCATCCCAATTACCTTGGAATTCTAGGGTACATGCTCTCAGCATATCCTCCAATGTTTGAATCGTTCGTTCGCTCTGACCATCGGTTTGCGGATGGTAAGCTGTACTCAAACACAACTTGGTACCCAATTCCTCTTGTAGACTCCTCCAAAATTGTGACATCCCCTAATTTCTCAGCCAGAAAAGACCGATTTAATTTATGCTTTTTAAAATAAAATTAGAGAAATCTTTTTAAAAGATGTTGCGGAATTGGTCCCCAAACAAAATATGATAAAAGTTTATCAAAACCCTTCATTAAGAAGGTATATGTTTTCCATATATATATATATATATATATATATATATATATATATATATATATAAATATATATATATATCAAAACCTCGGGATGTCATGTTCCGATATAGATCAAAAGCATAAACAAGACATTATAAGCCTTTCAACAGTTATTTACAACTACTGGCCTATAATCCAAAAATCTCTCGTCGTCCTCCGACTATGCTCGTGGTCCACTACCTGTAACATAAAAAGCTGAGTGGGTCAGGCTTGGGAGCCTGGTGAGCATATAGGGTTTTCAACCCACAATAATAATAAACTTATTAAGTTCACCAATCAACAATAACCCTGATTACCCGTTCCCGTTATCCTCACATTACGTCCCTAAACACTTTTCACAAGGGACCTAGCCTAAAGAATATCATCGGGATGGACACTACTGCTAAGGGGTTTCTCAGCCATACATGTCCTAAAGGCAACCATGAGGGGGATGGAGTACAGCGAATGAACACTCTTAGTTCATTAACACCTACAGGTTGCGGACCTGCTAATGTTTCCCACTGGACTGTCTAGAAAGTCCGTGGTCGTCATCCAAACTCCGCTAGATGACTGGATCTCAAAACACATCGAGGCCTCTCATCAATTTTATTTTATCACACATCACAATCTACCCATGTTCTACCCAACATATTTGTAGATAAAAATACTTATACAGTTTAAAACTTGTATAAAACATCAACACAACAATCACCTCAAATAAATAATTAATATATTTACACATAGCACGTATTATAAGGTAAATACTTCATATCTATGTGTAAAATGAAAGTGACTATACACTCACATAATTTGATGATAATCGGGCAGCAATTCGTTTCCTAAAACGATCGTTTCTAATAAAACCGGGAGTTTTATTGACAAACCGGGCTTTGTAAAGTCGGGCTTCGAAACCGAAAAGATAAATTTTCCGGGCTTCTCGGGCACTTCGTGGCGTATTCCGGGCTTTACAATCGATACCGGGGCTTTGCGGGATGTTAATATGAAGAAAATATGAGTTTAGGGGCTAAATATGGCAAAATTCAAAAAATACCCGGGAGGTCTCGCACCCTCCTATTTATAGGGGGAAGCTTCTGATCGGACGGTCAGGAGTCTTCTGATCCGACGGCTGAGAAGGCTCGTAGAGGGGGAGGCTCGCATGAGGGTTGCGCGTGCGAAGGGCTCTCTGGCGGCTTGTGATTGGACCGAGGTCTAGGGTCCGAAGTAGGGGGTTCGTGGCGCCTACGAGGGTTCGGACTCATGAGTCACTACACACGCGTCGGATGCGAGGCTCGCCACCGAGGCTTCTACGTGTAGTCAGCGGATTGGACCGCAGCTCAGACTTGGAAGGACATGACACGCCTCGCCAGGTGGCTTCGTGACTCAGCAGCCTGGTGACTCAGCAGCTTCGGTGACTCAGCAGCTTCGGTGACTCAGCAGGACACGTGTCACATGCGAGGCGAGGGTGACGTGGCAAAGTGTGACAATGCGAAATTTCTCGGTTTTCGCGCCAAAACTTCTAAAATCCATAACTTGCGCATACGAGCTCCGTTTTTGACGTTCTTTATATGCACGTGTAGCTAAAATTACGATCTACAACTTCCGTTTAGACTTCGTCGGCTAATTTTGACTTTAAATTTTATATTATTATTTTTAACAGACCGGGACAGGAAATTCGTTAAAAATTCATAACTTCTTCATCCGACGTCTGTTTTCGTCAGACTTTTTACCGTTGTGCTCCTAATGACGAGACCTTCAATTCTCATTTAGGTTGTGTCGGCTAAAAATCGCTCGATCTAAAATTCGAGTTTTTAGCTGTCTACTGCTACACTGAAACTTCGAAAAATCATAACTTCCTCATACGAAGTCAGATTTGAGCGTTCTTTTTATCGAACTTCTCGGTTTAACGAATACTACAACTTTTGTTTAGATTACTAAGGCTAAAAAGTAGTTTATCAAAAACTCACTTTTTACGACATTCAGCACCGTGCCGGTTTTGTCGCGAAACTTCGACAGGTCATAACTTCTTCGTTATAACTCAGATTTTGGTATTCTTTATATCCCCGAAATCCTTGTTTCGACCACTACAACTTTATGTAAAGATATCGGGCTTATCTCACACTTTAATTTTGACGCTTATTTTTATTCTTAATTAATTAAGCCCTAATAATTAAGCATAAAACACATAATTCACATAATATTCACATAACTCCTTTTCATTTCTTCAAAATGAGTTACAAAGGTTAACCTAGACTATCAACTCAATATAAATGCCTAGGCTAGAAACACGAGTGTTACAAAAATCTCGAGGTAAAACGAATATCACGATCGGACACATTCATTAACGGAACACCGTGAAGCCTCACAATTTCCTTCACGTAAGAATTCGCAAGCTTGTCCATAGACCACTTTTCTTTGGCTGCTATGAAATGCGCACTCTTAGTGAAGCGATCAATGACCACCCAAATCATGTCGTGACCGTTCCTTGTTCTGGGCAGTTTAGTCACAAAATCCATGGTGATGTCTTTTCATTTACCCATGGGTACGGGTAAAGGTTCTAAACTCCCATATGGTTTCTGATGTTGTGCCTTAACCCTAGCACAAGTTACACACTCGGCCACATACTTAGCAACATCGAGCTTCATCGTCGGCCACCAATAATAGGGCTTTAAATCCCTATACATTTTTGTACTGCCGGGATGAATCGAGTACATGGTCTTGTGAGCTTCTTCCATCAGAAGATCTCTTACTCCGCCCGTCTTAGGTACCCAAATCCTATCTTGGAATACCTTCAACCCTTGGTTGTTTGTACCGACCACTAACGTTTTGCCCAAACGTTCTTCCTTTCAGTCATTTTTCTCCAAATCTTCCTGTTGAGCTTTCTTTATACTTTCCACAATTGTCGAGACAACTTCAATTCTCAACGCTCTTGGCCTTTTCTTTTCAAGGTTTACCTTCCGACTGAGAGCATCAGCAACAACATTTGCTTTACCAGGGTGGTAAAGTATCTCACAATCGTAGTCCTTGAGTAACTCTAGCCAGCGTCGTTGCCTCGTGTTCAATTCCTTCTGATTAAAGAGATATTGGAGACTCTTATGATCTGTGAAAAGTTTACACTTTGTGCCATAAAGATAATGCCTCCATATCTTTAGGGTGAATACTACCGCTGCCAACTCCAGATCATGAGTGGGGTATTTCTTTTCATGTTCCTTCAATTGCCTCGATGCATACGCTATCACTTTATCCCTTTGGGTCAGAACACAACCTAACCCAACTCCAGATGCATCGCCATAAACTGCGAAGTCATCAACTCCTTCAGGCAACGAAAGAATTGGTGCTTCACACAGTCTCTTCTTCAACTTCTCAAAGGCTTCCTTATGCTTCTCATTCCAAGCATAAGTAGCTCCTTTGTTGGTCAAAGCTGTTAATGGAGTAGCAATCGAAGAAAAGCCTTGGATAAACCTTCGGTAATATCCAGCTAATCCTAAAAAGCTTCGAATCTCCGTAGGACTTTTTGGTTGTTCCCACTTCATCACAACTTCAATCTTTGTTGGGTCAACCATTATTCCTTCTTGGTTAACCACATGACCTAGAAATTGAACATCTTGAATCCAAAATTCACATTTGGAGAACTTTGCATACAACTTCTCCTTTTTCAGGACTTCTAGCACTTCACGCATATGCTTTTCATGCTCCTGCTTGCTCTTCGAATAAATCAAGATGTCGTTTATGAATACTATCATGTATTTATCTAGGAATGGTTTACAAACCCTATTCATCAAATCCATGAAAGCTGCTGGGGAATTGGTTAGTCCGAACGACATAACCAAAAATTCATAGTGTACATATCTTGTTCTAAACGCAGTCTTTTCGATATCCTGCTCTCTCACCTTTAGTTGATGGTATCCCGACCTAAGATCGATCTTCGAGAAATAGCTCGAACACTGCAACTGGTCAAACAAGTCATCGATCCTTGGCAACGGGTACTTGTTCTTTATCGTCACTTTGTTCAACTCTCTGTAATCGATGCACATTCTCATGCTTCCGTATTTCTTCTTTACAAATAACACAGGGGCTCCCCAGGGCGATGCACTAGGTCGAATGAAACCCTTGTCCAATAACTCCTGAAGTTGTGTCATAAGTTCTTTCAACTATGTTGGTGCTAATCGATAGGGTGCTTTTGCTACCAGCATCGTTCCTGGTAACAAGTCGATACGAAATTCTACTTGTCAATTAGGGGGCAATTCGGGAAGATCTTCAGGAAAGACTTCCGGATAATCACACACCACCGGAATATTCTGCAGCTCCTTCTTTTCCATCTTAGTATCGATCACAGACGCTAGATATGATGTACATCCCTTGGCCAAACACTTTCTGGCTTTCATTAAGGAAATGATTCCAGAATTTACTCTGCGTTTGTCTCCGTACACCATAAATGACTCTTTCCCTGGCGGGTTTACTTTTACTATCTTCTTTCTACATAATATTTCTGCATCGTTGGCGCTAAGCCAATCCATTCCTAAAACTATGTCGAATCCATTTAACACGATAGGCAATAATGCCTCGTGGAACTTATTCCCATCCAAGTCAATGAGGATGTTTTTCATACGATGGCTAACAGGTACAAACTTGCCACTAGCAATCTCGACTAATAAGGCATTAACTATCATATCTACAGGCAAAGCTAGCTTTCTACCAAATTCATGCGATATAAAGGAGTAATTGGCTCCAGAATCAAACAAAATTTGCGTAGGCAATTCGTTTACGAGAAAGGTACCTGAAGCGACATCGACTTCTTCTTTTGCCGCTTCAAGTGTCATCTAAAAGGCTCTCGCCTTCGGCTTTGGTGGTAGATTAGGCTTTGCGGCATCCTTCCTCTTTGGACAGTCTTTAAGAGCATGCCCTACTTCATGGCACTCAAAACATACCCTCTTGTCGGACGGACACACGTTGGCATAATGCCCAGTCTTTCCACATTTGAAGCAAGTGACCTCCTCACTACATCTTCCAGAGTGCTTTCTCTTGCACTTCTCACACCATTTCACTTCACCTCCTCCTCCTCCAAACTTCTTAGACTTAGAAAATTTGCTTTTCTTGTTGGAACCCGAAGTTCCTTCAAATTTTCTCTTTTCACCAACTTCTGCCCTCTCCAGACCCTTCTCTTCGATCTGAACCTCAACATTCTTAGCAGCCTAGATGGCGGCTTTCAAAGTGGTTGCTTGCTTAACCATCGGACCAAAGTCTGCTGGTAATCCGAGGGCAAACTTGTTGACCTTAAAGAGTTCAGTTGGAACTAGATGAGGAACTAGCTTCACCTTTTGCATAAAACTAGCAGCGTATTCAGCAATGCTCATCTTTCCTTTCTTTAAATTCTGGAACTCATTGATGATTTCCAGAAGATCCTGCTCAGAGCAGTATTGCAACTTCAGTTGTACCACAAATTCTTCCCAAGACATCTTACTAGCTTCACCCTTGGGCATCGAATCAGCTAGTAACTTCTACCGGCTCAACACACCAGACTTTAACAGAGGAATCGCAAGTGCGGTCTTTTGTTTGTTGCTGCACTCGCAACTTTCAAACATCGTCTCCATTTCAGAGATCCAATTCATGACTTCCACTGGTGTCGGACTTCCAGATACACACGACGGTTTAGATGCCATGAAATCTTTGTATTTGCATCCGCGTCCATCAACTCCTCCATCCTGGTTGTTTTTTCTAACTATCGGTGGGTTGGCTTGACCAAGAGTCCCACTATAGTTCCCTCCTACTGATTGCCCTTCATTCAATACGGGCTGTTCAACAAGCATCGTAGTCTCTTCCCTATGTTGTTGTAGTAATCACCTTGTCTCCTCCATTTGGCGATCTAACATCATTTGCATCATTGCTTGTACCCCAACCATCGTCGTTGGCTCAGGTGCAGCTCCTACAATAGGTACTTGCTCAACTACTTGAGGTTGAGGCTGTTGATCCCTGTTTCCGTTTGCATTTGCAGCTCCACTACGAGTTCTTGCCATTATAATCTATATAATGAATAAGGCGAATTTAGGTCTTTATCCTTGTTAGACATGTCAATTCCCTTATCACTCCGAAACATTTACATGTTAGTTCTAATCTCGTAATCATACGCTTAGAATCCTACACACATAAGGTTTCCAGATCCGGTCGGCAACAGACCATAGATCCGAACAAATAATGGCACACATGGCAAACACATAACATTTAGCACAAAAGGGCATTTTAGGCATCTTCCTTAAAATAAACTAGTGCTCGTGTCTAAAATATGGTAGACACTCATCTCACAATCATCATTTAGCATTCTAAGTTCAAGTCTAGAAATTCTACAATTTCTTAGTTCGCTTAAACTAATGCTCTGATACCAACTGTGACATCCCCTAATTTCTCGGCCAGAAACGACCGATTTAATTTATGCTTTTTAAAATAAAATCAGAGAAATCTTTTTAAAAGATGTTGCGGAATTGGTCCCAAAACAAAATATGATAAAACTTTATCAAAACCCTTCATTAAGAAGGTATATGTTTTCCATATATATCAAAACCTCGGGATGTCATGTTCCGATACAGATCAAAAGCATAAACAAGACATTATAAGCCTTTCAACAGTTATTTACAACTACTGGCCTATAATCCAAAAATCTCTCGTCGTCCTCCGACTATGCTCGGGGTCCACTACCTGTAACATAAAAAGCTGAGTGGTTCAGGCTTGGGAGCCTGGTGAGCATATAGGGTTTTCAACCCACAATAATAATAAACTTATTAAGTTCACCAATCAACAATAACCCTGATTACCCGTTCCCGTTACCCTCACATTACGTCCCTAAACACTTTTCACAAGGGACCTAGCCTAAAGAATATCATCGGGATGGACACTACTACTAAGGGGTTTCCTCAGCCATACATGTCCTAAAGGCAACCATAAGGGGGATGGAGTACAGCGAATGAACACTCTCAGTTCATTAACACCTACAGGTTGCGGACCTGCTAATGTTTCCCACTAGACTGTCTAGAAAGTCCGTGGTCGTCATCCAAACTCCGCTAGATGACTGGATCTCAAAACACATCGAGGCCTCTCCTCAATTTTATTTTATCACACATCACTATCTACCCATGTTCTACCCAACATATTTTTTAGATAAAAATAATTATACAGTTAAAAACTTGTATAAAACATTAACTCAACAGTCACTTCAAATAAACAATTAATATATTTACACATAGCACGTACTATAAGGTAAATACTTCATATCTATGTGTAAAATGAAAGTGACTATACACTCACATGATTTGATGATAATCGGGCAGCAATTTGTTTCCTAATACGATCGTTTCTAATAAAACCGGGATTTTTATTGAGAAACCGGGCTTTGTAAAAGTCGGGCTTCGAGACCGAAAAGATTAATTTTCCGGGCTTCTCGGGCACTTCGTGGAGTATTCCGGGCTTTGGAATAAGTACCGGGGCTTCGGGGGATGTCAACATAGCCAAAATAGTGAAAAAGGGGCCAAAATTGCCAATTTCTAAATTCTAGCCGGGAGGGTTCGCACCCTTCTGTTTATAGGGGGAAGCTTCTGATCCAAGGGCTAAGAGTCTTCTGATCCGACGGATGAGAGGCTTCGCAGGGGGGTGGCTCGCACATGGTCTGCACATGCAAGGGCTCGCTGGCAGCTTCTAAGTGGACCGAGGCATGTGTCCGATGCGCAGGTGGTCAGCATGTGCGAAGGTCTCGGTGGCACTCGCTGATTGGACCGCGGAGTCGTATCACACATGCGAGGCTCGGAGCTAGGGTGCGAGGTTCGGTCCATATGCTAGCCTCGGATTGGACCTCCCTTCGGTCAAATCAGAATCCGACACGTGGCTTCGCATGACTCAGCAGCTTCGGTGACTCAGCAGCTTGGTGACTCAGCAGGTTGGTGATTCAGCAGGACACGTGGCACTTTTTCAGCGAGGGTGACGTGGCAACTCGTGACTATGCGAATTTTCTCAATTTTCGCGCCAAAACTTCTAAAATCCATAACTTTCGCATACGAGATCCGTTTTTGAGGTTCTTTATATGCACGCGTAGCTAAAATTACGCTCTACAACTTCCGTTTAGACTTCGTCGGCTAATTTTGAATTTAAATTGTACATTATTACTTTTAACAGACCGGGACAGGAAATCCGTTAAAAATTCATAACTTCTTCATCCGACGTTCGTTTTCGTCATATTTTTTACCGTTGTACTCCTAATGACGAGACCTTCAATTCTCGTTTAGGTTGTGTCGGCTAAAAATCGCTCGATCTAAAATTCGAGTTTTTAGCTGTCTACTGCTAAGCTGAAACTTCGAAAAATCATAACTTCCTCATACGAAGTTAGATTTGGGCGTTCTTTTTATCGAATTTCTTGGTTTAACGAATACTACGACTTTCGTTTAGATTACTAAGGCTAAAAAGTAGTTTATCGAAAACTCACTTTTTACGACATTCAGCACCGTGCCGGTTTTGTCGCGAAACTTCGACAGCTCATAACTTCTTCGTTATAACTCGGATTTCGACATTTTTTATATCTCCGAAATCCTTGTTTCGAACACTACAACTTTATGTAAAGATATCTGGCTTATCTTACACTTTAATTTTGATGCTTATTTTTATTCTTAATTAATTAAACCCTAATAATTAAGCATAAAATACATAATTCACATAATATTCACATAATTCCTTTTCATTTCTTCTAAATGAGTTACAAAGGTTAACCTAGAACATTATGTCAATATTAATTCCTAGCCTAGAAACACAGGCTTTACATTTATGCATGCAAATTATACATAGAAGATGATCAAATAGACTTTCGAATAAAAGATTCTACCCTAGGACCACAACCAAACAAGGAACGGGAAATAAGGCCAAATCGATCATTCTAAGGCTATAGACTCCTATCCGTATATAATTTTTTTTAAAAGCATACACATAGCATATTCCATACGATCATCCAAGTTCAAATATCATAATAGCATGACTAGCATATTGGGGATATACTTACTTGACTCGGCTGATCACGCGCATTGCACTCTCATCCTTTCCTACTTTCAAAAGCTTTTTATGTTATTTATTTATTTTTTTCAAAACAAATTTACCCTTTCCTTAGTTTGAGTTCTGACACACGCGAGAGTATGCCCGAACCCCTCAAACCAAGGCTCTGATACCAACTTCTAACAACCCAAATTTTACAAAGAAATTTTTCATTTTTAATTAATCGACCATAATTCATAAAACACGAAAATCACAATATTGTTTTCAAAACCATCAACATTACGTCCTCATTAATTTCAAAACATCAGAGTGACCCCCAAACTATATCAGAAAGAGAGAGATAGAGTGAACGCCGCATCATCATGCCTTGCCTTTTCCCTTGGACTCCGATGTACATGAAACAAATCCACAAACGGTAAGATGAAAGCTTAATGAGTCCCCCAAAGCATACCCCATACAAACCACATATCACATTAGCTATAAATCTACCTCTACCTTATATCATGTGTCAATTAGCCTTGAAGCTATCTCAACCGTTAGCCACAAAGGCTATCTCTACCATCAGCCATAAAGGCTGTCTCTACCATTAGCCATAAGGCTGTCTCTACCATTAGCCATAAGGCTATCTCTACCGTTAGCCGCAAAGGCTATCTCTACCATATATCACGCACACATACATATCACACCTCTATGTAACAAGTAAGCCAACTATCACAAAATGGTCCGACCTTGGTGCCTTAGACCCATTGGCGTGGTGAGAAAACTCACCTCACAAAGATGAATCGGCAACTGAATTCAGGTAAGTCCGATGCTGCTCTTCATAAAGTATTTATAATCAATGAATAAATAACTCAACGTAAATACCCCCAGGGTCAACCCTGGTCAAGGTCAAAGTCCATAGTCAAGGTCAACAGTCCATATTGACCTTAACTCGTCCAGTTCAATCATTCACTCGTCGGGTTCCCTTCGTAACTCATTGACTCGCCGAGGGACTCGTCGAGTTCCTTGATGTTTACGGCTATAAACCACGAACCGTACACCCCTGACTGTGAACCCTTGGCCATGAACCCTTGGTCGTGAACCCTCTCGACTCGCTGAGTCACCAGAGGGACTCGACGAGTTCTCACGTAATTAGTTCTTTGTAGTGGGATTTAAGGTTTCAGACTTCAGATCCATACTCTCTTAGTCAAGATATCACGTAAAGTTGTGAACTTTACATGCATGCATAGCCTGACATGGCCATAACACCAAAACTATCCTTCAAACAAGGTTCTTATGCATGGAGAGGGAATGAGCTCAATAAAAGATGCAACTTTATGATATTTGGGGCCTAACAAGGTCCAGATCTGGAACCATATCCTTGTGATAGGTCCAAATTTAATCTTGCTTCCATTTCCTCAAAGTTGGCCACAACTCTCAATTAGAATTTATGCTTAAGGTAACAGGTTCATACCTTAAATCAATTCCCAACAAGAGCTAGATGCTAGATCTAGTGTTTTCCCCCTTGATACTTCTTCTTCAAGCTTGGAATCCTCCCCCAAAAACTCAAGGATAAGCTCCCAATTGATCTTACTTCACTCACAAGAGGGTGTGCGGTCGTAAATGTTCTTCTATGATGCTAAGGGAGGCTAATGGGGCGGATAATGACGTTTATAAAGGGGGCAATCCCAAAATTTATGGTTTTCTTTAAACAGCTCGGACTCGCCGAGTCGGTCCCATTCCACGTTTCCTGATCTCACAACCCTACTTGACGAGTTGACCTTCCAACTCGCCGAGTCCATGCATAAATCCTTTCCAATTCAAACCAGGTTTTACACTTGAGTAGTGTTATATGCTGGAGTAGGCCATTCGATGCCCGGATGTTGCTTACTTTGTGCTTTGTGGAATTCTTAAATGATAGGAGTCAATTACTAAGAGAATATGATGATATTCGGGAGGTGGATGACTGGCATCATGAGGATTTTTTAGCAGATGATGGCAGAGAAGAGTGAGGACCTAGGAGAGACTAGGGAGTATTTCGTGTCCAATGAGTATGCTGACCAGAGGTGAGTATGAACTGGAGAGAGAGCATGTGTAATGGGATTGGTGATCGAGAAGGTTGAACAGCTACTTAGGAAATCTGGAACGATCCGTGTGGAAAGTATGGGTAGATGTGGCAGGTAGTATGGGCCCGTACTATTGAAAGCAGAGGACCCATACTCGAAACACAGGGAATTAAAGAGGTTCTAAATAGCAATTTGAGAAGAGATAACATGGTTCGAGTGTTATGATTCGTAACAGGGAGTGCTTCTGTCTTTATCAGTTATCCCATTATGGTGGATTAGTTTGAGAATTGAGATGGTAGATTGTGGGGGCTAGAGGGCCATGTCGGTCAAGCTTCAGTTTAGCGAACCTTGGGAGGAAAATTGAGTTATATCCTGAGGTGTTTTACTGGTGAGCTGCCAGTTGGATTCGCAAGACTCAAGGAGGAGTAGAGATGACACTTTGTGGAGGATTGAGGTCTGGGCTGAGCACACCGCCGATAGTCGAGATGTCACTTCCTGTGACGAGAATTGCACTATTTCCTTGTTCTGTGTGGAGCGAAAGAGATAACATGTTTCCGGTTTCGGAGTTTGGAGGTAAACCCTGTGGGCTAGCTTATAGTTGCGATATTTTCATCAGAGTATTTTGGAGTATGTCTGCCGCGAGATATTTATTATACCATAAGGGAGTCAGAAGTGGGGACTGAGATGGATGATGATGATGATGTGCCTTAGTGGAGAACAGTAAGGCATATGTTAGTAACAGTTTTGGGTAATCAAAAGGAGTATATCAGGTGGTGCCCCTCGTCGTTTGAATTTAGACATTAACGGTGAGGGGAGGTAAAGGAATCCCTCTTCTATGTCAATCCGCACGATAGGATGGCGGTTGAGGAATCAGAGATGAGGTGTGTGATAGTTCTTTGTCTTTAGACTGAGGGTCATGACTAATCAGGGTTGTAGCTGATGTGGCACGTGAGGCAAGATGCATGAGGGAGTGTGCAGGAGTGGTAGGGGTGGTGGTTTTGGCTGCTTTAAGTGCTTCCGGACCAGTCATTATAGCATGGATTGTACTGCTACCACCACCCAGGGATCAGAGCTGATTTGCTTTCATTGCAATCAGAGGGGCCACAAGAAAGCCCAATGTCCGAGTTTGGTTGCAGCAGGACCGGTGTTAGCAACCACTCCTGCGACCTTGAGGATTGCTGACGGCCATTAGGGCTGGCCAGATACGCCTGTGGCAAAGAGCAAGGCTTTCTAGCTGACAGTAGAGGAGGTGCGTGCAAATCATGATGTTGTGATGAGTATGTATCTTCTCCTTTTCTCTTTATTTTTATTGCATTTTTGCTCATGTTTATGTGATTTATTTTAGGATCGTTCCTTGTGAATGGTATCTCTGCTCTTGTATTGTTTGATTTGGGGGTAACCTATCTTTTGTGTCACTTGTGCTTAGCAATAGATTTGCTAAAGATCCGAGGGAGCTGGATCGTCCTCTTGATGTGGAGATTGCTAACGATAGGACATTTTGGGTTGTGAGGGTTCATCCGGATTGTACTCTCCAATTGTTCTGCGAGCGATATCCAGTTGATCTGGTTCCCATTCCACTGTGTAGGAACAAGGTCATAGTGGGAATGGATTGGTTGAACCCTAATGGGGCAGTGATTGACTGTGAGCTACAACTAATGTGGGTTCGGACCCCAAGTGGGGGAGAGTTGGTGATTCATGGTGAGAGACTACAACATGGGACAGTTATGTGTTCTGCAGTGAGGGCCAGACGCTACCTTCATCAGAGTTGCTCGGGTTTCGTCGCCTATGTCATGGATACCCATGATAAGGGTAAGGTGACCATGGAGGAGGTGTCGATCATGTGAGATTATCATGATGTGTTCCCATAGGATTTTCCAGCGGTACCTTCGTGATGGGTTTTAGCCAAAAGACATCCTATGTGCTCATGCAAACCCTAATGCTTGAATCTAGGTTTCTCTATTGTACATGCTTTTAATCCAAGACTTAAAACCCTAGATCTAATCAATATAACATATGAATTAGGCTTTAGATCATACCTTGATTGTTAAGTAGCAATAACAATCTCAAATCCTTCTTGTATAGACTTTAGAAAGCTTAGAGTCACAAATGTCACTCCTCTAATGGCTCACAAACACCAAGAGCAAGAGGATGAAGAGGAGAAGAGAAGGAGAGGCTGCCCAAAACGTGTGGAAACCCTAGAGGACAAGTTCACCACGTTCTTAGGGCTTAAGGGTTCCTTAAATAGTGAGGCTATTAGGGTTATCTAACAAGGAAACCCTAATTTGGATGCTTAGGCCCTAAGCAACCCATGAACTCCTTTCTTAAAGGCCGTTGGACGATTTCTAATGGGTTTCCCCATAGAATTTGTAACACCCCGGATTCCCAAGTATTACTTTATTCTTTATTTTTGGGTGATTGTGAGGAGACTCAGCGAGTTGGAGTCCAAACTCGCTGAGTAGGATCGCGGTTTTGTACGCGGGTTCGCGTCTAGACTCGGCGAGTCCAAAAGTGGACTCGGCGAGTCCACGCTGTTTAATGAAACCCTAATTTCCAGGGTTTGAGACCTATTTAAAGGGGCTTATGGCCGTCATTTGCGGCCACCAACCCCAGAGAGAAACCCTAAAGAGATTTTGAGCATTTTGGGAGAGAGAAGAGGCCATTGTTGACCTTTGAAGCTTTGTTTGGCAAGGCAAAGGAGATTCTAGCTAAGAGGAGGCAAGGGAGGTGGACATCCTTCGATTTTGGAGCTCGGAGCATCATCCTGGAGGTATATTTTGGCTTCCTTTTCTGTTGTCATGACAAACATGGGGGTTATGGTTTCTTGACCCCTTTGTTGGTTAGATTTGATGTCCATTTCGTCCCTATTTGTGACGAGGCTTGGGATGAGATCCATAGAGGTCCAGAGAAGCTTTATTCCTTAAGCTTTATGAGGATTCATGGGAGTTTTGACCTAGAGTTATGAGATATGGGGCTAAAACATCATCTAGGAGCAAATAGTTGTTGTTTGAACACCAAGGTTTGGACTTTCCGTAATTATCATGCCTGGGGAGGCCAGATCTATGATTGTATGGAACAGATCTGACCTCAGAAGTGAGTTTGAGTTATGCATGGCATGGACTCGTCGAGTCTGAAGAACAGACTCGGCGAGTAGCATGAAGTTTGCCCGTAACCACTCAGCGAGTGGTCTTGTCGAGTTGAGGGGTCGACTCAATGAGTCAGGGAGAGTCAGGGGGGACTGAGTCAAGCCGGAACTCGCCGAGTTGTTCTTGAGACTCGGTGAGTTGAGTCATGGTGGCCCCGCGATTTATGCCAGGTGAAACTCGTCGAGTCAGAAAAATACTTGATGTGTCAAGAGAGGATTCAAGGGAGTCAGTGGACGCGTATAGACTCGCCGAGTCGCCCTAGTGCACTCGTCGAGTCCGGTCAAAGTTGACCGTTGACTTTTGTTGACTTTTAGGGTTTGGTCAGCGATGTGGCCTTTGGGCCAAGAGAGGGGTAAAATGGTCTTTTACCCTTAAGAGGGTGCCAAGAGAGGGTTGATTCTAGTCTCGAGAGTTATATTCATGAGAGTATTTGCCTTATGTGTTAGGCGGTGGCGTGTTCGAGATTCAAGTGTGGGGATATCTTCTTTCTGCTTGCCAGGTGAGTCTTCTCACGATACTTTACCTTGAGTAGGTAACCAGAGTTATATGACAAAGTATTTGTATGCTATGTATGCTATGTGTTGTACTGCGTTATTTCTATGTGATTTATGCTGTGCATGTTTACAGAGTTAGAACCGGAAGGTTCCCAGAGTTAGAACTAGAGGGTTCATAGAGTAGCGTCCACGGACCCACAGAGTTATAGCCTCGAGTGGCTAATATGTGTTATGTGTGGTATTTTGGGGAACTCACTAAGCTTCGTGCTTATAGTGTTTTGTGTTATGTGTTTCAGGTTTCTCTCAGGATCACGGGATGGCACCGGCTCGATTGTACACACCAGAGAAAGAGTCATGTTTTGAGGATCCTGGTTTATTAAGCAAGTGAAAATGGAGTTATGTTGTTGTAATTCGATTATGACTGGAATTTTAAGAAAAGTGTTTTTAAGAATTAACGATAATTTTTAAATGAAAAATTGTTTTGAAATTTACGGTGTTACAAGTTGGTATCAGAGCCTTGGTTTGAGGGATTCGGATGCACCTTCGGGTAAATCTGGACTCAAACTGAGGATTTAAGAAAATTTTCCGAAAAGAAATGTGTTTTTATAAAGAGAATAAGAGTTTCAAAGAGAAAGCAAAAAGAGCAGTGTGTACAATCAGCCAGAGCCCGAACGGTGATTTCCTAAAACACCCTTATTTTGTGTTATGAGATATTTGTGATATATTTTATGAGATAGTGTGCATGCTAGAGGCAGGCTAGGCAATTCATATTTTAGGACTAGAGTGGCCTGATTTGTGATGCCTTAGCCTAGGGTTGCTGATATATGTGATGTGCTTTTGAATATGTGCTGAGCAAGAGTGTCCAGCATGAAATCTTTAGGGGATTTGAGCAGGGAAGTAATATGGAAGAGGTATCTATATGATCATATGAGGAGCTTGCCGAGAGGGTAGCCAGATGCCCACATGGGGCGGAGTTGTTAGAGTTCAGTGATATCCATCACGAACGAGGAAGGTGAGTGGATAATAACCTAAGGAGGTTTTTCGTACTGAAGGGGACGCTTCAATGCCCGAATGCTGCTTGTTTCGTGCTTTGTGGAACTCTTGATGATGGGAGTCAGCTACTAAGTGAATATGACGATATTCAGGAGGTAGATGGCTGGCATCATTAGGAGCTCTTCAGCAGCTGATGGCAGAGAAGTGTGGGAATCTAGGAAGAGCCTAGGGAGTAAACTTAGTCAGATGAGTGCGCTGGCAGAGTAGAGAATTTCGCTGGGGAGCGAGCACGCGCGATGGGATTGGTGAAAGAGCAGGTCGAGTAGCTACATAGGAGCTCCGGGATAGTCCATGTGGAAAGTATGGGTAGATGTGACAGGTAGTATGGGCCCATACTACTGAAAGCAGAGGACCCATACTTGATACAGGGAGTATTCTGGAGGTTCTAAGGAGCGGATTGAGGAGTGATGTTATGGTTCGAGTACCATACATCGGAGTGAACTGAGTAGTGATGTTATGGTTTGGGTACCATATATCGGAGCGGATTGCGGAGTGATGTTATGGTTCGAGTACCATACATCGGAGCAGATTGAGGAGTGATGTTATGGTTTGGGTACCATACATCGGAGCGGATTCTAGAGTGATGTTATGGTTCGAGTACCATACATCGGAGCGGATTGAGGAGTGATGTTATGGTTCGGGTACCATACATCGGAGCGGATTGCGGAGTGATGTTATGGTTCGAGTACCATACATCAGAGAGGATTGAGGAGTGAAGTTATGGTTCGGGTACCATACATCGGAGCGGATTGAGGAGTGATGTTATGGTTCGAGTACCATACATCGGAGCAGATTGAGGAGTGATGTTATGGTTCGAGTACCATACATCAGAGCAGATTGAGGAAGTGATGTTATGGTTCGGGTACCATACATCGGAGTGGATTGCAGAGTGATGTTATGGTTCGAGTACCATACATCAGAGCGGATTGAGGAGTGATGTTATGGTTCGGGTACCATACATCGGAGTGGATTGAGGAGTGATGTTATGGTTCGAGTACCATACATCGGAGCGGATTGAGGAGTGATGTTATGGTTCGGGTACCATACACCGGAGCATATTGAGAAGAAATGTCATGGAATGAGTACCATGGTTCGTAGTGAATGATGCTTGTGGTTCCCCGGTTATCCGGTCATGATTGAGTTCGAAGAGGCGTCCCTTGAGAGGGAGATCGAGAGCCTCTCAGAGTCTTTTAGTATGGAGTCAGAGAGAGGGGAGAATTTCGGTCTGATTTGAGCAATCAGTTGATAGAGGAAATGTCACCTTCTATGATCTGGGTGGTACTAATTATGTTCGTGTGCAAAACATGAGAAGCATGATGTTTAAGTTTTGGGTTTGGGGGTAAACCCTGCAGGTTGTCATTGATGATGATTTTTCACCAGAGTATCAGGTAGCATGTGTGCCGCAAGGAAGTGATTTATCATGAATAGATAGTCAGTTGGGACTGAGATAGTTGAGGACCACATTACACCTGTTTGAGTATAGTAGGGTGTATTGTAGTGGTATTAGTGGGGAGTTCAGTCGAGTTTAGCAGTGCAGTGGGTTTTCTATCTATGTTGGGTATTGAATATGGGAGTGGGTCCCTGTTCTTGGGATGATCCATGTGTTGGAACATTGGTTGATGAGTTGAAGTGGGGGAGTACGATGATTTTGTGGTTCAGTCTATGAGCCAGTGATGTTATTGGTCAGTTGAGTTGTTTGGTATTGGATTGGTATGAGACTTGGAGCGACTAGAGGCAGTCGTGACGAGAAGTTCTTGAGGATTTCATCTGAGGTTCAGAGTATATGAGGTCGATTGATTTCCTTAAAGGGGATTATCGGGCGTTGTGTAGCACTTTCCAGGGGCAGGTGCGATTTTGCTGGTGAAAATAGTTTGTGGGATGGTTGTGTGCCAATTGGTAATGGTTCGAACCCTGAGTGGGGGAGAACCGGATACCATATGGAAGAAAGCAGAGATTTGTCAAGAGCGGTTATAAGTGGGTATAGAGATCTGCGGTAAGAATTCATGAGACCAGAGATATTGGTGATCGAGGAAAGGGGTCAGAGTGAGTTAATGCAGGAACTACTTGTTTGAGAAGGATGAATGTCTCCACGGCAGGTGGTTAATGGTCAGGAAGCTGGTAGTGGTCAGTGTTGTTGCAAGTAGGTAGAGAATGATTGGGCAGCCAACTCCCGGGTCGGTATGCGTATTCTTGCTTGGATTTTGAGCGGTAGGAAAAAAAGGGTTTCGGAGAATTATCAGCGTATTCCGTAGCGTTAGCGTTTTCTCGTATTCAAATTGGGTAATTGGATACTGTGACATCCCTAAAATCTCGGCCAGAAAAGACCGATTTTCATTTATGCTTTTAAATATTTTCAGAGTAAATCCTTTTCATTTGAAAGAGTTGCGGAATTCGTTCCCAAAAACAAAACATGATAAAACATTGTTTACCGAAGCATTTCATAAAAGAAATGTATTTTCATTATAATCAAAACTCGGGGTGTCATGTTCCGATACAGACCAATAAGCATAAACGAATACATTAAAAGTCATATAACAAATATAAACATATGCAGACTTGTAAACAAAACAACTTGATGGTTCATCCATCTCATGCCCTTCCGCCACTTCCTGTAATACAATTTAAAACTGAGTGGGTCAGGCATGGGAGCCTGGTGAGCATATAGGGTTTTCAACCCACAATAAATATCATATTTAATTTTCACCAACCAACAATAAACCAATTACCTATTCCCGTTATTCTCACTTTAATGTCCCTAAAACAACTAACATAAGGGACCTAGTCTAAGAATATTTCATCGGGGCGACAACACATGCTTCGGGGGTACCTCGGCAATATAAGTCAAATAAGGCAACCATGAGGGGGATGGAGTACAGCGAATGAACACCCAAGTTCATTAACACCTACAGGTGGCGAACCTGCTAATGTTTCCACAAGACTGTCTAGAATAGCCAGTGGTCGTCATCTAAACTCCGCTAGATGACTCAATCAAACAACAACGAGGCCTCTCATCTGTTTATTACACACCAACTGTCTACCCATGTTCTACCCAACATATTAGTAGATAAAAATATACATTTGTATACATAGTTTAAAGAAAAACCTGTATAGCATGCTTTGATCAACACATATATCACATAACAGATGAGGCACACACAAACATAACACATATCTCATAAAGAAATAAGCAGATCTATAAGATAGAAGAGAGTGAATACTCATTCACACATAACACAACCAAATATATACACATAGCACGTATTTTATATATAATACTTCGTATTATTGTATTTGGAAAGAAAATAACTACACACTCACTTGATCAGAAGATGATCGGACAGCACTACGGCTTATAGAAGTAGTAATCCACAGCAGATCTGGAAGATCTTCACAAAAATCGAACTTCTCGCGGGCAGAGCTTCGACTCGGGAACCGCACTTCTCGGGATCTTCGGGATCTCGGGACTTGCCTCGGGGCTAGAGTATGATACCGGGGCTTCGGGGTATTTCTGGCACGCAAAACGATGCAAAACGGGAGAGAGAAGAGAAGAAATTGGCAATTGGGTCGGCTGCCTTCGGTTCCTATTTATAGGAGGCTGGAGCCTCGGAGTACGCGGGGCGTACTGCCCAAAACGTCATTGCTTACGTATCCGAAGTGCTCGAGTGAGAGTGTCGACATCCCTCGGAGTACGCGGGGCGTACCTCGGATCAGATCGGTGACTCCTTCGGATAATGCTTCCGAATTTTGATTTAAATTTAAATACAAAATGATTAATAAACTTCGGAAATTCATAACTTCTTCATACGAACTCCGTTTTCGACGTTCTTTATATCCACGCGAAGGTGAGACCACGCTCTACGACTTTCGTTTAGACTCCGTCGGCTAATTTTGACTTTATTTTTATTAATTATTTTTAATAGGCCGCGACAGAAACTTTCGTTATAAATTCATAACTTCTTCGTTTGACGTCCGTTCTCGCCTAACTTTTTATCGCTTCGATACCAACAATGAGATCTTTGATTCTCATTTAGATTGCTTCGGCTAACAACCGCTCGATCTCAAATCGAGTAAAACAGGCTGTATACCGCTAAGCCGGAACTTCGATAAATCATAACTTCCTCATACGAAGTCAGATTTGAGCGTTCTATATATATTCGGAAACCTCGTTTCAATTACTACAACATTAATCAAATATATTAAGTTTATTTTACACTTAAATTTTGACGCTTATTTTTATTCTTAATTAATCAAACCACATAATTAAGCAATTAAGCACAAAACACATAATACTCAAATAATACAATCTTATTATTTCAAAACGGGTTACAGAGGTTAACCTAGACTATTACATTGCTAAAAATGGCAAGCCCGGAAACACAGGCGTTACAATTCTCTCCACCTTAGAATGATTCCGTCCCCGGAATCACACATCAACAAACAAATGCGGATAGCGACTCAACATGTCACTCTCCATCTCCCAGGTGAGATTCGGCCCATTCGTGTGTTTCCATCGGACAAGCACTAACCCAACCATTTTGCGTCGCAACTTCTAAGTCTTTCGGTCAACAATTTCCTCTGGTTCTTCAATCAACCTTTTGTTCTCATCAATTCTCAATTCAGAAATTGGAATTATATCGGGAACTTCTCCCGTGAACTTCCTCAAATAACACACATGAAAGGTGTTGTGAATTCCATTCAGCTCTTCGGGTAATTCGAGCTTGTAAGCTTGATTCCCAATCCTCTGAAGGACTTTAAACGGTCCAATAAACCTTGGACTCAACTTTCCCCTTTTTCCAAATCTTATAAGTCCCTTCCACGGCGAGACTTTAAGCAAAACCGAATCTCCAACCTCAAAAGTCATCGGTCTTCGCTTCTTGTCAGCATAGCTCTTTTGACGATCTTGAGCTGCTAACATTCTTTCCCTAATTATTTTCAACTTTTCAGCAGTTTGATGAACCATCTCCGGTCCCATAAACTGCTTTTCCCCAGCCTCAAGCCAACAAGACGGCATACGACACTTTTGTCCATACAAAGCTTGATAAGGTGCCATCTTAATGCTCGAGTGAAAACTATTATTATAGGAAAATTCTACCAACGGTAAATGTTCATCCCAATTACCTAGGAATTCCAAGGTACATGCTCTCAGCATATCTTCAAGTGTTTGTATTGTTCTTTCACTCTGACCATCAGTCTGCGGATGGTAAGCTGTGCTTAAACATAACTTGGTACCCATTTCCTCTTGTAGACTTTTCCAAAACCTTGAGGTGAAACGGCTATCACGATCCGATACAATCGTTAACGGAACACCGTGAAGCCTCACAATTTCCTTCACATAAGAATTTGCAAGTTTTTCCATAGACCATTTCTCCCTGGCCGCTATGAAATGCGCAGTCTTAGTGAATCGATCAACGACCACCCAAATCATGTCGTGACCATTCTTTGTTCTGGGCAGTTTAGTGACAAAGTCCATAGCAATGTCTTCCCACTTACCCATAGGCACAGGCAATGGTTCTAAACTCCCGTAAGGTTTCTGATGTTGTGTCTTGACTCTCGCACAAGTCACACACTCGGCCACATATTTTGCAACATCAAGCTTCATCGTCGGCCACCAGTAGTAGGGTTTCAGGTCCCTATACATTTTAGTGCTACCCGGATGAATCGAGTACATGGTCTTGTGAGCTTCTTCCATCAGAAGATCTCTGACTCCTCCTGTCTTAGGTATCCAAATCCAATCTTGGAACACCTTCAGTCCATGACTGTTTACACCGAACACCAACGTTTTGCCCAAACGTTCTTCCTTTCGGTCATTCTTCTCAGAAGCTTCGCTTTGTGCTTTCTTTATACTTTCCAAAATAGTCGAGACAACTTCAATTCTCAACGCTCTTGGCCTTTTCCTTTCAAGATTGACTTTCCGACTGAGAGCATCAGCAACAACATTAGCTTTACCGGGGTGGTAAAGTATCTCGCAGTCGTAGTCTTTAAGTAATTCTAGCCAGCGTCGTTGCCTCATATTCAATTCTTTCTGATTAAATAGGTATTGGAGACTCTTATGATCAGTGAAAAGTTTGCACTTCGTGCCATAGAGGTAATGCCTCCATATTTTCAGAGCGAAAACTACCGCTGCCAACTCCAAATCATGAGTCGGGTAATTCTTTTCGTGCTCTTTCAGCTGTCGAGACGCATATGCTATCACCTTTTCTCTTTGGGTCAAAACACAACCCAATCCAACACCAGACGCATCGCTATAAACAGCGAAGTCTTCAACTCCATCGGGTAGAGAAAGTATCGGTGCCTCGCATAGCTTCTTCTTTAACTTCTCGAATGCTTCTTTATGCTTCTCACTCCAAGCATAAGTTGCTCCTTTGTGGGTCAAAGCTGTTAATGGAGTAGCAATCGAAGAAAAACCTTGGATAAACCTTCGGTAATATCCGGCTAATCCTAAAAAGCTTCGAATCTCCGTGGGACTTTTCGGTTGTTCCCACTTCGTCACAGCTTCGATCTTCGCTGGATCAACCATTATCCCTTCTTGGTTGACCACGTGACCCAAGAATTGGACTTCACGAATCCAAAAATCACATTTGGAGAACTTTGCATACAAATTCTCCTTCTTCAAGACTTCTAACACTTCTCGGAAGTGTCTGCCATGCTCCTCCTGGCTTTTCGAGTAGATCAGAATGTCGTCTATGAACACTATCACGGATTTATCAAGGAAAGGATTACAAACCCTATTCATCAAATCCATGAACGCTGCTGGAGCATTGGTTAGTCCAAACGACATAACCAAGAACTTGTAGTGTCCATATCTAGTTCTGAATGCAGTCTTCTCGATATCTTGCTCTCTTACTTTCAGCTGATGATATCCTGACCTAAGATCGATCTTCGAGAAATAGCTCGAACCTTGCAATTGATCAAACAGGTCATCAATCCTCGGCAACGGATATCTATTCTTTATTGTTGCCTTGTTCAGTTCTCTGTAATCGATGCACATTCTCATACTTCCATCTTTCTTCTTCACAAATAACACCGGAGCTCCCCAGGGCGATGAACTAGGTCTAATGAAACCTTTGTCCAATAACTCCTGAAGTTGCATCATTAGCTCCTTCATCTCCGTCGGTGCTAATCGATAAGGTGCTTTTGCTATTGGCGTAGTCCCTGGTAACAAGTCTATTCTGAACTCCACTTGTCTATCAGGTGGTAATCCAGGAAGATCTTCGGGAAATACTTCCGGATAATCACACACCACTGGAATACTCTGCATCACCTTCTTTTCTTTCTTAGCATCAATCACGAATGCTAAATATGATGTACATCCCTTGGTTAAACACTTTCTGGCTTTCATTAGAGAAATGATCCCAGAATTCACTCTGCGTTTGTCCCCATACACCATAAACGAATCTTTTCCAGGCGGGTTTACTATAACTATCTTCTTCTTGCATAAAATTTCGGCATCATTGGCGCTAAGCCAATCCATTCCCAACACGATGTCGAAACCATTTAGTTCGATAGGCAATAATTCCTCGTGAAACTTATTCCCATTCAGATCAATTAAGATGTTTTTCATACGATGACTAACAGGTACAAACTTGCCACTAGCTACTTCGACTAATAAAGCATCATCTAGTCTATCAATAGGCAAAGCTAGCTTTCTACCAAACTCATGCGAAATAAAGGAGTAGTTGGCTCCAGAATCAAACAATATATGAGCAGGTAATTCGTTTATGAGAAAGGTACCTGAAGTGACATCAACTTCATCCTTCGCAGCTTCCAGTGTCATCTGGAATGCTCTCGCCTTTGGCTTTGGTGGAATGTTGGGCTTTGCTGCCTCCTTCTTCTTCGGACAGTCTTTCAAAATATGCCCCTCTTCGTTGCAACCAAAACACATCCTTTTGTTGTTCGCACATTCATTGGCAAAATGTCCAACCTTTCCACACTTGTAGCAGGTCACATCCTCGCTACATTTCCCAAAGTGCTTTTTCTTACACTTATCACACCACTTCGCCTCGCCTCCTTTTCCTCCAAACTTTTTCGAATCAGATTTCGAAAATTTGCTCTTCTTACTGGAACCAGATGTTCCCTCAAACTTCCTTTTCTCACCAACCTCAAACTTGATGGTGGTTCTCCCCTTGATCATGTTCTCCATAGACTTGGCAGCCCAGATAGCTGCCTCTAGAGTAAGTGCCTGACGTACTGGCACCTCGTACTCCCATGGAAGTCCCTTCGCATACCGATCCACCTTTGTCAGCTCGTCTGGAACGATACGCAAGGCAAACTCCATCTTATCGGTGAAGTTATTGGTGTATTCATCAACTGACATGCTGCCCTTCGTCAATGTCAAAAACTTATTCTCCAACTCCAACAGATTTTGAGCCGAACAGAACTTGCGCTTAAACTGCACCAAGAACTCTGCCCATGACAATTGTAGTGGCTCGTTAGGGCTCAAAGTCTTCCCTAGAGTGTTCCACCAACGGACGGCTCCACCTCGGAATTGTCGCACGGCATAGATAGTCTGCAACTTGCCTTTACAGCCACATGTCATAAAGGCTAACTCCATTTCGGAGATCCAATCCATAACCCTAATCGGATCCTCCTTTCCATTGAAGGTCGATGGTTTGCAAGTCAAAAAGTCCTTGTACTTGCATCCCATTCCATCATTCCTTCCATCACAGTTATCTTGCCTAACTATTGGTGGGTTGGCTGGACCAACAGACCCACTGAAGTTTCCACCTTCCGAGTGCCCTTCATTTAATTCAGGCTCTTCCACACGAATCGACAGTTCTTCACGATTTTGTTGAAGCAACCGTCTAGTTTCATCCATCTGACGATCCAACATCGTCTGAATCATCAATTGCACACCAGCCATGGTTATTGGCTCAGGTGATGCTGCTACGACAGGTATTGGCTCAATCACTGGTGGTTGATTCCTGTTTTCGTCAGCATTTCCAACTCCACTTCTTGTTCTCACCATTTTGATCTACACACCGAATAAGGTGAAATTAGATCCTCCATCATGATAGATATTCAAATCATCCTTATCACTCCGAAACGTTTACATGCTAGTTCTAATATCGTAGACGTACGCTTAGAATCCTACACACATAAGGTTTCTAGATCCAGTCGGCAACAGACCATAGATCCGAACAAATAATATCATATATGGCAACATATAACATTTAGCACATAAAGCATTTTAGGCAACTTTTCTAAAATAAACTAGTGCTCTTGTCTAAATCACAACAGACACTCATCTCAAAACTTCACTTAGCATTCTAAGTTTAAGTCTAGAAATCCTACAAATTCCTAGTTCGCTTAAACTAATGCTCTGATACCAACTGTGACATCCCCAAAATCTCGGCCAGAAAAGACCGATTTTCATTTATGCTTTTAAATATTTTCAGAGTAAATCCTTTTGATTTGAAAGAGTTGCGGAATTCGTTCCCAAAAACAAAACATGATAAAACATTGTTTACCGAAGCATTTCATAAAAGAAATGTATTTTCATTATAATCAAAACTCGGGGTGTCATGTTCCGATACAGACCAATAAGCATAAACGAATACATTACAAGTCATATAACAAATATAAACATATGCAGACTTGTAAACAAAACAACTTGATGGTTCATCCATCTCATGCCCTTCCGCCACTTCCTGTAATACAATTTAAAACTGAGTGGGTCAGGCTTGGGAGCCTGGTGAGCATATAGGGTTTTCAACCCACAATAAATATCATATTTAATTTTCACCAACCAACAATAACCCAATTACCCATTCCCGTTATTCTCACTTTAATGTCCCTAAAACAACTAACATAAGGGACCTAGTCTAAGAATATTTCATCGGGGCGACAACACATGCTTCGGGGGTACCTCAGCAATATAAGTCAAATAAGGCAACCATGAGGGGGATGGAGTACAGCGAATGAACACCCAAGTTCATTAACACCTACAAGTGGCGAACCTGCTAATGTTTCCACAAGACTGTCTAGAATAGCCAGTGGTCGTCATCTAAACTCCGCTAGATGACTCAATCAAACAACAACGAGGCCTCTCATCTGTTTATTACACACCAACTGTCTACCCATGTTCTACCCAACATATTAGTAGATAAAAATATACATTTGTATACATAGTTTAAAGAAAAACCTGTATAGCATGCTTTGATCAACACATATATCACATAACAGATGAGGCACACACACACATAACACATATCTCATAAAGAAATAAGCAGATCTATAAGATAGAAGAGAGTGAATACTCATTCACACATAACACAACCAAATATATACACATAGCACGTATTTTATATATAATACTTCGTATTATTGTATTTGGAAAGAAAATAACTACACACTCACTTGATCAGAAGATGATCGGACAGCACTACGGCTTATAGAAGTAGTAATCCACAGCAGATCTGGAAGATCTTCACAAAAATCGAACTTCTCGCGGGCAGAGCTTCGACTCGGGAACCGCACTTCTCGGGATCTTCGGGATCTCAGGACTTGCCTCGGGGCTAGAGTATGATACCGGGGCTTCGGGGTATTTCTGGCACGCAAAACGATGCAAAACGGGAGAGAGAAGAGAAGAAATTGGCAATTGGGTCGGTTGCCTTCGGTTCCTATTTATAGGAGGCTGGAGCCTCGGAGTACGCGGGGCGTACTGCGTTACACGGGGCGTACTGCCCAAAACGTCATTGCTTACGTATCCGAAGTGCTCGAGTGCGAGTGTCGACATCCCTCGGAGTACGCGGGGCGTACCTCGGATCAGATCGGTGACTCCTTCGGATAATGCTTCCGAATTTTGATTTAAATTTAAATACAAAATGATTAATAAACTTCGGAAATTCATAACTTCTTCATACGAACTCCGTTTTCGACGTTCTTTATATCCACGCGAAGGTGAGACCACGCTCTACGACTTTCGTTTAGACTCCGTCGGCTAATTTTGACTTTATTTTTATTAATTATTTTTAATAGGCCGCGACAGAAACTTTCGTTATAAATTCATAACTTCTTCGTTTGACGTCCGTTCTCGCCTAACTTTTTATCGCTTCGATACCAACAATGAGATCTTTGATTCTCATTTAGATTGCTTCGGCTAACAACCGCTCGATCTCAAATCGAGTAAAACAGGCTGTATACCGCTAAGCCGGAACTTCGATAAATCATAACTTCCTCATACGAAGTCAGATTTGAGCGTTCTATATATATTCGGAAACCTCGTTTCAATTACTACAACATTAATCAAATATATTAAGTTTATTTTACACTTAAATTTTGACGCTTATTTTTATTCTTAATTAATCAAACCACATAATTAAGCAATTAAGCACAAAACACATAATACTCAAATAATACAATCTTATTATTTCAAAACGGGTTACAGAGGTTAACCTAGACTATTACATTGCTAAAAATGGCAAGCCCGGAAACACAGGCGTTACAGATACATCGAAGTTGCACTTTGGGAAAAATGAAGATCTAATTATGGGGTTCAGAGGAAATGTATTATTGTATCTATATGATGCTTGGGGCAGGAGATTAGTGGTTGTGGCAGGATCTTGTGATGTTCTGTTGGGGTGTTCCGAGGTATTCGGGTATGATATCTTCATTTCGGAGTTATTCATGAATCTTGAGCTGAGATGACTTGTGGTATATCAAGTATCTATGGTTCTAGTGGGAGCCCTTCGAGTATTGGCATCCAGAGGGATTATTTAAGAGAGTGGATCTCCACAAGGGTAGGCATTTTGATATGTCGATTGCCTCCAGAGTCTGTGATGCATATTCGGGTCGAGTATGGGTAGCTACCTATGATAGTCTGTGGAGCATGAGTTAGTGGAGGTAGAGAGTGTTCTGATACTGCGGGGAGCCGTAGTACTCACTAGTCAGAGGGTGTTGTGATACTGTGGGGAGCCGTAGTGCTCACTAGTCATAGGGTGTTGTGATACTGCGGGGAGCCGTAGTACTCACTAGTCAGAGAGTGTTGTGATACTGCGGGGAGCCGTAGTACTCGCTAGTCATTGAGAGGTCATCATGATGTTGCGGGAAGCCATAGTACTCACTAGATGGCAAGAGAATGTGATGATGGATTGTTCTCCGATCAGTGTATGATGTGGAAGAGTTTTGGGCTTGAATAGCCCTAGTATTGAGTTTTTGGTGCCTGGTTGTCGAACCGGGGGCGAGACGGGGGTCTCCGTCTCTGTCGGGAGATTCGACGAAATACGCAAGGGATATGCGCAGCAGAAACTAGAGATCAGAGTTGAGACGATCCTCGGTTGGACTGTATTTTTTTTGCCGCATAAGGAAAAGAGAATTTCGTGACTTGCGTGTCACTGGGCCGGGATAGTGGTCACGGGGAGGAAGTTAGTGGGATATTTGGATCATCATATGGGTGACCTTTGGAGGCTCGACTGTGGAGTCAAAAGCTGACCTGGTGCTCAGTCTCGAAGAGGGATCTGAAAAATGAGCTAGAGCTTATCATGGGGATGTCTGAGGACACTTCAGAGCGAGCGAACGATTCAGACGCTCGAAGACATGCTTCGGGCATGTGTATTAGATTTCGGAGGGAGTTGTGGCACGTGTTTACCCTTGGTTGAGTTTCCCATATCAATAACCATCATTCGAGCATTGGTATGCCACCCTTTGAGCTGTTGTATGGGAGGAGGTGTCGGACCCCCATTTGCTGGGGAGAGGTCGGGCAGCGTGTTATGGGTAGTACGGAGATTAGGCTACAGACGACTGCGCAGATTCAGCAGGTCAGGCGGAGGTTATTGACCGCTCAGAGTCGTCAGAAGAGTTATGCGGACAAGCGCCGGTCCGAGCTCGAGTTCCAGAACGGCGACCTTGTGCTCCTGAAGGTCTCTCCTTGGAAAGGAGTGATTCGATCCCGGAAGAGGGGCAAGTTGGGGCCCCGATATATTGGTCCATTCAGGGTGGTCGCGAGGGTAGGCAGGGTAGCCTATCGTTTGGAGTTGCCAGCAGAGTTGGGTCAGATTCACGACACTTTCCATGTGTCGCAGTTGTGAAAGTGCGTAGCCGACAAGTCAGCAGTAGTGCCACTAGAGGATATTCAGGTGGATGCGAGCCTGAATTATGCTGAGAGGCCAGTGGCGGTCAGAGATCGAAAGATTAAGGTTCTAAGGAATAAAGAGGTGTCACTGGTGCGGATCCAGTGGCAGCATCGGAAAGGGTCAGAGTTAACTTTGGAGCCGGAGCATGAGATGCGTGGTCAGCATCCGGAGTTATTTGCAGAGCGAGAGTTCGAGGGCGAATTCTAATTCTAGTGGGGGAGAATTGTAATACCCCAGATTCCCAAGTATTATTTTATTCTTTATTTTTGGGTGATTGTGAGGAGACTCGGCGAGTTGGAGTCCAAACTCGCCGAGTAGGATCACGGTTTTGTACGCGGGTTCGCGTCTGGACTCGGCGAGTCCACGCTGTTTAATGAAACCCTAATTTCCAGGGTTTGAGACCTATTTAAAGGGGCTTATGGCCGTCATTTGCGGCCACCAACCCCAGAGAGAAACCTTAAAGAGATTTTGAGCGTTTTGGGAGAGAGAAGAGGCCATTGTTGACCTTTGAAGCTTTGTTTGGCAAGGAAAAGGAGATTCTATCTAAGAGGAGGCAAGGGAGGTGGACATCCTTCCATTTTGGAGCTCAGAGCATCATCTTGGAGGTATATTTTGGCTTCTTTTTCTGTTGTCATGATAAACTTGGGGGTTAGGGTTTCTTGACCCCTTTGTTGGTTAGATTTGATGTCCATTTCGTCCCTATTTGTGATGAGGCTTGGGATGAGATCCATAGAGGTCAAGATAAGCTTTATTCCTTAAGCTTTATGAGGATTCATGGGAGTTTTGACCTAGAGTTATGAGATATGGGGCTAAAACATCATCTAGGAGAAAATAGTTGTTGTTTGAACACCAAGGTTTGGACTTTACGTGATTATCATGCCTGGGGAGGCCAGATCTATGATTGTATGGAACAAATCTGACCTCAGAAGTGAGTTTGAGTCATGCATGGCATGGACTCACCGAGTCTGAAGAACAGACTCGGCGAGTAGCATGAAGTTTGCCCGTAACCACTCAGCGAGTGGTCTTGTCGAGTTGAGGGGTCGACTTAGTGAGTCAGGGAGAGTCAGGGGGGACTGAGTCAAGCCGAAACTCGCCGAGTTGTTTTTGAGACTCGGCGAGTTGAGTCGTGGTGGCCCCGCGATTTATGCCAGGTGGAACTCGTCGAGTCAAAGAAATACTCGATGTGTCAAGAGAGGATTCATAGGAGTCAGTGGACGCGTATAGACTCGCCGAGTCGCCCTAGTGCACTCGTCGAGTCCGGTCAAAGTTGACCGTTGACTTTTGTTGACTTTTAGGGTTTGGTCAGCGATGTGGCCTTTGGGCCAAGAGAGGGGTAAAATGGTCTTTTACCCTTAAGAGGGTGCCAAGAGAGGGTTGATTCTAGTCTCGAGAGTTATATTCATGAGAGTATTTGGCTTAAGTGTTAGGCGGTGGCGAGTTCGAGATTCAAGTGTGGGGATATCTGCTTTCTGCTTGCCAGGTGAGTCTTCTCACTATACTTTACCTTGAGTAGGTAACCAAAGTTATATGACATAGTATTTGTATGCTATGTATGTTATGTGTTGTACTGCATTATTTCTATGTGATTTATGTTGTCCACGTTTACAGAGTTAGAACCGGAAGGTTCCCAGAGTTAGAACCAGAGGGTTCATAGAGGAGGGTCCACGGACCCACAAAGTTATAGCCTCGAGTGGCTAATATGTGTTATGTGTGGTATTTTGGGGAACTCACTAAGCTTCGTGCTTATAGTGTTTTAATTATGTGTTTCAGGTTTCTCTCAGGATCATGGGACGGCACCGGCTCGATTGTACACACTAGAGAAAGAGTCATGTTTTGAGGATCCTGGTTTATTAAGCAAGTGAAAATGGAGTTATGTTGTTGTAATTTGATTATGACTGGAATTTTAAGAAAAGTGTTTTTAAGAATTAACGATAATTTTTAAATGAAAATTGTTTTGAAATTTACGGTGTTACAGAATTCGTCCACCCCTTTAATATGGAGTCTATTAGCTCAATATTCAACTATCACACAATTGAAAGTTCTAGTCCCTTAAGTTTAATTAATGTCTTTTAGCCACAAACTTAATTCTTATTAATTCTTGACTAATATTAATTAAACAATATGATTTCTCCTTTAATATATTATTCTCATAATATATTAATAAATCATAATTAATCCTTTCTCTCCATAATTCATCCTATCAAGTTGCTTTGGTGAAGGCAACCCAAAAGGACCATGCACCATCGGGTCAAGTACATACCAAAATAGTTATGGACTTAGACACTAATCCAACAGTCTCCCACTTGGATAATTCTAATAACTATTCTACATATGAGTTCAGATCCTAATCTACAATCGTAGCTTTCCAAAGTCGTTGTCAACTCTGATCCTATCAGATACGCGTGTCCTTCAGATAAGGGATCATATATTCCTCCATTCTAGATATCGTATAGACTGAGACATGGATCTAAATCATTCTCTCTGTCTATGTGCTATTTCCCGAATTTAGATTTATGACGACTGACAACAGACTACAATTAAACACATCAATTTAGTCCCCCCTTGGCCAATCGCTTAGGTGTCATCACTAAATCATCGAGGGTCCCACAGATATCGCTTTCATCCTACTTTGGATAAAAGGAACGGATAAACTTTGATTCAATGCTCGCTTGCACTCACTCACCAAATTACACACAACAATTTGTTTTATAACACCAAGTTACTAGTGCATTTACATATTATCAATGTGTAACCGATTTTCAAGATACAACTCACACATCTTGGTTTCAAGAATATAAGATGTTATCGTCTCACCAATCACTTGTGATAAAATCCATGAAGTGATCCAAGTGAGCGTGGGTTTAATCCAATGCTCAAACTCATATTCATAAGCACTCATGAACGTTGCAGCAAACATTTGCTTATGTCTAATACTCTTTAGACAATCCACACACCAATTCACGACAGTCTTCATTCATACCTACTTCCAACATATGAACGACTGTGGTCCGTTTGAATAATTTGACTGTTCTGAACCAATTAAATTATTAAGGAAGTCAAAACATGCAAAGTGAAACACAAGGATAATACTAATCCCATATGGCCTCAAACCTTTGAGTATAAATAAAACACATTTTATTTATCACCATATCGATTACTCATTATTTGTCGTTTCGGGTAATCAACTTCTTACTTGAATTACTTACTACACTTGTCCCATGCTCTTAGCATGCACACAATGTTTACATATGGTTCTTGCTTTGTTAAATAGATCAAATGAATACATTTCTAATCATACTCATTTCATAACTCCTAATCCTTTCCACAAGTGAAAGAATATCAAATTCTTGCCACTTATAGAATATGTTAGATTCTAACATTTTATGCAATAACTCTTTTGTAATGTCACCGCACTAATGTCACAATGACTATTGCCAATGAATTACAAAGCTCTCTATCAGAAATTGTTACAAGACAATTCCATAGATGTGATGTCTCTCACTCAAAGTACATTCCTTTGAACATCCTTCTTGCATAAAAGTTTCTAATCTTGACATAGATTCTTAATATCCAACTCCCAATATGGAAACCTTTGCATACTTATCATATGACAACTTATTATTAATAGAATATCTATTCATAATTATGTCGATATGCTCCATCCAATATCATACTTCCAACTACTCACAAGCGACCAATCCTCGGCGAACTTTGGATTGTCCTTTGATAGTTGTTTAATTATCTTAGTCAAAACCGATTCTAGTCCTTTTTCCCGCTAAACATTTGGAAAATTTTAGAATGGTCAAATATTATAGCATTTGCAATCTATCCTATACCCGAAGCGTATGGGACACGATGCATAATGTATTATATAAAGATTTGATACTTTATCAATCTTCTGCCATAATATCTTATGTGTCACGCTCTTATGATTCGAATTATGAAGAGGAATGTCGTAATCATAATCGAAATTTAAGAACTCACTATGTATTCTTGACTAAGTTTATTAACATTTCATAACCTAACGCTTTAGTTTTGAAATGAAGCATAATATTCTATCCCTTAATTATAGCAGAACAACTATTCAATCCTTACGACTTTGTAAAGTATAACTCTTGTTTTCTATAATTAATATTGCTAACTTGCAATACTTGCCTTAATAATCACACAAGCATAACATTTATGCTCCCACTATCACGATGATTATTATAAACATAACACTTATGCTCTCACTAGCTTTGACATGTATTCAGAAACAACTTAACTTTCAGAAAAACAATGCTTATTGAATTTCTTTAAGTTCATATTTCTAATACTCAATGCTTTGATAATCTTTTATTAGGGCTTTATAAACTTATACACCTTTGCCTTAGATAGTTCATGTGTGTGTCTTAAACAATTAAGACTAATTGCCAAACCTCACAATTCGAATCATGGAAAGGGATACCGTAACCATAATCAAATTTGAAAGTACAATTTTACAATCGCTATCCCTTTAAAATCTCTCTTAGTGAAATCATTTTCTCACAGTCATCTTTGAGAAGGAGAAAATCTTATGACACTTAGATTTTAATGGTGTATGAGTTCCTATTGTAACGCCCGTAGATCAGGGCTAGTCAATTTAAAGACGATAAGCGTCAAAAATGATTTTTTAATAGAAGATTATTTAGGATGAATAATCTTAACTAAGTTGTAGTATATGTTACAAGGATTCCGTACATATAAAGAACGCCGAAATCCGAGTTATAACGAAGAAGTTATGAACTGTCGAAGTTTCGCGACAGAACCGGCACGACGCTGAATGATGTAAAAAGTGAATTTGCGTTAGAGTGATATTTAGCCTTAGCGATCTAAACGAAAGTCGTAGAGTTCGTTAAACCATGAGCGTGCATAAAAAGAACGCCCAAATCTGACTTCGTATGAGGAAGTTATGATTTTTCGAAGTTTCGACTTAGCGGTATGCAGCCCGAATACTCGATTTGAGACCAAGCGGTTTTAGCCGAAACAATCTAAATGAGAATCGAAGATCTCATTAATTGTAGTAAAACGATAAAAAGATAGGCGAAAACGGACGTCAGATGAAGAAGTTATGATTTTATAACGGAGTTTTCTTGTCCCGGCCTACTAAAAATAAATAATAAATATAAAGTCAAAATTAGCCGACGGTGTCTAAACGAAAGTTGTAGAACGTAGTCTCACCTACGCGGGGATATACAGAACGTCGAAAACGGAGTTCGTATGAGGAAGATATGAATTTTTGAAGTTTATTAAATATTTTCGAAATTAAATTTAAATATAAATTTTCGATATTATCCAAGGGGGGAGTCACCGGGCTTATCCAGGTTACACCCAGCGTAACCTAAGATTACGCCCAGCGTAATTCGAAGTTCTAAACCCTATAAAAGGGAGTCGAGTGCATCCGATTCGTTTGCTCATTTCTCTTCTTTCTCTCGCATTTTTGCATCGTTTTTCGTGCAAGAAATATCTCGAAGCCCGAATATCATTCCCGAGCCCCGAAGCGAGTCCCGAGGCCCCGAAGATCCCGAGAAGTGAAATTTCCGAGCCGAAGCTCTGCCCGCGAGGAGTCCGGTTTTTGTGAAGATCTTCCAGATCTACCGAAGAATACTACTTCTACAAGCTGTAGTGCTGTCTGATCATCTTCTAATCAAGTGAGTGTGTAATTACTTTCTTCTAACACATACATATGAAGTATTTGCTATGAAATACGTGCTATGTGTTTATATATTATTTGTCTATTTGAGATGGGCGTGGAATTGATGTTTTATACAAGTGTTAAATGATTTAAACTGTGTAACTATTTATATCTACGAAAATGTTGGGTAGAACTTGGGTAGATGGGATAGTTGGTGACTATGGAGTTAGCCCCTATTGTACAAACCTTGGCGACGATGTGACTTCATGTCTATTTGATGAACCTTGGCGACTATGGAGTTAGCGCACGTTGAGTAAACCTTGGCGACTTGGAGTTAGCGCTTGTTTAGTGAACCTTGGCGACTATGGAGTTAGCGCTTGCTAAGTGAACCTTGGTGACTATGGAGTTAGCGCCTGATAACTATGGATTTAGTAGTTGATAAATAAACTTTGGCAACAATGGATTTCGTGCCAATTCCTTAGGAATAAATGAATGAAGGATAGTTGGTTCTTAGGGTAAAACCTTAAGAAGATAATGGGGATGGGTAATTGGGTTGATTGTTTGCTGATTAAATATAATAATTATATTATTGTGGGTTGAAAACCCTATATGCTCACCAGGCTCCCAAGCCTGACCCACTCAGTTTTCTTTTCATTACAGGTAATGGCACAAGGGTATAAGTTGGTGGACTTGACGAGAGATTTTGGATTATAGATCAGTAGTTATAAATAACTATTGTAAGGTCTATTTTATATTGTTTATGCTTTTGGTCTGTATCGAACATTACATCCCAAGGTTTTATTATTTAATGAAAATACATTCTCTTTGAGAAATGTTTGGATAAATGGTTATCATATTTTTGTTTTTGGGAACAATTTCCGCAACAGTTTTATTTAAACGATTACTCTGATTTTAAAAACAAAGCATAAACAAATCGGTCTTTTCTGGCCGTGAAATTGGGGATGTCACACCTATCCATGTGAATTTGTTAAAAAGCAAAGTTTACGACAAATTCAAACTCATATGGACCGAACTTTCTTAATCTTGATTTCTTGTCTTATGGTAACACAGCTGCCCACCATGTCTTCCAAGTAGTTAAGCAGATCACCCTTTCTTATCAATGTACTTTTCATTGATCATGGTCCTTGCCTTTTATGCATTCAATGAGAACTCATAGGACTCATATGCATAATTAACTCGTGGAACGGTACAGAAATAAGATAATTTCAACACGATAGGTTGTAAACCTCAACTCGTGTGCTAGTGATGATCGATGAGGTTTATTCTTGATTAGTTCTTGAAACTTTTCAAGACCATTATGACTCCCACTAACACCTTGACATATAAGCATTTCTTGACAAACAAATATTCAAGAGTAAGTGTAGTTTTTATCAAGATAAAACACTTCATAAATTGGTCCTAGTTGGTCTTTGTCTCATCCAAGACATCACAACTTTCCAATTTTAAATGTGCAAGAATAAGAAAAACTTTTTCCTTATTCTACATTTGATGAATGTTATAAACCTTCTTAAGACTTGTCACTCAATGTCACAATCTTAACTTTAAGACTTGTTTTGGAACGAATTATGATTGGCTTCTTGATTTAGCCATTTCTTCAATTCTCGATTCCTCTTCTTAGAGGATCAATTGAGATATGTTTCTTAATCATTAAGACCTATCATAAAACATAATAAAAGGTACTCTCCCTTCTTCTTAGAATAGAGAAACTTTTATCTTTCTGCCTACTTGATTCTTCTTATTCGTTCTGCTATCGATTTAAACTCTTTTCAATCAACTAAGAATCACACTTAATCTCATAAGCATAATCATATTTAATTAACCTTAGTAAATCATGATGAACATCTTTGCTACTCTTGTGGTGAACTTGATCAACACACAACCTTGTGTACTCGATCTCCTAGTCCTTCACTTGACACTTAGTCAATGAATTAGTCTAATTTTCCCAAATGTGAAAGTTTTTCATTCATCGTGAAACCAAGTTACATGATTCCAAGTTTCTGTCCAATTGAAACTTGGGTGATGAGAAACTCTCCATATTTGGTAAACTCATGACATTTCCATGAATAACATAATTAAGGATCACATCCATTTGTTGTAGAAATATGCAAACATCAATTTTTTCATAATGATTTCATTGCAAGGAAATAAATAAATAAATAAGCAATTGAGTCAAATCAAAATTTATTTTATTCATAAATCAGCGGAAAACACTTGTCCTTACAATGCAAAATCAACTGAAAAACTATGTAATCAAATATTCCTAACAACTCTATGATAACTTTATAAGCTCAAATCTAATCTTCGAATCCATGCGATCGAGATCCATTTCTTCGTGATTAGACTCATCTTGCTTTTTCATCAAGCTTCCTCTCTTTTCACTGATCCTGCAAAGCATTCAAATGAAATCTTATCACATCATGTATTACGAATCAACAAATAGGAACTTAATGGAGTTAGATAGTGGATTTTACCTGAAGCACAGCCATACTCTTTGACTCTCCCATCTTCTGGACTCTTCAGGCTCTTAGGGCAGACTTGTATCCAACGCCCTTTCTTTTGGCAGCAAACGCAGGTCGGTTCTACTAGAATGTCCTCAGAAGCATGGTTGGTTGAATTTCCCAACAAATACGCTCCATTGCTTTGCCAAATCATTTCTGATTCAGCAGCAATGAGCATGCAAGTTAGGTCAATGAGGTTTTCGTCATGATCCATCATATAATACTTTCTTTTGAACTCATTATACAATTCGGGAAGTGACTGCAGAACCCAGTTCACAGCCAACTTACCCGGAAATGACGCACCAAACATTATCAACCTATCGATGTGTGATTTCATTCCTAGAACGTGGGCACACACGGGTTTACCATCTTCATGTTTGATTTCCAATAGGGCTTTAGTGACATTGTACCTTTCAATTCTTCGATCTTGTGGGTTAGGGAGAACAACGGGAGGAGGAGGAGGAAGTGAAGCATGATTTCTTGTTCCTCGATCGAATCGTGGAATATCATCTTCATGTGGAAGGCTTGTTCCACTGGATTTGGGAAGACCATAGTTGTCGAACTTTGACATCTACAAAACGGTAGAAAACAAATTTAAGTTAGTTGATCGATTGAGTCCTTAGTAAATCACCCAAATGATATACTATGGCTAGGACCCAGCACAATATTCTACAACTCGGGAGAGGGATGCCGTAACCCAAATTGCAGAACATTTGAAGGTAAGTGAATGACGATTCACTAATTTGCACCATAAAAACGAAAAATAAATTCAAGTTTTAAATCTATGAAAACTCCTAGATCATTTGAGATTCATTGAACATTTCAACGACATGTTTAAATCTCAATATGCCCCTCTAGTTTGTGACTGGGATGCCAAGGATCACAAAGAGGGTGTGAATAACCATGCAAATCTACATGGTGCCCTCACATTTTACGGTCACCTATTCGATGTGCCGGTTAACCAAACATGCTCCATCGAACTGTGACAAACATTGAGCCACCCTTCGCTACCTTTTCTTAGACCCATTTAGTGTGTCGGTTAACCGCATGCGCTCCACTAACATCTTCGCAAGGGCACAAAGTGTAATTTCATGGAATTGCATCAATTCACTTTTGCCTAAAGTAACTAAGATTGGGAATTTTATGAAAACATTTAGTTACTTTTATACTTCATTATACTTATAATGGAAGGTTTTGTCCTATCCTACCCGTTCGGCTAACGACCCTACACTAGTCAAGAGTGCGGTGGGTAAGAGTGGATACCCATTCAATCGCCATTTTATAGGCAATTTCCTTAAACACCCCTTATAGACTAGCTTCGTGAATGACGCCTACTAACGGTAAGACTGACTTTTACTCATACATATATATAATGTTAGACTTTCAATGTTATATATAGTATAGGGTGTATTTTACACTTTTAAAATACTAGGTGTGACAACCCAAGTTATTCCGTTACATTTCCCCGTTACCGTTAACAGAATATTGCAGTTTATAAAAGTTCCGTTAATAAGAGGTCGTCAATTTAATAAACATTTTATTTGTTTATCTTTAATATGCCGTTAAGTCGTGATAAATGGGAATAAAAACTCATAACACACATTTCCATTTAGTTTGAAAATGTTAAGTTTTATTATTACGACCACTAAATCGGGTGCGACCAAAAGCCCCGTATGATGGCAGTATCGGGTAGAATTCCACTGAGCTCCAACTCCCACCCATATATAAAGGGGAGTAAACTCCATTTGGAGCTTTTCCACCCTCTCTCTCTATACTCTCTCTCTAGACTCGTTTTCGTCCTGAATCCGCAACCAAACGCTTCCAAATTGTAAGTCCGCTTACCCTAGCCTATTCTAAACATATTGATTCATGTTTATAGCTTAGAAATTGAACCTAGAAGCTGCTGAAAAGGAGTTTACGGCCTAAGCTCCTCCTTAGGCCGTAAACACCTTAAAAGAGGCCAAAATGACCCCCAAAAGTCCCTATAGGCTTGGAAATAAATAGAGGAATTAGCCTAGGAGTGTTTGCACATTTAAAACAATCATTTTGAGGCCTAAAAGAGAGTTTACAGCCCAGGCATATGCCAAGGCCGTAAACACCTCTTAAACATGTCTAAAAGCCCCAAAAGCACTCCCAAACCACCCTTAGGCTTCATACATAATTTAGGGACTTGGTATTTTGGGTTTAGATCATTTAAACACAAGGAAATATGGGGTAACATGGAGTTTACGGCCCAAGAAAGTGCCTAGGCCGTAAACTCCCCAAAACATGCCCAAATGTTGGTTTTCACCCCCCAAATGGCCTTAGACTATTTTTATAAAATGCTAGGAATGATTTAAGGGCTTAAAACTTCATTAAATCTATGATATGAGAGTTTACGGCCGTAAACTCCCTTAGGAGTTGTCCCTAGGCCGTAAACTCCTATAAGATGCCCTTAGAAGCCTTAAACCCACTCATGCCTTTTTGGAAATGTATTTAGAAAAATCCCATGAACAAGCTAGAAGCCTTAAACACACTAGATCCCCTCACCATGAGTTTATGGCCGTAAACTCATGGTGAGATGTCCCTGGGCCGTAAACTAAGCTTTGGGAGTTTACTCTTGGAGAGTAAACTCCATTCCTTAGCCATACACACCTTTAGACGCTACCCAGGACACCCAAACACTTATCCAAAGTGTTTTCTGCTCCTTTGAGCGCGTATATTTGTTTAATTAGTATTAAATATACTAATTGTATGTGAACATATGTTATCATATGTTAAATAGGTCATTGTGTGTGTTCAAGTCGTTGCGTGACACCGAACGCCCAAACTACACCTTCGTCGGACCTACTTACACCAGGTGAGTTCATGCCCCTGAATGAACCTTTTAAATGTTTTTACATGTTTTATAGGGGGGAATACAAGTTAAACATGCCAGTTATCATATCAATCACATGTGATTGATAACCCGCATGCACAAGATTTTACCACTGTACACTGTTTTACCGAGTAGGACACTATAATGGTTTTCAAACTGTTTCAAACTCTTACTTATACTGTTTTTATTCAAAATCATTTCAAACTGGTTTATAAAGGTTCTAAGGATTTCTAGAGGTTTTCACACTGATTTTACCAAAGAATACAAAATGCGATTTTCCTAAATATAAAGGTTTTCCAAGGTTTTCGTCAAAGTTCTCTTTCACAATGTATATCTTTACTTGTTAGTTACTACTGCTCTACTTTCATGTATTTTAAACTCCTACTTGATAACGCTTTCATTTCGCGATACGTTTATACCGGTTATTGTCTCTATTTTACTTATACTTGTAGTCGCTTATACCTGATAGACGCTCTTACTTCACTTATGGTCGTCTCTACTTCGTGATACGCTTATACCTATTCGACACTCCTACTTCACTTGCAACTGCTCCTACTTCACTTGTTCGACACTTCTACATCACTTGCGACCGCTCCTACTTCACTTGTTAGACACTCCTACTTCACAAGAATCACTTCTACTTGATACACACTCAGTCGTAGTTAGATGTATGTCTGTACTTATATAGGTACATATAAGTAATGATTGAAAGACTTAGGAAGGCTCGTCCGCCCTATTTCCTTTTCTTCGTTGAGATGTGGTCTGGTGGGATAGGATGGCCGTCCGAAGGTCATTTGATTCATTAGTTATATATTATGTATATGAGTATGGACATATAGGAATTCTCTAGTCAGTTCAGTTAAAAGTCTCTACCTCTAGTCTACACTTACATTAGAAACCCACTATTGGGGAGTCTCTACCTCTAGTTCAGCACTTACACACTACCCACTATTTGGAAGTCTCTACCCACTATTTGGGATGCATCTTCAGGACACGGCCTTCTCCGTCGTCTAGTTGGTAACCAGAATCTCCTGTAGGGAGAGCGGACATTGTGTGTATAGATCTATACGGGATTGACAACCCCGCACCCAGACTGCTAGCTACAGTCCCGACCTACCACGCCAACGGGTGACAAATGTCATATCTTAGACGCTTGTAGGGCGTCTGGTACTCTAGTCAGTATGGTTACGAGTATCCCGGGTTACCTTATAATTCTTTGGCCTTAAGGTAACGGTATCACACCGGCAATTTACATTGTATGCTGGTAACACTTTTTCAGAGTCACACTGTTTTGACCTTACAAGACGTATCTTCCATTTGATACTGTTTGGGGTCTGTTGTCTCTGTTTGACCTTACAAGACGTAACTTTCATTTGATACTGTCTGGGGTCTGTTTTCTCTATTTGACCTTACAAGACGTAAGTTTCATTTGATACTGTCTGGGGTCTGTTTTTCACTGTTTTAGACCTTACCAGCTGTACCTATTATTTGGTACCTTCTGGGGTCTGAGTCTCTATTTGTTAGACTGAACCAGGTGTGTCGTTAGTTCGATACTCCCCTGGAGTCTATGATTCCTTGCCTTAGTTAGCAGTCCTCACTGCTAAGGCATATGTTATTCCCTGATGTCGTTTTCTTTCCTCAATAATCAAATTCAGTATTTTGATAATGATAGCAATTTAGGGAAAATGACTTTTTACCACATAACACTGACCAGTCTTGGTAGAAGGCTGCTTAATTAAAGAAAATATAGGATTTTCTGGAAAGAACTCTAATACACAGTAAACACTTAAACTACTACTTTATAAAGTTATTTGAATAAATGTCACTAAATGCTTATGAACTCACCAGCATTTGTAAAAATGCTGATACTCGCTTTCCAAATAACTTGTATTCTTAGGTCAGCACTTAGACAGGTACATCCCCGGAGCTGTTGATGAAGATAGCTTAGTACCACGCTGTATTTATTCTATTACTTGTATTACTTTGATGTATTGTAATGTAACCATGTAAAATTATTACTATTAATGCAATGTTTTGTTGTACTTTGATTACTATAATGCATGTGGTGTGATACTTGACATGACGTCATCCACCCCAGAACGTTTCCGCCGTTCCGGTTTTGGGGTGTGACAGATTGGTATTAGAGCATTGTTTATAGTGAGCTAAGTATATCAATTCATAAAAGATATACAACCTATAAACACAAAGGGATAAAACACTCTGACCAAGAATTATACTTTAAAATATAACCATATTTTACCAAAGTATAATAACATCCAGAATATAAACACTCAAACACAAGTATCACAAGAAGAACAAGAATAAAAGTCTTCGGATGTTGAACATTTCCGTCAAACCTGGGTAGTTATGTAATCGTAAGCTGGAATAAATGTAAGCTGATCAACTACATTTATTCGAGATGCGATGAACGTGTGCTCAGGAGTGATAGTGCTGTGCAGCAGGTCTAAAACTTACCAACTAGGAATACTAGAGCCAAACATAAAGTTAAAATACTATAGGAGTATTTTAGAACACTAAAAGATCCACACTAATCCCAGAATGAAACTCAGAGGATAAGAATCAAACAAGAATTAAAATACCATAGGGGTATTTTAGAATCCATAACTAACCTTGCATGAATAACTAAAAAGATCCTTATTGATATACCTACAACTACACAGGGTGTACTCCCAAGGTTATATATAATAAGGATCCCATAGGCTAAGAATGTGTGGTTTCGCTCTGTTTCCTTTTCCTCGTTGGGATGTGGTTCTAGAATAGTATCACATATTCGAAGGCCTATCGGATCTAAGCTATATATGATTTGTATACCCTGTGTAATCGTAGCAGGACTCGATATGGATCATCCAGTGAAATGTTAATAATCTCTTAGGATTCTTTAGACATTTCCATTCTCGCGCGAATCCTGTAGACAACCCTATCTACTTCAGTGCTTGACAGAAGAGTTGATGCAGACCCAGAAGAGGTTCATTGAGAAGATTTCCTGTTCGGTAAAAAATGAACTGGGTTGAGACTATTGAATTCACCAAGTGCCTATATCTTTTAGGGACATCGGTGAGAAACTCGCCTAAACTTTGGAGATTCCCAGTCATCCATCATGAAGTGATGACACCCAGAGTTGGAATCAGAAGGAAGGCGGAGTAGAAATTCAATATGTCCATACGAGAAGAGAACCTTAGGAAACTACCCGAAGGAAACCAACGCCGATTCCAGTCAAAAATACGAGGCAGACCGAGGGAGCCAGTACATGGAGCCCGGGAATTGTCTTTTCCTCGTGTTCGTCATGCTAATACACCCATAAAATAATACAATTTAGTGAGTTAGTGGTTACACTACTCACTCTATATGTTAGGTAAAATCGTCGTTTCCCGTTGCCAGATACACGATTAGGGCAGATCCCCGCATCTCTATTGAGAGAATTTTAGCCATCTGCCCTTGTGAACCTCTATTTCCACAGTTTCGTTCCGAACTGTTCTCAAATCTCTCCAGGACGGAGAGTGAAACCTTTCCCAGTATAAAGGTAACTTAGTAGGAACGACTCGCATCTTATGGCTTTTTTTTCTGATACTCATACACCCACTTTGATTACCAGGACTACATCATAGGGATGTAGGTCGACACTCAGACGACAAGTACCCAAGGCACGGGAAAATTTATGCCTAATACAGTCAGGACAGATATGTCCAGGGTTAGCCATCATCTCTCATTACCTTGTATTCCTTTCCGTGTAGGAAAACCATGCCACCGAAGAAGCATAACCAATCCACAAGCAAGAAACCTGCTCTCTTATTCGATGAAGCTACATTCCAAGCTGCAGTCTCAGCAGCCGTAGCAGCTGTCATGGCTCACCTGAATGCTAACACCACCTATGTTAGCAAGGGCCCTGTCGGGATTTCCAATCCTGGCAATGGACAGCAGCAACCAACACTTTCATACCCAGTCACTCAAGAACTTTCACCGAACCCACTAAAGAGAAAACTCAAGAATGAGGAGGGAAGTACCTCGGCTTAAGGACCTTCCGAAGGGCAACGAGCTGAGGCAGTCTATACCCCTGTCAATCCTTCCCTCCCGACTCCAAGAAGACCATACCTAGGAGACCTTCCCCACTGCAGCAAGTGCAGCTACCATCATCATGGTGTCTGCCGAGAGCACTATTGTGCTAGGTGCCACATGTTGGGGCATTCTGCTCGCGTCTGCAGAACCCCGGTTGAGTTCATTACATCAACCACCAATGTGGCGACCCGTACAGTTTGCCACCTATGTGGTAAAATGGGACACTTTAAGAAGGACTGCCCAACCGAAGGGAAAGACAAAGACACAGAAGGAGCCTGACACTACTGCTTAGGGAGAAGCGGCAAGGAACTCGTTAGATTTTGGTCCGTCTCTTGATCTCGGATAACTAAACTAAGAGCAATAAAAGAGTAATTCAAATGTAAATTCTTCCCAATAAGGCGAAAGTCGCAGCACTGTTATAAAATTTAAAATTCATTAGGTAAAACTATAATGGCTAAACATATACGTTACGGCCATGTATATTTAAGATGGACAGACCTAGAGTGAGCGAATGCCACCTCATTTCCTGTTCCTCGTTTGGTTGTGGATTTAGGGCAGGGTCGCTCAGTCAACAGTCCTCCCCACCTTAACTATACATGACTAGTATATGTGAGGCGATTATAGAAATGCCTTGTGAGAATCCACTCATGAAAAGTACTCTATTCGGAAACACTTAGAACTCTCTATAGTTCCGCATCGACTCTATCGGTCCAAGTATCCGCGGTAGTGATACATAGGACAAAACCCGAGATGCCTAGAACTTGTGTGCCTGTTCGGCACATGACTCTACCGATCTTCACTTTATCTCATGTTGAAGTGTGCCAACTTCGACGACTCTATCGATCATGGTTTGACTTCGTTCAACCATGTGTTCATCCCTAGTGATGTGTAAAGAGAGCCTTATCCGTAGCCATGTCGGCAAATAAAGGTTCTCCCGAACCTAAACATAACACAAATAATCAAACCTAACGCGATCCGTCAATCATCTCTCTTATCTAAAACCTTCCGAAGTACCGAAGAGAGGGTACCAGGAGCCGTCGATTGACCCCTCGTAGTCAGATGAACACCAAAGCGAAGGACACTGTAGAAACTCCAGTAGACGACAACCAACCGAAGCATACTCCGTAGATTCCCCCGAGAGACCCTTCGCACCTCGCACATCAGGATCGTGAACCCAGAGGACAGAACTCATGAGACTGGCCACTATAACTAGGTATATGCGTAAAGGTGACATATAATTGAGATCAAAAAGATTTAAGGTGTGTGTTTCCTCCCTATTCCCTGTTCCTCGTTGGGTTGTGGGTTTAGGGTGGATTCGCACAGCTGAACATCCTGCCGACCTCAATTGTATACTACCTGCATACACCTGGTATTTGTGGTTAGACTAAGCATGAGCTCTACCACGAACCTCTTAGAAAAACTCTTCACCCTATTCCATAAAATCGGAGCCGGAGCCAAGAGAATCACTACGGGTTGAGCTAGTAAAGTTCCGAGTGATGAGACCCTATACTCACTAAAGTTGACCTAGACCGAGGAAAATCAGAACCTTCGGAAGAGTAGTGCAGTAGATGCTCTTACTACTCAGGCACCTTGCCCACCCTGTTATAGACAGGTAGTGCCTATCATTCTCCACCCTCTCGCAAGGAGGAAATCGTCGTCGCCCTATAGACGATGAATTACACTTTCCGAAGTGAACACTAGGATACCGAGAACCACAGGGTAACCTCCACATCCAAGAATCCTTGATCAAAGTGCGATAGTAGTTGCGTTGAGCCTCATGACCCGGATCCCAAAGAGATTATACACTTGACACCAGCTTTAGTGTTAGTCGAAGGGTTATGCAGGAACATGCACTTTCCACGCTAGAATAAACCAAAGTCTTAGAGATCCATTGGACTATTAGGTCTTCCACGGATACTACCTCATGCAGAGATAGTAAAACCACCTCCTGAGATAGTCCAATGCTCGTCTGGTGATACCCTATCTCCCCGACCTGCAGGGTTTCCGTATCTCAAGATCCCTTAGTGCAGATTCATTTTGCACTAGCTTGAGATAGACCCTCTATAGCAAACAGATAACCCTAGTCATGCAACCCACTCGACGATCTAGAAAGTCTCTATCAGCCAGTTGACAGAAAACACGAAACCAAAGACCACTCGAGATTCCTAAGAACCAACCTGAAGGACTACACTACCAGTACGGGAGAGAACGATAGGAACTTCGGAGTGGCAATCGCGCCAGTGATGATCTTGCCATAGAAGTACACTATGTTCTAAGTACTGAAAGGCTCTACCCTTCTGAGAGCTTAGGACCATCTAAAAATCCTCAGAGGTTTCGTCCAACCCTCTTCAGATGCCACTACTTTCGGATATACCACAAGATTCACACCCGATCGATCCACTTCTTAGACTTGATACGTGACTTCCCAACAACACTTTTCGTGCCTCACTCATCTTGATAGAATCCATTGAGAATCCTAACCTTGTTGATACACCAGTTGGAACCCACTAGCTACACTAGACGGAATTCGCATTCCGTACGTGAAGTTCTGTCGGAATGACAAACACAGACCAGAGATCACTTGGGAATGCGAGGATAAACCGTATAGGAAGTACTCTCTTACCTCTACTTGGCCATTCATACCTACTTCCTTGCCTAGACCTGAATTTCGGGACGAAATTCCCTCTAACGGGGGGATGATGTGACAACCCAAGTTATTCCGTTACATTTCCCTGTTACCGTTAATGGAATATTCCAGTTTATAAAAGTTCTGTTAATAAGAGGTCGTCAATTTAATAAACGTTTCATTTGTTTATATTTAATATGCCGTTAAGTCGTGATAAATGGGAATTAAAACACATAACACACATTTCCATTTAGTTGGAAAATGTTAAGTTTTATTATTACGACCACTAAATCGGGTGCGACCAAAAGCCCCGTATGACGGCAGTATCGGGTAGAATTCCACTAAGCTCCAACTCCCACCCATATATAAAGGGGAGTAAACTCCATTTGGAGCTTTTCCACCCTCTCTCTCTATACTCTCTCTCTAGACTCGTTTTCGTCCCGAATCCGCAACCAAACGCTTCCAAATTGTAAGTCCGCTTACCCTAGCCTATTCTAAACATATTGATTCATGTTTATAGCTTAGAAATCGAACCTAGAAGCTGTTGAAAAGGAGTTTACGGCCTAAGCTCCTCCTTAGGCCGTAAACACCTTAAAAGAGGGACTGCCCAACCGAAGGGAAAGACAAAGACACAGAAGGAGCCTGACACTACTGCTTAGGGAGAAGCGGCAAGGAACTCGTTAGATTTTGGTCCGTCTCTTGATCTCGGATAACTAAACTAAGAGCAATAAAAGAGTAATTCAAATGTAAATTCTTCCCAATAAGGCGAAAGTCGCAGCACTGTTATAAAATTTAAAATTCATTAGGTAAAACTATAATGGCTAAACATATACGTTACGGCCATGTATATTTAAGATGGACAGACCTAGAGTGAGCGAATGCCACCTCATTTCCTGTTCCTCGTTTGGTTGTGGATTTAGGGCAGGGTCGCTCAGTCAACAGTCCTCCCCACCTTAACTATACATGACTAGTATATGTGAGGCGATTATAGAAATGCCTTGTGAGAATCCACTCATGAAAAGTACTCTATTCGGAAACACTTAGAACTCTCTATAGTTCCGCATCGACTCTATCGGTCCAAGTATCCGCGGTAGTGATACATAGGACAAAACCCGAGATGCCTAGAACTTGTGTGCCTGTTCGGCACATGACTCTACCGATCTTCACTTTATCTCATGTTGAAGTGTGCCAACTTCGACGACTCTATCGATCATGGTTTGACTTCGTTCAACCATGTGTTCATCCCTAGTGATGTGTAAAGAGAGCCTTATCCGTAGCCATGTCGGCAAATAAAGGTTCTCCCGAACCTAAACATAACACAAATAATCAAACCTAACGCGATCCGTCAATCATCTCTCTTATCTAAAACCTTCCGAAGTACCGAAGAGAGGGTACCAGGAGCCGTCGATTGACCCCTCGTAGTCAGATGAACACCAAAGCGAAGGACACTGTAGAAACTCCAGTAGACGACAACCAACCGAAGCATACTCCGTAGATTCCCCCGAGAGACCCTTCGCACCTCGCACATCAGGATCGTGAACCCAGAGGACAGAACTCATGAGACTGGCCACTATAACTAGGTATATGCGTAAAGGTGACATATAATTGAGATCAAAAAGATTTAAGGTGTGTGTTTCCTCCCTATTCCCTGTTCCTCGTTGGGTTGTGGGTTTAGGGTGGATTCGCACAGCTGAACATCCTGCCGACCTCAATTGTATACTACCTGCATACACCTGGTATTTGTGGTTAGACTAAGCATGAGCTCTACCACGAACCTCTTAGAAAAACTCTTCACCCTATTCCATAAAATCGGAGCCGGAGCCAAGAGAATCACTACGGGTTGAGCTAGTAAAGTTCCGAGTGATGAGACCCTATACTCACTAAAGTTGACCTAGACCGAGGAAAATCAGAACCTTCGGAAGAGTAGTGCAGTAGATGCTCTTACTACTCAGGCACCTTGCCCACCCTGTTATAGACAGGTAGTGCCTATCATTCTCCACCCTCTCGCAAGGAGGAAATCGTCGTCGCCCTATAGACGATGAATTACACTTTCCGAAGTGAACACTAGGATACCGAGAACCACAGGGTAACCTCCACATCCAAGAATCCTTGATCAAAGTGCGATAGTAGTTGCGTTGAGCCTCATGACCCGGATCCCAAAGAGATTATACACTTGACACCAGCTTTAGTGTTAGTCGAAGGGTTATGCAGGAACATGCACTTTCCACGCTAGAATAAACCAAAGTCTTAGAGATCCATTGGACTATTAGGTCTTCCACGGATACTACCTCATGCAGAGATAGTAAAACCACCTCCTGAGATAGTCCAATGCTCGTCTGGTGATACCCTATCTCCCCGACCTGCAGGGTTTCCGTATCTCAAGATCCCTTAGTGCAGATTCATTTTGCACTAGCTTGAGATAGACCCTCTATAGCAAACAGATAACCCTAGTCATGCAACCCACTCGACGATCTAGAAAGTCTCTATCAGCCAGTTGACAGAAAACACGAAACCAAAGACCACTCGAGATTCCTAAGAACCAACCTGAAGGACTACACTACCAGTACGGGAGAGAACGATAGGAACTTCGGAGTGGCAATCGCGCCAGTGATGATCTTGCCATAGAAGTACACTATGTTCTAAGTACTGAAAGGCTCTACCCTTCTGAGAGCTTAGGACCATCTAAAAATCCTCAGAGGTTTCGTCCAACCCTCTTCAGATGCCACTACTTTCGGATATACCACAAGATTCACACCCGATCGATCCACTTCTTAGACTTGATACGTGACTTCCCAACAACACTTTTCGTGCCTCACTCATCTTGATAGAATCCATTGAGAATCCTAACCTTGTTGATACACCAGTTGGAACCCACTAGCTACACTAGACGGAATTCGCATTCCGTACGTGAAGTTCTGTCGGAATGACAAACACAGACCAGAGATCACTTGGGAATGCGAGGATAAACCGTATAGGAAGTACTCTCTTACCTCTACTTGGCCATTCATACCTACTTCCTTGCCTAGACCTGAATTTCGGGACGAAATTCCCTCTAACGGGGGGATGATGTGACAACCCAAGTTATTCCGTTACATTTCCCTGTTACCGTTAATGGAATATTCCAGTTTATAAAAGTTCTGTTAATAAGAGGTCGTCAATTTAATAAACGTTTCATTTGTTTATATTTAATATGCCGTTAAGTCGTGATAAATGGGAATTAAAACACATAACACACATTTCCATTTAGTTGGAAAATGTTAAGTTTTATTATTACGACCACTAAATCGGGTGCGACCAAAAGCCCCGTATGACGGCAGTATCGGGTAGAATTCCACTAAGCTCCAACTCCCACCCATATATAAAGGGGAGTAAACTCCATTTGGAGCTTTTCCACCCTCTCTCTCTATACTCTCTCTCTAGACTCGTTTTCGTCCCGAATCCGCAACCAAACGCTTCCAAATTGTAAGTCCGCTTACCCTAGCCTATTCTAAACATATTGATTCATGTTTATAGCTTAGAAATCGAACCTAGAAGCTGTTGAAAAGGAGTTTACGGCCTAAGCTCCTCCTTAGGCCGTAAACACCTTAAAAGAGGCCAAAATGACCCCCAAAAGTCCCTATAGGCTTGGAAATAAATAGAGGAATTAGCCTAGGAGTGTTTGCACATTTAAAACAATCATTTTGAGGCCTAAAAGAGAGTTTACGGCCCAGGCATATGCCAAGGCCGTAAACACCTCTTAAACATGTCTAAAAGCCCTAAAAGCACTCCCAAACCACCCTTAGGCTTCATACATAATTTAGGGACTTGGTATTTTGGGTTTAGATCATTTAAACACAAGGAAATATGGGGTAACATGGAGTTTACGGCCCAAGAAAGTGCCTAGGCCGTAAACTCCCCAAAACATGCCCAAATGTTGGTTTTCACCCCCCAAATGGCCTTAGACTATTTTTATAAAATGCTAGGAATGATTTAAGGGCTTAAAACTTCATTAAATCCATGATATGAGAGTTTACGGCTGTAAACTCCCTTAGGAGTTGTCCCTAGGCCGTAAACTCCTATAAGATGCCCTTAGAAGCCTTAAACCCACTCATGCCTTTTTGGAAATGTACTTAGAAAAATCCCATGAACAAGCTAGAAGCCTTAAACACACTAGATCCCCTCACCATGAGTTTACGGCCGTAAACTCATGGTGAGATGTCCCTGGGCTGTAAACTAAGCTTTGGGAGTTTACTCTGGGAGAGTAAACTCCATTCCTTAGCCATACACACCTTTAGACGCTACCTGGGACACCCAAACACTTATCCAAAGTGTTTTCCGCTCCTTTGAGCGCGTATATTTGTTTAATTAGTATTAAATATACTAATTGTATGTGAACATATGCTATCATATGTTAAATAGGTCATTGTGTGTGTTCAAGTCCTTGCGTGACACCGAACGCCCAAACGGCACCTTCGTCGGACCAACTTACACTAGGTGAGTTCATGCCCCTGAATGAACCTTTTAAATGTTTTTACATGTTTTATAGGGGGGAATACAAGTTAAACATGCTAGTTATCATATCAATCACATGTGATTGATAACCCGCATGCACAATATTTTACCACTGTACACTGTTTTACCGAGTAGGACACTATAATGGTTTTCAAACTGTTTCAAACTCTTACTTATACTTTTTTTATTCAAAATCATTTCAAACTGGTTTATAAAGGTTCCAAGGATTTCTAGAGGTTTTCACACTGATTTTACCAAAGAATACAGAATGCGATTTTCCTAAATATAAAGGTTTTCCAAGGTTTTCGTCAAAGTTCTCTTTCACAATGTATATCTTTACTTGTTAGTTACTACTGCTCTTCTTTCATGTATTTTAAACTCCTACTTGATAACGCTTTCATTTCGTGATACGTTTATACTGGTTATTGTCTCTATTTTCCTTATACTTGTAGTCGCTTATACCTGATAGACGCTCTTACTTCACTTATGGTCGTCTCTACTTCGTGATACGCTTATACCTATTCGACACTCCTACTTCACTTGCGACTGCTCCTACTTCACTTGTTCGACACTTCTACTTCACTTGCGACCGCTCCTACTTCACTTGTTAGACACTCCTACTTCACAAGAATCACTTCTACTTGATACACACTCAGTCGTAGTTAGATGTATGTCTGTCATTATATAGGTACATATAAGTAATGATTGAAAGACTTAGGAAGGATCGTCCGCCCTATTTCCTTTTCTTCGTTGAGATGTGGTCTGGTGGGATAGGATGGCCGTCCGAAGGTCGTTTGATTCATTAGTTATATATTATGTATATGAGTATGGACATATAGGAATTCTCTAGTCAGTTCAGTTAAAAGTCTCTATCTCTAGTCTACACTTACATTAGAAACCCACTATTGGGGAGTCTCTACCTCTAGTTCAACACTTACACACTACCCACTATTTGGAAGTCTCTACCCACTATTTGGGATGCATCTTCAGGACACGGCCTTCTCCGTCGTCTAGTTGGTAACCAGAATCTCCTGTAGGGAGAGCGGACATTGTGTGTATAGATCTATATGGGATTGACAACCCCGCACCCAGACTGCTAGCTACAGTCCCGGCCTACCAAGCCAACGGGTGACAAATGTCATATCTTAGACGCTTGTAGGGCGTATGGTACTCTAGTCAGTATGGTTACGAGTATCCCGGGTTACCTTATAATTCTTTGGCCTTAAGGTAACTGATTGGTTTTGGTCATAAGACATCTTATGTGCTCATACAAACCCTAATGCTTGGATCTAGGTTTCTCTATTGTACATGCAAGTTATCCAAGGCTATAAACCCTAATTCTAGCATATGGGAATCAATATTAACATATAATTAGGTTTAAGATGTTACCCTAATTGTTATGTAGTAATAACAATCCCAATTCCTCCTTGAATTGACTTTGGAAGGCTTAGAGTCACAAGTGTCACTCCTCTAATGGTTCACAAACACCATAAGCAAGTGGAGAAGGTATAAAGAGAGAGGAGAGAGGTAGGAATTCGTCCTTAGATGCTCTAGGGATAATGTGCACGAAATCCTAAGGCCTTAGGGGTCTTTATATAGGGTTGGGATTAGGGTTTCAGTTCTTATCCTTATCTAGTTACTTGCCCATCAAGCAACCATAAGATAAGCCTTGAAAATCCCTATCTCTTGGACCTAGGACGATTTTAAGGATATCCTTATCCTTGAATTCGTCCATCCTTTAACAAGGATAACCATTGCCCTATTTTGCAACTATCACATAATTACAATTCAGCCCCTCTAGTTTAATTAATTACACTTGATCACAAAATTAATTCTTAATTAATTATTGACCAATATTAATTAAAAAAATATGATTTCTCATTTAATATATTATTCTTATAACATATTAATAAATCATAATAACCTCTCTCTTTATTTATTTCTCCAATCAAGTTGCTTTGGTGAAGGCAACCCAAAAGGACCATGCACCATCGGGTCAACTACATACCAAAATAGTTATGGACGTAGACACTAATCCAACAGTCTCCCACTTGGATAAGTCTAACAACTATTTTGCGTATGACTTCAGATCCTGATCTGCAATCGTAGCTTTCCAAAGCCGCTGTCAACTCTAATCATATCATATACGCGTGTCCTTAGATAAGGGATCATATATTCCTCCATTCTAGATATCATATGAGATATGATTTCAAATCATTCTCTTTGTACTATATCTCGATTCCCGATTTATGACGACTGACTAATTGAACAAATCAAATTAGCCCTAGCCCGGCCGAGCATTTACGTTTGTCATCACTAAATCATCGAGGGGCCCAAAGATATCGCTTTTATCCTACTTTGGATAAAAGGAACGGATAAACTTTGATACAATGCTTGCTTGCACTCACTCACCGAATCACACACAATAATATGTTTTATAACACCAAGTTACTAGTGTGTTTACATATTATCAATGTGCAACCGATTTGCAAGATACAACTCACACATCTCGGTTTCAAGAATATAAGATGTTATCGTCTCACCAATCACTCGTGATACAATTCATGGAGTGATCCAAGTGATCGTGGGTTTAATCCAATGCTCAAATCACATTCATAAGCACTCATGAACGTTGCAGCAATCATTTGCTTATGTCTAATGCTCTTTAGACAATCCACACACCAATTCACGACAGTCTTCATTCATATCTACTTCCAACATATGAACGACTGTGGCCCATTCGAATAATTCGATTATTCTTAAAAAACTCAATTATTCTGGAAGTCAAAACATGAAAATGTGAAACACAAGAATAATACTAATCCCATATGGCCTCAAACCTTTGAGTATAAATAAAACGCCTTTTATTTATCACCATATTGATTACTCATTATTTGTCGTTTCGGGTAATCAACTTCTTACTTGAATTACAACACTTGTCCCATGCTCTTAGCATGCACACAATGTTTACCTATGGTTCTTACTTTGTGAAATAGATCATATTGAACACATTTCCAATCATTCTCATTTCACAACTCCTAATCCTTTTCCATAAGTTTAAGAATATCAAATTCTTACCACTTATAGAGTATGCTAGATTCTAAAATTTTATGCAACGATCCTTTCGTAATGTCACTGCACCAAAGTCACAAAGACTATTGCCAATGATATTACAAAGTCTTCTATCGGAGATTTTTACAAGACAATTCCTTAGATATGATGTCTCTCACTCAAAGTACATTCCTTTGAACATCCTTTTGCATAAAAGTTTCTAATCTAGTCATAGATTTTTAATATTCAATTCCCAATATGGATACATTTCCATATTTTCCATATGACAACTCATTCTTAATAGAATCTCATCTATTTGTAATGATGTCGATATGGTCAATCCAATATGGACACATTTCCATATTTTCCATACGACAACTCATTATTAATAGAATCTTTTATATTCATAATAATGTCGATATGGTCCATCCAATAACATGCTTCCAAGTACTCACAAGCGACCAATCCTCATCGAACTTTGGATTGTCCTTTGATAGTTGTTTAATTATTTTAGTCAAAACCAATTCTAGTCCCTTTTCCCTCTAAATGCGCTCGACATTTGGAAAATTTTAGAATGGTCAAACATTAAATCATTTGCAATCGATCCTATACCCGAAGCATATGGGACACGACGCATAATGTTTTATTTTCTATGTTCTCAAAATTCAAATTGTGGAGAGGAATGCCGTAATCATAATCGAAATTTTAAGAACACACTATGTACCCTTGACTAAATTTATTAACATTTCTCAACCTAATCCTTTAGATTTGAAATGAAGCATAATATTCTCTCCCTTAATTATAGCAAAATAACTTTACAACCCTTACTACTTTGCAAGGTATGACTCTTGTTTTCTATAATTAATATTTCCAACTTGCAATACGTGCCTTAATAATCATGCAATCATAACATTTATGCTCCCACTAGGGATGTTCACTATTCGGATAAAACCAAATTGTCCAATTGGACAATTTGGATCGGACAATTTGGTTTGGATTTTTGGATTTATGGATGGGTTTCCAGTAAAACCGAATTGTTATTTTGGATTTCGGATTGGTTACGGTTTATAAAATTAAAACCGAATAGTCCAAAAAAACCGAATAAGAGTTTATTATTTGTCTATTTATATATATATATATATATATATATATATATATATATATATATATATATATATATATTTGTTTCAAATATACATTTTTTAGTTATTTATTAATCTGCTTAATTGTATTTTTAAACAGATTAGAAAGTATTATCCAATAAAATACTTTAATGTATACTTTTCAATAGCTTTTTATCTGTAAAATATTGAATTATAATAAAAATTTTAATAGGTGTTCATAATTTTAATTCTCACCAAACAATTATTTTAAAGTTGATTAGTATTATGTTATATATATTTTTAAATATTATGCTTCCTGAAAACCGAATTGTAAAAACCGATCCAACCGAATTGTAATTTGATTGGTTTGGATCGGATTTGAATTTTGTTTGGACTATTCGGATTCACGTTCTGAAAACCGAAATTAATTTGGATTCACGTGATTGGATCGGATCAAACCGATCCATCCAAACGAACACCCCTAGCTCCCACTATCATGATGATTATTATAAAACATAACACTTATGCTCCCACTAGCTTCGACATGTATTCATAAACATCTTAACTTTCAGAAAAACAATGCTTATTGAATTTTTTAAGTTCATGTTTCTAATACTTAGTGCTTTGATAATCTTTTATCAAGGCCTCTTGGACTTATACACCTTTGCCTTTGATAGTTCATATGTGTGTCTAAACAATTAAGACTAATTGCCAAACCTCACAATTCAAATTATGGAAAGGGATACCGTAACCATGATTGAATTTGAGAATGCAATTTTACAATTACTATCTTCTTAAAATCTCTCTTAGTGAAAGCATTTCCTCACAATCATTTTCATGAAGGAGGAAATCTTATGACACTTAGATTTAAACGGTGTATGTGTTCCTATCCATGTGAATTTATTAAAACTAAAGTTTACGACAAATTCAAACTCATATGGACCGAACTTTCTTAATCTTGATTTCTTGCCTTATGGTAGCACAGCTGCCCACCATGTCTTCCAAGTAGTTAAGCAGCTCACCCTTTCCTATCAATGTACCTTTCATTGATTATGGTGCTTTGCCTTTTATGCGCTCAAAATGAGAACTCATAGAACTCACATGCATAATTAACTCGATTGGATTGGCACAGAAACAAAATGATGTCAACACGATTGGTTGTAAACCTCAACCCGTGTGCTAGTGATGATCGATAAGGTTTATTTGATTTGTTCTTGAAACCTTTCAAGACCATTAAGACTCCCACTAACTTCTTGTAACGCCCGCAGATCCGGGCTAGTCAATTTAGAGGCAATAGGGGTCGAAAACGACTTTTTGACAAAAAGATTATTTAGAATAAATAATCTTAACCAATTTGTAGAATATGTCACAAGGTTTCCGTACATATAAAGAACGCTGAAATCCGAGTTATAACGAAGAAGTTATGACCCGTCGAAGTTTCGCGTCGGAACCGGCACGGCGCCGGGAAGCGTAAATAGTAAATTTATGATATATAGAGATTTAGCCTTAGCGCTCTAAACAAAAGTCGTAGAATATGTTAAACTAAGAACATCGATAAAAAGAACGCCCAAATCTGACTTTGTATGAAGAAGTTATGAGATTTTAAACAGACCAATCCTGTCCCGGCTTGTTAAAAATATAACTTTAAAAATAAAGTCAAAATTAACCAACGGAGTCTAAACGAAAGTTGTAGAGTATGTCTCCACCTACGCGTGGATATAAATAACGTCAAAAACGGAGTTCGTATGAGCGAGTTACAAATTATAGTAGTATATTTACGTATTAAAATAAAGTATAAATCATGTATACGTACACATATATATACATATGTATATATCATTAGAAAGGTATCGACGATGCGGTTATTATAAAACCAATGTTGAGTTCTTTCGACATTAGTTTAGTACAAAGATCATTAAATCCATTTAAAATAGTATTATAGAGGGGTGTTTAGTTGTTTATATAACTAAAAGGTCATTAAGTAATTATGGAGGGTAGTTTTTGAAAATTCAATTAGTATAAATAAGAGCCTTGAGCTCTCATATTTCTTGCACCATTCTCTTGATTCAAGAGTCTTTCTCTCCTTATCCCCCGAGCATTTCGGTCCCTCGTGATTCGACTTCTCTTTCTGTAGTTTTAGTATAGTAAGGTGAGCGCTGAAGCGCTGCACGAATCTTTCTTAGAAAGATTCAGCGACGAAGTTCTGCCCCTGCAGAGCCCGACTCCTAGCTAAAATCCCCTTGAAAGTAAGTTATGTTTACCCTATTTTAAATATAGTTTATATTTAAAATTAGTATTGTTATTATAAATTTATAATAAATATTTGGGCTATTATTATGACTTATATAAGTGTCGTTATAATATCTTTTAACTACTCGCGGTACGGGGAATCTGGTTTAAAGGGCCGCATAGGGTTGTTGGATTTCAGAAGTGCTATACGCCAAAATGGTCCTGCCCTCCGGTGTTTTATGTCTGGTCCCTGTCTGTACATAGTAGTTGGAAAGTATTGTTTAAACGCTTATATAATAATAATAATAATAATAATAATAATAATAATAATAATAATAATAAGACTAATAATTAGTCACGGTAATATTAGACTAAAATCTAGTGGTGATAATACTAGGTTTCGTCAAAGGAAATTATTTTAAAGTAAACGAAGCGCTGTCCGAGTACCGAGTCACCACCTTCTCAGGTGAGTGCATAGTTACTTCCAGCTTACACATAGATATGAAGTATTTTATATAAATTACGTGCTGTGTGTGTATATTATCTGTATACTTGCTATCTATGCTGGATGAACGTTTTATACATGTTTTCAATGATTTAAACTGTATATGTATTTTATATCTACAAAATGTGTTGGGTAAAACATGGATAGATGTATTAGTTGCTGTGTGACAAAATGAAATAATGAGATGCCTCGTTATAGATGTTCTTGATGATCTAGTCATCTAGCGGAGTATAGATGACGACCACGGACTATTCTAGACAGTCCAGTGGAACACTAACAGGCTCGCAACCTGTAGGTGTTTATTCGAACTTTGTGTTTAACCGAACTGTGTGTTTATTCGAACTGTGTGTTTATTCGAACTGTGTGAACTGTGTGCTCACCAGATATACTCCATCTCAATGATAGTCCTTTGACTAGGTCCCTTGTGTTAGATGTTTTAGGGACGTAATGTGAGGATAACGGGAATGGGTAATTGGGTTGATTGTTTGATGTTTAAAAATAATAATTATATTATTGTGGGTTGAAAACCCTATGTGCTCACCAGGTTTCCCAACCTGACCCACTCAGTTTATTTTTATCACAGGTGTTGATATGAAGTCACAATACACTGAGAGATTTAAAGAGATGTAGATCACTAGTGTAAATAATTGTAAGTTCTGTTTATGCTTATGTTTCTGTATTAACGATGACATCCCAAACATTTTAAAATGAAATAAATACGTTTCATCGAAAATGTTTTAATAACGTATTTACCATGTTTTTCTGGGAACAAATTCCGCAACATTTTTATAAAATGAAGTACTCTGATTTTTATAAAGCATAAACAAACCGGTCTTTTCTGGCCGTGAAAATGGGGATGTCACACTTCTTGACATATAAGATTCTCTTGTCAAAATATTTCTTGACAAATAAATATTCAAGAGTTAGTGTAGCTTTTATCAAGACAAAACACTTCATAACTTTGGTCCTAGTTGGTCTTTGTCTTATCCAAGACATTACAACTTTCCATAATTGATGAATGTTATAAACCTTACTTTTTCACTCGATTTCACAATCTTAACTTTAAGACTTGTTATTGGAACGAAGTATGATTGACTTATTGATTTAACCATTTCTTCAATTCTTGATTCCTCTTCTTAGACATACAATTGTACTAAGACTCATTTAGAGGATCAATTGAGATATGGTTCTTAATCATTAAGACCTATCCTAAAGCATAAAATGTACTCTCCCATCTTCTTAGAATGGAAAAACTTTTATCTTTCTTCCAACTTCATTCTTCTTATTCGTTCTGCTATTGATCTAAACCCTTTAATCAATTCAGAATTACACTTAATCTTGTAAGTATAATCATATTTACTAAACCTTTAGTAAATTATGATGAATATCTTTGTTACTCTTATGGTGGACTTGATTAGCACGCAACTTTGTGTGCTTGATCTCCTAGTCCTTCACTTGACACTTTGTCAATGAATTAGTCTTATTTACAAATATGAAATTTCTCATTCATCGTGCAACCAAGTTCTATGATTCCAATTTTCCGTCCAATTGAAACTTGGGCGATGATACACTCTCCCTATTTGGTAAATTCTCGACATTTCCATAAACAACATAATTAAGAATCAGCTCCATTATTGCTAATAGAAACATTCAAACATCAATTTTTTTTTCATATACGCCATTGCAAGGATAAATAAATAATATAAAAATCAAAATTTATTTTATTGCGGAAAAATTTTGCCCTTACAATGCAATTCATTGAAAAACTATGCTAATACATCTTTCTTAGCAATCTAATTCTAACTCTAAGTAGTAGCTCAAGAATCTAATCTTCGAGAAATGCAATCGAAATCCATTCTTCACGGTTAGATTTTGCTCACTTCTTCCCTTAAGCTTCCTTTCTTTTCTTCGATCCTACAAAACATCAATTGTAATCTTATCACATTATGTATTAAGAATCTAGAATAGAAGCTTAAAAGAGTTAGTTAATGGATTTTACCTATATTAGAGCCATACGTTTCGACTCTCCCATCTCTTAGATCTCTTAGGTAAATGGGGCAGCTTCGTCTCCAATGCCCTTTCTCTTGGCAATAAAAGCAAATTGACTCTTTTGGAACATGACATGGAACTACTTTAGACATTGCCTTTCTCTTATGATCAAACCTTTCGAGCATAGCATGTCTTTTGTTGCCATCGTCTATATCCATAGAGGTCTTGAAGGCAGATTCACCAATCAACTTTGCTTTTCTATTGCGCCAAACCATTACTGATTCGGTAGCAATAAGTGAGATCTATAAGGGTCACGTCGTGGTTCATCATATAGTACTCTCTTACAAACTCACTATATGAGTTAGGAAGTGACTGAAGAACCCAATCAACAGTCATTTCCTCACAGACAACGGATCCCAACATTCTTAACCTATCAATGTGTGACTTCATCCCTAGGACGTGTGCACACACCGACTTTCCTTCTTTATGTTTACTTGCCAAAAGGGTTTGAGTGATCTTGAACTTTTCAAGCCTTTGAACTTGTGGGTTAGGGAGAATAATTGGAGGAGGAGGAGGAAGTGAAGCACGATCTCTTGTTCCTCGATCGAATCATGGAATATCATCTTCATGTGGAATGCTTGTTCCACGGGATTTGAGAAGACCATAGTTATCAAACTTTGACATCTACAAAACGGGAGAAAACGAATTCAATTTAGTTGATTGATTGAGTCCTTAGTAAATCACCCAAATGAGATACTAAGGCTAGGACCCAACACAATATTCTACAACTCAGGAGAGGGATGTCGTAACCCTAATTGCAGAATATTTGAAGGTAAGTGAATGACGATTCACTAATTTCCACCACGAAAAACGAAAAGAAATTTAAGTTTTAAATCTATGAAAACTCCTAGATCCATTGAGATTCATTGAACTTTCAATGGCATGTTTAAATCTCGATATGCCCCTCTAGTTTGTGACTGGGATGCCGAGGATCACAAAGCGGGTGTGAATAACCATGAAAACTTACATGGTGCCCTCACATGTTACAGTCACCTATTCGATGTGCTGGTAAACCATACACGCTCCACCGAACTATGACAAACATTGAGTCACCCTTTGCTACCTTTGCTTAGAACCATTTAGTGTGCCAGTAAACCACACACGCTCCACTAACGTCTTCGCAAGGGCACAAAGTGTAATTTCATGGAATTGCATCAATTCACTTTTGCCTAAGTAACTAAGATTGGGAATTTTATGAAAACATTTAGTTACTTTAATAATTCATTATACTTATAATGGAAGGTTTCGTCCTATCCTACCCGTTCGGCTAACGACCCTCCACTAGTCAAGAGTGCGGTGGGTAAGAGTGGATACCCATTCAATCGCCATTTTATAGGCAATTTTCGTAAACACCCCTTACAGACCAGCTTCGTGAATGAGGCCTACTAACGGTAAGACTGACTTTTACTCATACATATATATAATGTTAGACTTTTAATGTTATATATAGTATCGGGTGTATTTTATACTTTCAAAATACTAGGTGGTCAAATTTAACAATTATACTTTTAATTCAATTAAATTGTAAACCAAAACTTTTATGGATTTATTAAACCTCTTTTAATTATACACTTTAATTAATTAATAAAACCATAAGGGTGTGATTTGAACTTTTTCAAAACTATACTAGAGTTTTAGAATTTAACATTGCTAATTAAACTTTTAATCAACTTTTAAATTCCAAAACTTGAGGGCAAGTTTTGAAACATTTCAACACATTAGGGTTTTGACTGCATGGACTCGGCGAGTTCAGCTATGAACTCGGCGAGTCTAGCCTCCAGAACACCAAAAATCAAATTTTTCAGATATACAATGCATCAATACAATTGAAACCAGTCTAGGCTCTGATACCACAGATTGGTTTTGGTCATAAGACATCCTATGTGCTCATACAAACCCTAATGCTTGGATCTAGGTTTCTCTATTGTACATGCAAGTTATCCAAGGCTATAAACCCTAATTCTAGCATATGGGAATAAATATTAACATATAATTAGGTTTAAGATGTTACCCTAATTGTTATGTAGTAATAACAATCCCAATTCCTCCTTGAATTGACTTTGGAAGGCTTAAAGTCACAAGTGTCACTCCTCTAATGGTTCACAAACACCATAAGCAAGTGGAGAAGGTATAAAGAGAGAGGAGAGAGGTAGGAATTCGTCCTTTGATGCTCTAGGGATCAAGTGCACGAAATCCTAAGACCTTAGGGGTCTTTATATAGGGTTGGGATTAGGGTTTCAGTCCTTATCCTTATCTAGTTACTTGCCCATCAAGCAACCATAAGATAAGCCTTGAAAATCTCTATCTCTTGGACCTTGGACGATTTTAAGGATATCCTTATCCTTGAATTCGTCCATCCTTTAACAAGGATAACCATTGCCCTATTTTGCAACTATCACATAATTACAATTCAGCCCCTCTAGTTTAATTAATTACACTTGATCACAAAATTAATTTTTAATTAATTATTGACCAATATTAATTAAACAAATATGATTTATCCTTTAATATATTATTCTTATAACATATTAATAAATCATAATAACCTCTCTCTTTATTTATTTCTCCAATCAAGTTGCTTTGGTGAAGGCAACCCAAAAGGACCATGCACCATCGGGTCAAGTACATACCAAAATAGTTATGGACTTAGACACTAATCCAATAGTAACGATATCACACCGGCAATTTACACTGTATGTTGGTAACACTTTTTCAGAGTCACACTGTTTTGACCTTACAAGACGTATCTTTCATTTGATACTGTCTGGGGTCTGTTTTCTCTGTTTGACCTTACAAGACGTAACTTTCATTTGATATTGTCTGGGGTCTGTTTTCTGTGTTTGACCTTACAAGACGTAACTTTCATTTGATACTGTCTGGGGTCTGTTTTTCACTGTTTTAGACCTTACCAGTTGTACCTTTTATTTGGTACCTTCTGGGGTCTGAGTCTCTATTTGTTAGACTGAACCAGGTGTGTTGTTAGTTCGATACTCCCCTGGAGTCTATGATTCCTTGCCTTAGTCAGCAGTCCTCACTGTTGAGGCATATGTTATTCCCTGATGTCGTTTTCTTTCCTCAATAATCAAATTCAGTATTTTGATAATGATAGCAATTTAGGGAAAATGACTTTTTACTACATAACACTGACCAGTCTTGGTAGAAGGCTGCTTAATTAAAGAAAATATAGGATTTTCTGGAAAGAACTCTAATACACAGTAAACACTTAAACTACTACTTTATAAAGTTATTTGAATAAATGTCACTAAATGCTTATGAACTCACCAGCATTTGTAAAAATGCTGATACTCGCTTTCCAAATAACTTGTATTCTCAGGTCAGCACTTAGACAGGTACATCCCCGGAGCTGTTGATGAAGATAGCTTAGTACCACGCTGTATTTATTCTATTACTTGTATTACTTTGATGTATTGTAATGTAACCATGTAAAATTATTACTATTAATGCAATGTTTTGTTGTACTTTGATTACTATAATTCATGTGTTGTGATACTTGACATGACGTCATCCACCCCATAACCTTTCCGCCGTTCCGGTTTTGGGGTGTGACACTAGGTGGTCAAATTTAACAATTACACTTTTAATTCAATTAATTTGTAAACCAAAACTTTTATGGATTTATTAAACCTCTTTTAATTATACATCTTAATTAATTAATAAAACCATAATGGTGTGATATGAACTTTTCAAAATAATACAAGGGTTTTAGAATTTAACATTCCTAAATTAAACCTTTTAATCAACTTTTAAATTCCAAAACTTGAGGGCAAGTTTTGAAACATTTCAAAACATTAGGGTTTAGAATTTAAATATTTCAAAATCAAACTTTTTAATCAAAAATTTAAATTCCAAAACTTGAGCGCAAGTTTTGAAACTTTTCAAAACATTAGGGTTTTAACTATTTAAATTTCAAAACAAAATTATTAAGTTCAAATTTAAACTATAAAACTTAAAGGGGAAAAATTAAAACTTTTTCACACGATAATTCAAATCTAAATTACAAATAATCAAATTTTATCTAATAAAACAAATGATTCTCTAAATCTTGACAATTATCTTCTATTTAGGTAAGAATAATCACCAAATATTGATAAAATTCGGTTTTTATAACAAAAACATATTTAAGGTAATTATCCAAAGCCAAAACAGGAACAAAATTGCGAAAACGAGCTGTCAGACGATTTGACTCGTCGAGTCTGGACCTGGACTCGTCGAGTACAGCTGACTCGGCGAGTGCACCAAGTGACTCTGCGAGTCAAACACTTAGAATCCAAAAAATTCGATTTTCAGTGCTGATTTCGATCAAATATGCATCAATACAATGGAAACCAATCAAGGCTCTGATACCACTGATGGGTTTTAGCCAAAAGACATCCTATGTGCTTATGCAAACCCTAATGCTTGGATCTAGGTTTCTCTATTGTACATGCTTTTAATCCAAGACTTAAACCCTAGATCTAATCAATATAACATATGAATTAGGGTTTAGATCATACCTTGATTGTTATGTAGCAATAACAATCTCAAATCCTTCTTGTATAGACTTTAGAAAGCTTAGAGTCACAAATGTCACTCCTCTAATGGCTCACAAACACCAAGAGCAAGAGGATGAAGAGGAGAAGAGAAGGAGGCTTCCCAAAACGTGTGGAAACCCTAGAGAACAAGTTCACCACGTTTTTGGGGCTTAAGGGTTCCTTAAATAGTGAGGCTATTAGGGTTATCTAACAAGGAAACCCTAATTTGGATGCTTAGGCCCTAAGCAACCCATGAACCCCTTTCTTAAAGGCCTTTGGACGATTTCTAATGGGTTTCCCCATAGAATTCATCCACCTCTTTAATATGGAGTCCATTAGCTCAATATTCAACTATTACACAATTGACAGTTCTAGTCCCTTAAGTTTAGTTAATGTCTTTTAGCCACAAACTTAATTCTTATTAATTCTTGACTAATATTAATTAAACAATATGATTTATCCTTTAATATATTATTCTCATAATATATTAATAAATCATAATTAATAGTTATGGACTTAGACACTAATCCAACACTTCGGAGAGGTTGGTGGATTTCATGATTAATTTGGTTCCAGGTGCGGCTCCGATAGCCAAGGCACCGTATCGTTTGGCTTCTCCTGAGATGTAGGAGCTGTTAGATAAACGGTTCATTACGCCGAGTAGTTCACCTTGGGGTGCTTCGATTTTGTTTATGAATAAGAAGGATGGGTCTCATCGTATGTGTATCGACTACTGGGAGTTGAATAAGGTAATGGTGAAGAACCATTATCCCTTTCCGAGGATTGATGATATTTTCGACCAGCTTCAGTGTGCATCTTGATTTTCCAAGATTGATCTGTAATCGGGTTATCATCAGATGTGGGTCCGGGATGAGGATGTGCAGATGACAACTTTCCATTCTCGACATATTTATTATGAGTTCATGGTGATTCCATTTGGGCTCACTAATGCTCCTACTATTTTCATGGATCTCATAAACCGCGTGTGCAGACCGATGCTGGATCATTCTGTGATAGTCTTTATTGATGATATCTTGATTTATTCCAAGACTTAGGAGCAGCATGAGGAGTACTTAAGGTAAGTGCTGGAGACATTGAGGATGGAGAGACATTTTGCAAAGTTCTCCAAATGTGAGTTCTGGTTGTGCGAGGTGCAGTTTCTGGGGCACCTTGTTAAACCTACAATTATAAAATTGTCTAATCTCAACAATATGTAACTAAGCGCATTCGGTGACTAGTCAGTTGGTACTAATGAGAATTTCTAAGAGCATAAAGCATGCAACATTCAAGCAATTCGAATCAGAACATAACCTAAACATGTCATCCTATCAGATAACAGATCTCATACTATCATGCAAATCTATAAGCTTATACAATAGGCACATAAAAGGGATCTCTCCTAGCTTTTTATCATGCAATACATAGCAGATCCTTAGCTTTAGTCGAACATGCGATGCTCATATCATAGCATAAATCATTAAACATGTATGGGTATTTTGGGAAGACTTACTTGAGCTCGAATCATTGCACGCAACACATCCCGTTCATTTACTAGAAATTTCTTAAAAAAATATCTTTTCTTATGAAAATCTACCAAACCTTCAGTTTGAGTTCAGACACAACCGATAGTATGCCCGAATCCTTCAAACCAAGGCTCTAATCCCAACTTCTAACATCCTAAAAGTTTTAGTTAAAAATTTTGTTTTTACACCATTCTCCAATAAGCGTATCAAAACAACTAAAAGTGTATCATAATGAAAATAACATCAGAGTACAAAATCACAAAATCACGTAATACGGAAAACATGGGTGGATGCAGTGCGATCATGTCGGACCCTTCTTTTTTGAGCTAGAAGTACCGGAAACACAAATTGAAACTGTAAGCTCAAAGCTTAGTGAGCACCCCTGAAATACCCCATACCATATATACATAAAAGTCAAAGCATAAGTGGGTTTATTTCATCCCTTTCGGTCTCTTTCAACCAGTAATGGGTCTATTTCAACCCCTTCGGTCTCTTTCAACCGGTACTGGGTATATTTCACCGCCTTCAGTCTCTTCCAAACAATGTCAGGTCTATTTCACCCCTACAATTAGCATACAGTCGTAACAACAAGATTTACAAAGATAAGAAGCACATACAAGCATAACAGGAAATTGTCAAAAAGACAACTACCAATCTTTAAACATAATTCAGTGGGTCGGCATTGGTGCCTTAGATCCACAAGTATAGTGAAGGAAACTCACCTCGTAAAGTAGCTCAAAAGTCAACACGCTCTCAAAATCCCACAACAGATACTAGATGCCACCTAGATAATCATATAAGGCGAGCCCTTAATCTTTCTACCAAGACATTAATAACTGAACAACAACCACAAGTTAAAATTCAACTACCAAGGTCAACGGTCAAAGTCAATAGCTGATGTTGACTCCAGCCGATCACCTCGACGTGGTGTTCCTTGGCCATGTCATGGTTCACATACGACCAAATAGGCAGGAAAATCCTAGCCGCCATGCCGTAGTGAACTAGGACCACGTCATGGTTGCCGAGGTTCCAACAGCTTAATGCATTAAGCTGTTTTCTTCGATTCCAAGAACCCCAAAGCTCAAATATAGTACAAAATGTGATCTAAAAGGATAAAGTTTCCAACTTTATCCCTTAGGACCACTCCATAGGTCCAAAACCTAAGTCCTAAAAGGCTTAATAATACAAGACTTAACCAATAAGCACTCAATTCATAAAGTCCAAAGCCCATCCTTTCCAGAAGTGATTCTAGCACCAAAACTAACCTAAAAGTCGATGTTCTATAGACATGCATACCCAATTCATGTCTTGAACCCATATTAGGTCAAGATGAGGGTTTATGACCTAAATTTCATGCATGGCTTGAAAATCTAACCAAACTCCGGATCCAAGGCACACATTATACCAAATGTCCCATAGATTCATAAAGTTGCAAACATTATGAGTTCTCATCACCCCAACAAGCAAGAACAAAAATTTAATGGGACAAAACTCAAGATCTATGAACCTAACATGATAAAAATCGAGTCTTGGACACTTACAAAGGTCAAGAAGAGTGCTAAGGTAAAGAATATATACTTGCTTGCTTGATCTATGCTTCTTTCTTCCCCCTTTTTCCTTCTTTAGCTTCAAAGCTACCAAAACTAGCTCAATAATGGAGGAAAGTGATTAGGGTTTCTTTGGGGCTTCAGGGAAATGATGGAGGCTGAGGATGAGCAAACCCAAGCCTCATCATTTCTTTAAATAAGGAGCAAAACCCGGGAAATAGGGTTTGCATGCCAGCCGCCACAATGTCGTGGCCAATGTTGCCATGTCGTGATGATTTTGATAAACACACGACCCATTTTCACCACGCCACGTCGTGGTGATGCCTCCACCACACTATGTTAATCTCAAAATGATAGTTTTAATTGCAAATGAAGTACCTTAAGATCCTGGCTTTACTAATTATCTAATAACTCTTACAACACATGCAAAAATTGAGATGTGTCTAATGGATGTAGTTACCGTCTATTTATCTGGTTCACTTGAGAATTATATTTATATGAAAATCCGACAAGGGTTTAAGGTTCCATAAGCACAAACTTCTAATTCTCAAGAAATTTATTCTGTAAAAAATAATAAATCGTTGAATGGATGAAAGCAATCTGGCCATATGTGGTTTAATTACTTAAGTACATTTTTATTAAAAGATGCTACAAAAATGATCTTATAATTAGCTCATCTGTATTCATAAAAAAGATTTGGATAATAATTTTTCATAACTGTTTATGTAGGTGATTTGAACCTTATAGGAACTCTTGTGGAGTTGGAAAAGGTAACTTCTTGCTTGAAAGAAAAATTCAAAATGAAAGATCTTGGTAAAACGAAATTTTGTTTGGGTCTACAAATTGTGCACACAAAATGTGGAATTTATATGCATCAATCAAATTATCTTTAAAATGTGCTAAAAGGTTTTATATGGATAACTCACATCCATTGAGTAACCCGATGGTGGTAAGGCACTTAGATGCCAAAAGGACCAATTTCAGTCTTGTAAAAAACATGAAAAACTTATAGGTCCTGAAGTACCATATCGTAGTTCTATTTAGCACTAATGTATTTTGCTAATAATGCAAGACCTTATATATCTTTTTTCTATGAACTTATTAGAAAAATATAGTTCTTGCCCAACAAGAAGACACTGGAATGGAGCCAAACACATTCTTCGATATCTCTGTGGTACAATAGACATGGGCTTATACTATTCCAATTCATCAAATGCGGAACTAATCAAATGATGCAGATGTCATATATTTATCTGATATAAACAAAGCTCGATCCCAAACAAGTTATTTATTTCCTGGTGGAGGTACAACAATTTCTTGGCGTTCTGTTAAACAAACCTTAGTCATTGCTTATTCTAACCATGCAGGAATTATAGCAATTCTTAAGGGAAGCGGTGAATGTATTTGGTTAAAAAATTTAACTCACCATATTTACGAAAATTATGGTCTTACTTCTAACAGGGAGTTCTAACCATACTATATGAAGATAATGTGGTTTGTATCACCCAATTCAAAGAAGTTTTTATCAAAGGAGACAGAACCAAACATATATCACCAAAGTTCTTTTTTACACATGATCTTTAAAAAGAGAGTGACATCAAAATCCAGAAAATTCAATCAAGTAACAACTTGGACGATTTGTTCACTAAAGCACTTACTACATCAAATTTTGAAAAGATGGTATGAAACATTGATATGGGGTGCTTCAAGGAAATCAAGTAATGTGTCCATCAGGGGGAGTTGGAAACATATTGTACTCTTTTTCTTAGCTAAGTTTTTCCCACTGCGTTTTCTTAGCAAGGATTTTAACGAGGCAATTATTTCCAATGTATATTATTAATCATGTATTCTGATGAGTTATTAATTAACTCTTTGATCGATTAGATCTTTGTAACAGGTAAGAGATGAACGTAAAACAGTAAACAAAACACAATTATGAATCAATATGTGTCGAATGATTAGATTACTTGATCCTCAGCAGAGCTCGACTAAGAACTTCCACTGTAGAGGATTCTAGGGTTACAAAATAAGAACGATAAATAATTTGAGCAATACTTCTCTAATCGTTTCTAATTATCTGCTAATCATCATGTTCTAGGATGCATGCAAGCATCTATTTATACTAAACCCTACAAAACTCACGGATGGACAGGCCCATACCGGAGATATGTATTGGACTAGCTAACGAGCCCAATAGACGCAACACTATATACGACCCAACAATCTCCCCCTTTGCGTTAAATTAGAGTGAGACTACTTCTTCTTCTTGCTTGGGCCAGCAGCGGGAACCTTCTTTGTTGTATCAAACAGACGTGAGATAAGAGCAAGGATAGTCTGTCTGAACCGAATGTACCATTGAATTATATCATCAAAGGACTTTACATCATCGGCTGTGTTCTGCTTGCATCGATGGATGATCCCTAGAACGTGTTCCAAACAGGCAGTGGTGTAGAGATGTTTGTCTGCCAAGGCGAAAAGACATTTCTGCCCTTCGTTCCTGGTAAACATGATGGAGTTTCTCTTTGGGTCAATCTTCCCCATCTGCATCATGTTGAGATCACTGGCAAATCCAACAGGAGATATGGTAGGCTTCTTCTTAAATATGCTCGCTATCTCCTGATCCATCAAAGCAACTTCCATGACATAGCAAACAAGCATCCTCTTAAAGTGGTCAATGATCGGACCATATTCAGCTTCGTTTGTAAGAAGAATGTTGTGCAAGATAATCCAGTCATGGGGATTAAGGTTGGGAAGATATGTAAGTGAGATGGCATGTTCGGTCTTAGCAGATCCCCGTAGTACCTTGAACCGAACGTTGGTGAAGTTACCTTCCCTGAACGGCTTTAGGACCCGAACATTGACAATTTTCTGAGCGCTCCAAGTTTGGTATTGGGGTTGAGCTGCCCTCAGATAAAATTCTACTAAGTCCCGATCAACCTGTGAATGAGGATGAGGGAACTCTGCAATGTTGGCAAAGGCATCAAAAACAAACACCTTTCGGGTCAGTGACATGTCGAACTGAGAGTCGATAGTGTTAGAACGATCTAAAGAGATCACAGGTTCTAGCCACAAGATACTTGGTGTTTCGATGGCTTCTTTAATCAGCTTCTCAAGAGTCCACGGAGGAAAAAGAGTTTTCCTGCTCTCGAGAAGGTCGCGGGCTTCTTTCTGTCTTCTTTCGGCTTCTTCAGCCTCTCTAGCCACACGAGCATTAATGTTAGCCTCGTTGTTTCGACTTTGCCTTTTCAGAATGTCGGCAATCGTCTTTTTATCATCTTCATCACTCTCCTCAACAATTTTTTTGCCTTTGTCTTTCACACCAGAACCGGAGGCTTGGCCTACTGGAGGAGGTTCGGTTGTGTGTGTTGCTGTTGAAGAAGGAGGTGGTTGAGACATATTCACTTTTTCTCCTCCTTGTTTCAGAATGGACACGAAATCAAATAACCCCTCAATTTTGCTGAGTAGAGAGAGGGCGGGAGCGAGCTTCTCTGCAAGGTCACGCCTAACAGAATAGTTAAGGATTGGATCATATGCTTCAAGGATGTTTGAGATTGATGAGTGGACATCCGAAACACACGATTTAACAACCTCTCTTTCAGATCGAAGAGACTCAATCTCCTGTTGAGAGTTGGAGAGTTGAATGCCCTTGACCTTCAGAGCGGTAGTCTTCCTTGCGAGAGCATCCATGAGAGAGTTCTCGGCAGCTAAGTCTTCTTGAAGCTTGGAGAGACGTTCCTCAATGGTTGTTCGGAAAGCTGAATTATCGTTAGAAATGGTTTGACAAAGTGTAGCAAACGACTTCAGCTCTGATGCGACTGAGTTAGCCAGCTGGATGACAATTGGTTCCAGCTTTGTCGAGGTGGCTTCAGCGGCTTCCTATAAGGATTTCAATAAGGAAGAAGCATCAGTGAATAGTTTATCGACTTTTTTGGTTGCTACCTCACATCCTTCGGTTGAGGCGTCAATAGCTGCAGTGGCGGAATCGATAGAAACTTGATGAGCTTTGGAGAAAGCTTCAACAATTTTCTGAATGGCAGCTTCAGATATGGAGGACTGAGATGTGGAAGACGAAGCGATGAGCGAATCTATTTTGTCATGTAGCTCCTTGAGATGCCTCTTTGTGACAGCAGCATCGTCATCGTCGTCACTTTGAACTTGAAACGGATTGTAATAGACCGAATCAAAAGTCATATTCTCCCCGCCAAGGAGTGGTTCTTCATCCTTTGATGCATAAGCAGGAGAAGATGGTGGTGGTGAAACTGGACGCTCGGTAGTAGTGGTAGTAGTAGGTTCGGGTTGGGTGGTGTGTTCGGTTGTTGGTGTGGGTTCGGGTGCTGAGGTGGATTTTGGTGCGTCAGTATGAACCCCCGTATCAGATACGTTGGTTCTAACATCTGCAGTGGTAGTGGTTGTTGCTTCGGTAAAGATTGGAGGTGGTATTGGGATGGAAGTAGGTGGTATTTGAGTGGTGGAGGTTATGGGGGGAATAGAAAAAGGAATTGGAACTGGTGGAGAGGAAATTGGAGAAGTAGAGATGTGAATTTCTGGTGTAGGCGAACGTGGTGGAGTGTTACCACGTTGAGATCCATCTGAATCAGAACCCTCGTCCTCAGAATCGCTTGAGGATGAAGCGATGACCAGTTTACGTCTCGTTTGGGTTTTTCTCCTCTTCTGCGGTGGAGACTGGGCAGCCTTAGTGGTTTTCCTTTTCTTGGGAGATGGGCCTTTTGCTCCGTTTGCCACTTGTTTTCCCTTATCAGCCTTCTTTCCTCTAGGAGCAGGCTTGTCAGCGTCATGAATCGATTTCAGCATCTCTGGAGTAATATCCCTCGGACCAGAACGTTTGAACTCCTTGTACGTTCTGATAATCTGGCTGTCAGCAGGAACATCTCCATACATCGTTTCAGGGATAGACCCGTTGAAGGGAAATTTTGAAGCATCCGACACAATAATCTTCGTGGTATGGAAAGTACCAATCGAAGACATTGGAGCACCAGCCACAATGAAAACGTGGTACTTGTCCATCACCCATTTAGTGACAATAGACCATAACCTGGCATAAGAAATCTCTGAGTGTTGAGAAGTACAAGAGAGACTCTGAATGAGTTGTTGCCATAGGACCGACCCGTAGTCCATGTTGATGCCATTGTAGATCCCGTACATGATTGAGAGAAACAAACGACTTGCCCCATCGGATTCAGCACTTCGTTCAGATAAGCCCTTGAAAAGAACAGTGAACATCCCATTCCACTGATGGGGCAGGCACGACTTTTTGAATTTCGTGACTATAGTGAGCACCTCAGTGTACCCCATGTTGTAGAACATGTTGAACAGATGACCCATATGAATGGTTTCAGGATTAACCCTCGAAGAATCAGGTTCAAACCCTAACAGCGTACAAAACCTTTGCTTAGAAATCGACGCCTTGTGCTCAAAGACATCGAAGAAAATTTTGTCGACAACCTTGTCGTAGTGAGCCATAGCAAAAATTTGTGACAGGAACTCCATTGGAAGAGCTCAGCCCTGGTAAGAGCAGGAGCGATTGGCGAGAACTTCAGGTATTCGATGATGGGAAACATGAACACGTCATATGCCTGAGGAGTAAGATCAATGATCAAACTCTGTTGGGGACGAATGGGCAAGATGTGAGAAGTTGTGTGAACAGATGAAGAATCTGCCATTGTTGAGATAAAGGTGGGAGAGATGATGAACAGTAGAGGGTTAGAGGAATTTCTTGCTCGCTGGGAATATAGGTGCAGTAAAGAGGTAAACGGTGGATCACATTGCCTTTTATACTGTGGGTAAAGGAGAGAGAAAAATCTTTCCCAAATCTTCGATTGAAAAACGAAGGGTTTTTCGGAGGTGACTGACGCGTGACAGTTGGGTGTGCCGAAGATCACGCAGGAGAGAGAGTGTCAGTCCCTAATCACACGCCTTCCCATCAGGCGCCGTTTGGATATGAAACGGTTCCTATTCGCATGCTTTTCCCTCTTGCGCCGTTTGAAATCAAATCGATTGGACTCCCGCCTGAGTCATCATTTCGTCATCTTATCCCTTTAGAGATTAACGGCATCTTTAAAGTAAAATCCCCACGTGGATCAATATTAACCACAACCTTTTATAACAACCAATCCAATTAAAATTCCTTAGAATTAATGAAACCAGAATTTTGGAAAATCAAAAAGATTTTCGTGCTGAGTGTGTAAAAGAAAAAGAAATAAAGCAACACTTTTGAGGGATTATGTGATGTCAATAAAGACACGAAACAATGGATCCTGGGCACGAATCTCTTCCTTCAAAGTCAAGAGAGACTTTAAAGTGTTTGTGTGGTTTCCCGTTGAATAACGATCAGACACTTATTAAGAAGTGTTGAAAGGCTTCTTTTAATTAGGTTTATGGGGTGGCTTTCGCTTCGATTCATAATTCCTGATCTTGATATAAGATAGAAATCGAACGAAGTACTTGTGAGACCAGTGTAGTCTGTTGAACAAGTAGGTTGGAGATAATTTAAGTAGCAAGGTACACTAATATATATGAAATCTCAAAAAAAATTAAAACTGGATCCCAAGGGAAGAAATGTTATTGGATTTAACAATTTCATAGGAATCACTCAAAAGAAAAATAGAGATTTCATGTGGTACCCCATGGATAAGTTCGTCAATTCATTAGTGAAAGCTAGAGCAAGTTGATTGTTCACCGTCAATGCATAGCAGGTATTGAATTTTGGGTTTCACTAAGCACGTAGTGACACGAAGCTAAGATCATGAACACAGAAATTGTGTAACCATAAAACTCAGTGGTAATGTCTGAGAGTCTTAAGGGTTACGTTTGTGAAGCGAATGAGATGGAGAAAAGTAATGTAGATGGTGTAAAGAAACCTAAAGTACCTCTGCTATGAAAAATAGGGACTAAGCAGAAAACTCTTATCTCATGTGAGAAGAGAGTTAGGTAGCTCATGATTAGAATAAATATGAGAGCCTAATTGGGAAGACAGGGTTTGTTTGTACCAAGTCAGTAAGGCTTTTATTCAGAATCAGATGAGGCTTTGGACACATACAACAACATGCTTCTAGGGACACTTAGCTAGTGAAATAAGTTACCCACAATGAAATAAAAAAATAAAAGCCAAAATAAAATAAATAAATAAAATATTTTTGGAGTTTTTGAATTTACAAAAGAAAAAGAAAAAAAATATTTTTGGAATCTTTGATCGAAATAAATAAGACATAAAAAAATAAAAACAAAAAACAAAAAAAATGGTTTTGGAATTTAAAAAAAAAAATAAGACATAAAAAAAATGTATACAAAAAAATGTTGGAACCGAACCCGAGCGTTCGGTTTATTTCGGTTGAGAAAACTTTGGAACCGAACCTGAGCGTTCGGTCTATTTCGGGTGAGAAAAATTTTGTAACCGAACCCGAACGTTCGGTCTATTTCAGTTGCCAAAAAAAATAATATTGAAAAAGAAAAGAACTTTGACAATAAGAAAAAAAATTTGGAAAAATAATACAGAAGATTTACAACCAAGGAAACTACCATTGAGTGATAAACGAAGATCAGATGATGCAACCGAACCCGAGCGTTCGGTCTATTTCGGTACACTAGAGCAAGACCCGAACCCGAGCATTCGGTCCATTTCGGCATACAAGAGACCCGAACCCGATCGTTTGGTCTATTTCGCTTCTTACTTTTGATCTTGAGAGGTAATTTTTGGTACTGACTCCGATTCCATCATTCCTAGCCCTTGTAGAATTTTGTTGAAAGAAGCTTCAGGAAGAGCTTTGGTGAAGATGTCAGCCAGTTGATCAGTGGTTCGAACAAAATGAATTTCGACGTTCCCATCTTCCACATGATCCTTAATGAAGTGATACCTCAGTGCTATATGCTTGGTCTTGGAGTGTTGCACTGGGTTATGACAGATCCTAATTGCACTCTCAGAGTCGCAATATAGTGGGATCTTTTTCATATTGAGTCCATAGTCCCGGAGCTGGCTTTGGATCCAAATCACTTGAGATGTACAGGAGGCAGCTGCGATGTATTCTGCTTCAGCTATAGACAGAGATACACAAGTCTGTTTCTTAGATTGCCAGCTAACCAACTTGCCGTCAAGGAATTGGCAGCCTCCTGTGGTGCTTTTCCTGTCTAGTCCACAACCTCCAAGGTCTGCATCTGAGTAGGCTTGAACGAAGAAACCTGAGTTTGATGGATACCATAAACCGAGAGAGGTAGTTCGTTTTAGATACCGGAGTATGTTCTTCACTGCAAGCATATGAGGTTCACCAAGATTCGCCTGAAATCTAGCACAATAACAAACAGAAAACATTATATCAGGCCTGCTAGCAGTAAGGTACATTAAAGAACCGATCATCTGGCGATATAGCGTAATATCGACTGCTAGTTTATCCAAGGATGGAGTGAGCTTGGTGCCGAACGCCATTGGAACTTTAACCTTTGAGTCTCCCATCATGCCGAATTTGGCAAGGAGAGTCTTGGTGTATGCTTCCTGGTTAATAAAGATGCCTTCGGGTCCCTGTCTAATATTTAAACCAAGGAAAAAGTTAATTGGACCCATTGAGCTCATTTCAAATTTAGTCTCCATCAGCTTTCCGAATTCAGCTGTTAAGCTAGGATTCGTTGAGCCAAAGATGATATCATCGACATAGATTTGAACAATCATAAGGTGGTTACCTTCCTTCTTACGAAAGAAGGTTGGGTCAACCAAACCTTGTTTGAATTTGGACATATTTAAAAACTTGGTTAGCGTTTCATACCATGCTCTAGGTGCTTGTTTCAGACCATAAACCGATTTGTCCAGAATATAGCAGTGATTGGGGTATTTTTCATTCACGAATCCCGTAGGTTGCTCCACGTACACCGTTTCTTCAAGTTCTCCATTTAGAAATGCACACTTTACGTCTATTTGGTAGACCTCAAAGTTCTTGTGTGCAGTATAGGCAAGAAATATTCGAACAGATTCCAGCCTAGCTACAGGAGCAACAGTTTCTTCATAATCGTTTCCTTCCTCCTGGCAGTATCCTTTCACAACTAGACGAGCTTTGTTTCTTATTACATTGCCTTCATTATCCATTTTATTTCTGAAGACCCATTTAAGACCAACAACCGAGGCATCTTCAGGAGTTGGAATGAGGCGCCAAACCTTATTCCTTTCAAACTCATTAAGTTCGTCTTGCATAGTTTGAACCCAATCAGAGTGATCAAGAGCAGTGTTTACTGTCTTAGGTTCAACTTTTGAGACGAAAGAGTTAAACATGCAGAACTCTACTTTTGAGAATAAAGAAGTTTGTTTTGCCTTCAGTTGAGATCGGGTCAAGACCTTTTCAGAGACATTACCCACAACCTGGAAAACAGGATGATCTCTAGTCCATTTGACAAGAGGAGGGTAATTTGGATCATAGGATGGATCTAATTCAGCATTTACCATTTCTTCTAATTCAGATTGACTGTCATCGTCATAAAACATATCGGCATTCTCCCCCTCGACTGATGAGCTTTCAGGTGTATCTTGACTTACCGATGCTACAGGAGTTTGGGTGCATTTGAGCTTTCAGGTGTATCTTGACTTTCCGGTGCTACAGGAGTTTCGGGTGCATTTGAGCTTTCGGTAACTACAGTACCTTCGGGTGCAGTAGAACTTTCGGGAGCTACAGTACCTTTGGGTGCAGTAGAGCTTTCGGGAGCAGATGGAGAAGAGTTCTCCCCCTCAACTTGTGAACTCGGCTGTTTTGAAGAAGATGTATTCTCCCCCTCAACTGAAGCAGTGTGCTGAGAAGGTTTATTTGGAACTGATTCTCCTTCACTCAGTCGTTTGGCAGCGTCATCGATGATTTGCTTCAAATGGTCAACTTTTTTGTCTGCTGCATTGGCTTCTGAGAGAGTAGCCTTCTCCGGTTCATCGAATAACTCCACAAACTGCTCAAACAAATTTGCAATCGAGGCTGTGACTTGGCCTGTTTGAGAGAAAATTTCTCCAACTGTTTCTTCCATGGCCTTCAGCTTCTTGACATGGCTGTCATCGAAAGTCACATAATATGTCTCTTCAATCTTCCTCGAACGCTTGTTTAAAACCTGGTATGCTTTCGAAGCGAGAGAGTATCCCAGAAAAATCCCTTCATGGGCTTTAACATCGAACTTGTTACGATGTTCTTTAGAATTGAAGATAAAGCATCGTGAGCCGAATACATGGAAGAATTTGACGTTTGGCTTCCTGTTGTTGATGATCTCATAAGGAGTAAGAGTGAAACGCTTATTGAGGTAGGACCTATTCTGCGTAAAACAAGCTGCAACAATAGCATCAGCCCAGAAATATAGAGGTAGAGAAGCGAAACTTAGCATGGTTCGGGCCGCCTCACACAAAGATCGGTTTCGTCTTTCGACAATCCCGTTTTGTTGAGGGGTGTAGGGAGCTGAGAAGTTGTGACTGGTTCCTTTTTCTGCTAAAAAGTCTTCTAATTCTTTATTCTTGAACTCCAGCCCATTGTCACTTCTGATGTTGCGAACGACTTTCCTTAGCTGCACTTCAACGTACTTGATAAACATCTTTAGCTTGAGAGTTGCCTCAGATTTGTGCTTCAGAAAGAACACCCATTTAAAACGTGAAAAGTCATCAACAATAACAAGAATATACTTGCTACCGCCAATGCTTTCGATAGAAGATGGACCACACAAGTCAATATGAATCAACTCAAGTGGTTCAACGACTTTAGTGTTTATAATGGATGGGTGACTTTGACGACTCTGCTTCCCCATTTCACATGCAGCACACAAATGTTCTCGATCAAACTTGAGCAATGGAAGACCCCTAACATGACCTCCGGTGACAAGTTTGTTGATATCCTTGAAGTTGAGATGAGAGAGCCTTCAGTGCCACAACCAGCTTTCGCCAGAATGTGCTTTGCATAATAGACAGATAGCTGGATTTCCTTTGATGGGTTTGAGATTGAGAGGAAACATTTCGCCTTTGCACTCCGATTTGAGAATTACTCTTTTTGTTTTCTTCTCTATTATCTCCGAACCCTCATCATCAAACGAAACTTTAAGATCGGTACCACCAACAAGTTGAGATACACTGATGAGGTTATGTTGTAGTCCTTCAACGTATGCAACCTTTCTAATCATGAAGTCTCCATTTGTGATCATCCCATAACCTTTTATTGTGCCATATGAGTTGTTCCCAAATTTGACATTCCCGCCGTTTGGAAAGATCGAAATTCCCTCAGCTCTTCCTTCCTTCCTGTCATGTGACGTGAGCAGCCACTGTCAATATACAATTCTTCGTCGAACTGCTCATCACCGATAACCTGCAAAAATCAAGCAGATTTAGGAACCCAAAGTTTCTTGGGTCCACGTGAGCCTTTCACAGGAACAGGAATAGTAAGAGAAATGTCAACAAGATATGTTCTTTTTATTAAAGTTGTTTCATCTTTCTTCTTAATAGTGAAAACTTTAATTTTGTTGGGATTTGTTACAGTCGGTTTGGATTCAGGTTTAGGCGTTTGGGGCTTGGAATGTTTTTGATCGTTCTTGACTGAGGAAACCTTCGATTTTCCTTTCAAATCTGTTGAAGATTTTGGATTTTGAGTTTGAACATAATTGGATTTAGAATGGGGTTGAGAAGAATTAGAACAAGAGAATTTAGACTGAGAAGTTTTCTTGACTTGAGGTTCTAAGGGACCCTTTTGTTTTTGGTCATTAGTTAGACCAAACCTTGAACCTTGGTAGCTTTTGCTCTCGGAACCGAACCTATGCTTTCGGTGGCTGGCGTTCTCTGAACCGAACCTTTCCCTTCGGTTGTTATTCCTTTCAGAACCAAACCTGTCCTTTTGGTTACTTTCTTGCGGTCTGACAGCACTTTTCTCTGACTTTGAATTTCTATCATGATAAGAAAAATGGGCGTTTTGAGATTGCCAAAACTGTTTTCGTTCTGAGAGATTCTTTTTGTATCTCAGATTTCTTTGCTGCTTTTGATCCTTCACTTGCTTCGGCTGTCTGTGGATGTTGGCTTTTTGCTTTTGCTTCCTGTCAGCCGGTTCACTTTGAACTGATGATGTTTTGCTTGAAGGAGTGACTTCTTCTATAGGAACTTCTTTTGTACCACTAGTACTTGGCACATCGAAGTTGTCAGGCTTGTTAAGTGGCTCTGGCACATATCTGCCTTTGGTTTTCCATGACGTCCGCTCTGACAGACCAACGGTTTCATCAGCGTTATCTATAGGAGCAGACCAGAAAAATTCATCACAGCCATCTGCATTATCTTCGTTTACTATGGTCGTGAGTTCGGTTGTCTGATGTTCGGTTACTCCTGTGACCTTATACACCTGATTTGGTGTTGTTCTCACCTTTTGGTACACAACAGCCTTTTCTTCTAGAATCGGGGACTTATTTTGGGACAAACGAGCAAACTCCACAGAATTTTCGGAAATAAGATTTTTGTGGTTTTCGGGTTCGCTCTTGACAAACTTAGAACAGTCGACTTCATCCTCTACAGAAATTTCACTCATATCATCATCCTCATTGAGCTCAGAAGCGTTTTCAACATCAATTTTATTTTCTGAGCTCAAGTTGGCATTCAATGAGTCAAACTTTTGTATGGTTTCGGTCCTTAGTTTCAGTTTATCGTTTTCATCCAAAATGTTTTTCAGCATGTCCTTATGGTCCTTGGACTTTATAAAAGATTCAATTTTGTCCAGACCATACATATAAGTCGGATTCACATCATCAGACGAAACTACACTTTCACAATTATATGCTTTAGCGTCGATTTCATCTTCCTTAAATTCAAGGAAGGGCAAAATCATGCGATGAATTTTTTGCCCTATTTCACAGTTCAGATGAAGTTGAGTGATGTTAGCATAAAGACGTTTAGCAATTAAACAAAAGACATTTCTTTGTTTCAAAAGTTTTAAATTGTCTCTTTGCAAATAAATGTTTTCATCTTTGGATTTAATTAGCTTCGACTCCTTCAGCTCTATCCACATCCTCCGTTCCTCACTCTTGGAAGACACCCTGCTTATTTGGTCAGTTAGGTTAGAATTGGTGACCCGTGTTTGAGTTAAACTACTATCTAGATTTGAGATTCTTGAATTTAAGCCTTTTAATTCTTTTTCATACGAATTTTGTGGGACTTTGAATGAAACAAAAATGGATTGTACCTTCTTGATCAATTCATCTAGCTCATTGATCTGCACACTGAGAGGTTTTGCTGTGAAGCATAGGTCCTTTCGCTCCTTGGTGTCTTCATTCCCACCATCCGTATTGTATCCCCTCATTTGAGATACATCTGTCACCATCAAACACTTCCCACCGCTTTCTTCACCTCTTGCAACGTATGCCTTTCCATGAGATGGCTTCCTGACCTCATCATCCTCTGAGTCGGTTGACCAGACCTGCACGCCACCGAACTCATCATCCGCTGCTGAACCCTGCACAATTAAAGCATTCATTGCAGGGTTAGATGTAGCTTTCTTTCTCTTGATATCTTCTAGCTTTTTCATCAACACAGCCTCTTCATATTTTTCCTCATCCTTCTCTGCCATTTTCTTTAGAACGTAGTCTTTGGCATAGTGGTTCTTTCCTCCATAGTAGTAGCAGTTCACACCTGAATCTCCTTCAACTTTCTCCTCTTTCTTTGGTTCCTCTATCTTCGGTTCTTCCCTAACCTTTTCAGAACTGTAGCTTCCCTGCCAATTTCGGTTCTTATTGGTAGGGAACCTTTTCTTAATGAACCTTTTTGGATTCGACACCATCATTGCATAGTCTTCAGAAGTAAGATCATAGTCTTCTAAGTTGAGATCTTCATCTTCTACCACACTTTTGCTTTTGGACAGGAGGGCCAAGGACCCTAAACTAGAGACCACATTTTTCTCTTGCAACACAATCTTTTCTTGGGATTTCAGAATCCCCACTAGCTTTGCCAATGAATAAGATTTAAATTGCTCATGAGCTTTAACAGTGGACACAACTGCTCTCCACTCGGATCTAAGGCCATTCAAAAAGGTTACTTTTTGTTCAATCAGCTTCCTTTTTATATCGTGTTTGATCATCTTGCTGAGAATATGATTGAAGCGATCAAACGTCTAAGTAACAGTTTCATCAGAATTCTGTTTGAATTCACCAAACTCAGACAAAAGTAAGGTCTGAATAGAATGCTCCAGATCTTCGTCTGTGGAATATAGCTCTCGCAGCCTATCCCAGATCTCTTTAGCAGTGCTTCATAAACTCACCAACCTGAATGTATCTTATTGAAGAGCGAATCGAATCAGTCTCAATGCTTTAATGTTGCATTGAAACTTTTCCTTTTCGTCTTGAGCAACATCCTTTACGTCCTTTAACAGATCATTATACTCTTTCTGAGTTTTAATGATTTTTGACGTTCCTGAGTGAGCAAACGGTCCATAAACGATTGCTTCCCAAATAAGGTATCCATTGTCTTCCGATCCGATGACATAATCTTCAAAGTGATGTGCCCAGACTTCGTAATCCTGGGTGTAAAGAATAGGAATCTTCGTCATTGATCCGATGCTGTTTGAGATATTGATGGGATTAGATTGTGACTCGTCCATGCTTGATCGTTTAACCTGTTTGAAAGATTAGACTTGTAATATTTAATATTAGGGCAAACAAATAAATGCTGAGTTACGTCAATTATGGAATGACGGCTCAATAAATATTAGTTAATGCGGAATAACCCTAATCGCAAACTCTTTCACAGAAAAGATGTGTATGAATTACACAGCCTCCTGCTCTGATACCAATTGATGAGTTATTAATTAACTCTTTGATCGATTAAATCTTTGTAACAGGTAAGAGATGAACGTAAAACAGTAAACAAAACACAATTATGAATCAATATGTGTCGAATGATTAGATTACTCGATACTCAGCAGAGCTCGACTAAGAACTTCCACTGTAGAGGATTCTAGGGTTACAAAATAAGAACGATAAATAATATGAGCAATACTTCTCTAATCGTTTCTAATTATCTGCTAATCATCATGTTCTAGGATGCATGCAAGCATCTATTTATACTAAACCCTACAAAACTCACAGATGGACAGGCCCATACCGGAGATATGTATTGGACTAGCTAACGAGCCCAATAGACGCAACACTATATACGGCCCAACATATTCTTTTTCCTTAATAAGGGTTATTTTCCCATGAGGTATTATATATTAAGGTTTTAACGAGACATGATACAATCATCATTCAAGGGACTGTTATGAAATATTATTTTGTGAATGACCATTGGATTCCTTAGATTCTCTCATTTCTATCCATCATTAGTGACCATTATAACAAACATTATTATGAGATTTATGAGTGTAGTTATGTTTTTTTTTGAACCGGCAAATACAATTATATAATCTACACCTAATTTATGAGTGTAGTTATGTACTACTATAAAGTGCATTCATAACATAGTTCACATTTCATCTTCTTTTGTAAGTATAAATTGTATGTATTTTGTATTGTAAAAGTTGCTTGTTTTCACCACAAGTAATGGAATAAAGTCCTTTACAATCTTATTTCCTACTTTATTCTTTAACTTAGATTCACACTTTATAAAATATTGAATATAAAAAATCATAACTAAATTGGTTAAGGGTCGTGACATATAAACAAAGTGATTGGGTATCACTGATAAACCCATAGATCGACAATTGTTTTTCCAAAGTTACCAAAAACATATAGCATTTCATGTATATATGCCTATATTGACTTCCAGAATTACAGTGAATAATCTATTGTAGTTTAATGGGAAAATGACACATTAGCCTAACAATGTTTTTGGAAATTGTTGAATTAGTCCCTAAAGTTTTTTTTGATGCTTTATAGAGGCATAAAATTGATTTTGTCGGGTCTAAAAAGTCATTTTGAACATTGTGAAGGGGTAACCTGGTTACCCATTGCCACATAGAGATTGGGGGTGGACCCACAAGCTGTAGCTTAAAGCCTTCTTCACTTCCTCCATTTCTTCCATAGTCCGACATATTTTCAGTCTCATTATTTCCTTCTACTGACCTCTTTGTTTTTTCATCTTTCTTCACTTTCCAAACCTCCTGTCGAAGCTCGTGGTATATTTCATCTTTCTTCTCCTTCCAAACCTCTTGTATCTTAAATCCCTCTTCATCCCCTCCAATACCACCCTTTTTCTACCCGAATTTCACCATCGAATCTAACCACCATCACCTTCGTCGCCTTCCTGCAATAACCGATAAACCATTATAACCGTCATCTTCATCCACCATCACCCCCATACACAACCTTTGTAACATCTAACACTTTTCTCACTTGTTATCACTGAAAACAACAAACCTCCCCTCACATGTTTTCCTCAGTCGAGCCACTCCCCTACCGTGAATCTGCAAGAGCATAAAGACACCATAAAACCATACCTACTGCCTGTTCATCATCGCACCACCGACAACACACCATTAACCACTTACCTCCTTCACCTTGTCATACTACTTACATCACCGTTGCACATCAGCCATCGGTTTCACCTTGATCTCCAGCCAGAATTAGACCATCTTCCAACCACCTATGTCGACGACCTTCAACCACACCCTCTGTTTCGATTTTTTTACTTCAGAATCGAGTTTCAAGAAAGAAGAAGTTGAAGTAGGAGGCTAAGATTTTGGTTTTTGGCATTTGGGAAGGAATCGAGAATCAAGTATGACTAAGCAGGTCAACAAACACAAGTGGTTACGTGACATATTAAATCCGTTGTATTAGGTTAGGTCACGTGACCAAATAAACAAGTGAAGACCTATTTTGTTCTCTTATAAAGCACGAAAAAAAAACTTTAGGGACTGATTCGATAAATTTCAAAAACAGTGTTAGGGCTAATGTCATTTTCTCTAGTTTAATTGGCAAGGATGTATTGTTTTACTTGAAGGTCACAATTGATTTGAACAATGAGATTTTTTTTTTCAGAATTTAAACTTGAATTAGTTGCAACTTATTTATATATAAAAAACCTACTCTAATAAATAAAATCTTTTTTATCATATGTCATTTTTTCATTTATTTGGCTACAAGTCATTTTGTGGTTATTTTAGATTAATTTTTTTACACATGTCATTTTATGTTTTTTTTTTTCAGTTTATGAAATTTCACATAGTATTTAAATTTAATAATTATAATAAATATATAATAAATGGAAATCAATTTTATAGTCTAAATGATTATAATACCATGATCTAACACTGTGCATATAAATTTAAGTCTGGCCAAAATCATTGCTTTTCTTTTTTAAATTACATTAATTTGAACTTTGAAGCTAGGAGCCTCTTTTAGTCGTGCCCTAACCTGGAAAGTATTTAGACTTGCAAAGGTATATGTTGTTGCATCCTTCCGTTTACTCCCGTTTTCATTTGGCATAATTACAGGTTCTCGCTTCAAATGCTAGACCGCCAACCTAGGGATGAACATACGCGGGTACCCGCCTCGTTTGGCGAGAACCGGAACCGGCGGTTCCTAGAAATTTAGAACTGGAACCGGAACTACTTTAGGCAGTTCTTTAATGTTTGGAACCAGTCCCGGAACCGGCGGTTCCAGTTCCGGGAGCGGGTAACCTGGTCACATTAATTTTGTTAACTTTTTTCGAAAAAACCGCAATTTAGTTCGATCCAAATCAAATCAATTCGGACCAATATATTCTAAACCGGTCTAAGTAACACGCATTTATATATATATATATATATATATATATATATATATATATATATATATATATATATATATATATATATATATATATATATAAAAACCGATTCTGGCGGGTGCCCAACGAGTAGCGGTTCCGAAAAAACGAGAACCGGAATCGGAACCGCTTAAGGTGGTTCCATAACTTTAGGAACTGGAACCGGAATCGCTATTCCGAGGCGGTTCCGGTTCCAAAAGCGAGTACCCGGTTTCAAGGCGGTTCGCTTACATCATTCATATGGGATCCTCGGTTCATGAGAATGACGTTATGACATTTACCTATTATTGCGTTTGGTTCTTGTCAAAGAACAAGCTTAAACATAACTGCTACCACCACCAATTTTTTGCCTTTAGCCCCACCACTCACATACTCACATGGATGCCCAAAAACAACCATCACTTTCATATTATTCAACAAAAATAACATAGTTGTGAAATAATTAATTAATAGTAATCCTAAACATAAGGGCAACACATTACAACATCAACCTAAAATTAGGTTCTTCACCTTAAAAACCTAGTGAATAAAGCATTACCAAACATATCAATATATGGGTAGTTGCGTTTTAATTTATATTGATAAAACTTTTATTACACGAATAAAAATCAATATTCTCTCTGTCCTAAAATTATTGTCCATGTTTAACTTTTGAAATCCTTTCATGCCCAACTTTAACAAAATATAAATAGACAATATACAAATGTAATTTCATCAAATATCAATTCTACCTTAATAATTGTATACCCACAACAACCAAGATTTGGTTGTTCACCTTGAAAAGATATACGTACTAACATGTGACCTAGGTTCATATGTATTATGATTCTACGACTTATATATATATATATATATATATATATATATATATATATATATATATATATATATATATATATATATATATATATATAGGAGGGTTCAATTGAGAAAAAAAAGGTTGAGAATGGGAGAATCATTCTCAACCAATCAATTATTTTTGCCACGAAAGCCTCCAACATACCGGCGGAAATGAGAAAGGAATGCACATGTGTTTTCGAACAAAACATGTTTCCTTAAACTATGCTAAACATTACCTTAATATATACAAAAACATAGTTTTTTTGTTTTTTTTTTGTTATTTTAAGAAGCTATTTTTAACGAAAAATGATTTTAAATATATACCAAAATTCATGATTTTTTATTCTCTACAAATAGACATCCATATTGATATAGTTTTAAGATAAAATAAATTTTTTTTTTATATATTTTTAGCTATCGTTAATAATAAGTTAATAAAAATGAATAAAGTTTTTATTACAGTACATTCGTTATTCACTTATAAATAAAAACTATGATTAATTTTTTTTAGAATTTAAGTATCATTCATATATGAATATAGCATATACTAAACATAGTATATTCATATTTAAATATTAGACGATGCATTCAATTGTGAATATTACATAGTATATTCACTTGTGAATGTTAGATGATATATTAGATGATATTTTCATATGTGAATATTATATAGTATTACGTGGTATATCACATGGGAATAGTACATAATATACTCACTTGTGAATATTAGATCGTATATTCACTTACGAATAATAGTTGGTATATTCATATGTGAATATTGCACAGTATATTCATATATAAATATTACAAGGTGTTTTCAAAAATATATATAATTTTTATATGTTATTCACATATGAATAACATACAGACTTGCATATTTGTTTTGTGTTTTAATAGTCACATATTGATTCAGGTGAGAAAACGTATTCATATGTGAATATAACGTGATAATTTAGTTTATGCATTTCATCAAACAGTTGGAGTACATACAAGTTAACTTTTTTTAAAAATGTGATAAATATGATACTTTGACTATTTAAACCTTACAAATAGTAGATTGGTAGAGAAATATATGAAAATTTTCAAACAAAAAATTATTTGACCTTTTTCTAACCTTAATTTCGATGTTTTATTTGATGAACGATGTTGAATGAATGATACGAATTGAATTTTTTGTTGATTATCGATGATGTTGTTCTAATGATGTTGGGAGTATAATTAATCGTAGATGTTGAAGATATGTTCGTATTCAAGAAGAATTGAAGGTTGGATTGAAAGAGCAAAAGACGAATGAATTTCAACTGTTATCTAATTCTCTACACTTACGTATTTGTGATTGAAGGCTATTATATCATATTTACAAGTTTGCCACCGTGTCCTTTATGTTTAGAGGCTAATTAAATGAGTGGCTGAGAATGATTCCCCTATTTTATTTTCTCAACTGAACTCACCTCCCTCTCTCTCTCTCTCTCTCTCTCTATATATATATATATATATATATATATATATATATATATATATATATATATATAAAAGTGATTTTTCAATATGCGCCTTAAAGACACATATAAGAAACATTAATTGAAATATTAATTATAAAAATATTACCATAACTTGATAAATATTAATTATAAATAATATTCTTTATAATTAATGTATTTTATATTTAATTATGGTAATTTTACACATAATTAATGTTTATCACATTTAGTTATATTAATATTTTTATAATTAATATTTCAATTAATGTTTTTATATGTGCCCTTAGAGCACATAACTATACTATACTACTTAATAAATAAAAATCATTAATTGTCAAAATGATATATTTTTAGAATATGATTCGAACATGTCATGTGACATTTTTAAAAATTCATTCACATTTAATACTTTAAAACAAATATAAATATTAAATTGGGAAATGACTTAATAGAGTAATATATTTCTCACTTTGTACATATTTAGTCCTTCATTTTTTTCACATTTAGTTCTTAATATATTTTTTTCACATTTAGTGCTTAATATTTTTTTGTTGCAAAATAAGTTCTTGTATACACATTCAGTACTTATGGTCAATTTCTTTAGGTTTTCTCACGTCATCCTATGTGGGACAACCATTAATGAGGTGTTTGAGGTTATTGATGCTTACGTCCATCGCGGCCTCGACTCTTTGGTTGCTTAGGTCTTGTGGTTTGGCTTAGGTATTTTCTTCTGAATGTCGTAACTTTTTCATACGATCTCAAATTTTAATGATCTTTATATTTAAACGTTAGTATTTGAGTCTACTACAACTTTCGTTAAGATTAATCCTGTCAAAAAGTAATATATTTTTACTTACGATTTTATGAAAAAAAAAACATTCATAAAAAACGCATGGAGATAACGATCGTAAGTACATATATATTACTTTTTATAAGGAGTAATTTGAGCAAAAGTTGTAGTAGACTCAAATACGAACGTGTGGATATATAGATCATTAGAATCAGAGATCATATGAAGAAGTTACGACATTCAAAGCACACAACCTAAGCTAAACCACAAGACCTATGCAACCAAGCAATCGAGGCTGAGGTGGCTCTAAGCATCAACAACCCCAAGTACCTCATTAATGAGTGTCTACTGTAGGATGTCGTGAGAAAACCTATAGAAATAGATCATAAGTACTTAATGTGTACAAAAACAACAAGGACTTATTTTGCAACAAAAAAATATTAAGGATTAAATGTGAGAAAATATTAAGGAGTAAATGTGTACAAATTGATAAATATACTACCCTATTAAGTCATTTTTGTTGGCTTACCTGGAGTAAACGGTTATAAGTACAAAATGTGTACAATTTAACAAGTTGAAAGGGTAAACCTAGAGGACAAAAAATTCAGTGACCAAATATGTACAAATCAAAAAATATATTACCTTTTTAAGGCATTATCCCTTTAAATGTTGAAATCATTAATCATTACATCTTACATACCCTATCTCTTATAAATAAATATAATATTGTCGTTATTTTTTTTTATCTCAAATGTCTATACCTTGAGCAAAAAACATTCACCTATTTTGAGCCATTAACTTCAAAGTTACAACTTAAGTCCTTGAAGTATTGATCTCTTGGTATATTTGGAAGGAATAATTCTACACAGTTCATATGGTAAAAACCGTTGAAATAACTAATTATTTTTTAGATCTATAAGATGTATATATATTTTTTTCTTTCATCAAAAGATAATAACGGATTTTTATTTATTTATATCGTATTATCTTAGAATCATCTTACCCATCTTCTGTTAAAAAATAAAAAAACAACATAAAATTATGAATCATTCAAGTATAATTTATTAAAGTACAATAGTATCCAACATCGAAATCATACCTCTATATAGTTTACGTTGGGTTTTTATTCAAAATTTGTTTCAAAAACATAAAGATGGCAACGAAAGACTTTGATTTTGAATAAAATAAAAATAGTTTTATTCCCACCAAAAGATCATTTTGCAATACTTATAAAGATTAATCATAACCAAAGAAGAAGAAAGTGAAACTACCTTTGAAGACTTTGGTTCCTTTTGACAATTAGGAAGTTAGCCAACTTGATAATATGTTAGTCTTCTTCTTGTAATAATAACACTCTTAAACCTTTAAGAATAAAAAAAGATTTTATTCTAAAGGAGAGTTCAAGTAAAGTATCAACTTCTTTCTACTTTGATATTAACACTTTAAGAGACAATCTAGGGAGAATATGGAGATGACAAGCATAAGTTTTCGTGGTTTACACTAGTGAAAGAAAAGAGAAAGCTAAACCTTTTAAGTCCTTACTTTAAGCCTTTATCCCATGTATCTTAGAACTTTAAGACCCATGATTTATCAAATCAAATAGCCATGCTTTCTAAGAGCTTGGTGTGTTGAATAAATTAATCAAAAACAAGTCTTCTTTCTTCTTTATGGTCTTCTTGAATATTTTACAAAAAGAAGAAGTTAGTCTTTATATAAAAACTCTTCTAATTTTTATAACTTTCAACACATATAAATCCATATAAGACAAAAAAACCTTTTGGTCCAAAGAAGATGTACATGACCTGATAAATCATACATTATGATATATTTTGATACTTATCATTAAAAATTAATATTTCCATGAAATAAATAATTTACAATTAATTACGATATATATATATATATATATATATATATATATATATATATATATATATATATATATGAAAAATCAAATTCTTATAAATAATATATTTTCATCAAGTTGTTAGTGTGACCCTTTAGGATCATATATTATCTAGAAATATCATTCTATAATGACTCTTGGGCATATAGATATTTCAATCTCCCACTTTCACAAGATTCGTCATAGATTGATATATATATATATATATATATATATATATATATATATATATATATATATATATATACAGTGGTGAATGTTTAGCAATATTTCACTGCCCCTAGTAATATATGATTTAGTGTCAGTCTATCAACATCAAATTCCCAAAAGCTCAAAGCCTCAATTGATGTATAAGGTAAGTTTATCAATTATCTCTTTGTAGTTTAACTTTGGGTAACGCACGTTAGATGTCTAACTCTCAACACATAAGAGGAAAAAATCTCATATTGACTACATAAGCCTCTTGCATAGTTTACACCATACCTGAAAATAACTTTTATAACTGCCTGGTTAAAGATCAACAATTGACCATATCAAAGCACAAAACTCCCTAAACTTAAGGCCCACTATGTATCTCAAGTGTTAAGGATACAAATACAAGGATACAAAGACAATACCTTTTAATCAAGTATAACTCATAACTGCGATCTATGAGTTGATCTTGATTCGGGTCCGTTCAATACTAATTCTCTAACAAGTACATATGAAAATTAGCTACAACCAATTGCCTACTTTCATCTAGTCAGAGTCAACTAATCCAATTCATATTAGTCTTACTTCGTAATTGCTCCTATAATTCTAACCGACTATGAACATTTAGAATAATAAGATTATTCATGGTTTAAACATGTTAATATAGAACACAACAAGTATTGATGTGATGATCATATCCCAATATATGAAAACAATATATAATATGTTGTCATAATTTTCCAATATCCAAATACTAAATTCAAACCAAAATCTCATTTCTAGAATAATGAAGTCGTATAACTGAAGCATGACCAATTACACTTAGCTTAAAAGGAAAGACTTTATTAATGGTTCTGATGTCACATCCACAAAAATCACAATAAATTTAAACTTTTAAATTTAACCCAATTTCATAAAGTGTTTACAAATCATAGTTTTCAAAACATTTTCTGATCATCAGAGTCTCCCAAAATCATAAGTCATAAACAAGAGGATGTGTACGACCACACATTCGCCTTCCCGTAGTCATCTGAAGTACCTAAAACATAACCTAAAGCTGTAAGCCAACACTTAGTGAGTTCCCCCAAAGTACCAACATATAAACAGATAACATATAAAATAACTACATGTCGGGTCCAATCAACCATCGGGATGGAATACTCGTGGCCCAATCAACCTTCGGGTTGGAATGACAACATACTATGGGTCCAGTCAACCATCAGGTTGGAATACCCCACACCCAATCAACCAACGGGTTGGAATGCCAATATACAACGGGTCATCCCATCCTCGGGATGGAATACCCGCAGGCCCAATCAACCAGCGGGTTGGTATGCCCTGGCCTGTTGGCTTACACACAAAGCAGTAAAGCATCAATTGCCAACCAAATATGTGCACATATAACACATAAATATATAAATAGTCCACAAAAACTCAGATAGATCTACATATCACTAAGCATAATATCATAATATATTCCAGGTTACCAATCTAACAGATCAGTACAACACGATAACACACTATCACATAACATGATATCAAATCCAAAGGGTTGGCCTTGGTGCCTTCGACCTGCAAGTACAGTGAGGATAACTCACCTCACAAACTGAATAAAAGATGTTGAGGTCTCGACTCCGAATCTCAGATCTAACCGTCACCTAATCATCACAATGACCAAATCTCAAACAAAATCCCTAAATACCTAAAATACCCTTAGGTCAAACTTGGTCAAAGTTATCATGTCGTCGCCAGGCGTTGGTCACGTCGTGACAGTGTACCCAGTCCGATTCCCACTTGACTCGACTCAAACTAGTCAACTCAGTCACATAAATCACCCCGAACAGGCATCATGACATGAGCACCCATTCTCACATCGTGAACTCAAAGGGTCCTAACAGAAGACGGGGACCCTCTGAATCTCACATTTTGAGATCTTACATCTCATGTCGTGAGATCTTACATCTCATGTCGTTAGATCTTACATCTTATGTCGTGAGCGTTGTTTGAGGCTAAGGGTCACCATTTTAAGTCCTTATTCCATTAAGTCTTCGAGTCTACTTCATGTAGAAGCTAAAGGGGACCCCCAAGGTCCATAAAAATGTTTCCTTTATGGTCATGCATGCACCAAACATGATCATCCACTTTCTAGGTCAAGAAGGGAAAAATTAAGCCTCAAACTTTCATGCATTCCTCAAATCCATACCATCTTTTAGATCTGAACAATATTATGCTTTAGGGATTCTTAAAATCCATAAATTTGGCAAATTTAAGGATTTACTCCACTCAATCATGCCATAACATCTATAAGATGGACAAAACTGAAGATCTATCGATAATAAGCAATAAAGTTCGAGCCACTACCACTAGAGCACCCAAATGACAAACGATATTAGGGAGGAGTAATATTAGGGTTTCTGGAGGTTTAGAGAGTGAGAGAGGCCAAGGATAAGAAACCCTAGCCCTCCCATTCCCTTAAATACCGAAAAATTATGGTTTTTGGTCATCAGCCACCCTCACGTCGTGAGCACCAGACAGGTCACGTCGTGAGCCTTAAAATGATGCACAGGTCCAAATCGATCCTCACAACATGAGAAGGGATAATATTGAAACTTTTAACTTAACAATATTAAAGATAATGCACACCTGATCTGGGTGTTACAATTCTCCCCCACTTGAATCAGTCTTCGTCCTCGAAGTCAACTACTACGAACAACTCTGGGTAATGCTCCTGTATCTCAACCTCTGGCTCCCAGGTCCACTAGTAGCCTCTCCGATGTTGCTACTGTACGTTTACCAAAGTATCTCCTTTTTTTCCTAGGACCTTCATCTTCCTTTCCAGGATAGCCACCGGTCTTTCAACATAGTTCAGGTGCTCATCGACCTGAATATCATCCAAAGAGTACCACTACCTCACTGTCTAACACACCCTTCCGCAACTGAGACATGGAAAGTGTTGTGGATCTGGATGAGCTTTCTCGGAAAATCCAACCTGAAAGCTACCTTACCAACCCCGACAATCACCCGAAAAGTTTCAATAAACCGAGGACCCAATTCCCCCCTCTTCCTGAAGCGTATAACACCCTTCCATGAAGTAATTTAGGGTAGCATGGGTTAGATCCAATACTCAAATCTTATTTTAGGAGCACTCATGAATGGTGTAGCATACTCTTGCTATGTCGAACTCCTTAGACAGTGTACACGCCAACCCATGACAGACTTCTTTCATACTTACTTCCAACATATGATCGACTGTAGATAGTTTGAATAAATCTAATTATTCTAGAAGTCAAAACATGCAAAGTGAAACAATAGTAAATAATTGACACAAGACAATAATTTTGCTTATAAATAAAACTCTTTTTATTTAATCATCAAATGGCAATTACAATTTAGCTATTACAAGTTTCGGTTTATCTAATCACTAAAACTAATATCATACGTTAGCCCAGTGCACCTCGCATGCAACAAGTGCTAAACCCTAGTCAGTCCCTTTATGAGAGGATTTGTTGGCTTGTCCTCTGACGATATCTTTTTCACTACAAGGTGTCCTTCTTCTACTTGATGTCTTATTAAGCGGTACTTTCTGTCGATATGTATGGATCTACCATGATCTCTCGGTTCCTTGGTTAAGGCAACAACCCCTTCATTATTGCATAAAATATCCATAGGCTCCTTTATGGATGGAATGACTCCAAGGTCGCCAATGAAGTTTTTCAACCATATTGCCTCCTTCGCTGTTTCGTTTGCTGATATGTATTCTGATTCACACGTTGAATCAGCTATAGTCTCTTGCTTGGAACTTTTCCATGTAACTGCTCCTCCATTCAGGGTAAGTATCCATTCTGACTGAGAGCAAAAATTATCTATGTAGGTTTGAAAGCTAGCGTCACTATACCCTATCACTCTCAAGTCATCACTCCTAGCAAGGGTAAGGACCCAGTCCTTAGTCCTCCACAGGTACTTAACAATGTTCTTAACTGCAGTCCAATGAGCTTTACCAGGATTCCCTTGATATCTGTTGACCATGCTCAAAGCAAAGGCCACATCAGGGAGAGTACAAGTCATAGCATACATGATCGATCCAACTGCGAAAGCATATGGTATTCGACTCATTTCTGCTATCTCAGCCTCTGTACTCGGAATCTGAGTCTTACTCAGTTTGGTATTGCTTTGGATAGGTAAGTCACCTTTCTTGGACTCCTCCATGCTGAAAAGTTTCAACACCTTGTCCAAGTAGGTAGTTTGACTAAGTCATATTAGTCTTTTACTCTTGTTTCTCAATATCCTTATCATGAGATCCTTATCCCTAGGATATATGCAGCTTCTCCAAGGTCCTTCATAGCGAAACACTTCCCAAGCCAGGACTTGACCTCCTGCAAGGTTGGGATGTCATTTCCTATGAGTAGTATGTCATCCACATACAACACCAGAAAGCTAACTATACTCCCACTAGCTTTGGCATACACACATGACTCATCCTCGCTTCTCGAAAATTCGAACTCTTTGACTTTCTCATCCAAACAAAGACTCCATCCGCGAGATGCTTGTTTCAATCCATATATGGATTTCTCAAGCTTACACACTTTATTAGGGTAATTTTCATTGACAAAACCCTTTGACTGACTCATGTAAACATCTTTAGACAACTTTCCATTAAGGAAAGCAGTTTTGACATCCATTTTCCATATTTCATAGTCATGAAATGCAGCTATGGCTAGCATAACCCTTATAGATTTAATTTTCACTACTGGTGAGAGGGTATCATCATAGTCAACTCCCTGAGTTTGAGTAAATCCCTTCGCAACCAGTTGCAAAATGGAAAGAGCTCATTACTGTCGACTTCAGTTCATCATTTGATCAAACCTAGAACGAACTTGGGTTCGTATGTTAGTGGTTGGAACGAAAGAAGGGAGGACAAAAAGCAAACATGTGATTAGATTCGATTTGGTTAAGGATTCGCATTTGGTCTGTGATTTATTGATTTGAAGTGAAAGGTCATGGAATCAGATTCCATCATGATGCTTGGGACGAGCTTGGATTCGCTTTGGTATTGGTGTGCTCGGAACGAAAGTCTACACGAAGTTGATTTGAATCGGTTTTTTACTTTCGTTTGCGAAAATTCGTTTGAGTCGATGTATCAGTCAAAGCTTAAATGGGGAAGATAACTCAAAGTTTCATTTATGGTCCCTACAACATCAGCGAATTGACACTTTTGGTCCCTGTTGTTTTCACAGTTTGGCTTTTTTGGACCATTTCCAGAATTTGTTACAAATGAAGGGGAATATGGTGCAGAATTATTAATTTTGTCCCCTGAATTTCTGAAAAGTGAGAATTTCAACCCATTTTTTGAAAAGTTCACAATTTTTAGTGCTAGTGAACAGTTCTAAATTCTTTAATGCACATATTTTTTCGTGAACAGAAAATTATGGATTCCATCAAGTCTTGGCGGTTCGGAAGGTCATTTTTTGTAATAACGTCAAATTTTCACGACTTTTTCAGATATTATACTTCATTGTGTATATCATTTTGTCACGGGGGAGCACAGTAATTTTTTATCCATTCAAGATCATTCTCATGACCATTTGAAAGATTTATAATCATTTTTTTTATTATAAATCGGGGGAGAATTTGGTATGGCCATTCGAAATTGGATTTGTGACTTCTCAAATTTGAAGATTTTTTATAAAGCTTGTGGTAGAATTATGAAGATAAATTTTACAGTATCAGTTCTTCATCGAGCTTTTCTAAAGCTTTTACAGAGAAGTTTCATTTACAGTAGCAGTTCTTCATCAAGCTCTTCTAAGGACTTGTTATATCTCCGACTTCTAGTATTTTCTCGATCAAGTGGCGTTACGAATCTTAAAATTTGGTTGTTACATGATAACTTTTGGTGTCTTATATCATTAGCTTATTTGAAGATCATTGTAACTTGGAGGGGGACGTCTTCAAAGACACGAAGTAATTTGGTTTCTTTGTTCTGAAATGGATTTTTATGGCGGGTTTGGCTTTATTGAAGATCTTTAGGATTACATCAGAAAATGAAGTTTAAAAAAAATTCCTTGAGTGCTTGGTTTTTATATATATCCTAGAACTCGTGGTTGAAGACTATTGAAGAATCAACATTCATGGATTGCTTCAAATATTCCTCGTTGCAAGATCTTTTCTTATTTGCTAGATGCTTGTTTTGGAAATTAAAGCATTGTCATCCATTCCATACTTTGAGGGGGAGATTATAGGGTTTCAAAGTACTCCATGGATGATGGCAATGGGCACTCTTGATGAAGTGTAGGTTAAAAGCCCAAGACTTGTCTTTTCCCTATAAATAGTCATGTATTATTCATAATTAGGGTTAAGAGCAAGGAAAAATGTAGCCGCCACATTGTGAGGTTTCTTGTCGAGTTAGATTCTTATTCTTAAAGTGTAACCAGTTCCTCATAATTGAATAAATCGAGTGATCATTCGACATATCTTCATATTTGTGTTTGTTCTTATTTTCCACATCTTGTTCATCAAATCACAATTAGGGTTTTAATCCCAATAGGTTCATCCAGATTTACCAGTGTGCTATCACTGATAAACGTATCACCTTTTGCAAGAATATGGAAACCATAAAACTCAGGTGGAACTCTAACTTTACTAGAACACCTCAGATGTACAGACACGTTAATTGGTTCAACCGGAGTTTCCTCCTACTGTTCTCTTGGCATATGAGTTATATCTCGCAAAAGCCTCCTCTCCTTGCAACGAAGACATCATTGTCACTCGATCTATAGAATAGATATCCAAAGGACTTATGTGGGTATCCGATGAAAATACATTGCTCACTCCGAGGTTCGGGCTTGTCGTGAGTCTCGCGCCTCACGAACGCCTCACAACCCTAAACTTTGATGTGATCTAACAAGGGAACCTTCCCTGTCCACATCTTGTGAGGTGTTTTGGAAACCTTTTTGGTAGGGACTAGATTAAGGATATGGGCGGCAGTCTGTAAGACATACCCCCAGAATGAGATAGGTAACGAAGCTCGACTCATCATGGAACGAACCATGTCTAGCAAGGTTCGGTTGCGCCTCTCAACCACACCATTAAGCTATGGTGTCCTAGGTGGTGTTAATTGTGAAATAATTCCACATTCCTTAAGATAGTCAAGGAACTCGATACTAAGATACTCTCCTCCACGATCGGATTGCAACATGTTTATCTTCCTGCCCAATTGATTCTCCACTTCTTGCTTAAATTCTTTGAACTTTTCAAAACTTTCTGACTTATGCTTGATTAAGCAGATATAGCCATACCTACTGTAATCATCAGTAAAAGTCACATAGAAGCAGTTAGCATCCTTTGTTATCGTTCTAAATGGTCTACACACATCAGTGTGTATGAGATCCAACAAACCTTCACCCCTTTCACAAGTACCAGTGAAGGGTGACTTAGTCATCTTTCCAAGTAAACAAGATTCACAAGTGTCATCCGACTTTAAGTCGAATGACTCTAAAACTCCATCCTTTTGGAGTTTGGCTATGTGCTTCTTGTCGACATGTCCAAGACGGCAATGCCCAGGCATGCCTTGTCCAATACGTTGGACGAATCAATGTTCAACACATTATTTCCTAGGTCATCTACAACATTCACAGTTTCATATACACCATTTCAAGGTAAAGCTTCAAAATAAAATACACCATTATAATAAGAATTAATAGTACCAACTTCATTATTAAAAGAAAAGGTAAAACCTTGTTTGTACAAACTACGAAAGGAAATAATATTTCTCGCCATATCGGCCGAGTAACAACAATGATTCAAATCTAAGTTTAAACCATTACTAAGCAATAAAGAGTAAAATCCAATCTTGGTCACATGCGACATTTTTCTATTTCCCATGATTAAGTTTATCTTCCCTTGCTCCACATCCCTACTTCTTTTTAGTCCCTACAAATCAGAACAAATGTGAAATCCACAACGTGTATCAAGGACCCAAGAATTAGCATGTGATGAGTTATTAGATTGAATAGTGTAAATACCTGCAAAGGAGGGTTTGATCTTCCCACCCTTTATGTAGTGCAACTACTTGGGGTAGCTTCGTTTCTAGTGCCCCTTTTCATGAAAATGGAAGCAATCAGCATCCTTCAGATTAGAAGAGGGATTAAGAGAACCAACTTTGGTCCCACTAGAAGAGAATCCATCAAGAGACTTTCCCTTGCGGCTCTTGGAAGAGCCTTCCTCTTCTTTCCCTTCCTATGTCCGATTGCCAGAACAGGAGCAGAAGTAGTATTAGTAGGAGTAGACACAACCTATTTGCCTTTCAGGTTGCTTTCTGTTGTCCTTAGAAGGCCTTGAAGTTTTCTAAGAGTCACCTCCTCCTTGTTCATATGATAGGTCATGCGAAACTGATCATAACAAGAAAGTAAAGAGTGTATAATTATATCGATGTCCAACTATTCATGAAAATTGACATTCGATTTTAGCAAGCGGTCCACATATCTCTGCATCTTTTGCAAGTGGGCCATGATGTGTTCACCATCCTTCATTTTGGTTGTGATCATGGAAGAAATAATCTCATAACTCTCCTGCCGAGCACTTTGATTGTATCTTTCCATCAAATCCTAATACATTTCAAAAGGATAGTAGTCCTCATAGGACTTCTGTAGCTCAGCATTCATGGTAGTGATCATAAGACACGACACCTTTGTCGCATCCCTCTTATGGGTAGTGTGTTAAGCGATTTGTTCAGGAGTGGCAGTGATTACATCAATCTCTTTAAGCTCTTTATCCATGACATATTCTTTGTCCTAATAGCGAATAGCCATTCTGATTTTACGAATCCAGTCATTGAAGTTCGAGCCATCGAAAATGACCCTCCCACATAGGTTCATGAGGGACAAAGAGCCTGAAGGAATTGGTGTTGAAGCATTGCTTGGGATAGACATCTGAAAAAGAAGAAGAAGAAAGTTTAGATTAGATGAGAATCCTTAAGATTACACCCAAATGGAATATTAAGGCTAGGACCCAACACAATATTCTACAATTGCAAAGAGGGATGTCATAATCCAATTGTAAAATATTTGAAGGTAGGTAAATGACGATTTACCAATTTCCACTATGAAAAACGAAATAGTTTATTAAGTTTTAATTGGCTTGAAATTCCTAGATCTTTGAGATTCATTGAACTTTTCAATGCCATGTTTAAATCTTGATTGTACCCTTCAAGTTTGTGACAGGGATGCCGAGGATCACAAACATGGTGTGAATAACCATGCAAATTAACTTGGTGCACCCAATGTTACAAATCACCTAATCAATGTGCCGGTTAACCACAAACTCACCATTGATCTATGATTAACACCAAGCTACCCTTTGCCACACAGTGTCAATCCCAGATTAGTGTGTCGGTTAACCATACACGCTCCACTAACGACTTAACAAGGTGCAAAGTGTAATTTCATGGAGGGGTGTTTCTTTACTTACTCATCTCCAGAGCATTTGAGAGTCCAGTTCACGTTGAACCAGCTTCGCTTGGGAGCGAAGGACTGGTGGAAGTTTGTGACGGCGCATTATTCGCCTGTTGAGCTTGCCGCAGTGACTTGGGAGAGGTTCAATGCTATGTTCCGAGATGAGTACGTTCCCCAGGTGGAGAGGGAGCGTTTGGCCCAGGAGTTTCTGACCCTCAAGCAAGGTAATGAGCCGGTCACAGTGATTACAAGGCTGTTTCATGAGCGGGCGATGTTCTGCCCAGAGCACGTGTCCTTCGAGCAGGCACGTATGAGCCGATATCTAAGCATTATGAGGACGGATATACAGGAGTTCATGGCGAACTCGACGTACCGTACATTTGCCGAGCTTCAGGAAAATGCCCAGAAGAGGGAGATAGAGCTGGAGACTAGGCTAAGGAGGAGGCTGAGTCTCAGGGGAGGGATTGGCGACCGGCGCAGTCTCAGCCGGCAGCCAAGCGGGCCAAGCCCGCTGATTCGAGACCTGGGAGTCAGAGGGGCCGCACTTGTGGTAAGTGCGGCAAGAGCCACGATGGGGTGTGTAGAGCGGGGTCTTGCTACAAATGTGGCAAGGAGGGGCATATGGCCAAGGATTGCCCCAAGGGGTTTGCAATATGTTTTCGCTGCAACCAGACCGGACACCGCAAGGCAGAATGTCCACACTTGCGAGGGACAGCCCAGGGAGCATCTCAGGGATCTACCCTTGCTGCTATCAGAGCCACTGAGAGCCGGCCAGTGAAGGCCGAGGCACCGAGGGCACGAGGGAGAGCCTTCCAGTTGACCGTGGAGGAGGTCCGCGCAACGCCCGATGTCGTGGCTGGTATGTATTCTTTCATGTATTTATTTTGTTGATGTGATATCATGTTTATATTATGTTATGCGTAAGTACCTTTCTTGTGAGTTTTGTACCTGCCTTGGTGTTATTTGACTCGGGTGCGAGTCGGTCTTTCGTATCTTTGGCTTTTAGTCAGCATATCAGTGTTAGTCGAGAGGCGTTGAGTTGACCTCTAAGAGTTTCCATAGCTGATGAGAGGGCGGTGTATGCCACCGAGGTGATCCGAGGGTGTGTACTCGAGATTTTCAGAGTGGAGTTTCTGATTGACTTAGTTCCTATCACGATGGGAGATGTCTGTGTCATCGTGGGCATGGACTGGTTGAGCAGATTTGGAGCGGGTATCGACTGCGAGCGTTAGTTGGCGACCATATGAGAACCTAGTGGGGGAGTTCTTACAGTTTATGGCGAGGGTACACGTTCTGGGTCAGCATTTTATTCGGCCGCTAGAGCGAGACAGTGTCTATAGCAGGGTTGTAGGGGTTTTGTAGCATATGTGATGGATACGAGGGTTGATTTAGAGAGACCGAGGTCAGTTGATGAGGTTCCGATAGTGCGTGAGTTCCCGGATGTATTTCCGGAGGAGTTTTCGGGCGTGCCTCCTGAGAGGCAGGTGGAGTTCAGTATCGATTTGGTTCCGGGGGTCGCGCCTATCGCCAAGGCGCCCTATCGACTTGCGCCTCCAGAGATGCAGGAGTTATCCTCGCAGCTTCAGGAGTTGCTGGGGAAGGGGTTTATTCGGCCGAGCAGCTCGCCGTGGGGAGCGCCTATCCTTTTTGTCAAGAAAAAGGATGGTTCACACCGGATGTGCATTGATTACCGGGAGTTGAACAAGATGACAGTCAAGAACCGTTACCCTTTGCCGGGGATCAACGATTTGTTCGATCAGTTGCAGGGAGCATCTTGGTTCTCCAAGATCAATTTGAGGTCTGGGTATCATCAGGTGAGGGTGCGAGATGAGGACATCCAGAAGACAGTGTTCAGGACTCGTTATAGGCATTACGAGTTTGTGGTGATGCCTTTCAGACTCACCAATGCACCGACGGTGTTCATGGATCTCATGAACAGAGTGTGCAGGCCGATGTTGGATCGCTCGGTGATCGTATTCATCGACGACATATTGGTGTATTCGAGATCCAGAGAGCAGCATGAGGAGCATTTGAGGGAGATCCTCGGAGTTCTGAGATCCGAGAGGCTTTATGCCAAATTCTCCAAGTGTGGTTTCTGGTTGCGAGAGGTCCAGTTCCTAGAGCACCTCGTTAACCAGAAAGGGATATTAGTCGACCCGGCCAAGATTGAGGCAATGACGAGTTGGGAGGTGCCGAGGTAACCTAACGAGATCAGGAGTTTCCTAGGGTTGGTTGGTTATTATCGGAGATTTATCAGGGATTTCTGCAAGATCGTCGTGCCGCTCACCAAGTTGACCCGGAAGGGTGTTGCTTTTTCATAGGGCCCAGAGCAGGAGGCCTCCTTCGAGACACTTCGCCAGAGACTATGCGAAGCCCAGGTGTTAGCTCTTCCGGAGGGGATGGAGGACTTCGTAGTGTATTGTGATGCATCGACATCGGGGTTGGGAGTGGTGCTTATGCAGAGGGGTCATGTGATAGCATACGCATCGAGGCAGCTGAAGCCTCATGAGATGAGGTATCCCACCCATGATCTGGAATTGGGGGCAGTGGTGTTCGCCCTCAAGATCTGGCGTGACTATCTGTATGGGGTTCGGTGTACCATATACACAGACCACAAGAGCCTGAAGTATCTAATGGATCAGCCCAACCTGAATATGTGCCAGAGGAGATGGTTGGATGTGGTGAAGGATTACGATTGTGAGATCCTGTACCACCCGGGCAAGGCTAATGTTGTAGCCGATGCATTGAGCCGAAGGGCGAAGAGCGCCCCGATGCGAGATATTTGTTTGAGATTAACAATGATGACTCCGGTGTTGGACACCATTCGTGGGGCCCAGGTTGAGGCCATGAGATCAAAAAACCAGAAGAGAGAACGGGTTGTCGGGCTAGTATCGGAGTTTGTTACCGATAGCCAGGGGCTTATGACATTCCAGGTTCGGATATGGGTACCGTTTGTGGGCCGGACACGTACCATTCTGATGGAAGAGGCTCATCGATCGAAGTTCTCGATCCATCCCGGGGCCACTAAGATGCATTTGGACCTGAAGAGGGAGTATTGGTGGCCCTGTATGAAGAGGGATGTCGCATGGTTTGTAGAGAGATGCTTGACCTGTCACAGGGTTAAGGCCGAGCATTAGCGTCCACATGGTAAGCTGCAACCATTAGAGATTCCCGAGTGGAAATGGGAACAAATTACCATGGATTTCATCACCAAATTGCCAAGGACTGCGAGAGGTGTCAATGCAATTTGGGTGATTGTGGACAGGTTGACAAAGAGCGCTCATTTCCTTGCTATCAGTGAGAGCTCTTCCGCATAGAGATTGGCAGAGATGTACATGAGAGAGGTGGTATCATGACATGGAGTGCCGATATTGATTGTCTCAGATCGAGATGTGCGTTTCACTTCCAGATTCTAGAAGAAATTCCATGAGGAATTGGGTACGAGGCTGCATTTTAGTACAACATACCACCCACAGACTGACGGTCATAGTGAGCGGACGATTCAGACACTCAAGGACATGCTCCGAGCATGTGTGCTGGATTTCGGCGGGAGTTGGGATACGTACTTGCCCTTGGCAGAGTTTTCCTACAACAACAACCATCATTCGATCATTGGTATGCCACCCTTTGAGCTGTTGTATGGGAAGAGGTGTCGGACCCCTATTTGCTGGGGAGAGGTAGGGCAACATGTGATGGGTAGTACAGAGATTGTGCTCCAGATGACTGAGCAGATACAGCAGGTCAGACAGAGGTTGTTGACCGCTCAGAGTCGTTAGAAGAGTTATGCGGACAGGCGCCGGTTCGAGCTCGAGTTTCAGGTCGGCGACTTCGTGCTCCTGAAGGTCTCTCCTTGGAAAAGAGTGATTCGATTCAGGAAGATGGGCAAGTTGGGGCCCCGATATATTGTTCCTTTTAGGGTGATCGCGAGAGTAGGCAGGGTAGCCTACCGTTTGGAGTTACCTGCAGAGTTGGGTCAGATTCATGACACTTTCCACGTGTCGCAGTTGAGGAAGTGTATAGCCGACGAGTCGGCAGTGGTGCCATTAGAAGATATTCAGGTGGATGCGAGCCTGAACTATATTGAGAGACCGATGGCGATTAGGGATCAGAAGATCAAGGTTTTGAGGAACAAGGAGGTGCCTCTGGTGCAGGTCTAGTGGCAGTATCGGAAAAGGTCAGAGTTGACTTGGGAGTCGGAGCGTGAGATGCGGGAGCAGTATCCAGGGTTGTTTGTAGAGTGAGACTTCGAGGACGAAGTCTAATTCTAGTGGGGGAGAATTGTAACATCTGGATTCCCAAATATATTATTTTATTCCTTTATTTTTGGAGGTTGGGAGGGGACTCGGCGAGTTGGTGCTTAGACTCGACGAGTATGGTCGCGGATCCTTATCCGGGTTCACAGCTGGACTCGGCGAGTCCACGCTGTTTAATGAAACCCTAATTTCCTGGGTTTGAGACCTATTTAAAGGCCCTTAGGGCCGTCATTTGCGGCTACCAAACCCCAGAGAGAAACCCTAAGAGATCTAGAGCGTTTGTGAGGAAGGAGAGGCCACTTTTGATCATTTTGTTGGTGTGATAGCAAGAAGGAGGTGACCAAGGCAAGAGGAGGCTGAAGGAGGAGCGATTATGGTGATTTCAAAGTTTAGAGACTTCATCTTGAGGTATTTATTCGGACGTTCTTCAGATTTGGTGTTAATTCTTAGAGTTAGGGTTTTCTAACCCCTTTAGAGGATGGATATGTGGAGAAATTGGTCCCTTCTCGAGTTTATGCTTTGGATCTGGACTCAAAGAGGTCCAAAGACCATAACCCTTGTAGCTTTATGAGTTATTTTGAGAGCCATGAACTTAGGAGGTTATTTTTGGGGCTAAATCACCAAGTGAGACCATCTAGATGTTATATGAGTGTCAAGGTCTGAACTTTATGTGATTATCATGCTTGGGAAGGTCAGATATATGGATTTAAGGAACATATCTGACCTCAGGAGGTCAATGGAGTTTGTACATGGCATGAACTCGCCGAGTCCAAAGATCAGACTCGGCGAGTAGGGTTAGGGTTTCCCGTAAATCACTCGGTGAGTAAACATGCCGAGTTGGGGAAATAACTCAGTGAGTCAGAGGGGGGATTAGAGGACTGGAGTTCAAGGCGGAACTCGCCGAGTTGAGTCGGGGTGGCCTCGCGATTCATGCCAGGTGTGAATCGTCGAGCAAGGGGATGAACTCAACGTGCCAAGCAGGACTAAAGGGTTAGTGGACACGTGTAGACTCGTCGAGTCGCCCAAGTGCACTCGATGAGTCAGGTCCAGTTGACCGTTGACTTTTGTTGACTTTTAGGGTTTGGTCAACAATGGGGGCCTTTGAGCCAAGAGAGGAGTAAAATGGTCTATCACCCTTCTGAGGGTGCCATGAGAGGGTTGAATCTAGTCCCGAGAGTTATATTCGTAAGGGTATTTATTTTATGTGATTAGGCAGAGGCTAGATCGTGTTCTACCGAGTCAGAGATTTACCGAGACATCTGAGGTGAGTCTTCTCACTATACTTTACCTAGAGTGGTAACAGGGTTATGTGACAGTATATTTTAGAGCTATGTGACAGTGTATTTGTATGCTATTTATATGTTGAGATTTATTGTGATATGTGATATGCATGATTGAGAGTTTCAGAGTTAGGACCAGTGGGTCCATAGAGTTAGGACCTTTGGGTCCACAGTGTTAGGGCCAGAGGGCCCACAGAGAGTTGGAACTGGAGGGTTCCACTGGGACACACCGACTAGAAGGTCAGCAGAGTTATAGCCTTGAGTGGCTAATATGTGTTAGAGTGGTATTTGGGGAACTCACTAAGCATTTATGCTTACAGTGTTTGGTGTTATGTGTCTCAGGTACCAGCGATGATTGCGGGAAGGCGCCGACATGATATATATACACACACACACACACACCCGTGGAGTTTATTATGATTTGATCTTGGGATTTGTAATGAGATAATGTCGATACAATGTTTTCTTGAAAATGATTATGAATGAATTTGGTTTTAATAAGTGAAAAATTGTCTTAATTTTTACGGTGTTACATAGGGGTAAGTATTTATAATGTGGCAAATGCTAGGGTTACACTTTGTAAACCCTAATGACCTTTCATATACTTAGGCTCCATAGGTTAGCCGCCGTGGACTCTCCATGGATTATCTCAATGGTTTAGCCCATCCTAAATAACTATGGATCATTAGCCGACATTATAAGAATGATTGATTTACACAATCAATCCCCACATATTTAATTAGTCTCTTTTGATCACGAAATTAATTTCAAATTAATTTGTGATCAATACTAATTAAATAATATGATTTCTCAATTAATATATTATGCTTATAATATATTAATAAGTCACAAATAACCTTATTCTCAAAAGTCCATCCTATCAAATTGCACTGATGAAGGCAACCCACAAGGACCACGCTTCAATCGGGTCAAGTACATCCCAGTTATAATTATGGGCTTAGACACCAAATCCAACAAAGATATCATCAATAAACACAATGAAAGATCGGTCGAGCATCGACCTACATACCTGATTCATTAAATCCATGAATACAACAGGCACATTGGTGAGCCCAAATAGCATCACCACGAACTTGTACTGTCCATAACGAGTCTGGAATACAGTCTTCTCTATGTCCTCCTGTCTCACTCTCACCTGATGATACCCAGACCTTAGATTTATCTTGGAGAACCAAGATGCACCCTGTAACTGGTCACATTGGTCATCAATCCATGGAAGGGGATAACAGTTCTTCACAATTAACTTGTTTATCTCCCGGTAATCAATAAACATCCGGTGTGAACCATCCTTCTTCTTGACAAAGAGTATCAGCGCTCCCCACGGAGAACTACTCGGTCTGATGAACTCTTTTTCCTAGCATCTCCTGAAGCTGAGATGACAAATCCTGCATCTCAGGCGGTGCCAAGCAGTACAACACCATGGCGATCAGAGCCACACCTGACACTAGATCAATCATGAACTCAAGCTGCCTCTCACGAGGTACACCGGGTAATTCCTCTGGGAAGACATGGGAAAACTCCTTGACAACTGGTACCTATGAAACTGAAGTATGCTCCTTAACCCGAGTATCAACCACATAGGCCAGATAACGCGCACACCCATGTTGAATATACTGTCAAGCCTTGGCTGCGGAATAAAACCCTGAACCAACCATGGTACCATCTCCATAGATAACCAAGTCTCCCCCACTTGGGGTTCGAAATACCACTCGCTAGCCCTCACAATCGATCATGGAACCAAACATGCTCAATTAGTCAATACCCACTATCATGCATACATCCCCCCATAGGGATAGGGGTCAGATCAATCAGATAAGGCACCTCGAAGATCTCCAATACACAACCCTGATAAACTGTGGATGTAGAAACCACATGTTCGTTGGCGATAGAAACCCGCAACAGACACTCTAACTCCCCAATAGGCATATCAAACTCTCTACTGAATTATCGAGATACAAAGGACCGACTTGTGCCAGAGTTAAATAACACAAGAGCAGGCAAAGCGTTCACTAAGAACGTACCTATTAGGGGAATATACATGAGCATAACATAAAAAATAATTAACATAATAATAAATAGAAACATACTGGTCACGACGTCTGGTGCCGCCTTGGCCTCCTTTGCTGTGAGCTGGAAACTGCAACCTCGAACCCTCAGGGGCTCCACCCTGCCCTGACTCCTATCTGTGATCTTCAGAGTAGCCGAGGTTGGAGCCTACGCCGACTTAGAAGCAAGCAAGGGGAATTGGACATTGAGATGGCCCACTTGATCACAATGATCACAAATCTTGATGTTGAATACTAGAGCTTGCTTCCGATAGTCCCTCAAAATGTGGTCCTGCTTGCCACATTTGTGGCTTCCCGAAAAAGATCGAAAAACTCCATCCTGAACCTTGCCGCTCACAAGTGGGGCCCCTTTGACTCCCAGATCTAGTACTAGCGGCCCCGAGCCGCTTCGGCGCAAGCTGCGACTGTACCGGGGCCGATCTCTGCTGCCTCATTTAGAGCTCCATTTGACTCTCTCGTTTCCTGGCGGCCTCCTGCAACTCCAACAATAAACCATAATGGTTATTAGATACAAACCGGATGATGTCTATCTTGAGTATGCTCAAGTAACGGGTCATCTTATCTTGCTAAGAAACAACAACCTCAGGACAAAACATGGCCCTTTTCATAAACATCTTGGTGATCTCCGTCACCGAATCAATCCCTTGTCTCAAATCCAAGTACTCATGGTTCAACCTCTCACGCTCCACCAGTGGAACATATATAGGCTGGAAAATCTACGAGAACTGCTCCCAAGTCACTATAGTACTCTGCTCAATAGAATACGAGCTAGTAACAAGTCTCCACCAATCCTTCGCTCCGGACCAGAGAAGGTTCAGAGCGTATATGACCTTCTGGTCAGCTATGCAAGAGTAAGTGAAGAAACATCCCTAATGTCAGATAGCCACCTTATGGCTATGATCGGATCCTAAACTCCATCAAATGTTGTGGGCTTCGTATTATCGAAGTCCCGATACTAAAAGTCTCCCCCAACACCAATCCTGGCAGCCGCAACGGCTGTGGTGGCTGCAGCAGCAACAACCTCAAACAATGCAGCGTAATGCTCGTCAAAGTAATCAACCATGGCGGTATTAATAGACCCAAACATCTTTGGTAACTAAGCCCGAAAATTGGAAACAACCTCCTCCTGCACGATCTCCTAACCTGCTCCTCAGTCAAAGCTGGCCTATCCTGGCAACCAACTCCTGATCCTGATCCGAATCCCACCTCAAATCGTCTCGTCATCACCATACTGAAAATAAACCATGGATATATTAGATAAAACACATATCATACCAAGGGAACCAACTCCCAACAAAGCCCTAACATATGCTTCCAGTGTACGGTTCCTGTGCTTCCAGTAGTACGGGTACATAATACGTTCCACACCTACCCGTATTTGTCTCATGGGATCATCAAAACAACCCTAACAATACACACTAGCATATGCATACACTCTATCCTCACTTCCTAGAGGAAGACTACACATTACGAAATTGGCCGGCTGTCCCCACAAAACTCATCTATGAAACTTCCACCAACCCTACAGCACTCGTGTATGCTAATCATACATAACACTAGATCCTATAGATAGTCAAATACCTAATTCTACCCTAAGCTGTTCGTCAAACAAGAATAGGAAATAAGGCCAAACCAAACATTCTTAGGCTATAGAATCTTAGTTATGTACAACAATGATGCATACACCAAGCAACTATGGTAATGATGTCAATTCCAAATAAATAAGAACCCTAGGCTATCAGGAATCATATAATCAGGGAATTCTAACATGCAATTCCTGAAGATCCCTAGCCTATCACTAGCATGTTGTTCTAACATATCACAATATCAAATAATAGTGTGGTAATTTAGGGTCTAATTACTGGCTCCAACTGATCCTACACGTCACATCCTCCTTTCTTATTTTGAAAAAAAATTGAAAAAACATTTTTAAAATCTTTTTCCTTAGTTTGAGATTGGATTCACACGAGTGTTCCTCCAACTCACTCAAACCATGGCTCTAATACCAACTTGTCACATCCATAAAAATCACAATAAATTTAAACTTTTAAAATCAACCCGATTTCATAAAGTGTTTACAAATTATAGTTTTCAAAACATTTTCCAATAATCAGAGTCTCCCAAAATCTTAAGTCATAAACAAGAGGATGTGTATGGTCACGCATTCGCCTTCCCACGGTTATCCAAAGTACCTGGAAACATAACCCAAAACTGTAAGCCAATGCTTAGTGAGTTCCCCCAAAATACCAACACTTAAACATATAACTTATACAATAACAACATGTCGAGTACAATCAACCATCAGTTTAGAATAAACAAAATAAACAAGATCCATCTATGTAGGCCTTCTTGGATTTCTTGGGCTTTAAGGTGTTCATTCCATAAAACATGGGCTTCTTAGATCACACAAAGTGACTCTTTTTAGCCTTGCATCATTTTGTTTGAATTAGTTTAAAACAAATATCATTGTATTTTTTGAAATATAATTGAACATGTTATATCATCAAAATCCAAGACTTCCTGTAAGTCAGGAATAACTATTCCTAGTATGATGTTAGAAGAATTTTGAGCACCACATTGATGCCTTTACTAGGTATCATGTTCATGTCTATTACTCAAAGCAGGTTGTTTAGGACTAAGATCTTTAAGTGTATACAATTTCACATATCTCACGAGATTATCTCTCAAGACATGAACCCATTCATTGAAGTTGTATCTATTGAATGTTATTGTTATATTAAGCCATTTAAAAAAAATGACAATTCATGGTTATGAGAGTGGATAATTTATGTTTACAAAATTTTAACAAAATTCATTTAGTATTTTCAATATTTAATCTTTAATAATTAATACCCTTTTAGTTTCCAAAAACATTAATTATCAAAATCTAGGATCCAAGTTACAAAAACAAATAAATGGTTAGGTATCATTTATCTCATTCATTAGAATTCAACCCAGTAGATATCGATTATTAATTATATTCTACTATATAATTCATAGATTTATGGCATCGCTAATAACAAATTTAATTAGAAATGTTTGATCCGATCTATGCCTCTTAACTCTCTTGCGTAGGTATCCTTTATCACAAAAGATTTCCGATTAAATCATCCAATTTGAAAAAAACTTGTGTAATTGACCTATAACTTGGTTATAGGAATCGTGGAAATACCTTGACCATCAAAAGATAACACTAAGTGGTTAGTTATCATTTATCCCAATATTGCAAAGAAAAGACATGCAAGTGTTTTTCAAAAAGGATTGCATAGATTTGAGGGTTGTAAGGGGTCTTTAATGTTTTTATAATTCTAGTTTAAAAAAAACATATTATATCATGGTTATTGCATGTATCCAATAAACCATGGTATACTTTAAAAAACTCTTGTGTTATGTAAAATCAAATTTTAACAATGTTCTTTTATAAAACATGGTTCTATAAAATTTACATGATCGAATTTTAATAGCTAGTATTAAGCTTACAAATCTTTATTTTAAAATTATATATTTTTAACCCCGAAATATTATCGGTTACTAGTTTTAACGATAAAGCTTATTTTATTTTAAAACTATTTTTTTTACCTTCTTATCTTAAAAGGTAAATTTCCTTAAAATGAAACTCCTTTGTGATGTTTATTTATGTTTAAATATTATTTTGCAATTGAAAAACTAATTTATCAACCATAACATAATAATAACAACATAAAAATTAAACAACACAAATATGTTAAAACACATGTGCATAAACCAACTAACTAATGAAATTTTGTGAGTCATCACAAAATATCAAGTCCATTCCTAAAAGGACATTTAAAGAGACCAAAAATCTTCTAGCAATGTCGTTGTAGAAATTTTCACTTGAGAAAACAAATTTCTTGAAAAAAGTTGAAAAGCTTCTTAAATGTAAAAAATCAGCGACCGGAATTGAAGAAAGTGTCACAAAAGCTCCAACGACCTTTAAGGGGATTGCAAACAGCGAAAATTTTAGAAAGTGTCACTAATTTTTTTGCACATTTTTACATTGCGAAATTTCACCTTTTGTCTTCAAAAAATGGCTTCATCTTCATTTCTTGTTACATTTTTGTACAAATAAATTATTTCTAAAAACCTATTATTTACAAAGCTAAAGAGAACATGGAGATGGGAAACATAAATTTTCATGGTTTTCATTAGTGAGAGAAGGGAGAAAGATAGTTCTTTTAATTTCTTACTTTAAGCCTTTATTTCATGGGTCTTAGCACTTTAAGACCCATGTTTTATCAAATCAACTAGCCATGCTTTCTAAGAGCATGTCGTGTTGAATAAATAAAACACACACACATACACACACACACACACACATATATATATATATATATATATATATATATATATATAGGGTCCGGATCCACTAGGAACCCAAAAATTGCTAGGAACCACAAGGATGATTCTCCACCAATCATTTCGTCAATGGTACAAACGTCAAAGTCATTTACTTGGTTGTGACATGTTCGCACACAGAACAAGTCCATATAACGTAATACGGTCTCGAGGGAATAATCATGTGCAAAGAACATCAACAGAACGTCATTTAAATGGGTTTTTCCGTTTATTTTGGTTTCTTTCGTTATTTTATTTTTTGTAAAAAAATTTAAACAAATACATGTTCGGTTTTAACGTTTTTAATTTTTTTCCCATTTTTTCGAAAATTTTAATTTTTTATATTTTTTTAAAATCGTTTTTACAATTTTTTTTTTAATATTTTTACTACATACTTGAAGATACTCGGGTTTTTCATTACTTTTGTTTTTATTTTTTTGATTTTTTTGCTTTATTATTATTATTTTGCTTTTTTAAACTAAATATCGGTTAGACTTTTTAATGTTTAACAATTACAAAATTTCAAATAAGAAGAATATTAAGAATGATAATATTTTCCCATTCATAATTTTTTTGAATCATATTATTTTTGGATCTTAAAAGTTTGAATCAAATTATTTTGAATCATAACGATATTATGCATCATATATTTTGGATCATATTAATTTGGATCATAATATATTGAATTAAATTACGTTTTTGTTCGACACAATATTTTGATCATTATATTTTTTGAATCATTTAATTTTAAATCATAAAAAATATAGTAATTACGGATCATTAATATTTAAATCAAAATATTTTTATGTCATAACAAGTTAAAGATTACAAAAATATAAAATCATAATATTTTTGAAGGGAAATCTCCAGAAAATTCCTAAAATTTTAGGTCGATTTATGAAAAAATCTCAAACTAAATTTTGTTTACAGAAAAGCACAGAATCTCAGTTAAAACTTCGAAAAAAACCCTTTTCGGCCGGTTTTGTAGATTTAGCCGATATTATGTTCTTTTTCGTTAGTTTGCTCAAAATTTTGGGACTTTTCCAAAAATTACTTGATAATCAAAATATTGAGACTTGAAATTACCATGGAATTAATGGATATTATTATTAACAAATCATTTATAAACATAAAAGATATTTTTATTATAAAAAAGGAAATACATTTGTTGCTAATTTCTAGGAATAAATTGGTCGTCTAAGTATTCATATATTGCTTGCTGAGCACTCAAACTCTCTACGTTCCTCCTATGCATTGTCGTGGATATGATGGTGAGATTTAAATTTTTGGTTGAAGATTGAATCAAAAATCACCAAAAATTTAAATTTGTTTATGATGTTAAAAATAAACTTTTGTATTAAGTATTGAGAGTTATGGATAACAAATTTGAATAAATTATGTTCTCCTGATTCTGTGGATATAAAGACGTCCAAAACAAAGATTGTATGAGAAAGTTACGCCTCTTTCAAATTATAACAATGAGTATTTATCTCTGATTTTCCTGAAATAATTTGTACACTGCTTCATTTAGAATAGCTACGAATCTTGTAAACAGATTTTGTGCATGTTTTTGAACTCAAACTATGGTCTATTATTTCATTTCATTTTTATCACATTTTTAATCTCGACCAAAATCAGATTCGTAAAATCTATCGAATCAGATCCTATGAATCGCGAAACTTTAAACACTATTTCATGGAGTTTCGTAAAATACATGAGTGTCTATTAAAGTTTTGATGATTTTCAAGTTTTATACATAAAGTATTATCGGTCAGAAGTTGATGAGATAGAGATCTAAATTGTATAAATCATCAATAAATTATATAAGTTATAATAGAATGCTATAAATGAACTAAGTACACCTTGTTGTGATATATTAATTAATATTAATAATAATGACATGATTTTAAGTAGAGTACTATAAAGATATAAGTTATTCGACGAATCATAAATTGTAATACTTGTCGTATATATGCACCAATTCGTTGAGAAAGCATGGAACGACACTATACATATGACCAAATATGCGATTCAACATAATTATGTACAAAAGAAATATACATTGCCTTAAACGGTTGATAAACAAAGATTGGACAAATACATAATAATTAATTAAAAATATACAAAAAATCAATTATTATTATTATACTCTTGATCATCACATAGAAATGATTTCTAAATAAATGATATACTTCATTTTTATAATTATTGTAAAAATATAAATCATTTTTACTGCAATACGAAATTCGTCATATATGATAACATAATTGATTCTCAGATTTTAAGAATTGTTACCTAATAAATTATATACCGTATTAATTATGCAACTTAACAAATATTATGGAAATCATTGGTTTTCATGTTAGTTGAAAACTGGAAAATGTTAAAAAAAAAAAAAAAAATAGCTGTTAGGCTGCCCGAATTTCGTCATGACAGACAACAAAATTTGAAAATATATTAAGTCTTAGAAATCTCAAATACTAAAGACTTAAATAAAATTCATTCCTAAACATCAAAGAATTATAAATATTCTAAAGTCTTATATCGGAGAGTTTAGGATTAGGGTGTCTACAGATATTGTTAGGTTCCATCACACCAACGGGACGCTCTATGTGAGCTATGTTTGTTTCTAAAATATTTATGAGCTAGAATCATTTCCTAAGTTATAGGCTATGTTGTTGTGTACACTGAGACCGGTTGTCTTATTCAAATCCACTAAGTTATAACCGTTAATACATGAGGGATTTATAGTGTACATTTATGCAAACGACATAGATTTATAATAAAGAACTTTGGTGTAGATCTATTATGTATGAAAAAATTATGCGAGTCGATAATTTCCATCTGTGGTTGCTAGCTAAAATTTCGTCTGACGATACTAAACAAGCGTCAAGTGCTCATTTCTTATTACTACACGACTTTTTAATACGTTAGTAATGATCCAGATACCTCCATTTCTTGTGCTCTTACGGGGCATGAGCGTTTACAGTGTCAGTTATGGGCTCATCTTAGTTCACAAATTTATTTTGCTATCCTATAAAATTTGCATTAGGTTTATACGGGGCCTTTGTTCACTCATACTAGTTGGAAGAGACTATATCTAGTGGGATAGTTTGTGACTCAAAACCATAAGTGCCAATACCAGAAATTAAGTCATACAACACTTAGTTAACAACAGACACGATCGATTAAGGTTTATTAACTTACATTTAGTAAGTTATTTATATAAATCCTTTGTTTTTATACGAAAACACAATATTTATGTGAGAGGAGTTGCCCCATTGGTTAAGTGTCGATTTCGAAATTAAGTAAGATAGTACTTAATTAATACCATGACACAAATTTACAAAGTTTATTAATTTGAAACTTATGAGTTTTACATATAACTATACAAATGCTTGTACAAGGTTTCAAGAGTAAATTTAGCTATTTTATGTTTTCAAAAAGTATGATATGACTTTATTTTATATAAATTGGTATTCAAAATCCTTATATAAAAATCATTTTGGTGATGGAAATCGTAAAATTTGTTATAAATTTGATTTACTTATAATGTATATTAAATATATTATATTCATAATTACTTTTAGAACATCTTAAAATTCTCAAACTATCTATCGTTGAAGACCGAATCAAAAATCACAAAAAATTTAAATATGTTTCTTACATTAAAAATAAAATTTTGCATTAAGTATATTTGAGAGTTATGGATAAGAAATTTGAATAGATTATGTTCTCTTGATTCCGAGGATATAAACAACGTCCAAAACAGAGATCATATGAGAAAGTTACGACTCTTTCAAATTATAAAAATCAGTATTTATCTGATTTTACTGAAACGAAATGTACACTGCTTCGTTTGGAATAGCTATGAACCTCGTAAACTGCTTTTGTGCATGTTTTTGAACTCAAACTATGGTCTATTATTTCACTTCATTTTTGACCAAAATCAGATTCGTAAAACCTGTCAAATCAGATCCTATTAATCGCGAAACATTAAACACTATTTTACGGAGTTTCGTATATCAGAATTAAATTTCGTCTGCATTTATGGAATCACCACGACCGGGACAATAAACAGACACATTCATAAAAATTTTACGTATCGAAATCATTTGCACGAAAATTGAGAACACGGGATTTTTATATCACAAAATACATATTACAAATATATATATATATATATATATATATATATATATATATATATATATATATGCTTAAGTTATTTTGTTTCTAGTAACTATTGTGTGCCAGAATGCACAGATCTGAACCATCAGATGGAATAAAATCAAAGGTCATGATATGAGGGTCTATGATAGCACAAAAGGGTAACATATACTATATAATCACACAAATTTTAGTATAAGGACATTTTAGTCAATTGAGACAAATTTAAAAAAGGAAAAATCAAGATTTATGGGGTAATTAATGATTTTGATTTAAAAAATCTGATTTTTGTTTCAAATTAATTCAATTTCAAACGTAATTTGTAAACATAAACCGATTTTATTCTATCAGAATGTTATTTTGTTAGAATGATATTCTGTAATTATGTCATAATGGTATACAACTATGCACATAATATTATAAACATATATTATCAAGACCAATAATTTTTAATGAATACAACTTTTATATAAGATGAAGTTTAATAGTTTAGAATAAGTAATTACATTTATTCTTAAAGAATACAACTATGAACATAAACTACATTCATTCTTGAAGTCTCTTGCAAAAAAAAAAATATCGGCATTTTTGAAAGAATCATCATTCACTTTCTTGATTCGTATCTAGATGTCTTGTGTATGTTTAACCTCTAAGCCACTTTAAAATATGCTAGCATTCTATGAGACTGACATTTTGTGAGATTGGCATTTTGTTAGAATTGTATTGCATGAGAATGATTTTATACATGGAGTCTTTCACATCAGGTCTTCAAGCCACTCTTCAAGCCATTTCTATCACAAATTCGTTGCCAAATAGTTTGTAATGATACACTTGTAACAACTGCATATTAAACATATAACTAATTAACTAGAATTCTATCAGGATACAACAATAATATTCTTACAAAATAAACCATTCTTGCATAATGGTTTTGAATATTCTTAAAGAATTTAAACTTAATAGCAGCTTAGAGTATAATGAAATAAACAAATTGTAGGAATAATATTTCGGTAATGTACGAAAACAAACAAGAAAATAGAAAAACTGAGGCATGTGTTTAACACATTGTCTTTAAAACAAATTCGCCCGCTACCGGGTGTTTGTTTCCCAGGATACAACAGTTTGAAGTGGTTCTTCTAAACCAACCGAACCCTCAATAGGGTTGGATTATATCTTCAATATAGCTAGAAAAAGAAGAAAATGAAGTGGGGAAGAAGAGAGTTTTCTTACATTCTTTTGGTGTTTTCAAATGGTTGTAAAATAGTAGTATTTATACTACACATTCTATAACCTCCTATTTAAACACCTCTATTAATCACAAGATTAATGTGTGTTTAATATGTAATTAAATTATAATAATAGTTACAATTTCAGTTACGAAAGAAAGAAATATTTGCAAGAAATGTCCCTAGACTTTTCTTTTCTTTCTCCCAACCATTAACCTCTTTTATTTACTTCTTCCAACACCCTTACTTTAATTTATCATTCATATGAAATTTATTTTTGGACGTGTTAAAAAATGGGGAAAACCGATTTTTATAAATTGGTTAACACCAATTTTCCAACAATCCCCCACATGAATGAAAATTGATCAAGCATTTTCAAGCTACCTAGATAAAATCCAACAGTTGAATCATGCATAGGATAGGTAGGTGTTACCCTTTAAACCTTCCCTTAAGATACATATTTATTTTACTAGCGGACCAGTAGACGTGATGTCCTTGAACTGTTCTGCCGTTTGTGTAAATAATCAATATGTGTCTCACATAATTCTCCCTGACCTAGTTAGGTTCTCATTGATGTGTCCGTTATGGTCATGGACACTTGCCTGGTTCTGTAAGAGCTCTTAGGAATGTACCCATACAATTCCTTTTGAAGCGACCGCACTTCTCGCTCACATAGGTGATTCTAAAATAATCATTAAAATCTAATTCGTGACGATTTCTAATTTATCATCCACGACTATAAGCTTAACCTGCATCACTGTTTGTTTTAGGAATGGGTTGGGGTTAACCCCCACAATGATTCACAAATGTTATATGCAAGTAGGTTGTCCCATTGAACCTAGATCTTGGGATCTCCAGTCAACTAGGTTGGGTTTCCCTTCGCAATAACTGATTGATCTATTGGTTTTAGTCCCATTCCTCATAACGACCTCTCATTCCAAGCATTTCATTAGCGGATTCGCAATCTTATTTTGACTTTATGTAGTAATTAAAGATAATTCATCTTGAGAGTCGTTGTTGAATGGCGTTATGTCTTTGACAAATATATCTAGACTCACCATTATCTACATCATCATGTACATATATAGGAGTCTTTGGCTCATCATGGGACGTCTCCCAAGAACTTACAAAGCCCTTTAGTTTATTGTCCAACTTTGGATAAACTTGCAAAAAAAAATTCTCCTATATTTTCCAACAAATGTTGACTGTTATCAATATGTTTATAACTACACCATATTTACCACTATTGAATATGCTAAATTGTTTCAACATAATACAATAAGCATATGTACTACATGTATTTGTGAATTCACAATAACATTGGCCATATGTAATTTATGAATATTCCATACATGAGTTTTCTTGCAAATATCGTATTTTTCCATGCAATTTCTTGTTTTAACCATCTACATGTAAAATTCTATAGGCATCCTATCTCAAGTATCATACTATGTCATAAAGTAGAATGCCATTTATATGGATCTATTTCATCACATCCATTGATGTTGAACGACATATTCAAACTTTGTTACCATTTGTTCCAAAGCTTGTTTTACTCGCACATTTTGTTGCTTTCCCTCGGGTAAGATAATTGTTTGGCAGTTCCATGTAGATTTATACTTCTAAAACTATGTTTAGAAGTTTTAGTTTCATATCAGAATGATATACTTCCAAATTTCGAGAAGTTACAACCACATATAATTATAAGAGCATGAAATTAATCAAGACATTCTTATATTTGTACTCCAAACATATATTTCAAATATGCCATCAGCTCTTACTTCTCATTTGGAAACCCACTAAATCGCAATGATTTCTCAAACTCAATAGTTCAAACGATAGAACCATTATTAGTTTTTTTTACAACTTAATCCAATAACGATCATCTGATTCCAAACTTAGAGTAATCATATTTCCATTCACAGTCCTTTCAAATTCATGTTGAATATCTTAATATTCATCAAAATCTTTATCTTGTTTTGATGAATTCCAACCAATATTATTGGATTTAATGGAAATAGCTTCTTGGTATAGAAGTATCATTGGATTCTAAATTTCCAAACAAGAAATCAGTGCATATTTCTATTGAAATCATAGAACACTATGATCTAACTGATTCTCATATTATTTGGATCTATCTCCTTTCATTTTCCTCTTGACAATCCATTTATAGCCTAGTGGTTTACATACTAGAGGTATATCCACTAGCTCTCATGTGAGATTTGGCAAGATAGAATCCATTTCACTTTTAATTGCCTCTTTTCATTAAGATCTGTCAAAGGAAGTGCATTCCTTTTTGAATGTTTGAGGCTCTCTTTCAACCATATACATACATAAATCATCTCCAAATGATTTCTAAGTTGTCCCCTTTTACTCCATCATGATCTATTTATTCCTCCATTCTCTTCTTCATGAGAGGATTCTTTGTGCCCAATTGTTTTGGAGCACTTTTCTTTTATTTATCAAGACATGGAGACACATTTTCGAAGTATGATGCATTTGTTGATTCCATTAGTGTACAAGAAAACAATAAACTCTATTGTTTTGTAATAACCAATAAAGATGCAACCAACAATCTAGTGTACAATCCTTACAACCATTGGGTTAGGTATAACACTCTTTGCGAGACATCCCCGCATTCGAATGTATTTGTAAGATGATTTTATACCCGACCATAACTTAGATGGTGTTTTTTTTATCGTTTTCTTTTGGGGTACCTTATTTAAAAGGTAACTAGTTGACAACACAACTTCCCCCCACATTGAGTGTGGCAACCCAAAACATAAGCAACAATATGGCATTCATCATTTCATTTAAGATATGATGTTTCCTTTCGGTGATGCCATTTGTTATGGTAAATAAGATGCCTGAAGCTCATGTTTAATACCATGACTTGCAAACTTATTGGACTCAAAAACCAAACAAAAATCCATTTTTTTCAACAAACATCCAAACACTAAGTTCTTCCTAATCAATGGAACATACAACACATCATTAAGTGTTAGCTCTTTTCTATGTGATACCATTTCTGGAATGTTTTAAACACGAAATTTAACTGTTTAGAATCACAATTACAAGAATAAATTTCTGCCTCAACTTGGACAACCTTATAATTCTTGAGTCACTCCCTCTTTGAGCACACATGGTGTGTAACACTCACATCAATCCATCACTCAATGGAGTTAGCATCCATAGAGTTTACTTTATAAATCATAGCCACATCGTGTGGCGTCATTTCTGAAATCATTTATACATGAAATATAAATGTTTAGAATTCTAATTCCCAAAAAATATGTTTGCCTCTTGCTTGGAAAAAACTCAACATAATTAAAATTTGAATTTGAACAATTATGAAACTTGATTTCTGATGCAGGAATTCTAAAATTTGATTTGTCATGTAGAAAACTGATGCATAAATTATGATATCAGAAAACTAATGTTTTCTTTCAACAAAACTATTTAAAATGTGATGTTTTTTTTAGTAAACCAAGTTGTATGATGATTTCCAAAGCTGTTTTACATAAAATTGAAGTCGTTTTTTACTAAACAAATCCTTTTTGTTTTTCACAAAACAATGCAGTCTGTTCAAGACTGCTTTAGCCCCACTTAAACCTGTCAAAAATGCAATCTAATTTCATAATCCAGTAGCGCTGTCTCTTAGCTTTCAAGGGACTACTTGCACAAGTGCACACGATTTTTCTACAATTTATTATGAATTTTACCAAACTGTGTATCATAGTTCTTAAAATCTAACCAGTCAGTGAAAATCCTATTTTTCACCCTAGTTAGAGTTGTTTACAGCTTTCCGCCAAAAATAATGAAACAAAGTAGACTCATATAACAAACTTTGAGAATTGGTTTCAACCAAATATGAGTATCCATGACTAAGTTATGATTTTCAAAGATTGGGACAGATTTTCAAAGATTGTGTTTTTGAGTTTAGCTAGCTTCTTAACTCATTAGGTACTTAATAGACTCAGTACCAAAGCTGGAAAATTAGATACTTAATAGCAAATACATGTCTTAATGACTTAATGACCAAATGTGCTTCAAAATCACAAAACAATCCTCTTTTTTTTCCTTAAAAAATCGTACAATATCAAAAAAATGCAAGTAAATTTGTTTCCAATTTGTAGTTCGTTTCGTACAAATGAATTTGTTTTAAGATTGTAGGAATAATATTTCGGTAATGTACGAAAACAAACAAGAAAATAGAAAAATTGAGGCATATGTTTAACACATTGTTCTTAAAACAAATTCGCCTGCTATCGGGTGTTTGTTTCCTAGGATACAACAGTTTGAAGTGGTTCTTCCAGACCACCCGAACCCTCAATAGGGCTGGATTATATCTTCAATATAGCTAGAAAAAGAAGAAGATGAAGTGGGGAAGAAGAGAGTTTTCTTACATTCTTTTGGTGTTTTCAAATAGTTGTAGAGTAGTAGTATTTATACTACACATTCTATAACCTCCTATTTAAACACCTCTATTAATCACAAGATTAATGTGTGTTTAATATGTAATTAAATTATAATAATAATTACAATTTCAGTTACAAAAGAAAGAAATATTTGCAAGAAATGTCCCTAGACTTTTCTTTTCTTTCTCCCAACCATTCACCTCTTTTATTTACTTCTTCCAACACCCTTACTTTAATTTATCATTCATATGAAATTTATTTTTGGACGTGTTACAAAAATGGGGAAAACCCATTTTTATAAATTGGTTAACACCAATTTTCCAACACAAAAATATTATAAAAAGGTAAACAAGGTCTCAGGAAGAGAGCCTATCAAACAAGATGCATACCATTCTTCTAACCATCGATGGTTAATAAGATTGAATCATAAACATCATAAACATAGATTGAATCATCAATACTTCCAGCTAAAAGTTCTCTGCCATCAAAGAATGGTGTCTCGAATTTCTGAAAAAATAAAAAATTTACAAAAACCCAACTCATCACCAAATTGATCTATAAAAATCTGCATTTGATCATAAAAACCATTCTTTCATTTTCCTGTGAAGAAGAAGCAGCCTCATCACATTTCGTTTTTCCTTGTTCATTTCCTATCAAAAATTAAACCTAAAACCCACCAAAACTCCATTGATTTCAGCAAAAAAAAAAAGTAAACAGAAGCAACAGGGAGGCTGCCGGAGCAGCCCCCATTCAACTTACCTATTGGCCACCTTGAACACCTCTTCTGTGACATCCCCAATTTCACGGCCAGAAAAGACCGATTTCATTTATGCTTTTTAAAATAAAATCAGAGTAATCATTTGATTAAAAGTGTTGTAGAATTTGTTCCCAAAAAAACATGATAAATATATTATCAAAGCATTTCCGAAGAAATGTATTTTATTCATTTAAACCATTGGGATGTCATTGTCAATACAAAAGCATAAGTATAAACAAAACTTACATTCATTTACACTAGTGATCTACTTCTCTTTTAATCACTCAATGTAAAGCAACTTCATATCGATACCTGTGATACAAATAAACTGAGTGGGTCACGCTTGGGAGCCTGGTGAGCATATTGGGTTTTCAACCCACAATAAATAAATTTATTATGTTTAAACATCAAACAATCAACCCAGTTACCCAACCCCATTATCTTCTTTGTTTTTTTTAAGGATTTACCCTATGAATCATCTATCACTCATTCCTAAGGATTCCTCATAAGTAATAGGCACGAAGTCACATCGTCGCAAGGGTTATACAACAGGGACTAAGTCCATAGCTGCCAGGGTTTTTAGAGTACATCTGATGAACATATAGTTCACACACCTACAGGTTGTGAGCCTGCTACTGTTCCATGGACCGTCTAGAATAGTCCATGGTTGTCATCCATACTCTGCTGAATGACGGGGCCATCGATTGGGTCATCGCTTGACTCATCGCTTCTCACCATATTTTACCACTCATATATCATCGCTCATCATTTATCTCATCATTTGATCACACATCAACTTATTTCACCTACCCATGTTATACCCAACGTATTTGTAGATTATATATATATATATATATATATACGTTTTAAATGATTTTAAACATGTATAAAACATTCTTTCATCTACTCATGTTCTACCCAACATATTTGTAGATATAAAATACATATATACAGTTTAAAACGTGTATAAAACAATCATTCAACATCTATCTCAAATAAACAAACAGCATATATAAACATAGCACGTATTTTATATAAAATACTTCATATCTACGTGTAAGGTGAAAGTGACTATACACTCACTTGATAATACGATGATTGGACATCACTACTACTCTAAATGTAGTATTCTTCGATGAAACCAGGATGTTTTCTAAAAAATCGGGCTTCACGCGGTCAGAGTTTCGTCTCGAAAACTCTTTTTTCTCGGGATCTTCGGGGCGTCGGGACTTGCTTCGGGTAACGGGGATGATACCGGGGCTTCGGGGGTATATCTTGCACACAAATCGAGGTAATATGGGTGAGAGAGAAGAAATTTGGCAACCAAACTCGGCTGCACTAGAACTTCTATTTATAGGGTGAAATTTTGAGATTCACATCGTGAGGTTCACCTCGTGAACCAAGTATGTTCACCTCGTGAATTCGTTCCTAATCATCTCCTAGACTTGCCGTGTATCTTCTAGGCTCGAAAGGTGTCATGCAACGAATTCACCTCGTGAATTTCAATGCTCACCTCGTGAAGGTCTCGAAGTTTGTGCGCCGAACTTCAAAAATCCATATCTTTCGCATACGAGCTCCGTTTTTTATGTTATTTATATCCACGCGTAGGTGAAATTATGGTCTACAACGGTCATTTAGACTCCATCAGCTAATTTTGATTTCATTTTTATTATTATATTTTTAACAAACCGGGACAGGAAAAGTCCGTTAAAATTCCTAACTTCTTCATCCGACGTCCGTTTTCGTCTGTCTTTTTACCGTTGTACTATTATTAATGAGATCTTCGATTCTTGTTTAGATTGTTTCGGCTAGAAATCACTCGATCTTAAAATCGGACTTCGGGCTGCATACTACTAAGCTGAAACTTAGAAAAATCATAACTTCCTCATACGAAGTCATATTTAGACGTTCTTTTTATGCACGCTCTCGTTTTAACGTATTCTACGACTTTCGGTTAGATCGCTAAGGCCAAATATCGCTATATCATAAATTTACTATTTACGTCGCTTTGTGTCGTGTCGGTTCTGTCGCGAAACTTCGACAGGTCATAACTTATTCGTTATAACTCAGATTTCGGTATTCTTTATATATTCGGAATCCTTGTCACGAATACTAGAACTTAGTTAATATTACTCCTTCTGAATAATGTTTCATCAGAAAGTCATTTTCGACGCTTATTGTCTCTAAATTGACTAGCTCGGATCTGCGGGCATTACAATTATCTCCCCCTTAGGATGATTACGTCCCAGAATCATCAACGAAATAGGAGTTGTATAAATATTACATACGTTATCTCTTCATCCTAGGTAATCATTGTAACTTCTATGTTTCCTCGAAAGAGTATCTAACAGTTGGATTTCTCGATAGCAGGTAGTAATCATGCATCTGCTCTTCGTACTATGTTGGACTTTCAATTGTAACCTTTGAGTTACAAAATAAATCCTTATTGAAGACTCCTTCTTCTTCTTAGGATAAGTACTTTCCTTCATCTATTGTAACAGACCGATGGGTCATGCTCTAACGATCTCTCATCGTATGATGCAACGCTTAGAATCAAGTCTCTTAAAGTCAAATTCCAGAATGGAATATACCTTCCTTCATATTCTAATGTGATATAATCACATTTTAGCATGTAGCATTTCTAGCTACAATCTTCTTTAACAACGAGCACGATGTTATTGATCACATTGATTTCAATCTTCTAACTTAAGTCAGATATTACATCGAACTTGGTTCTCTGAACCACGTAACAAACTCATTGTAGTCGGACTCAATTTGATATGACCACTAGGGTCAGAATAATAATCATCTCATTAGTCATTACCGAAACGATTGTAACGACATACATGAACAAAAACGAAATCAATTACTAGCTTCTTGGTAACCTTGTGACTTTCCCTGATCCAAGTGCGAGTCTTGTGCTTTTGGTAGTATATGCATCTACTACCTTTCACACCTACTCATACTCGTCCCAAGTATTGTCTTGCAGTCCCCAAGTCCTAAAATCACAAAACAATTTAACACATACGAATGTGTCCAAAAAATTATAATTTTTTTTTCCCTAGACTCTACTAGGACTTCTTCCATGCGTATCTTCAATCATAAATTCTACTTCAACTCGGTTGGTATTGGAAATTCCAGACCATGGGATATCTTTATGGATTATACTAAAAATTATTTCCTTCTGCCAATCGAAAGTGTACTTCTACCATACTAGATGTATTATTTATTAGACACATTCTAAAGGTAAGATACCTCTCTTACGATATCTTCCGATAGGTATCATTCACTGTCGTAAGTGTTATTATTTCCTCTATTCTATCAGACTATCATGGTTCGCATCACTTCCTGAACTTATGCCATTGTGATAGGTTCAGATGCAGGCGCAACGATCGATGCATGACCCATCACATTCTTCATCTCAGGTTGTCATCTTCCTCAGATATTTCCTAGTCTGTCTTCACCATGACGTTTTGTACACCCAAGCAGACGTTCGGTGTACTGAGGCGAGAATTTAAGATTGGAAAGATTTTATTTACGATAGACGTATAAATCTCCTTGTCACACCGAAAAGTTATAAGCCAGTTCTAATACCATAATCAAACATTTAGAAATTTGAACACATAAAATTTCTAGATCCGGTCGGCAATAGACCATGGATCCAATCAAATAATATCATATAAGGCATCTTTATATCTATAACATAAAACATTTTAGGCATCTTTCCTAAAATAAACTAGTGCTCGTGTCTAAAGTATAACATACACTCATCCCACAATCATCGCTTAGCATTCTAAGTTTAAGTCTAGAAATTTCCTACAAATTCCTAGTTCACTTAAACTTACCAACTGTGACATCCCCAATTTTACAGACAGAAAAGACCGATTTCATTTATGATGTAACGACGCAAATTTTCAAACAAAATTTTCATTTAAAATAAAGTGATTTTACTCAACCAATAGCATTTATTCCATGTTTCATATCAAATACATATATAAAATCCCCAAGATCTCAAATGGCAGCAGTGTGTATGCATCATGCCGGCGCCTTCCCACGGTCCTCGCTAGTACCTGAAACACATACATAACAACTTGTAAGCATAAATGCTTAGTGAGTTCCCCAGTATACGACTTACACATATACGCCTTTCCAGGCCCTGACCTTCCGGTCCACGATACATTGCCTTCCGGCCCGTAACATAATCGCCTTCCGGCCCATAACATATTGCCTTCCGGCCCGTAACATATTGCCTTCCGGCCCGTAACATATTGCCTTCCGGCCCATAACATATTGCCTTCCGGCCCGTAACATATTGTCTTCCGGCCCATAACATTTACGACACATAATACATTTAATCTAGCACACATAGCACATATATCATACATCATACCTGACCTTTCTGTCACATAACATATCGCCTTCCGGCCCGTATAACATACATATCATGCATAGCAACTACCTTTCTATTTATAGCATAAATAACACATATCATATTCGACCATCCGGTCTCATAGTCAAACCCTTCCGGGTGTAGTATAGTGAGAAGACTCACCTCGTGGTAATGAAAACTATCAACTCTTGAAACCACTCGCACTCGATCCGCCGATCTGCAGACTCCCTATAATACCATATACCCTTATTAATACTCTTATCATCCAAGACAACTGACCCTAAGAAATTACATGCCGGTCAACTCTGGTCAACGGTCAACTTGACCGGACTCGTCGAGTGCAAAGGCGACTCGACGAGTCTAGACGTCCTCCCCAACTTTCCCTGTTGTTCCCTTTCTACTCGTCGAGTATCCCCCTTGACTCGACGAGATCCACGTGGAAGAATCGCGGGGCCACCCCGACTCCACTCGCCGAGTCTGAAGAACAACTCGGCGAGTCCCAGTGAATCTTTAAGCTACTCGCCGAGTCTGAAGAACAACTCGGCGAGTCCCAGTAAATCTTCAAGCTACTCGCCGAGTCTGATCATTGGACTCGGCGAGTCCATGCCATGCAGACGAGCAACTGCTTCCTGAAATACGTATGGTCCCGAGATATACAATCATGGGACTTTCTGGACTTCTAAACATCTTATTACTGGGGTATAAACGTCTGGGTAATAACATAATAACCCATCTAATCACTAAATGGTTTTCATAAACCCTAGATTCGTATACACATCAAAATAACAGAAATGGTCCGAGTATTACCTGAAAACGCACTCTCTGTGTCCCCAAACCTCAGGACTCGATCCTCCTTGATATTCCTTTGGCCAAACTCTTCTTCTTCTTGCCTAACAAATTCCTCCAAGTTCCAATAGCTTTCTCTCCTGCTCTAGACGTCCACAACGATTAGGGTTCTTCTCAATCGGCCAAAAGACGGACAATGACGGCCTAAGAGGCATTATATACGATCCAAAACCAAACGGCTAGGGTTTCTGCTGAACAGCGTCGACTCGCCGAGTCCATATCTAGACTCGTCGAGTCCAGTCGCGAACCCGCGACCAAGTCTGCGGTCCTACTCGGCGAGTCTGGCTCCAACTCGCCGAGTCCCTTCCTAAAATGCCCCCCAAAAATAGTTTTAAAGCAATACCTGAAATTCCGGGCTATTACAACTCTCCCCCACTAGAACTAGACTTTGCCCTCGAAGTCTCACTCTGCGAATAACTCCGGATGTTGCTCCCGCATCTCACGTTCCGGCTCCCAAGTCATCTCCGATCCCTTCCGGTGTTTCCACTGAACCAACACCAGAGGTACCTCCTTGTTTCGCAGAACCTTGAACTTCCGATCCCTGATAGCTACTGGTCTCTCGGCGTAATTCAGACTCGCATCCACCTGAATATCCTCTAACGGAACCACTGCCGATTCATCGGCTATACACTTCCTCAACTGTGATACGTGAAAGGTATTGTGAATCTGTCCCAACTCTGCTGGCAACTCTAGCCGATAAGTTACCCGACCTACTCTTGCAATTACCCGAAATGGACCTATGAACCGGGGTCCCAACTTGCCCCTCTTTCTGAACCGGATCACTCCTTTCCAAGGAGAAACCTTCAGGAGAACGAAGTCGCCAACCTGGAATTCAAGCTCGGACCGGCGTCTGTCCGCATAACTCTTCTGTCGGCTCTGGGCGGTCAATAACCTCTGCCTAACCTGCTGAATCTGCTCTGTCGTTTGGAGTACGATCTCTGTACTGCCCATCACTCTCTGTCCCACCTCTCCCCAGCAAATGGGAGTCCGACACCTCCTACCATACAACAACTCAAAAGGTGGCATACCAATGCTCGAATGATGGCTGTTGTTGTAGGAAAACTCAGCCAAGGGTAAATGCGCATCCCAGCTACCCCCGAAGTCTAACACACACGCTCTAAGCATGTCTTCCAATGTCTGAATCGTCCGCTCGCTCTGACCATCTGTCTGGGGATGGTATGCGGTACTAAAATGTAGTTTAGTACCCAGCTCCTCATGGAATTTCTTCCAAAACCTGGAAGTGAAACGTACATCACGGTCTGAAACAATCGAGATCGGCACTCCATGCCGAGATATTACCTCTCTCACGTATAACTCTGCCAACTTCTCCGTTGATGAACTCTCGCTAATGGCAAGGAAGTGTGCACTCTTCGTCAATCTATCCACAATCACCCAAATTGCATCGACTCCCCTGGCAGTTCTCGGCAATTTGGTGATGAAATCCATAGTAATCTGTTCCCACTTCCACTCGGGAATCTCCAAGGGCTGCAACTTACCATGCGGTCTCTGGTGCTCGGCCTTAACCCTACGGCAGGTCAAACACCTCTCAACGAACAATGCGACGTCTCTCTTCATACAAGGCCACCAATATTCCTTCCTCAAGTCCAAATACATCTTCGTAGCACCGGGATGGATCGAGAATTTCGATCTATGAGCCTCCTCCATCAAAGTAGTACGCGTACCGCCCACGAATGGTACCGAAATCCGACCTTGAAACGTCAGAAGTCCTCGTCCATCCTTAACGAACTCTGAAATTAACCCAACGACCCGCTCTTTCTTCTGCATCTCGGATCTCACAACCTCGGCCTGCGCCCCACGAATAGCATCCAATACCGGAGTCATCACCGTCAGTCTCAGACATACATCTCGCAATGGCGTGCTCTCCGCCCTACGACTCAATGCATCGGCTACCACATTAGCCTTGCCTGAGTGGTATAGGATCTCACAGTCATAATCCTTAACCACGTCCAACCATCTCCTCTGACGCATATTTAGGTTGGGTTGATCCATCAAATACTTCAAACTCTTATGGTCCGTGTATATAGTACAACGAACCCCATACAGGTAGTGACGCCAAATCTTGAGAGCGAACACTACTGCCCCCAACTCCAAGTCATGCGTGGGATATCTCGCCTCGTGAGGCTTTAATTGCCTCGATGCATAAGCTATCACATGGCCCCTCTGCATCAACACTGCACCCAGTCCCGAAATCAATGCGTCGCAATATACAACAAAATCTTCCATCCCTTCCGGGAGGGCTAATACCGGGGCTTCGCACAGTCTCTGGCGTAGTGTCTCGAAGGAAGTCTGTTGCTCGGGTCCCCATGAGAATGTAACACCCTTCCGGGTCAATCTGGTGAGCGGTACTGCGATCTTGGAGAAGTCCCTAATAAACCTCCGATAGTACCCCGCCAACCCAAGGAAACTCCTGATCTCGGAAGGTGACTTCGGTGCTTCCCAACTCATCACTGCTTCCACCTTGGCCGGATCGACCAATATCCCTGACTGATTAACAACATGTCCAAGAAATTGGACCTTCCACAACCAGAAGTCACATTTGGAGAATTTTGCATATAGCTTCTCCGACCTCAGTACCTCAAGGACCTCTCTCAAATGTCCCTCATGCTGCTCTCTAGTTCGCGAATACACTAGGATGTCGTCGATAAATACAATCACAGACCGATCCAACATCGGCCTGCATACCCTGTTCATGAGGTCCATGAACACTGCCGGGGCATTGGTGAGCCCGAAAGGCATCACCACGAACTCATAATGCCCATACCGCGTCCTGAATGCTGTCTTCTGAACGTCCTCATCCCGTACTCTTACCTGATGGTACCCTGATCTCAAATCAATCTTGGAAAACCAAGATGCCCCTTGCAACTGATCGAATAGATCATCGATCCTCGGTAACGGATAGCGGTTCTTGACCGTCACCTTGTTCAACTCCCGGTAATCAATGCACATCCGGTGTGAACCATCCTTCTTCTTGACGAACAGAATCGGTGCTCCCCACGGCGAGCTACTCGGCTGAATAAATCCCTTCCCCAGCAACTCCTGGAGTTGCGAGGACAACTCTTGCATCTCTGGAGGTGCAAGACGATAAGGCACCTTCGCAATAGGCGTAGCCCCCGGAATCAGATCGATACCAAACTCCACTTGCCTCGCAGGAGGTACTCCCGGCAACTCCTCGGGAAAAACATCTGGAAACTCACGCACCACTGGAACCTCCTCCACTGTCCTCGGTCTCTCGGAAGCCTCCCGCGTATCCATCACATACGCCACAAAACCTTTACATCCCTGCTGTAGGCATTTCCTCGCCCTAGCGGCCGAACAAAAAGCTGATCCTGAACGGGTACCCTCGCCGTATACCGTAAGAACTCCCCCACTAGGGTCTCGTATAGTCACCAGCTGGCGCTCACAGTCGATGACAGCGCTGAATCGGCTCAACCAGTCCATGCCCACGATGACACAGACATCCCCCATCGCAATAGGAATTAGGTCAATCGGAAACGCAACCCCGAAAATCTCTAGTACGCATCCCCGAAGAACCTCCGTGGCACAAACCACCCTCTCGGCCGCTATAGAAACGCTCAGAGGCCGACTTAATGGCTCACGACTAATGCTGATATGCTGACTAAAAGCTAAAGATACAAAGGATCTACTCGCACCCGAATCAAATAACACTAGAGCAGGCATAGAGTTCACAAGAAAAGTACCTACACATACATTAACATAAGCATAACATTTCGACTTTAAAGTAAATACGTGAATTACAGCATACCTGCCACAACATCGGGCGCAGCGCGGACCTCCTCCGCAGTCAGCTGAAAGGCTCTCCCGCGAGCCCTCGGGGCCTTGACCTTCGCCGGTCGGGTCTTAGTAGTCCTGGTAGTCGGTGTAGATCCCTGACGAAGCTGCGGGCACTCGGCCTTCCGATGGCCTGTCTGGTTGCAGTGAAAGCACACCATAAACCCCTTAGGGTAATCCCTGGCAATGTGTCCCTCCTTACCACACTTGTAACAACCACCAGCTCGACACGCCCCCTCATGACTCTTGCCGCACTTTCCGCAAGTGCGGCCCTTCGGACCTCCCATCCTCGAATCAGCGGACTTGATCCGCTTGGCTGCCGGCTGAGACTGAGCCGGCCGCCGATCCACCTGCCGAGACTCGGCCTCCTCCCTGGCCTGGGTCTCCAACTCGATCTCGCGCTTCCTGGCGTTCGCCTGAAGCTCAGTGAAAGTACGATAGGTGGAGTTTGACACAAACTCCCGAATATCCCTCCTCAAAACGCCTAAATACCGGCTCATCCGTGACTGCTCCGAAGACACCAGCTCTGGGCAGAACATCGCCCTCTCGTGAAACTTCCGTGTGACCACCGCAACGGAATCAGTACCCTGCTTAAGGGTCAAGAACTCCTGAATCAACCGTTCCCTCTCCACTGGGGGAACATACTCGTCCCTGAACATCTCAGTAAACCTCTCCCATGTCACCGCTGTAATCTCCGCCAGAGTGAAGTTCGCCGTCACGAACTTCCACCAATCCTTCGCTCCCAGACGGAGCTGGTTCAAGGTGAACCGTACCCTCAGATGCTCCGGGCATGAGCAAGTGTAGAAGCATCCCTCAATGTCGGCGATCCACCTCATCGCAGCAATCGGGTCCTGCGTCCCATCGAACTCAGGGGGTTTCGTGTTGCTGAATTCCCGGAACAACAACGAATCGCCCCCTTGCGGCCTGGCAGTGGCCGCAGCTGCGGTAGCGGCAGCGGCTGCAGCATCAGTCAGTGCGGCGTACCGCTCCTCGAACGTCTCCATTAATGTGGTCTTAATAGACCCAAACATCTCCGGGATCTCGGCCCGGATCGCTGCAGCTACCTCCTCCTGGATCATCTGACGAATATCCTCGTCACTCACGGTGCTCGAACTCGCCCCATGACGTGTGGTAACCATGATGTCTCTGAAATACAACATAAAATTATCAGAGACTCCATCAAGTACTATTGTACTCGATAACGCAACCCTACTCAGTCTCCGATATCCAGGGATTCTTACTTGGGTCTTCCACCGACCCGGTGCCTTCGGTAGTACGGGCCCAATACTACCGACCACACCGTATCAGTATTCGTCCCAAATCTTCCTCCCCAAACCCCGAATAATGAGTACTCTACTTCTAGTATGCACTATCTACTTGCACGCTACCGAATATCTCATATAAGTAATCTCCCTAGACTAAGGCATCACAAAACAGGCCATTCTAGTCCTATCATCTATACCTAGTCTTCTAGCATGCATAACAATTCATAATTCAGTGCATAACATAACATTGTAAGGTATTCTGGGGATCTTTACCGTTCGGGCGCTGGCTGATCGTACACACTGCTCCGTTCTTGTTTACCACTTTACCATTTATAAAAATTTATGTCTTTATTATTTTTAAAAGATTTTTTCCTCAAATCCTCGGTTTGAGTTCAGTTACACCCGAAGGTACACCCGAATCCCTCAAACCAAGGCTCTGATACCAATTGTAACAACGCAAATTTTCAAACAAATTTTTCATTTAAAATAAAGTGATTTTACTCAACCAATAGCATTTATTCCATGTTTCATATCAAATACATATATAAAATCCCCAAGATCTCAAATGGCAGCAGTGTGTATGCATCATGCCGGCGCCTTCCCACGGTCCTCGCTAGTACCTGAAACACATACATAACAACTTGTAAGCATAAATGTTTAGTGAGTTCCCCAGTATACGACTTACACATATACGCCTTTCCAGGCCCTGACCTTCCGGTCCACGATACATTGCCTTCCGGCCCGTAACATAATCGCCTTCCGGCCCATAACATATTGCCTTCCGGCCCGTAACATATTGCCTTCCGGCCCATAACATATTGCCTTCCGGCCCGTAACATATTGTCTTCCGGCCCATAACATTTACGACACATAATACATTTAATCTAGCACACATAGCACATATATCATACATCATACCTGACCTTTCTGTCACATAACATATCGCCTTCCGGCCCGTATAACATACATATCATGCATAGCAACTACCTTTCTATTTATAGCATAAATAACACATATCATATTCGACCTTCCGGTCTCACAGTCAAACCCTTCCGGGTGTAGTATAGTGAGAAGACTCACCTCGTGGTAATGAAAACTATCAACTCTTGAAACCACTCGCACTCGATCCGCCGATCTGCAGACTCCCTATAATACCATATACCCTTATTAATACTCTTATCATCCAAGACAACTGACCCTAAGAAATTACATGCAGGTCAACTCTGGTCAACGGTCAACTTGACCGGACTCGTCGAGTGCAAAGGCGACTCGACGAGTCTAGACGTCCTCCCCAACTTTCCCTGTTGTTCCCTTTCTACTCGTCGAGTATCCCCCTTGACTCGACGAGATCCACGTGGAAGAATCGCGGGGCCACCCCGACTCCACTCGCCGAGTCTGAAGAACAACTCGGCGAGTCCCAGTGAATCTTCAAGCTACTCGCCGAGTCTGAAGAACAACTCGGCGAGTCCCAGTAAATCTTCAAGCTACTCGCCGAGTCTGATCATTGGACTCGGCGAGTCCATGCCATGCAGACGATCAACTGCTTCCTGAAATACGTATGGTCCCGAGATATACAATCATGGGACTTTCTGGACTTCTAAACATCTTATTACTGGGGTATAAACGTCTGGGTAATAACATAATAACCCATCTAATCACTAAATGGGTTTCATAAACCCTAGATTCGTATACACATCAAAATAACAGAAATGGTCCGAGTATTACCTGAAAACGCACTCTCTGTGTCCCCAAACCTCAAGACTCGATCCTCCTTGATATTCCTTTGGCCAAACTCTTCTTCTTCTTGCCTAACAAATTCCTCCAAGTTCCAATAGCTTTCTCTCCTGCTCTAGACGTCCACAACGATTAGGGTTCTTCTCAATCGGCCAAAAGATGGACAATGACGGCCTAAGAGGCGTTATATACGATCCAAAACCAAACAGCTAGGGTTTCTGCTGAACAGCGTCGACTCGCCGAGTCCATATCTGGACTCGTCGAGTCCAGTCGCGAACCCGCGACCAAGTTTGCGGTCCTACTCGGCGAGTCTGGCTCCAACTCGCCGAGTCCCTTCCTAAAATGCCCCCCAAAAATAGTTTTAAAGCAATACCTGAAATTCCAGGCTGTTACATATGATTTTAAAAAAAATCAGAGTAATCATTTGATTAAAAGTGTTGTGGAATTTGTTCCCAGAAAAACATGATAAATATATTATCAAATATTCATTTAAACCATTAGGATGCCATTGTCAATACAAAAACATAAGCATAAACAAAACTTACATTCATTTACACTAGTGATCTACTTCTCTCTTTTAATCTCTCAGTGTAAATCAATTTCATATCGATACCTATGATACAAATAAACTGAGTGGGTCAGCCTTGGGAGCTTGGTGAGCATATAGGGTTTTCAACCCACAATAAATAAATTTATTATGTTTAAACATCGAACAATCAACCCAGTTACCCAACCCCATTATCTTCTTTATTTTTTTTTAAGAATTTACCCTACGAATCGTCTATCACTCATTCCTAAGGATTCCTCTTATGTAATAGGCACGAAGTCACATCGTCGTCAGGGTTTATACAACAATCACTAAGTCCATAGCTGCCAAGGTTTTTAGATTACATCTGATGAACATATACTTCACACACCTACAGGTTGCGAGCCTGCTAGTGTTCCGTGGACCGTCTAGAATAGTCCATGGTTGTCATCCACACTCTACTGAATGACGGGTCCATCGCTTGGCTCATCACTTGGCTCATCGCTTCTCACCATATTTTACCACTCATATACCATCGCTCATCATTTATCTCATCATTTTATCACACATCAACTTATTTCACCTACCCATGTTATACCCAACATATTTGTATATAATATATATATATATATATATATATATATATATATATATTAAATCATTTTAAACATGTATAAAACATTCTTTCATCTACCCATGTTTTACCCAATATATTTGTAGATATAAAATACATATACAGTTTAAAACCTGTATAAAACAATCATTTAACATCTATCTCAAATAAACAAACAACATATATACATATAGCACGTATTTTATATAAAATACTTCATATCTATGTGTATGGTGAAAGTGACTACATACTCACTTGATAATACGATGATTGGACAGCACTACGACTCTAAATGTAGTATTCTTCGGTGAAACCGATATGCTTTCTTAATAACCGGGCTTCACACGGGCAGAGTTTCGACTCGAAAACTCTTTTTCTCGGGATCTTCGGGGCATTGGGACTCACTTCGGGTATCGGGGATGATACCAGGGATTCGGGGGTCTATCTTGCATGCAAATCGAGGTAATATGGGTGAGAGAGAGAAGAAATTTGGCAACTAAACTCGGCTGCACTTGAACTTCTATTTATAGGGTGAAAATTTGAGATTTACCTCGTGAACCAAGTATGTTCACCTCGTGAATTCGATCCTGATCATCTCCTAGACTTGTCGTGTATCTTCTAGGCTCGAAAGGTGTCATGCAACGAATTCACCTCGTGAATTTCAATGCTCACCTCGTGAAGGTCTCGAAGTTTGTGCCCCGATCTTCAAAAATCCATATCATTCACATATGAGCCCCGTTTTTTATGTTATTTGTATCCACGCGTAGGTGAAATTATCCCCTACAACTTTCGTTTAGACTTCGTCGTCTAATTTTGAATTTATTTTTATTATTATATTTTAATAGGCCGGGACAGGAAAAGTCCGTTAAAATTCATAACTTCTTCATCCGACATCCGTTTTCGTCTGTCTTTTTACCGTTGTACTACTATTGACGAGATCTTCAATTCTCATTTAGATTGTTTCGGCTAGAAATCACTCGATCTTAAAATCGGACTTCGGGCTGCATACTACTAAGCTGAAACTTAGAAAAATCATAACTTCCTCATACGAAGTCAGATTTAGACGTTCTTTTTATGCACGCTCTCGGTTTAACGTATTTTACGACTTTTGTTTGGATTGCTAAGGACAAATATCGCTCTATCGTAAATTTACTATTTACATTGTGTTGTGTCGTGTCGATTATGTCGCGAAACTTCGACAGGTCATAACTTCTTCGTTATAACTCAGATTTCGGCATTCTTTATATATTCAAAATCCTTGTCACGACTACTATAACTTAGTTAAGATTACTCCTTCTGAATAATATTTCATCAGAAAGTCATTTTTGACGCTTATCGTCTCTAAATTAACTAGCCCAGATATGCGGGCGTTACATCTTCCACCGTCGCCGGTCGCTGATATTTTTGTCCCTTCGTTTTCCCACCGCCAAAAATGAGAAATAAAATCAAGATGGTTCACAGGAGATAGGCTGCTCCCCTTCCGGTCCCTCACCCTCGCATATCCCTTCCGAGGAAGAAGAAGCATAGAGCTGCCTGAGCAGCCTAGTTGCCTTCATTCATCTTCTCCTTCTCGATCTGATGAGGATCGAAGTCCTTTTCGCCCAATTCACATCGTCGACAACGTCAATAAGAAATTGGGAGGAGGTAGAAATATAATACGTATATATGAGAGGCTAGGGTTAAATAATTGGTGAAACAGATTTTTATGGTAATTTGCATGAATTAAGAGATTTTATTTTAATTATCATGCTAAAGTTACATAATTACCCTTATTACAATTTTTAATTATTTAATTATTCCTAAATTCCTATTAGTGCATTCATGCACACAATAGTTACTAGAAACATTTGATCCCTTCTCCGACGATAGCAAGTCCAAAACACCATCGAATGTCTACTGTTACTGCTTCTAGTCGATCATCTTCTTCGTTCCTTAAGATAAGATCTGTTTATGGGACGGCTGACATCATGGATGATAGGGATGAGAGTGGGTCCAAACCCAGACCCGAAAAACCTGGGAACCGGTTAACGGGATTTTATAGGACCTGAAACCGGCCCGGTATATAGGAATCGGTTCCGGTTTGGTTCCAGGTAAAGTGGGTCTAGAAACAGAAAAGCCGGAAACATTAAAGTGGGTCGGGTGGAACTGGGTAAAGTGGGTTTAGAACCGGAAAACCCTGAAAATTCGGAAATTTTTGGAATTTACTTAGTGGATGAATTTCGAAAAATTTCAACTTTGATATCCCAACTTCGGAGGACTGTAAGTCATTGAATAGTAAACCAAAAATGACAAAATTATAGTCTTAAATCATGTACAGACTCTAAACTACACGTTGCAAAAAACCTCATGATAATCTGACGTTAAACGAAATAGATATGCATTTTTAAAATTTCACAAAATATAAAAATAAAGCTGAAAAACAGAAAATTCACAAGAATGATATCCCAACTTTGAAGGATTGTAAGTCAATGAATATGAAACCAAAATGACAAAACTATAGTCTAAAATCATGTATAAATTCTAAACTACACGTTGCAAAAAATCTGATGATAATATGACTTCAAACGAATTAGATATGCATTTTTAAAATTTCACAAAACATAAAAATACAGCCGAAAAACAAAAAATTCACAGCATTGATATCCCGACTTTGAGGGACTGTAATTTAATGAATATGAAACTAAAAATGACAAAATTATAGTCTAAAATCAATTATAAACTCTAAACTACTTGTTGCAAAAAAACCTCATGGTAATCCGACTTCAAACGAATTACATATGCATTTTTAAAATTTCACAAAATATAAAAATAAAGCTGAAACAACAAATTCACAGCTTTGATATCCCGACATTTGGAGGACTATAACTCAAAGAATATTAACCTAAAAATGACAAAATTATAGTCTAAAATTATGTACAAACTATAAAATACACTCTGGAAAAAACCTCTTGCCAATCCGACTTCAAACGAATTAGATATTAATGTTTTAAACTTTTCACATAAACCGGTTCCGGCCCCTAAAACCGGTTTCGGTTCCTAATACGGTTCCAGTTCTTAAACCCGGTTTACCGAGACCCGAAGGTCCCGAAACCCGGATAAAAACTATTATTTAAACCCGAGACCCGGACCGATTCTACATATTCCGATTCTAATGGTTCCGATTCCGGTTCCGGTTCGATTCCGAATCCGAACTGGTTCTAAATCTCATCCCTAATGGATGAGAATATTTCTTGTGGTTCTATTTCTACTATGCAAGGTAATATTTTTCTTTCGTCCACTCAAATTCTCTATAAAAGTATTGACTTTGTCTTTTTTGTTCAAAGATCATTGGAAATGGTCTGTAGAGGGGTTTTAAGATGATATTTAGCATAGTCATTTACATTTTAAAGTCCGATTCCCTAGACTTTTTTCTATAGATAAAAATAGAAGTTGCTCAACTCGTTTGAGACGCTACTTGAGTATTTGGCCATATTGTTTACATGACCCTTCTCCCCCCTCCTCTCCTTCCCCCCCCCCCCCCCCCCCCCCCCCTCTCCTGCCGACGGGGAGGGGGGTGGTTGATGAAGATCAGTGACAAGATCTTAATGTAATTTTATGAAGTTTAGTGTTACTTTACAAAAAAATATGTGTAGGTGTGAGAGCTTGGTTCATTTGATGTTATACTTTGTGGCTTTGACTAGAATAATCATTAATAATGGTACTCTTATTGGGGATGGCTTGATTAAGTGATTAAGATTAACGGTGATATGGAGAATTCAACTAAAATATTATAAATTATTTAGATTCATGGTATCGTATTTATTACTACAAGGTAGTATGTACTATCAAATGACATTTTGCCCAACCGCATAAGTTGTTTGTCATTCCTTATTGATGTTGATGATCCAATTCTTGTTTGATATATATATATATATATATATATATATATATATATATATATATATATATATATATATATATTAATGAGTAGCTTATGATTAGATTAGATTTGTCGTTTAAAAAAATAATAGGTGTTATTTATATTTTATGGTTACGTGAAACCATCCCTTTTGGTGAGCAATTACTGAAATTTCCTTACAAAATATATGTAACACGACATTTTATGATTGGTTAACTATATATTTATACATAGTTAAGATTTATATCTTAAAATTTACAATTTAAAATATTAAATTAAAATAAATTTATAATTCTTCTAGTATAATATTGACTTATTTTAATATTCATTATTTCAACTTGTTTTTTTATTTTGTATTCACTGTTGTGGATATTTCGTAAATAAATTATATTTTAAATCTTTGAGGTTTTTAAAATAAGTAATTTATTTATTTCAAAATTTAATAATCATTAAATTTTTTTTAATAATATTTATTTATACATTATATTTATTTAATAAAAAATAATTTAGGTTATGTTGTAGTTATAAAAATAGGGTTTAAAGATTTTTAAAATATAAAAAAGAAATAAACTGGCTTCTTAGTAAAAAAGTTGGATCGGATGTAGCCATGGAAACAGTTTTATTAATTCTTTTCTTATTTGAAATAATAAAAAACAATCACGGGAAATTTGCCACTATAGATACATATTTACAGCAAATCAATTTGAAAATTGATATCATATTTTCGACCGACGGACTGACTATGATGAACGTTACTGTCTGGTGAGCCAATCTACAGTTTTGATTGCTAATAGAATTAGATGTCTAAATGCTTCCAAATCATGTAAAAGATTATAGTTTTTTCTATTACGTAGCTCCGGTTTTTGTTAATTCTGGATTCGAAATTAATTCGAGGATTCCTAATTAACCTAGATTTTTAATTGGGTGCTTGTAGGATTCATAAATTTGATCGGCGTTGTGCCTTCAATAGCTAGAATTTCGAATAGTTATCACTGTCGATGGAGGTAAGTCGCTTTTAATTTCGTTAATTTCATCTTAGATTTTAAATTGCCTTGTTGCCTGGTTTCCCTTGATGAATAGACACTTATTGTTGCCATCGTGTTTTATATATGTTATGCACCAGTGGGTTCTATGAACTTACTGCAGATTGTACTTGGATTCTGTTGTAAATTAATCATTTACAATTTTATTGAACATGAATCTATTGATTTTATTGAACATGAATCTCTTGATTTTCTAATTCTAAACTTTTGTCTAGAAGATTTACAAAGATCAAGGAGCATTAGAGCATTTACTCCTTAAAAACTAAAGACGTTTTTGAAAATTTTTGTATAGTTTTTAGTGGAAAACCCATATCAGTGGTCCATGGATGTTCTCTAAAGTATAATGTGTTCCATTATTCCAAGTGGTTATCCTGTTTTGGTTGATAAAGAATTTGTTATTTCAAGAGATTTCTATATAACTTTAATAAGTAATAACACAGTAAAACGTTTTTTTTTTCTCTTCTTTTATAAATGGATTTTGTGATTTCATTCTTGCAATTGGCTATATATAGTATACTGTAATCAAAGTGAACCTGTCAATTGAAACAAGTAGTTGAGAACAGAGAATATGTATACATGGGAGTTCATAGAAAATGTTGTATTGAGATCAACATCTTGTTTTTAAAATTTGCAATGATGTTGCTTATCCAAAAGATTTTATCAAATTCTTGTTGAAAACATAGGTGTTGTTTGTTTTTTAAGATGTAAAATGTTTGCAGTCTGCGACCACATTTGCAGAAGAAGAGGCGGACCAAACATTTGCAGTCTGCAAGAAGATGACTGTTTGTTTTTTATGGTCTGCAGTCTGCGGACCACATCCTCAGAAGAAGAGGTGGACCAAAAGTTTGCAGTCTGCAAGAAGAAGACTATTTGTTTTTTAAGGTCAATAGACTGGAGTTTGCGGACCACATTTGCAGAAGAAGAAGTGGACCATATCTGTAGAAGAAGAGGTGGACCAAACGTTTGCAATCTGCAAGAAGAAGACTGTTTGTTCTTTAAGGTCTACAGACTGCAGTCTGCAGACCTCATTTGCAAAAGAAGAGGTGGACCAAACATCTGCAGTCTGCAAGAAGAAGACTGTTTGTTTTTTAAGGTTTGCAGACTGCTAGATTAAAATGCAATTTAAATACATTGGTTTTTTTAAACTTAAAAGAGTTTTTCAACATTGAAATTAAAGTCGTCACAACATACATTCTATGGAAGTTGCAATCTCCATATATATATAATTCTATGGCACATTTCCTTTAGTTTAACAAGTCGCCTCAGTGTAGTGTAGCTTGTCATAATTGCAGCATTCATGAAGGATTTTGAGTACTATATAACTATTAATGAGTTGACTCGTATAACTCGAATCTTATTTGAAACAAAGGATAACTATCCTCTTGTTTTCAATGATCTATTCAATGCTTAGCGGTGAGTAATAACTCGATAGCCAGCTCACTTGACACGTTATAGCGCTATAAAGGTAAACAAAAAGGGTATTCCTCATTTCCTCTATACACATCCCCAATCCCAAAATCAAAAACTGAAACCAATTCTCTTGAATTAGGGCTCCATATCTCAAAAATGGTGAAGAGAAAACCAATGATATTTGATGATATCAATATTGATAAAGAGCCGATGGACGATAATGATCGAATTACTCGTTTGCCAAATGATGTTATTCATTACATGTACTCATTTATGGATTCAAGATGCATTGTTCAAAGTAGCGCTCTCTCACGAAGGTGGATACATAAATGGAGATCCCATCCCTATCTCAACTTTGAAACCCTTCCTTTCACCAATAAGAAATTTCCCAAATTTATGCATCGATTTCTCACCAATCGTAAGAATGATGCAGAAATTGTCGCCATTGACTTTCGGTCAACTTCAATCAGGCTAAGTCTTCTCAAAGAGGTGATATCTTATGCTATGTCTCACAGTACTCAAAAGATAAACATTGAATACCCGAGTCTTATCCCAACAAGACGTGGTGGATTCGATTTATCTTTGTTTAAATCTCATTTTCTTCAAGATCTTTGTTTGAATATCGATTTTGAGCTCTTTAAAACTCCAAATCTCACATGGGATTTGCCTGTTTTGACTACTTTGCATCTTGAAAGGGTTTCATTCTTACTGTATCCTACTGATAACAAATCCTTGGATTTGTTTTCCACCTTTTCAAATCTGAAAAATCTTGTCTTGGTTGATTGTCAATTATGGAGAGTTAATACTTTCTATATCACATCAAGTAAATTAGAGAATCTGAGATTAAACATTCTTCATCATTCATGTCAGTTTGTGATCTCAGCACCCAAACTTTCCTCTTTCACATATCATCGCATGGATCATTCATTTTTGTTGTTAACCAGTGATCTCAATTCATTAGAAACTGTAGTCTTTCGAACCATTTATGACAACAGATTAATGGGAGAACAACAAAAGAATGTTGAGTTGATGATCAATATTTTTCATCAAATGTGTAACACAAAGTTTCTTACTTTAAACACTGCTACATTGAAGTTTCTTTCAAGATTCCCTGAATTACTTAAAAGTAAAATTTCCCCTTTTGTGAGATTACAAACTTTGACATTGAATGAAATGCCTCCATCATCTGTTGACCTTGCTGATATCATCAGTTATTTCCGTAGCTGTGTTCCAGATCGTTTGTTTTTTGTTGAATATTATCCAGAATTATGGAGCATTCTTGACATGAAATCCATTGAAAAAATCATCATCAGGTAAGATCAGTTTAAATTCTTATTACTTATTCATGTGTAATTATGTTTTAAGCTATGTTTGGATATTGAGCTTGTTTCAACTTTTAGAACAATAATACCATCCTATTTATGTTTAAGATTATTACTCCTGGTTTCATTTGGAGTAGGGTTATTTCTATTTTTTCTTTTTATCTTTACTTATCTGCATTTTACCCATTCTTACACCTATAAATTTGAATTTTCAGGTTTGATTGATGTTTTGATATCAGAGGCTGTCTCTCCTGGTTACCCTTTGTTGCTTTTGAGTGTGTGTGTGTGTGTGATAAACTCTAGTCATGTTTACCTTTTTGGATTTCTCATGTTAAACAACAATGCTTTGTGTTTTTGGCTACAAATGTTGTTATTGTTTTAATCATGTTATGGATGCTTTGTTGTTGTGTGGATCTTCTGATCTTTGTTAAAAGATTTCAGTTTTCAATCATTAACAAGTGCTTATCGTATTCTCTTTTCAAGAGATTGTAGTGTTAATTAAAATTTCATGGGGCTCGAAACAAAGGAAGATCAAGGCAGCATATCGTTTATACTTTACTTGGATATGTTTTTATGCTATTAGCTATTCTGTTGATTCTTTTCCAAATAGGAACCACTGATTTACAAATTTTATTAACCATGGAATTTAGTGAGTATATAGAGTAGGATATAGCTGCACCATTGATGCAGATTCCTACAAGCACTTTCTTTCATTTTTTAGAGCTGAGTAAACACCTAATACTCACGTATGATCAACACGCATATGCTGAATCAATGATTAATTACATAAATTTAAGTCTAAACGATAATTCCAACCCTAATTATCTTGTTTTAACCATAGTCTGACATATGAGAAGTAGTAAGGAAGCTATGGAAAAATGTTTGAGCTTAATAGGACAAGGTAAGTCTTTTGCCTTTCTTCATATTCTTTTGATACGACATCCTAGTCACATGGTCAACAGAGAAGTTACTTGGAGGACTTCTACATCCTTCTTTACTTGGTCATACATCATGCATTAGTTTTCCTTTATTTTCTCATGCATATCCTTTTAATAAGCATTTAGATTACAGTAAGTAGTAGCCCACGATTCCATTTCCTGCATATTTCAAGGCATTAGCGGTAGATTGCATTTGTTATTTAAAGCTTTGTAATTCCTTTTTATGAATGGAGAAGAAAATTGTTTCAGTTTGTTTTCTTAAATTTTGTTAGTAGAAAGGAGATTAGCCATCTCAGAATTTGGGTTTATCATCTTTGCACAAAGATTAATAGCTTATTTGAGAGCTTGAAGTTTTTTGGAAAGCTTCTCCACATTGGAGAAGACATTCAACCTCGTTCTTTTATTCATCCATTCATTTTCACTAAACTTTCCAAATTAATGTTTCTCAACCATGAGATAGAGAATTGGAAAGGAGATGGGTTGAAGTTGGGGCTATTAGAGAGTAGGAGGAGTAGAAAATGTGGTCTGACAACATATTTGGCGACAAAATATTTGGCAGGGCAACAACATACGAGTTGGCCAAAGTTGAACAAAGCAATCCGAGATCAAGAAACAATTTACTTTACTAAACTTAGACCCGTCTCAACACATCAAAATGTACTTTCACCATGGTGTTCAAATCCAAGATGTCCAAAGCATTAATAAAATTCTTAAAGTTGCCACATAAAAGCCATCAACGATCAGGATCTCCATTAATAGTATGCGAAATGGTGTTCAAAAGCTTGTGCTTAAGGTTGGTGTCTTGCGTATTGTTGATGAACACACAAGGAAGATTGCAGGATTTCCAAATTCCAGTGACTACTACGTAAATCCTTTCCATATGCATATCCTAAAAGTGGGATGTGTCCTACACAAAGACAATACCACCAGAAATGCTAGCCGAATCAACGTCAACGCATGCACAATTTCTATTACCCCATTAGGCTCTGATAATCAATCCATCATCTCGATAGATATTGTTTCCTGTACAAAAAGAAAAGAAACGTGATCCCACAAAACTACATCCTTTATCCAGACACATTTGAAGTCTTTTGTAAGACCATCACTATTCTTATTGCTTTTGTACACTATTAACTCAAATACTAAACCGATTTATGTCGCTTAGTTTTTTGCCCCAATGAGACACAACTTACAAACACCCATTATATTATTTCACTCACTCACACATTCATTGTTAGGAATTAGAAGAGTTTATGGTGGAAATATGGATTCATGTAGGTTTGCTTTGGGACTGATATTTCTAGCTTATGTCCATGTTACAAGAAATCTAACCTAGGATAATCCAAAGAGATATTTACAAATCCAGGCACAAAAACGTAAGTCAATTTTCTAGAAGAATTTTGATTTTGTCAGAGAAGAATGAGAGATGAGAAGGGTCTGCCATGGATCAAAGAGAAAACTTGTATTTATACTTGATAATTAGGGTTTTCATCTTCTGAATTAGTTAAGAAAATCCCATAATTAATGAAATAACCAATGGTTTCCAAACCGATGAGGTTTGTCAATTTTACCACTTTAAGGGGCTCCCTAGGACCCTGCAAGGGGGCACGACCCCCGTGACCCCATCATTTTACCGTACCGACTTATAATTCAATTTTATATATGCATGCACTCCGTGCACATACCGAAAATATATTATAGAGTACAAATCATAAACCTCTTAGTTCACATATTACTTTTAATTACACAAAATGCTTGATGACACTAAAATCTCCAACATTCTTCTCCCATGATTATATTTTACTCGCTCACACGAGCCATCCACACATGTTTATACTCTGTGTCCGTTATTGAACCAACTGTTCATCAATTCTTACTAGGAAAATGCATATTAGCCCAATGAACTTTTCACTTTTGTTTTGAAAGGTCATCCATATATATATATATATATATATATATATATATATATATATATATATATATATATAAAGGGAATGAAGTCTCGTTTGACCGTTTTAAAAAGTTATTTTACCTTTTACATTAGGTTAAAGTGACACGAATTAACTAGCTCAATGATGTGGACTTCCATGTAGGATAAATTAAAGCCGAGTAGGGCCATTATGTGGCATGAATAAGACAACCCTTGGGGAGCAAGGGTTCTTACCTGGCTTGTAGTCCCCTATAAATAATCACATTCCCCTTTTAGGTTTAACATCCTTACTTTATTACCCTTACAGAGCAACAATTGTCTATCCATTTTCTTCTTTCGTCGTTATAACTTCCAAGAGCCCAACGATCATGACATCATTAGGTAGATTTTCCTACGGAGAATTCCACATGCCGAGCTTAGACATCCCCACTGAAAACGAGTTGTTGGCTATGGAGATGCAAGTCGAAATGGAAAACATGAGAAACGACATCAAACAGGAGCTCCTCGAAGTAAGGGCCCATATAGCGGTGATACAGAGGAGGTTCAATTTCAGTCTGTGGATTTTGATTCTTAGAGTGGGTGCTATTTTGAGCTGGGTTAATCGATCCTCAGAGTAGTGTGGGCATGTGGTCCACCGAAATCGTTTTATGGATTTCATATTAGGTAATAGTATTAGTTAGGTTTCTCTTGATTTCGATGGTAATGGTGGTTTATTATGTAATGTTGGTTAATCTATGTGTTTCTTTGACTTATTTTGGGGGGTTTTGTTGGCTTCATAAGATTATAGTACTTAAATGGTGTTTTGGGGGTATTGATGTAACATCCATAAAAATTGAGCCAAATTTAAACTTTTTAAAACATTTCCAAACCAATGATTACTACAAAACTTGTTTTCAAAATAGTATAATGTCAGAGTATCCCAAAAAACAAAATCATAAAATGTGAGGAGCTGTATAATCACGCCTGCGCCTTCCTGCGATCATCTGATGTACCTGAAACCAAAACTGAAACTGTAAGCCCGAAGCTTAGTAAGTTCCCCGAAAATACCCATATTCACACAACAATATACATATAATCACAAACAACATACGATGGGTCCAGTCAACCATCGTGTTGGAATACCCCAGGCCCTCAACCATCAGGTTGGAATGCCAACATACTATGGGTCCAGTCATCCTCGGGATGGAATACCCCAGGTCCACAACCATTGGTTGCATTGCCTACATACTACGAGTCCAATCATCCTCGGGATGGAATCTAACGACCTACAACCATTGGGTTGGAATGCCCAGGTCTGTTGGTTCTCGCACAAAGCAGATAAGCCTCAACCACCAAACGAACATGTGCACATATATCAGATAGTCATATAACAGTCTATAGACAGGCAAACTGATCTAACAGATCATACTAGCATAACACCATCCTATCTACCAGGATACTTATCTATCAAATCATACTAGCATAACATATCAGGATAGCAATCCAAAAGGGACGACCTTGGTGCCTTAGACCCTTCAGTATAGTGAGGAAAACTCACCTCACAATTGTCGATCTGTAGTGATAAAATCAAACTCTCGAATCACAACCATAAACTCCACCGCCTATATTCACCGTAGGACCACTTCCATGAATTACCAAATAACTAAAATACCCCCAGAAGTCAAACTAGTCAACCCTTGGTCAAAGTCAAAGGCAACGGTCAAGGTCAACAGTCCATGATGACCTAACTTATCGAGTGCAGTTCACTGAGTCGTTGAGTCCTCCAAGAACTCGAAAAATCATGAAAACCCTAGTTGACTCGTCGGGTTTCTAAACAACTTGTCGAGTCCATGCATGTCCAAAAGTCGGGAAACTAATCAACGGGAAAACCCTTCCCAACTCATCGAGTTGGCTTATCCAACTCGTTGAGTTCATGCAGTCCATTTCTTGTCCAAATAATTTTAAGCTACTCCAAAGCTCTAATTGGTAGATCTAGCCTCCTAGGGCCTAGTTACCATGTAAAGTTGCAAACTTTACATGCATGCAAGGTCTTATGAGCCAAAACTAAGCTCAAGATGAAGTTTAAGGCAAAGAGAAAGCCATAGCTTGACAAAGGCTGGAACTTTATGACAATAAGTGGCTAAAGGAGTCCAGATCTGAAGTTGCAACCTCAGATCTTGCCCCAAAACCGAAAATACCATAGTAATATACCAAAAAGGGTTCTAACCCCATGAATAAATAGATCTAGCTAATGGGGAGACAAGGTAATGACTTGTTACCTTCAAAGTGATGCTAAGATGGAGTAGTATTCGGATCTACAACTTCTCCTTGTTCCAAGCTTCTTGAATTTCAAGCTCTTCTCACCAAGATCCACCTTCCAGGCTTAAAACACGCAAATATGGAGAGAAAACATGATTCAGGGTTTTTGGACTCAAGGGGGGCTATAAGTGAGGCTAAGGGAGGCTAATGACCCTTTAAATAGGGTGCAAAACCCTGGAAATTTAGGTTTCCTCCTCCAGCTCCAACTCGTCGAGTTGTATCCTTCAACTCGTCGAGTTGGTCACTTAAATCACGTGGCCAAAATCGTTTCTACTAGACGATTCAGAGCATCCAACTCGTTGAGTAGACCTTTGAACATGGAAATAAAGCTCTAAAGTTTATATCTGAGAGTCGGGGTATTACAATTCTTCCCCACTTAAACTAGACTTCGTCCTCGAATTCCGCTGCGGTGAACAACTCCGGGTAATGCTCATGCATCTCAACCTCCGGCTCCCAAGTCCACTCAGATCCTGTCCGATGCTCCCATTGTACCTTTACCAAAGGTACTTCCTTGTTCCGTAGAGACTTCACTTTCCTCTCCAGAATAGCCACTGGCCTCTCCACGTAATTCAGGCGCTCATCGACCTGAATATCATCTAATGACACTATTGCCTCCTCGTCCAGAATGCACCTCCGCAACTGTGAAACATGGAAGGTACTGTGGATCTGACTAAGCTCCTCTAGTAGCTCTACTCTATATGTAACCTTGCCAACCCTGGAAATGATCATGAATGGTCTGATATATTGGGGACCCAATTTCCCCCTCTTCCTGAAGCGGATCACACCCTTCCAGGGCGAGACCTTCAGGAGTATCATGTCACCGACTAGAAACTCCAACTCCGATCAGTTTCTGTCAGTGTAACTCTTATGCCGACTCTATGTGATCTGCAACCACTGTCTGATCTGTTGAATCCTCTCGGTACTCTACAGAACTACCTCGGTTCGACTCATCACCCTGTGACCGATCTCGCCCCAACAAACTGGGGTGCGACACCTCCGTCCATACAACAGCTCAAAAGGCGGAGCACCAACATTGGAATGAAAGCCGTTGTTGTAGGAGAACTCTGTGAGTGGTAGGTAGGAGTCCCAGCTCCCACCAAAGTCGATAATGCAGGCTCTCAGCATATCCACAAGAGTTTGTATGGTCTGCTCACTCTAGCCATTAGTATGCGGACGGTAGGCTGTACTGAAATGCAGTCGCGTGCCCAGTTCCTCATGGAACTTCTGCCAGAAATGTGAGGTGAACCGAATATCACGGTCTGAGACGATAGAGACCAAAACCCCATGGCAAGCGACAATCTCAGGTATATACACATCGGCCAGCTTCTCAGCCGATGAACTCTCCCGTATCTCTAGAAAGTGGGCGCTCTTGGTCAATCGGACCATGGTGACCCAAATAGCATCGAAGCCCTTCGCCGTCCTCGGTAGCTTGGTAATAAAATCCATCGTGATCTGTGTTGGGTTTTGAGCAAACTAACACTCCTAAGGTTTTCATGCAACCCTAGAAACCTTGGATTTATGTTTGACTAAGATACATGCAAAATTATTTTTCCAAGGTTCATAACCTATCTAGCATGGCTTGGGGTACTTTTAAACATAAAAGAACTAGAAGAACTACATACCTTTGGTTGTCATTTGATTCCTTTGGAGTTTGAGAGCCAAGCACCAATAGTGTGAATGCCTTAAATGGAAATCACAAAACACCACAAACTTGGAAAACTTTATGTGAGAGTATGTCTTTGCCCTAGAAATCGGCCACTCTTATACACACACACACACACTTAGTGTCAATTCAAGCATCACAAGCCTCTTTATATAGTGTAGATGATTAGGGTAAACCCTAATAAGCCATGTCTTTTCCTTTTCCAAGGATCCATGGGTTAAATGCTCCATGGATCATCCATGAACTCCCATCCAAGCTTAGCCCATATCCTAATGAGTGTTAGCCCACATTATATAAATATAATAGCCCATGTTTAATTAGTCACTTTTTGATCACTAAATTAATTCATAATTAATTTAAGATCAATACTAATTAAATAATATGATTTCATATTAATATATTATAACTTATAATATATTAATAAATCACAAACATACTATTCTCATAAATGTTATCCATATAAATAGTTCGGGTGAAGTGCAACCCAAATGGACCATGTCGGGTCGGGTCAAGTATATATCAAATAAGTTATGGACTTAGACACCTTATCCAACAGTCTCCCACTTGGATAAGTCTGATAACTGTATTTGCCTATATTACTTCAGGAACCAAACGACAATCGTAGCTCTCGAAAACTCTGTTGAACTATGAAGGGCCATTTTAGATAAGTGATCATATAATCCTCCTTTCTCATGATATCAGCCGGAAAAATACATGGAGCAATGTCTTTCTTATTGTCCAGTAGTTTGTTTCCCGATTTCCGATTCGTTTGACAAAGAACTTAATCGAACACAACAATTTAGTTCTGACCAGGCCCGGTACATAGGTCAACACAAAATCATCAAGGGGCGCAGATATCGCTTCTAATCCAAGAAGAAACAGATAAACTTTGACTCATATGCTTGTTCTACTACTTGTTGAATCATACACAAAGGCACATTTTATAACATCAAGTTACTAATGCGTTTTCGTGCAATCAATGCACAACCAACTCATAGGCAACAACTCATATCTCTAGGTTTGAAGACTTATATGATATTACCGTCTCACCATCACTCGAGATAAAGTCCACGAAGTGATGTAAGTGAGCGTGGGTTTATTCCAATACTCATAACTTATGAGCACTCATGAATGTTGTAGCAACCATTTCTATGTCTAAACACATTTAGCCATCTACAATCCCAATTCATGACAATCTATATTCATACCTACTTCCGACGTATGACCGACTATGGAAAGTTTTAATAAATTTATTATTTTGGAAGTCAAAACATGCAAAACTGAAACAATAGTAAATAATTGACAATGATAGCAACACCTTACTCAGAAATAAATCACAACTTTTATTTATCATCAAACGTCGATTACATTTTACAAATTTCAGAAATAACTATCTAATCTATAAAACTAATATTTCCCCTCATCCTGATGCGCCTCGCATGCTGCAAATGCTTAACCCTCGTCAGACCCTTCATAAGGGATCCGTAGGGTTCTCATCCAACGAAACCCTCTTTGCCACAAGGAGTCCTTCTTCTATCTTGTGTCTTATGAGGTGATATTTTATGTCAATGTGTCGGGATCTTCCATGATCTCTTGGTTCCTTGGCTAAGGCAACCGCACTATTGTTGTCACAGAAAATCTCCATAGGCTCCTTAATAGCTGGTACAACTCCAAGGTCTCCGATGAAGTTCTTTAGCCATATCGCCTCCTTTGCTGCTTCACTTGCTGCTATGTACTCTGATTCACAAGTCGAATCAGCTACCGTCTCTTGTTTGGAACTCTTCCAAGTGATTGCCCCTCCATTTAGAGTAAAGACCCAGCCCAACTACGAGCGGAAGTTATCCCTGTCAGTCTGAAAGCTAGCATCACTATACCCCATTACCCTCAAGTCATCACTCCCACCAAGGGTAAGGATCCAATCCTTAGTCCTTCGTAGGTACTTGAGAATATTCTTTACCGCAGTCCAATGAGCCTTGCCAGGATTCCCCTGATATCTACTGACTATGCTCAAAGAAAAAGCCACATCAGGGCGAGTACAAGTCATAGCATACATGATCGAGCCAACAGTGGAAGCATACGGTAATTGGCTCATCTCAGCTATCTCTGCCTCTGTACTCAGACTCTGAGTCTTACATAATTTGGCATGGATTTGGATCGGAAAATCTCCTTTATTGGAATTTTGCATGTTGAACCTTTTTAACACTTTATCCAAGTAAGTACTCTGACTAAGTCCAATTAGTCTTTTACTCCTTTCTCTTAACATCCTTATCCCTAGGATATAGGCAGCCTCCCCAAGGTCCTTCATAGAAAAGCACTTCCCAAGCCAGGATTTCACTTCCTGCAAAGTTGGGACGTCATTTCCTATGAGTAATATGTCATCCACATATAGTACCAAAAAACCGACTATACTCTCACTAGCTCTGACATACACGTAGGATTCATCTTCGCTTCTCGAGAAACCAAACTCTTTGACCTTTTCATCAAAACAAAGACTCCAGCTGCGAGATGCTTGTTTCAATCCATAAATAGATATCTCAAGCTTGCACACCCTATTAGGGTACTCTAGACCGACAAAACCCTCTGGCTGAACCATGTAAACATCCTTATCCAGCTTCCCATTAAGGAAAGTGGTTTTGACATCCATTTTCCATATTTCATAATCATGAAATGCAGCAATGGCCAGCATAATCCTAATAGACTTAATCTTCGCTACTGGTGAGAAGGTTTCATCATAATCAATACCCCGAGTCTGTGTGAAACCTTTTGCAACTAGTCGCGATTTATAAGTGTGCACCTTTCCATCCATGTCGGTCTTCTTCTTGAAGATCCATTTTCACCCGACCATCTTACGGCCTGGTACATTGTCAACCAAGTTCCATACTTGATTGTCATACATGGACTGTATCTCGCTGTCCATGGCCTCCTTCCATTTAGCACACTCTGGGCCTGCCATGGCTTCCTTAAAGCTGTTAGGTTCATCCAAATTTACCAGTGTACTATCACTGATAAATGTATCACCTTCCGTAGTAATATGGAATCCATAATAAAAGTCAGGTGTGTTCCTAGCTCTTGTGGACCGCCTTGAAGGTACAGACTCGTCAGCTGGCTCAACAGGAGTTTCCTCCTCAGGTTGATTGCTAGTGTCTGAGGTACCTTCACCACTTGAGTCTTGAATTTCTTCAAGATCAATTTTCCTCCCACTGTTTCCTTGGCTTATAAATTCTCTCTCTCGAAAAACTCCTCTTCTTGCCACAAAAACCACATTCTCACTGGGTCTGTAGAAGAGGTAACCAAAAGAATTTCGCGGGTAGTCGATTAAAATACAACTTTCACTTCGAGGTTCGAGATTCACGTCTCACGAAAGCCTCGCAACCCCAAATCTTGATGTGATCTAGATTGGGAACTTTCCCAGTCCACATCTTGTGAGGTGTTTTGGTAACCTTCTTTGTTGGTACTAGATTAAGGATATGGGCAACAGTCTCTAAGGCATACCCCCAAAAATAGATTGGTAACGACACTCGACTCATCATGGAAAGAACCATGTCCAATAAGGTCCGATTACGCCTCTCAGCTACACCATTCAGCTGTGGTGTCCTGGGAGGTGTCAATTGTGAGAAAATCCCACATTCCTTAAGATAGTCAAGGAACTTTGTACTAAGATACTCACCACCTTGAGCAGATCGTAGCATCTTAATGTTCCTGCCCAATTGATTCTCTACTTCTTGTTTAAACTCTTTAAACCTTTCAAAGGTCTCTGACTTATGCTTGATTAAGTAGACATAGCCATATCTACTGTAATCATCAGTAAAAGTCACCTAATAGCAGTTAGCATCCCTTGTGGCGGTCTTAAATGGTCCACATACATCAGTACGTATGAGGTCCAACAAACCCTCACCCCTTGCACAAGTACCAGTGAAGGGTCATTTTGTCATTTTCTAAGCAAACAAGATTCACAACTATCATCTGACTTTAAGTCAAATGACTCCAAGACTTTATCCTTTTGGAGTTGGCCTATGCGTTTCTTGTTTACATGTCCAAGACGACAATGCCACTATGATGCTTTATCCAAGCTAGTAGACGAATCAATACACAACACATTATTTCCTAGGTTATCTACAACCAACACAGTTTCATACACACCATCACAAGGTAATGCTTTATAATAAAAAAACATTATTAAAGAAAGCATTAATACCACCACATTCATTATCAAACGAAAAGGTAAAACCTTGTTTGTACAAATCATGAAAAGAAATAATATCTCTTGCCATTTCAGACGAGTACACACATTTATTCAAATCTAATTTTAACCCACTACTTAGCAACAAGGTATAAACTCCAATCTTGGAAACAGGTGAAGCCTTCCTATTTCCCATACTCAGGTTTATCTTCCTGTGCTCCACATCCTCACTTCTTCTTAGGCCCTACAAATCAGAACATATGTGAATACCACATCCTGTATCAAGCAACCAAGAGTTAGAATATGGTGAGTTATTAGACAATATTGTGTAAATACCTGCATAGATGGGTTTCACTTTCCCATCCTTGAGATCCTGCAAGTAATTAGGGCAGTTTTGCTTCCAGTGCCCCTTATTCTGACAGTAGAAGCATTCAGCATCCTTAGGGATGGCAGAAGGAGTGACAGAACCACTTTTGGTTCTAGATGAGGAGCCTTCAAGAGACTTTCCCTTGGTACCCTTCGAAGGGGTCTTCCTCTTCTTACCTTTGCCTTGCCCGATAGCCAAAACAGGGGTAGTTTTAGGAGTAGGAGTAGGAACAACTGACTTACCTTTAAGACCACTTTCGGCGGTCTTCAAAAGTCCCTGAAGCTTGCTGAGTGTGATCTCCTCCTTATTCATGTGGTAGGTCATTCTGAATTGGTCATAACAAGGAGGTAAGGAGTGCAAAATGATGTCAATTGCCAACTCCTCTAGGAAGTTCACATTCAATTTCAGCAGACGGTCCACAAATCTTTGCATCTTCTGCATTTGGGCCGTGATGGGTTCACCATCCTTCATTCTAGTTGTAATCATGGAGGGGATAATCTCATATCGCTCTTGACGAGCACTTTGATGGTATCGGTCCATCAAATACTGGTGCATCTCAAAAGGGTAGAAGTCCTCATAGGACTTCTGGAGTTTGACTATCATAGTGGCCATCATGATGCATGCCACCTTGGAGGTATCTCTCTCATGAGCCCTGAAGTCAGCGATCTCCTGAGGAATAGCAGTGGACTCGTCGAGTTTCTTGAGCTCGTTGTCGAGGACATATTCCTTGTCCTCATAGCGTGTGACCATCCTGAAGTTTCTTATCCAATCATTAATGTTTGAACCATCAAAGATGACTCTCCCACAAAGGTTCATGAGAGAGAAGGAGTTGGTAGGGTTAGAGCCCAAAGCATTGTTGTTGGAAGACATCTGAAAAAAAGAAGATAGACAAGTTTAGATATATATATATATATATATATATATATATATATATATATATATATATATATATAGTCCTTAATAAGACACCCAAATGTAATATTAAGGCTAGGACCCAACACAATATGTTGTAACTTAGAAGAGGGATGCCGTAATCTAAGCTATAACATATTTGAAGGTAGGTGAACGACGATTCACCAATATCCACCATGAAAACGAAATAAGATATTAGGTTTAATTGGTTCAAAAAATTCCTATATCCTTTTGAGATTCATTGAAATTTTCAATGACATGTTTCAATCTCGATTGTGCTCTTCAAGTTTTGTGACTATGATGCCGAGGATCACAAAACAAGGTGTGAATAACCATGCAAATTCACTTGGTACCCTTAATATTATCACCTAGTCGATGTGCCGGTTACCCACACACGCTCCATGGATCTATGATAAACATTAAGTTACCCTTTGTTATCCTTACTAGTCCAAGTTAGTGTGCCGGTTACCCACACACGCTCCACCAACGACTTGGTAAGGTACAAAGTGTGAATTTCATGGGTTAGCACCATATTCACATTTTCCTAATGTAACTAAGATTGGGAATTATAAAAGCATTTAGTTACTTTCTAATAATCATTATACTTTTAATGAGAATTAAAGTCATTGTCCTACCCGTTCGGCTAACGACCCTCCACCGATCAAGGAAGCGGTGGGTGAGAATGGACACCCATTAAGCTGACATTTTATAGGCAACAACCTTATACCCCTTTATAGACTGGCTTCGTGAATGAGGCCTACTAATAGTAAAATGAATTAATCTTATACATATATATATATATATATATATATATATATATATATATATATATATATATAACAATTAACCATTAATGTTATAATAGTATAAGGGTTGAATTTTAACCTTTAAAACTCTAAGGGTTGGAATTAAAGTTTATTAAAGTGTGTGCAACTTTATAAATTCCAAAACTTGATGGAAAGTTTTGAAACTATTCAAAACTGTTCATTTCATAACTTATGAGTTATTGGTTCATAAAAATGAAGACTCTTCATTTTTATGTAACTTATGTGTTTTAAATGTGTATTTAAAGAAAGTGACCTTTGGAAATCCATAACTTGAGGACAAATTATGGACTCCATTAAAACACATAAATGATCAACAATTAATTATAAAAAATTCAGCAAATAATTCCTATCATCTTCTAAACTCATAAGAACATGAACATGAATATCAAAATTTCAAGAATCATATGAACACATACAAAGCATGGAATTTTGATATAAGCCATTGTAAATGGGTTAGCACAAACATTACACCATCTAAAATAAGTTTTAAAACACCAAAAAAGTTTCGGGTAATGGTTCTAGTCCATTTCCAGCAGCAAAATCGAAAAAATTGCACTCTGCATGACCAACTCGTCGAGTGCATGAACTGACTCGCCGAGTTGGTTGAAGATTCACTTGGATTCGTCGAGTCCCCCATGGACTCGGCAAGTCCCCTGTGCAGACAGCATAAAAATTGATTTTTTTCAACTAATTTTCATCAAGTACCAAACAAACAAGCCTAGGCTCTGATACCACTATTGGGTTTTGTGCAAACTAACACTCCTAAGGTGTTCATGCAACCCTAGAAACCTTGGATCTATGTTTGACTAAGATACATGCAAAATTATTTTTCCAAGGTTCATAACCTATCTAGCATGGCATGGGGTACTTTTAAACATAAAAGAACTAGAAGAACTACATACCTTTGGTTGTCAGTTGATTCCTTTGGAGTTTGAGAGCCAAGCACCAATAGTGTGAATGCCTCAATTGGAAATCACAAAACACCACAAACTTGGAAAACTTTATGTGAGAGTATGTCTTTGCCCTAGAAATTGGCCACTGTTATGCACACACACTTAGTGTCATTTCAAGCATCACAAGCCTCTTTGTATAGTGTAGCTTATTAGGGTAAACCCTAATAATCCATGTCTTTTCCTTTTCCAAGGATCCATGGGTTAAAAGCTCCATGGATCATCCATGGACTCCCATCCAAGCTTAGCCCATATCCTAATGAGTGTTAGCCCACATTATATAAATATAATAGCCCATGTTTAATTAGTCACCTTTTTTATCACTAAATTAATTCATAATTAATTTAAGATCAATACTAATTAAATAATATGATTTCATATTAATATATTATAACTTATTATATATTAATAAATCACAAACATACTATTCTCATTATTGTTATCCATATAAATAGTTCGGGTGAAGTGCAACCCAAATGGATCATGTCGGGTCGGGTCAAGTATATACCAAATAAGTTATGAACTTAGACACCTTATCCAACAATCTGTTCCCACTTCCACATGGAACCTCTAGAGGTTGCAAATTGCCATGCGGCCTCTGGTGCTTGGCCTTGACCATCCTACAGGTCAGGCACCTCTCCACATACCAAGCGATTTCTCGCTTCATGCACGACCACCAGTAACTCAATCACAAATCCGAGTACATCTTGGTGGCCCCCGGGTGAATAGAGAAATGAGACTTATGAGCCTCCTCCAAAATAAGTTGTCTGACCCCACCAGATATCGGAACCCAGACCCGACCACATCGTGTCAATAATCCCTGACTATCCTAGGCCTGGAAATGGATTGGGTTTTGACCCTGATCCGATCCAAATTGTTAAGAATTATATGAGTTTGGAGCATAGTTTTTGGTTCATTTACCCGTTAACGACCCATACCCAGTAACCCTTTTATTAAAAGGGTCGGGTATGGATCATCACTGATCCGCTCCGTTTATAACCCGCCCTGTATAATTTTTGAATTACTGGTTTATATTTATATTTCTTAAAGTTTAATTTTAAATCCAATCAAAAGTCCAAAGGGAAAATGCCAAAGTCCAAACTATTTATACATAAGAATCAAGGAGTTGACTTCTAGACTTTCAGTCTTCTACTAAGAATTATGATGTTATTTCATTTATATTTCATCAAGCAATCATCATTTTTCATTCATAAATCAATAAATTCATTCATCAACTGAAAGAAAGTTTGTCATTGCTATTCTCTATCACTACAATTTTTTTTGAACCGACAAATCTAATCTACTCCTAAGCTAACAACACCTATTCGACCTATGTCCACGAAGGGACTTGAACCCTCGACCTCAAAGAGGGAAGGCACCACCTGATACCGCTGGGCTACAAGCCCTTTGGTTCTATCGGAAGTCCTCGAGTACGTAATGTGTTTTCTAAATCAACATTTTTTTATTTAAGAAATATTAGTTTATGAATTAAGTAAAATGTGTTTGATAATTCAAAAAGCCTATGGGTTATGGGGCGGGTTTGGATATCCGTTGATTCGGTGGATAAGGGTATGGATTTGATTATTCAAAACCCTAGGGTTATAGAGCTGGTTTGGATTGGATTTTGAAATTTGTTAAAAGGGTTTGGATCAAGGCCGATTCACTCCAAACCCACCCCATTGCCAGGCCTAGACTATCCTGCACAAACCGGGTGTTCTCACCCATAATCCTCTCAAGTTTCCAGTTCTCCTAACGCATACCATCAGCCCGAGCTTCCCTGATCAAGCCCACAAGTGGAGAATCCACTGATATCCTCATACATGCCACTGGGGTAGAAAGTCCAGCTGACTTGCGGCTCAGAGAATCCGCAACCACATTAGCTTTACCTGGGTGGTAAAGGATCTCACAGGCGTAGTCGTCGACTACATCCAGCTACCTGCGCTGTCTCATGTTCAGGTTCGGCTGATCCATGATGTGTCTCAGGCTCTTGTGGTCCGTGTATATGGTACAACGGACCCCATAGAGATAATGTCTCCAAATCTTGAAAGCGGATACCACCGCTCCCAACTCTAGATCATGTAGATGGTATCTCGTCTCCTACGAATTTAACTGCCTCAATGTGCATGCTATCACCCGTCCTCTCTGCATGAGGACCGCTCCTAATCCCGTGATGGATGCATCACAAAACACCACAAAATCCTTAACTCCCTCTAGAAGAGTCAAGACTGGAGCCTCGCATAGTCGTTGTATGAGGGTCTCAAATGCCCTCTGCTGCTCGGGGCCCCACCAAAAATCCATCCCCTTCCTCGTCAGATGAGTGAGGGGCACTGAAATCTTGGAGAAATACTATATGAATCTCCGGTAGTACCCTACCAATCCCAAGAAGCTCCTGATGCCTGAAGAAGATTTCAGAACCTCCCACTGCATAACCGCCTCGATTTTGACAGAGAATACCAAAATCCCCTCCTGGTTACCGGGGTGTCCAAGGCACTGAACCTCTCGTAACAAAAACTTGCACTTTGAGAATTTGGCATACAACCGTTATCGCCTCAAAACTCCCAATAGCTCTCGAAATGCTCCTCATGCTGCTCTCGGGTCTTGAAGTACACCAAGGTATCGTCTATGAACACGATGACTAAGCTATCAAGCATCAGTCTTCAAACCCGAGTCATTAAGTCCATAAATACTATTGGTGCATTGGTGAGCCCAAACGACATCACCACAAACTCGTAGTGTCCATAACGAGCCCAGAACGAGGTCTTCTCCACGTCCTCCTCCCTAACCCTGACTTGATGGTACCCGGACCTCAGGTCTATCTTGGAGAACAAAGATGCTTCCTGCAACTGATAGAAAACATCATCTATCCTCGGGAGTGGATAACGGTTCTTCACCATCAACTTGTTCAACTCCCGGTAGTCAACACACATCCGGTGTGAACCATCCTTCGTCTTGACGAAGAGAATCGGTGCTCCCCATGGAGAACTGCTTGGACGAATGAACTACTTACCCAACAGTTCCTGTAGCTGAGACGACAGCTCCTGCATCTCTAATGGTGCCAACCGATACGACACCTTGGTGATAGGGCTGCACCTGGCATTAGGTCGATCCTAAACTCGACCTTCCTCTCTGGAGGCACTCCACGTAACTCCTCCGGAAACACGTCAACAAAATCTCTGACCATTGGAACCTCTGATATTGAACCCTGATTCCTGACCCACATATCCACCACATACGCTAGATAACCTGCACAATCGTGCTGAATGTACTACCGAGCCTTGACAGCCGAACAAAACCCTGATTCGGATTTGGTGCTCTCTCCGTAGACAATCAGTTCTCCCCTATTAGGGGTTCGAACGACCACCCGCTGACCCTCGCAGTCGATCATGGCACAGAAATGAATAAGCCAGTCAATCCCCACAATCACACATACATCCCCCATGGGAATCAGAATCATGCCTATTGGAAAAGATACCCCGAAGATCTCCAATACGTAACCCCAATAGACCGAAGAAGAGGAACCTTGTATTCATTGGCGATAGAGACTCGCAACAGACACTCTAGCTCTCCTACCGGTAGTCTGAACTCCCTACTGAATGTCTGAGAAATAAACGACCGACTCGCCCCCGAGTCAAATATTACCAAAGCGGGTAAGGAGTTCACTCAAAACGTACCTAATCACAAGTACAAACATATAAGCATAAAACAGATGATAGCAATAAGATAAGGGATAGAAACATACCAACAACCACATCCGGTGCTGCCCTGGTCTCCTCTGCCATAAGCTGGAAGGCACGTCCTTGAGCCCTCGGGGGCACTGCTCTACCCTGACTCTCGTCAGTAATCCTCCGTGTAGCCGGCGCTGGAGCCTACGCCGGCTTGGCGGCTAGTAGGGGGCACTAGGCCTTCAGATGGCCCACCTGCTCATAATGGTAACAAAGTCTGACTCTGGGAGCTAGAGTCTGCTACCTGCAATCCCTGGTAAAATGGCCCTTCTTGCCACAAACTGACGGATATCAGTCTTGAACATGCTCAGATAACATGTAATCTAAGCCTGCTCATAAGCAAACCCCGAGCAAAAGATCGCCCTCTTAGTGAAAATGCGGGTGATCTCCGTCACCGACTCCATGCCCTGTCTCTGATCCAAAAACTCATGTGACAGCCTCTCACGCTCGACCCGTAGAATGTAGCGAGCGTGGAACATATCTCTAAACTGCTCCCATGTAACAGCAGCTCTCTGGTTATCCGTATACGACCCAGTCATCAACCTCCACCAGTCCTTTGCTCCAGACCTCACCAAGTTCAGGGCACATCTAACCTTCTGTTCAGCAGGACATGAGCACGTAAAGAAACATCCCTCCACATTAGACAGCCACCTCATAGCTATGATTGGATCCTTAGTCCCATCGAAAGTTGGGGGATTCATGTTATCGAAGTCCCGATACTGAAAACCCCGACTGACTCCTCCCCTGTCGTTGTTACAGCCGTTGTAGCTGTTGCGGCAGCCGTCTCAGCTAGGGTTGCATATCAGTCATCGAAATACTCCATCATGGCGGTCTTAATAGACCCAAACATCTCTGGAATTTGACCCCAGACAATCTCGGCCACCTCCTCACGGATGATCTCCCTAGTACGGTCCTCTGTCAACACTAGGCCACCCTAGCCGATAGTCTCGGGTGCCGTAGGGGTATCCTGATCGCCCTGCCCTGATCCCGATTTGTATCCAATCATGAAATGCCTCATGTTACAGTCACCTATTTGATGTGTCGGTTAACCACACACGCTCCATCAAACTATGAAAAACATTGAGTCATCCTTTTCTACCTTTGCTTTGAGCCTAATTAGTGTGGTTCTTAACCACACACACTCCACTAACGTCTTAGCAAGGGTACAAAGTGTAATTTCATGGAATTGCATCAATTCACTTTTGCCTAAAGTAAGTAAGATTGGGAATTTAAAAAAAATATATTTAGTTCCTTTATAAATTCATTATACTTTTAATAAGGAAAGGGTTGCCCTATCCTACCCGTTTGGCTAACGACACTCCACCAATCAAGGAAGTGGTGGGTGAGAGTGGACACCCATTAAACGGCAATTTTATAGGCCATAACCTTATATCCCCCCCCCTTATAGATCGGCTTCGTGAATGAGGCCTACAAACGGTAAGACTAGCATTTAAGTTATACATATATAATAATTATTCTTATAATATTATAATAGTATAGGGTGAATTTTAAACTTGTAAAATTCTAGGGTTTGGAATTTAATAATTTCAAACTTAAACTTTTAATCTAAAAATTAAACTCCAAAACTTGAGGGCAAGTTTTTGAAACTTTTCAAAACATTACTAGATTAAATTCGAGAATTATTAGAAATCACATTATTAATATTTATCACATAATTTAATCTTTTCCATACAAGATAATTTAATTCAATTTACAAATGATTAATCTTTATCTTATAAAGCAAGTAATTATGTTAAATTGACAATTATTCATTAATTTGATTTGGATATCAATCACCAAAATAAAAAATCTGATTTTTAATTTGAAAAAATAATTTATGGTAATTATCCAAAGCAAATCAAGGCAGAAAATTCTTAATACAACAAACAGTTGTACTCATGTTGTGACCCTTTATGGTCACGTCGTTAGTTCGGTCAATACAGAAAAACGAATTTTTAAGATTTGAACAATAAACTTTGCATCAAATACATTAGAATAAACAATCTAAGCTCTGATACTACTGTTGGGTTATGAGCAAAACAACAATCCTATGGTGTTCATGCAAACCCTAATGCTTGGATCTAGTTTTTCTAATGATTCATGCATATTGTCCAAGACTTGAAAAACCCTAATCTAGCATACAACAAAACTAATTGAATAACAAATAAACAAGTTAGATGAATACCTTGATTGTTGATTATAGATCTTGAAGCTTTGAGAACCTTAGCACCTCAAATGTTGTGCCTCTAATGGATCACAAACACTAAAAGCAATTGGATATAGCACGAGAGAGAGGGGAAAGAGAAAATTCAGCTCCAACACTTCTAGGGTTAGGTGTAGGCGAATGCTCATGCCCAAGGGGTCCTTATATAGGTGTGGGAATTAGGGTTTCAGTCATTATCCTTATCTGGCTACTTAGCCACCAAGCAGCCCATAAGATAACTCTAGAATCCCCATTATGGACGAATTCTTAAGGCCTTATCCTTAGAATTCGTCCACCCTATCATTTAGGGTTTCCTTGCCCGATCTTTTAACTATCACATAATTACAATTCAGACCCCCTAGTTCAATTAACTCTTTTGATCACAAAATTAATTCTTAATTAATTCTTGAAAAATTTTAATTAAACAAATATGATATCTCTTTTAATATATTATTTTTATAATATATTAATAAACCATAATAACCTCTTTCTCTATTATTCATCCAGTCAAGCTGCTTTGGTGAAGGCAACCCAAAAGGACCATGCGCAACCGGGTCAAGTACATACCAAATATAGTTATAGACTTAGACACTAATCCAACAGATATAGGATGTGGATTTCACATTTGTTCTGATTTGCAGGGGCTAAGAAGAAGTGAGGATGTGGAGCATGGTAGAATAAACTTGATCATGGGGAATAGGTAATCTTCACATGTCATCGAGATTGGAGTTTATAGTCATGTGCTTAGTAATGTTGTTACTTTAGATTTGTTGAATTGTTGTTACTCATCAGAAACGACACGAAACATTATTTCCTTTCATGCATTGTTTAAACAATGCTTTAGATATTCTTTTAATGATGAGAATGGTTCTATTTCTGCTTATAAAAATGGTATATTTTATTTTGAAGCTTTACCTTGTGATGGTGTGTATGAAATTGTGATGTGTGTAGACAATTTAGGTAATAGCATATTCCAAATTGATTCGTCTAATGGTTAGATAAAGCATGCTTGTGGCATTGTAGTCTTGGACACATTAACAAGATACGTATCACCCAACTCCAAAAGGATAGAGTGTTAGAATCATTTGACCTAAGGTCCGATGATGAATACAACTCTTGTTTATTGGGTAAGATGACAAAATCACCTTTCACTGTTTCTTGTGAAAGAGGTGAAGGTTTGTTGGACCTCATATACACAGATGTGTGTGGGCCCTTCAGATCCACCATAAGGGATGCTAATTGATTCTATGTGACTTTTACTAATGATTATAGCAGATATGGTTATATCTACCTAATCAATCATAAGTCAGAAACCTTTGAAAAGTTCAAAGATTTTAAACAGGAAGTCAAGAATCAATTGGGCAGGAAGATAAACATGCTTAGATCCGATACAGGCGATGAGTATTTTAGTATCGAGTTCCATGACTACCTAAAGAAATGTGGAATAGTTTCCCAATTAACACCTCCTAGGACACCATAACTTAATGGTATGGCTGATAGGCACAATTGAACCTTGTTAGACATGGTTCGTTCCATGATGAGTCAAGCTTCTCTTTCAATTTCATTTTGTGGGTATACCTTAGAGACCGCAACCCACATTCTTAATCTTGTCCCAACTAAGAAGGTTGCCAAAACATCTCACGAGATGTGGATACGGAAAGTTTCCTCATTAGCACATATCAAGGTTTTGGGTTGTGAAGCATTTGTTAGACGAGAGACTCACGACAAGCTTGAACCTTGAAGTGAGAGATGTATTTTCATCGGATATCCATATAAGTCCTTTGGATATTTGTTCTACAGACCTAGTGAGAACGTGGTCATTATAGCATGAAAGGGAGTCTTTCGAGAGAAAGAGAGAGAGAGAGAGAGAGAGAGAGAGAGAGAGAGAGAGAGAGAGAGATCATATGAAAAGAGGACAATGTGAGTACCATTGATCTTGAAGAGATTCAAGAATCAAACGATGAAGGAACCTCTGAAGACGCTAGGGTTCAACCTGAGGTAGAGATTTCAATTGAACCAGTCGACAAATAATTACATCTTAGGCATTTCAGTAGAGTTAGCATGCCACCTGAGTTATATGGTTTCCATATTACTATAGATGTGATACGTTTATCAGTGACAATACACTGGTAAATTTGGATGAACGGGCTAACTACAAGGAAGTCATAGCGAGTCCTGAGGCAGCAAAATGGAAAGAGACAATGGATAGCGAGATCAAGTCAATGTATGATGACCTAGTTTGGAATTTGGTTGATATTGTCCCAAGTCGTAAGGCACTTGGGTGTAATGGATCTTCAAAAAGAAGACCCACATGGATGGAAAGGTACACACTTTCAAGGCTAGACTGGTTGTGAAGGGATTTACTCAAACCCCAGGGGTTGACTATGATGAGACCTTCTCACCCGTGGCTAATATAAAATCTATTAGGATAATGCTCGCCATTGCTGCGTTTCATGACTGTAAATTCGGCAGATGGATGTCAAAACCAATTTCCTTAATGGGAAGTTCGTTGAGAATGTTTACATGAGTCAGCTAGAGGGTTTTATTGATGCGAGGTACCCAAACAGAGTGTGTAAGCTTGAGAAATCAATATATGGATTCAAACAAGCTTCTCACAGATGGAATCTTTGCTTTGACGAGAAGGTCAAGGAATTTTGCTTCTCAGGAAGTGAAGATGAGTCATGTGTATATGTCAAAGCTAGTGGGAGTATAGTAACCTTTTTGGTATTGTATGTTGATGACATACTTCTCATAGGAAACGACATTCCAACGTTGTAAGAGGTTAAGGTGCTATTTGTTTTTTCTAAAAAACCTCTTTTGGCCTCATATTGCTGCGCCGCGCAGCACACGCACAACACTTGCCCCTTCGTAGTTGTTTGCTTTTCAGAAGACTTCTGACTTAAAACTGTTGCACGTGTGTTGCTTGGCACAACACTAAACCAGTTGCTTCAAACCTCTTCACGTCTTACTTTAACTTACTGCAGCAGTCTGCAGACGTTAAAAAACAAACAAACTTTTTTTTAAATGATGCAGCTGTTTGTTCCACCTCTTCTGCTACAGAGGGTTGCAGAGGTGGTTTGCAGACTTCAGACATTTTCGCTTCGAAAAAATAAACAACTCCTAAGTCTTGACTTGGAAAGTGTTTCTCTATGAAGGATTTAGAAGAGGTTGCTTATATTCTCTGGATTAGAATTTTGAGAGACGGGAGTAAAAGACTAACTAGACTTAGTCAAAGTACATACTTGGAAAAGGTACTAAAGAGTTTTAGTATAGAGAATTCCAAGAAAGGAGAACTGCCTATCTAGAGCAATACAAAAATGAGTAAGACTCAGAGTCCGAGTACCGATGCAGAGATAGCAGAAATGAGTTGGATTCCATATGCTTCCTTCTTTGGATCGATCATGTATGCTATGACATGTATTCGCCATGATGTTGCCTTTACGTTGAGCATGGTCAATCGTTATCATTGAATTCGAGTAGAGCTCATTAGATAGCAGTTAAGAATATTCTCAAGTATTTGTGAAGAACTAAGAACTGGGTCCTTGTACTTGGTGGCAATTATACATTGAGAGTGACTGGGTATAGTGACACCAACTTTCAAACAAACAAAGACAACTTCCATTCTCAATCTGGTTGGATGTTTACTTTAAATGGAGGAGCGGTAACCTGGAAAAGTTCCAAACAAGAGACGGTGGCTGATTCTACCTGTGAATCAGAGTACATAGTGGCGATAAAAGAATCAAAGGAGACTATTTGGTTGAAGAACTTCATTAGAGACCTTGGAGTTGTTCTAGCCATCAAGGATCCAATGGTAATTTTCTATGATAACAAAGGAGCGGTTGCCTTGACAATGGAACCAAAAGATCATGGCAAATCAAGACATATCGACAGAAAATACCATTTCATCAGACATAGAGTATAAGAAGGTCACCTTGTCATAAAGATGGTATCGTCTTAAGAGAATCTTGCAGATCCACTCACAAAGGGTCTGAGTAGGGTTAACCACGTTCAACATGCTAGGAACAATGTTCTGAATGAAGATATTAGTTTTAGTAGTTAGATAGTTGTTTTGAAACTTGTAACAAAGTAAGTGTAATTGAATTTTGGTAATCAAATAATAAAAAATTATTTATGAGTTTGTTTACTACCTTTTGTCAATTATTTATTAATGTGTTTCGTTTTTCATGTTCTACTTCCCGAATAATTTTGTTATTCAAAACTCCATATTCGTTCGTACTTTTGGAAGTAAGTAGTGAATTAAGAATATCATGAATTGAATTGTAGATTGTCTAAGGAGTTTTAGACATAGCAACAGCATTGATGCAATGTTCATGAGTACTTTGAAATGGAGATTTAAGTATTGGATTAACCCAGACTCAGAGAATTAGTTCATGGTATTTATCATGAGTAATTATGAGATGATAATACCTTATAATATTGAAACAGTGATATTTGAGGTCTAGTTTACGAGTTCATTGTGCATTGATGATATGTAAACGTATCAGTAACTTGATGTTATACAATGTATTGTTGTGCATGATTTGATGAGTAAGTGGTGCAAGCATATAAGTCAAAGTTTATTCGTTCCTTTTTCCTTAATGAGAAAAGCAATATATTTGGGCCCCTCAGTGATTTGGTGTTGACTTATAGTGTCGAGCCCACATCCTTTATCCGGAGTAAATTGATGTGTTCAATTAGAAGTTCTATCTCATTACAAATCAGAAACTGGGAAACAAAGTATTGTATAATGATATTTATTTCATTCCATGTCTCATGTCCGAATGATATCCTGTAGAACAGAGGATTATATGATCACTTATTTTAGGACATGGGTCAAAGTTGGACAGCGGATTTTAGAAGCTACAATTTGCTAATCAGTTTAGAAGTTGTACTGGAAATTATAGTTATTAGACTTATCCAAGTGGGAGACCGTTGGATTAGGTGTCTAAACCCATAACTATAATTAATATAAACTTGAATTGATAGTACCACAGTCCTTTTGGGTTACCCTCAAACCTAGCAATTGGACATGATGATTTTTGGACAGAGAGGTTGATTTATTATTTGATTAATAAATTGAAATAAATACTTTACTAGTATGTTATGAGAAGAATATATGAATTAGAAATAGTAGTATTTAATTAGAAATTATTTGTAATTAATTTTGGGATTAAAAGAATTAATTAAAAGTGCAAGGTCTGAATTGCAATTGTTCTACGGTTTGTAGAATATCCTATATGGATAATTAGGAAGTGAATAATCACCAAATTTAAATTAATATTATTTAAATCAAATTAGATTTATCTAGGGTTTCCTTGGACCACCATAAAAAGGACCCTAACCCTATAGATTTCGTCCACTCCTCTCCTTAGAAGCTCTGGAAGAAATTCACGCTTCCTCCCTCCTATCTCCTCAATATCATTCTTGCTAGCTTGGGTGTGAACCACTAGAGGCATGACACTTGTAGTGCTTGCTTCCAAAGCTTCAACAAATTAAGGATCATTGTTATTAGCTACAGTAACAATCAAGGTATGTATTTCTTAACCCTAATTTGGTATTTTAGAAAATAGCCTAGTATTCATAGTGTTTCCTTTTGATATTCATAGTTATAGGTTCAATAGTGAAAACATAGATTTTTCTTTAGGGTTGCATGCACACTTAAGAGTTTAAGTTTATTTGTTTTGCATAAAACCCATCATAAATTTCTTCTTGAAGTTGTACAAAACATGCCTAGCACATTGCCTATGTTCTATGTCTTGGAATAAATCCTTCACTACTTCAATTAGCCCCCGCATTTACATCATAAGGGCAGTTAGAACATTATCACAATTAAAACCCGTAAAGCATAATTAACACAACCATACCTTATGTTAATATGACATCAATGTATTACCATACCCATATTCAAGATACATATTTTCTTTCAGATTTTCTAGAATCCATTTCTAATTACCTAGACTACCTAAAAGATCTTAAAGATAGTAAAGTCAAGTTGTGTGACTATGCTTCAGGTACACCAATTATCTAACTCCATTATTTTATTAAGTTCCTATACAAAGATTCTTAATACATGATGTGACAGTCATATTTTGATGTTTTTGCAGGATCTAAGAGAAAGAAGGAAGCTTAAGAAGAGTAAGATGAATCTGATCGTGAAAGATGGATTTTGGTCGTATGTTCAATGATCAGATTTTGGAAGCCACTGTTTAGGAGTTATGATAGATTTCTTAGGAAATATCTAGAAACATAGTTTTCATATTTTTGCATTGTAAGGACAAATTTTTCCGCTTATTATCAATAAAAGTGAATTTTTTGATTTATTTAATTTATATTTCCTTGCAATGGCATTTATGAAAATTGGTGGTTATATTTCTATTGTTAGCAATGTTAAATATGGATTTGATTCTAAATTACATCGTTTGTGGTAAGGTCATAATTAACCAAATGAAAGGGAATTCTCATCACACAAGTTTCAATTGGATAGAAACTACTTGGAGTCATGCAATTTGAATTGTGTGATGTATGCGAATCTTGATCTTTAGAAGATTATGACGAATTCATTGATCACATGTTTAACTGAGTCAAAGTGAAGGATTAATGGATCTAGTACATATTGATATGGACTATTCAAATCCACCACAAAGGACGATGAATTTATTCGTCATGATTTACTAATGGTTCAGTGAATACGGTTGTGTTTATAAGATTAAGCATAATTCTAAAACTTTGGAAAAGTTTTCAAATAATAGTAGAATGAATAAGAATAATCTGTTAAGCAGAAAGATAAAAGGTTCTCCAATCTGAAAGGAATGGATATTACTTTAGTATCATGTTTTAAGATCATCTTAATGATTGTGGAACTATATCATAATTGATCCTCAAATAACGTCTTAGTGTAATTATTTGTCTAAGAATAGGAATCAGATATTGTTGAAATAGTTCAATCGAGAGATGTGTCATACTTCATTTCCAATCAAGTTTTAGAGTTATACACTAATAACTATAAATCGTATCTTGAAGCTTGTTTCGTACTAATTAGGTTTATAACACATCATGAAATGTGGAGTAATAGTGTTTTCTTACTTTAGCACAATTGGTATTGGAAGTTGTAATGTTTTGGTTAAAACAAAGGATAAACTTAGACCAATTTTATGAAGTGTTTTCTTGTCGAGAACCCATACTAAATTTTAAATATGTGTTTCTTGCTCATCAAGGATCGTTCCTTCAAAGAGAAACTCATATGTCAAGAAGTCAGTAAGAGTCTTATTGTTCTTGAAAAGTTTCAAGAGTCAATCGACAATGAACCTTTTAGTCATCACTAGCGCACGACTTGAGGTTCATAACCTATCGTGTTAAATTGACACATTCTTGTTTTTGTGTATTTTCCAGTTGAGTTGGAAATGCTTATGAGTTTTGTGGTTCTCATTTGACTGCAAAAGGCAAAGCACGTTGGTCAGTGATGGTACATTAATCAATGTGGGTGAGCTGCTTGACAAAACGGAAACATTGGTAGGCCCTTGAGCTACCAAAGGGCAAGAAATTTAGAATAAGCAAAGTTCAGTCCATGAAAGGAAAAACAAAATTTGAGTTTGGTTTTATCATAAACCTTTTCTTATGATTGTAGGTTGGTAATGATAGATTCACATGGATGGGAACACAAACACCAGAAAATCTAGGTGGCAAAATGTTTCGCTCTAATACATGAGAATAATTATGATTAAACACTTTCGCTAATAGATTTTAAAAGATCTGATTTATATCATTATGGCTAGTAGTTGTGTTAATTGCATTCTCAAATTTGCAATATGATTACGACATCCCTTTTCATATTTCGAGTTGTGAGAAATGGAAATTAACTGTTTGAGCATTCGGGACTTCTAACTATAAGTTCTAAAAGGGTTTAATTAAACACATACAATATCTAATTAAAGGTGTATGAGCATGAGATGTCTGGCTGAAGACTGATCGATGTAACGCCCCGGTTTTCAGGCATTTTCAAATTCATCTCTTGGTTTTAAAGTGTTTCATTTTGGTCTTTGTTTTGGAAGGAAGTGGTCACAAGAAGCCCTAGTGGCAAAATGGCAAGTTTGGGAGAAGGTGTGGTACGCTGTGCGTACACATATGTACGATGGGAGTACTCTTGTCCAAAAGAAACCCTAAGTTTTAGGGTTTGTGGGGTATTTAAGCACCTTTATGGATCATGTAGCCTCATCTTTTCAGCCTCCAAGCCATTGAGTCATTTTAAGCAAACCTAACCCCATAAGAGAGTGTCTTGAGCTAAAAGTGTGTTCTTTGTGTGCTTAATAAAGAAAGAGTTGCATCAAGGAGATTAGTAGTTGACGTAAGCTTTTGGATCTTGGATCATCACCTTCTTGGGAAGTTCGTGAAGGTAAAAAGTTGCTACCTTTATGCTTTATTTTCTTGGATCTCATTTTTGGTAGCTTTATGATGTTCTTTTTGTCCCAAAAGTCCCATTATTATGCATGTATGGTTTTGGTCATTTAGAGTTGTCGTTTCAGAACCCGGAAAGGGGTTCTAAGCCATAAAAATGAGGTCCGTTTATCTAGTTTGACTCCATGCTTTTTGTAGATGGTCTTAATGGATTAATACCATGTATTAAGGACTTGTTGGACATCTAAATTCATAAATTTGGAGACTTTATGACCCTGGAGTGCATTTGGATCATGGATCTGAAGTTTAGGCTTAAGTGCTTAAGTCATTAAGCACTTGTGAAGAAATTAATTCTTGCGAGGGTATGCCTCGTGTAGGGAGGTGTATGCCTCGCGTACCCAATCTGCTCCTCCGATGATGAATTATGTGCAGCCTCGTGTATGCTAAGCGTACCTCCAGAGTACGCCCTGCATACGCGACAATTTTGGACCTCTTCTTTTTTGGCTTCGGTTTTGGACTCGAATTTTCTTGGGCTATGTTGGGCCACCTGAATTTTATGGTTTGGGCTTTTGTTTTGTTGGAATTTCTTGGGTGAAGGCTCATGAAAGGAATTCGGCCCAATTTGGAAAATTAGGCCATATTTGGGCCTTAGATGTTTGTTTTGGATTTTGGGCCTTGGTCATCTAGTTTGGGCCTTAGCTTTGTGTCAAGCTTGAGAAGGGTAAAAAGGTCTTTTACCCTAATTTGGACTCATCGTGTGAGTCAGGGGCTAGATGTTGATGGTTAGTCTTTGTGGTATTTGATAGTGTGTGGATCATAGAGGATCTATAGTCTGAGATTATTCGTGGGACCAGCTGTCATGAGTTATTGTCTTGATATTGGTTGTTTGGGGGTCAGGCAGCCAACTGCCAGGGATCATCTTTATGTTCTATAGTGCGAGGTGAGTCTTCCTCACTGTACTCTCGGGTCGAAGGCACCAAGGCTGGCACATTGATTTGATAACCTGATATTGTTTATATGTTGAGTATGGAATAGATCTGCATGATTATGCTAGTTGCCGATGTGTTAGTATGGTTTATCTATAGGACTACCTACATTTCTTTCTGCATGATTATCTGCTATGTTGTTATCTGTCGGTATATTGTATTGGGTTGAGGTTGTACTGCTTCGTGCTGTAGCCAACAAACCTTAAAGCATTCCAGATATGAGTTGAGGGTCAGGCAGGGCATGCCAGACTCATACTGAGGGCTCAATAGCATTCTAGATACGAGCTGATGACCCGTTTAGTATGTCAGAATCGTACTAAGGGCTTGAGGGTATTGGAGCAATCCAGATATGAGCTGAGGGCCAGGTAGGGCATGCCAGACTCATACTGAGGGCTCTGTAGCATTGCAGATACGAGTAGTGGACCGGTTGTTAAGGTTAAAATCTGGAACTTGTTACGAAGAGATGCCAAGGCACACTTATAATCAGAATCCATACCATATATGTCGCTATCCCATCAGATGTGGTCTTGCAATACCCAATATTGAACTCTTGAGGCAACAAAAGCATATGAGGTAGCCTCTACTTCCGAGTATAAACCCAAACCTCCAAACCTAATGGGTAAGGAAACAATTCTCCACTGTATGTCGCCAAAGAAAGGGCCACCACAAGCCACAATGTCCTTAATTGCCCCGTGCAACCCATTGTCAAAGAATATTGCCGCCTCCTCCATGTGAACGGGTTGGCACGTCCTCAGACCAAAGAAAAGCTTAGAAATACCCATACAAGACCGAAGCAGAAGGAGCTCACTCTGGGGGTCAGGAAATTGTGGAAGAAGGCGCATCAAATACACATCGTTTTCCGCTCTCTTTATGGCTAAGCTGCGAATGAAACTAACATCTCTACTAACAGCTCCCCAAGAAGTTTCACCCCGAAAGGTGGCCTCCCGATGCCAGTCGGGAATAGGCCCTTACGTAACTTCCTACCATCACACGAGGACCAAAAGAACTTGGTTTTCTTGATATTCTGCTGAAGGCCCAATTTTGGGCCAATCACCATAATGATGTCCAATGCTTTGGTCACCTCCTCCGAATCTTTGATAAGTGCGTCATCATCAAGGTACCATGCATGGAGAATAAGCTTTCAATTGTCTTTAACATTATGCTAGAGTAGGTGCAACACAAGGGCAAAGAGAAGTGGTCCCAAGGAGTCTCCTTGTTGAACCTGCAGTAGTGGACCAAATATGTGTGTTGCCTAGATACAACCTTGCTGCTTGACAATATAAGAATTCTACCCACAAGGATATAGAGGGACACCTCAATATGACCTCATGAAGTAATGAAGATCTGTCAACAAGGTTAAAGGCATTAGAGAAGTCTACGGTAAGCATGGAGAGATATTCGTCATCGTGGCGCTCACTCAACAACCTATTCGTGCTATGTAATACGGCCTCAGTGCCACCCGACACCCCGACTCCGAACTGAAAATCATTGAGATACTTGGCCATTTCTTTACCAACACCTTTCATAGCTAAATTGGAAGCCAAACATCTGTTAGATTAGGTGTCTAAGCCCATAACTATTATTGGTATGTATTTGACCCGAGAGTAGCATGGTCCATTTGGGTTGCATATCATTAGGACAATTTGTTAGGATGGACTTTTGAGAGAAGAGGCTATATATGATTTATTAATATATTATAAGTTCTAATATATTATTATGAAATCATATGTTTTAATTAGTATTGATCAAGAATTAATTTGGAATTAATCTAGTGATCAAAAGAGACTAATTAAAACTATGGGGACTAATTATGGTAATTAGTTATATTTATATGTGTTGGGCTTATGATCCATGTTCGACTAAGTTTATGTATGGATACATAAAGAGTTGGGCCACATGAAACATGGATCATAAAATCCATGGATATGGGTTTGGGTTATACCCATGACTCTTAGAATTCAACACATATAAATACATATGTTATGACCTAAAAAGGCCACCCTTTTTAGAGTGTGTGCATGTTCTTGGAGTTCATGAAGGTTTTAGAGTGCATGGAGATTCTCTCTCAAGTCCTACCTTTGTCCTTGATGTGTTGTGACTTCATTTGATGCTTCCACACTATTAGGGCTAAGTTATTAAGGCCAAATACATCAAGACCTCCAGCCACACAAAAAGGTATGTTACACTATCTAGTATTTTATGTAGTTTGTATGACAATTGCATGTTAGCTATAGGCTCAATACCTTGGAAACCATTTGCATGTATAATTAGTGAAAAAATAGATCCAAGGTATTGAGGGTTGTATGTGCACCATAGGATGTTGTATTATACCAAAACCCAACAATGGTATCAGAGCCTAGGGTTGTTTTCGATTATACTTGATGCAAACTGATTTTTTGAAGCCAAGAATCTGTCAGGACCTGAAACTCGATGAGTTCTGGAGGAAAACTCAATGAGTTCATGTATTAGAGCATGAACTTGACGAGTTCCATGAAGAACTCGACGAGTTTGTCTCCCAGAATGCATATCTTTGTGCTTTTTGGCTGGAATTGGACTAGGAACATTACCAAAAGCTGTTTTTGGACTTGTAAACCTATTTTTGATGTGGTAATGTTTATACTAATCCAATTTCAAAGATAATTGTCAATGGATTCATGTTTTTTATTAGTTTAAAGTGTTATGCTAATTACATGAAAAAGTTTGATTCCAATTATCTTGTTCATATGAGTTGCTTAGATTAATAGAAAAGGTTAATTGATTATGTGTCTTTGATCCATTTTAATCTAAGAATTGATTCTAAAACGTGTTTGTGTAACTTGTCCTCAAGTTACATGAAAAGTCACATTAAATTTTCTTAAAACTCATAAAAGTTGGCAATGGTTACAAAATGAAGAGTCTTGTCCTCATTAAATCGTTTTATGACTCCATAACTTGTCTTCAAGTTATGGAGGCTCAAGAGTCACTTCATTAAATCATTAAAATGTGTAACCTTAATTAGTTCCATAAGTTACAAAGAAGAAGAGTTACATTCTTTAGTAGTTTAAAGTCTTCCATAACTTGACCTCAAGTTATGGAACTTGAAGAGTTTTTTTAATTAAAACTACTCTAAACACATAAGTTATGGAATTAATTAGTTTTGAATTGTTCAAAACTTGTCCTCAAGTTTTGGAGTTTGTAAAGTTTCCCCCGTGAATACTTTAGTTCCAAGTTATCCCTTAGAGTTTAAAAAGTTAAAATTCAACCCTTATACTATTATAATATTAATAGTTAATACTTATATATATGTATAAGGACAAAGTCAGTCTTACCGTTAGTAGGCCTCATTCACGAATCTGGTCTATAAGGAGTATAAGGTTACTGCATATAAAATGCCAGTTTAATGGGTGTCCACTCTCACCCACCGCTTCCTTGACTGGTGGAGGGTCGTTAGCCGAACGGGTAGGAAAGGACTATAATTCTCCCTTCATTAAAAGTATAATGATAAATACTAAGTAATTAAACACTTATAAATTCCCAATCTTAGTCGTTAGTGGAGCGTGTGTGGTTAATCGGCACACTAACTTGGGACTGACAATGTGTGGCAAAGGGTGGCTTAAGTTTTATCATAGATCGGTGGAGCATGTGTGGTTAACCGACACATCGATTAGGTGATAAAATTAAGGGTACCAAGTCAATTTGCATGGTTATTCACACCTTGTTTGTGATCCACGGCATCCCAGTCACAAAATTGAGAGGGCACAATCAAGATTCAAACATGCTATTGAAAGTTCAATGTATCTCAAAAAATCTAGGAGTTTCAAATCCAATTAAAACTTAATGAATAATTTCGTTTTTCATGGTGGAAAATGGTAAATCGTCATTTACCTACCTTCAAATATTCTATAGCTTGGATTACGGCATCCCTCTTCCAAGTTATAAAATAGTTTGTTGGGTCCTAGCCTTAATATTTCATATTGGGTGTTATATTAAGGACTTTAAATCAACTAACTTGAATTTCTCCCTTATAGATGTCTAGTTTAGACAACTATGGTCTTCCCAAATCTTTAGGAACAACCTTCCTAATGAAGATGATATCTCAACAGGCAATCAAGGTGAAAGACTAATCCCTTTATTGAGCACTAATGGGATTGGAAATCATACTTCATTTCCTCCACGTCCTTCAATAATTCTCCCTATCCCACAAGTTTCAAGACTTGAATAGTTCTAAGTCACTCAATCCCTATTGGCAATCAAAGTCTATATGTGCTTAAATCTTGGAGATTAAGTCACATATTGTCAAGCCAAGAGAGTCGGGTGTCAAAGTCTCGAGGTAGCTGGCTGTTGACTTGGTCCTTCAGTCACTCCCTGATGACAGATCACGACATGGCCCTTTAATGATCTTATCTATTTGCTTGGTGCTGCTGAATCAGCAATGATTTGGAACACTGGTAAAGAAAATTTGGTTAGAAGATAAATGATGTGCACGAAAGTACCCACTAATTTTAATATTTATAACCTAACAAACTTAAACTAACTATGCACTTATAGGCAGTGTACCTAGTCGGATTACAGTTTAGCTTGGGTAATTCGTGTGTCGATCACAGGGAACGGTGTTACTAATTAATTTACTTGCTGTCAAATTAACCTAATTATTAACAAGTTTAGAAAGGGTTTTATCTGATTTTACAAGATCAGACGAACTTAACTCAAATTCAATCAAGAAGTAAAAACACACTCTTGTCTAGTTTGAATCCACTTCTTCCTTATGGCTAGCTAATAATTATAGATTATCTAGTTGGTTTTAATTGTATTAGTAATTTAATTCTAACTTTACCAATAATTAATTAATTTATGTCAAACTATGTATGGTCACACACAATTAAACACAGAACCAATTATGAATATGAATATGTTATGTAAGATTTTTTATGTAAACGCAATTATAGTCACAATCCACGTTCTCTAGCACAGCTAACTTTATTTACTCTAATTACTAACTAAGATTGGTCAATCCTAGCTCTAACAATTTAATGTTCACTAAATCATTAGGTAAACAAGTTCATGCAGTTAATGGTCACTAAGCTACACAGAACATGAAATCAAGCAATTAGATAAACAACAAGCATGCTAGGTAACTATAAATCAAACACAAGCAATGCACCAACTAAATAAATCCATAAAAATTAAGCTATTCATAAGTTGGAAGCTTCATCTAGCTAAACAAGAGTGGCTAGATTCAGCTGCTCATAATAGCAACTAACACACTAACACAAATCAAAGTGTAACGAAACATGTTCCTAGATAACAAATAAATAAACTAAATGATGGACCTTCACTCTTTTGGTGTTGAAAGCTTCTTTCCATGACTTTTCTTCTGCTCAAAATCGCCTTCTATAACCCCTTTCTCTTAGCCAAAAGTCCCTTTTATTCGTAATGGTCAAGGGTTTATATAGTTGCTGATTTTTACAAATTCACGTCGTGAATAATAAGATATTCACGTCGTGAGTTCAGATAACCGTGCCCGTCAAGGATTTCTTCACCCACGTACATATCTTCTAGAACTAACTCTCACGTCGTGAATCTTCTAGTTCTCACGACGTGAGAACGCTTTTTCCAGATTTTCTTTTCCTTTAATCTTTTAACTCCCAAAGTTTCTTCCTTTAACGCTTTTAGTCCCTTTTCTTCAAAATGTCCTTCTTTTTTGCTGCAAATAACATTTAATCCCATAAGTACCATTATTCTAAACAAATTACCAATTTATTAATAAAAATGTACTTAAATATTGTCTAAAAATAGATATATAAATGGCAATGTCAAAATACCCCACACTTAGGCATTGCTTGCCCTCAAGCAAATTTAAACTTAACCCTTTATTACTAACATCATATAGAACAATCCGATTCCAGCCCAACCATTATGCCAAGACCTCAACGCATGCATTTGTGTCTAAAATTTTCCTAAAGTACCCCCCATACTTTAAATACTCGCAATCTTCATAAACACTCGCCCACTTCTTTCGAACAATGCTCATTTTATGCAACCCTCCGAATCCATCAGCAGAAAACCTCCTAACCTCAAGGTATTTTTAGTTGAGCAACCCAAGCATACATAATCTAGAATTACAATTTATGATACCACTATGGAGCTCTTTGGAATTCTTCATTTCTTTGACATTTGCTCTTTGATTTCTTCGAATTCACCACCTTGTTGTTTAATTTTTGGTATCTTCAACTTTTTGAATTTCTTCGGAATTTTGATCTTTTGATCTTCACTTTAACTGCTCCAAAATTATTCAAACTTTTCTTGCAATTCTCTTTTTTTTTTACATGTACCTCACTTTTTTCACTCAAAACCCTACATGCTTAAGCAGGGGAGCTCAACTTCAATATTTATTGGTTAACGATAATAATTTTACTGGATACATTTCAGGTTTAGGCTGCTAAACATATTGCATCCCTCAAACTAAGCGGGGTTATGTTTTTGTTCCATGATTTCACTAAAATAAGGGAGGCCACAAATGCACTATAACGTGTATTGGCTAAACTAAACATTTGAACTTTTATCGGATCATCCCATACAACACTAGCAACTACAGTTCAAATTATTATTACTAGATTCAATTATTTCAATTTTCAAATTTTCTAGTAATTTACTTTTTCTACCCCTACCCCACACTTATTTCATACAATGCCTTCATTGTATGCATAAAATAAATCAAACTTAAGAAAAAGGGAGAAAAAAGAGCAGACTCCCCTGGGATAGTGGCGTAAACATCTCCAAAAGTGTGGAAAACGTGCATCTTGAATATGGACTCTGAGAAATAAAAACTTGGATCTTGAACTCGCGAGATAAGAAATGCACCGGCAAAACATCAAATCGAGCCTTCAATCGTCTTCAAATGTGGTGTAAATCTCCAAAATAGAACGAACAATGTGGGAAAGCATACGCCACATTGTATAGTAGTGAAAATGAGCCCAAATAATCTCCAGAATAATGACAAGAAGAATGGTATCAACCCATGGAATAATTATATGTCAAGGGCCTTGTTCTTGTGAAAACCTCAGACTCACGATGTGAGTAAAGAAAGGGCACAACATGAAATCGTAATTACGCGTATTCTGGGAGCCTCCTGAGAACTGACTCACGACGTGAGTAAGAAAAGTTCACGTCGTGAAAACTGGGCAGACAAAAAAAAACATTGCCAAATCTTCTTCTAATGTGTACAATGCAACCCAATGTCTTAATGTATTAAGACTCTTCTAAATTCACCAGTTTTTGACTCTTTCACTGACTATCCACTCTCTTGACTCACCCCACACTTATTTTAAAATATGGGTCTTGACTCCTGACATTAAACACTCTTGGCTAAAGACGTACGCACTTATATCTTGTTATCCTTTCTAGGCACTCCTAGCAATTTCTTAGAAATAACCACCAAAGAAGAATAAAAGTAACATAATATCTAAATAGTTCTTACAATCCCAACAAAATAAACAAAACACAATAAAAACAAACTAAAACAAACCAAACAAAATAAAAATAAACAACAATCAATCATCCTCCTCATCATCATGTGCTCTACTGGTTCCAGCTCCATCACCTCCGCGTCCGCCATACTCCGTCCATCGTGGGCAAATCGGGTAATGATACCCCAAATGAGGTGGCTGCTCCACCCCAAGATGTCGGACAACATTCTCCATAGTACCGCTGATCCAATTGACACTCAACAATAACTGGTCAAAATAACCAGCCATGTCACTCCTAGAAGGTGCTCCCATCATGGATGCGGGTGGATGTATTGGCTGCCCGCGTTCTCCCCGTCCTCTCACATTCCAGCGCCTCGGCCATGGTTGTGGTTCAGGTTGTCTGGCCGGCTCCTCCTCATCATCATCATCATCTCGAACAATTCCCCAATGTGTCCCATAGTTTTTGACCACCCTCATTGTTTCCAGGTACCCCATACTGAACTCATTCCCCTCAATACATGTTAGGGAACGAGTGATATCAGGAACAAGAAGACCATAAGATCGGGCCAATTGGGTAACAAAATTCCCTCCACAAATGGGGCTTCCAGGATGAGCACTTGTCGCATAATCCGCCAAATACCGTGCCAAAAAATAGGGAATCTTGCAGCAAACACCCGGTTGTAAGATGCACCATAAAAAAAACAAGTTACTTTTAGTAACTTTATCACCGTGACGCTTGTGATGAATGGAGAAAGTGATTAATCGATGGATGAGGCGGTGTATCGGGCTTTTGATGCTACTCTCGGGAGATACACCGGAATTAAACACTCCAGTGGCAATGTTGCTCCAAAACTCAGGCCCCGAAACCCCATCCGCATACACCCGCGTGGCGTCCCTCAAAAATAAAATAAACTCATGAGTGATGGTCTCATGAGCTTCATAAAGCCCCATACAGCGAGAAAACTCCACCAGACTGCACTCCCGATACTCCCCGCCTAAACGAAAGACCAAAGCTCGGGGAAAAGTGGGATCTCTGACATTGTCATGGAATGTGACTGTGGAAAAGAACACCACGCAAAGCTCCTTATATACACGCTCCAGGGTGTTAAATAGGTTGAACCACCCCTTGCATGTAAATTGGAATCTGTCCCCCAAAAAGATTTTTGTCAGGTATTGGGACATCCTATCAACCAAGACAACCTCCCTCAACCTTGCCCACTGAATAGTGGGAGCAACAACAAACTCTCTATTATAGAGCCATCCCAACCGGGTATTCCATCGCGTGTAAATTTCCCGGGGTGTAGTGGTTAGAAACTCGTAAAATGGGTGTAAACTTGCAATCCCAAGAGGTAAGTCTCTTCTAGGTGCTATTTCTGCAAAAACAAGGAACAAACCAATAATTTAGACATAAAGGTAAACAAAGAATTGTTCAGTCCCAGGATTCACGTCATGAATCCTTTAGGATTCACGTCGTGAATTCGCAATATCAGCAAGCAAAATCGCGACAATGGGGGGTAAATCTAGTCACAATATCAATGGGTTTTACTCCTATGCCACTTCCAAACACATAGCATAAACATTCAAAGGTTATTACAAAACTTTGAAGAATTAATTTCGCCATTTCACTCAATTAACGAACCCTAACCCCAAGTTCATCTACTAGAGCAAAAACTAAACTTAAAAATCAATAATTATTACCTTTGACGGAAGTATTATGTAAGCACAAAGAAGATTAGGGGAGTTGTCGGCCAAAATCGGAGCAATGGGGACCAAGGGGGGACCAGATTTCGCTTCCACTTCGTGCGGTATAAACAAATGGGGGTCAACTGGTTATTTTAGGGCTTTATTCTGTGGTCCCGTGTAATTGAAAACTCACGTCGTGAGTTCACCAAAGATTCACGTCGTGAATTTCATCTGGGCTAAAATTGGGCCATGCACTCACGGATTGATCTTGGGCCTCTTATTCTAATGGGTTAAACTCTATTATTGAGTATTTATCCGGTTCATTCACGACTCACGTCGTGAATTTCTAAAAATTCACGTCGTGAATATGGCCTGGAAGGAAAAATTTATAGTAAATCAATTTTGGCTTTAAACTAAATTCTCAATTATTACTACTTCCATTTTAGGGTCCCTGCATTCAGTGTTTAATTATGTTCTAATCGAGTTGAATGACATGATCTATGTTTTTAAGACTAAAATGCAAAAAGAAAAGAAAAAAAATTGCAAACCAAACTCGGGTTGCCTCCCAAGAAGCGCTTCTTTTTCTTGGAGTCTTGAGCTGGACTCCATGCCTCCTACATTGAGTCCTCGGAAGAATCCACCACTAGGATCTTTTGTTCCTTCAATCACCTCTTGTAAGCTTGAACTCGCCTTTTGTACGCCTTCTTTGAATTCTCTTTTTTAGCTTTGACCTCTTCTTCAAGCTTGCGTTTGGTCCCTTTAGTTTCCTCCCTGCACTCCATAGCGTCCTTCTCTTCTTTCACCACTGACTTTGTCACCCTTGAAGTAACTTCCTCTTCATCACTTGTCATCTCCTCATCCTCGCTTACCCAAGAAGGTGGACTCTTGTAAGCAGTGACTTCAACCAAAAATGGAACAGATGCTCTTGGTTTTGTTCTTTTGACTTGATGAACTGTCTTGATCTCTTCCTCCATAAGCTTTTCTAGTTCTTCTAGTTCATTGTCTTCATTAATTGTGAACACCTCTTCTTGAACATGATTCCTTTGGAAGCCATCTTCTATCCCAAAAACTTCTTTTTCATCTCCAACCCTCAAGGTGAGCTTAGACTCGCGAATATCAACCAAAGCTCCAGCAGTGTTAAGTAATGGACGACCAAGGATAATTGGAACATTGGGATCTTCCTTCATATCCAACACTACAAAATCTATTGGAAAAACAAAATTTCCAATTTTTACTAAAATATCCTCCACAATGCCTTGGGGTTGTGTCACTGAACGGTTCGCCATGTGAATAGTCATTCTTATAGCTTTCATCTTCTGAATTTCCAACTTCTGATAAAATGAATAAGGCATCAAATTAATGCTAGCCCCGGAATCGGCTAAAGCATTAACCTTCATTTTGTTACCAAACTCACACTGAAGAGTGAGGCGTCCAGGATCTCCCATCTTCTTAAGTGTCTCTCCCAACACAGCTTTTGAGCTTTGCTCACTTAGAATCACCTTAGATTGCTTCTTTAATTGCTGGCGAGTATCTATCAAATCTTGCAGTAATTTCTGATGCTCGGGAAATTTTGATAAGGACTCGACAAAAGGAGTATTAATCGGGATACCCTTCACGTGCTTAACAAACTCCAGATGCTCTTTTTACAGTGGACTAAGGGTAGCTCGGGAAGGAAAAGGCAAAGGCGGCTGATAAACCGAACCATCAACAATATTTTTCTGTTCATGACGGGCCCACGTCGTGAACTTATATGTTTCACGTCGTGAATTCTGGAATTTAGCAGCATCTTGATTTTTGAGCTTGGGCTTCTTTAACTTTGGATCGAGCTGTTGTTGTTCAACTTCTAAGGCTTCTAAGAACTCAGAGATGGCCACTTGTCACACCCCAAAACCGGAACGGCGGAAACGTTCTGGGGTGGATGACGTCATGTCAAGTATCACAACACATGCATTATAGTAATCAAAGTATAACAAAACATTGCATTAATAGTAATAGTTTTACATGGTTACATTAATACATCAAAGTAATACAAGTAATAGAATAAATACAGCGCGGTACTAAGCTATCTTCATCAACAGCTCCGGGGATGTACTTGTCTAATGCTAACCTGAGAATACAAGTTATTTGAAAAATGAGTATCAGCATTTTTACAAATGCTGGTGAGTTCATAAGCATTTAGTGATGTTTTCATTCAAATGACTTTAATAAAAGTAGTAGTTTAAGAGATTTCAGTGTATTAGAGTCCTTTCCAGAAAATCCTATATTTTTTTTAATAAAAGCAGCCTTCTACCAAGACTGGTCAGTGTTAGGTGGTAAAAAGTTATTTTCCCTAAATTGCTATCATTATCAAAATACTGAATTTGATTATCGAGGAAAGCAAATGACATCAGGGAATAACATATGCCTCAGCAGTGAGGACTGCTGACTAAGGCAAGGAATCGTAGACTCCAGGAGAGTATCGAACGAACGACACGCCTGGTTCAGTCTAACAAATAGAGACACAGACCCCCGAAGGTACCAAATGAAAGGTACAGCTGGTAACGTCCAAAACAGTGAATACAGACCGCAGACAATATCAAATGAAAGATACGTCTAGCAAGGTCTAAAACAGTGAATACAGTGAATACAGTGGATACTGTGAATACAGTGAATACAGACCCCAGATAGTATCAAGTGAAAGATACGTCTTGTAAGGTCAAAAACAGAGAAAACAGACCCCAGACAGTATCAAATGAAAGATACGTCTTGTAAGGTCAAAACAGTGTGACTCCGAAATGAATTTCCAGCATACAGTGTAAATTGCTGGCGAAATACCGTTACCTTAAAGCCAATGAATTATAAGGTAACCCGGGATACTCGTAACCATACTGACTAGAGTATCAGATGCCCTACAAACGTCTAAATTGTGACATTTGTCACCCGTTGGCTTGGTAGGCCGGGACTGTAGCTAGCAGTCTGGGTGCGGGGTTGTCAATCCCATATAGATCTATACACACAATGTCCGCTCTCCCTACAGGAGACTCTGGTTACCAACTAGACGATGGAGAAGGCCGTGTCCTGAAGATGCATCCTAAATAGTGGGTAGAGACTTCCAACTAGTGGGTTTCTAATGTAAGTGCTGAACTAGATGTAGAGACTCTGAACTGAATTGACTGAAGTAAACATGTATGTCTATGCTTGTGTACATAATATATAAGTAATGAATCAAACGACCTTCGGATGGACATCCGATCCCACCAGACCACATCTCAACGAAGAAAAGGAAATAGGGCGGACAAGCCTTCCTAAGTCCTTCAATCATTATTTATATGCATCTATACAAGCACAGACATACATCTAATTACGACTGAGTGTTTATCAAGTAGGAGTGATCTTTGTGAAGTAGGAGTGTCTAACAAGTGAAGTAGGAGTGATCGCAAGTGAAGTAAGAGTGTCGAACAAGTGTAAGCGTATCACGAAGTAGAGACGACAATAAGTGAAGTATGAGCGTATCGGGTATAAGTGAAGTAGAGTCGATATCAAGTATAAGAGAAGTAGAATCGTATCACTAAGTAAGAGTGTGAATAAGTATAAGCGTCCATCAGGTATAAGTGACTTCAAGTATAAGTGAAAGCGTTACAGAGTAGGAGTATAAAATAAGTATGAGCGAAGCAGCAGTATTTAACAAGTAAAAGTATACGTCGAAAAAGGGAAACTTTGATGAAAAACCTTTATATCCGGAGAAAATCACAATTTGTATTTGATGGGATTAAAACAACTTTTAATCTAAGAAGATCGATTAGATCATGAACAAGTATATGAATATGAAACAGTTAAAAAACGCAATAATAAGAACAAACAGCTTGAATCAAACGTGTCGAATGATTAAATAAAATCCTTAGAAGAGCTCGATTAAGAACATCAACTGTAAAGGATTAGAAGATTACAAGAATGATTACAGAAAAATATAATACTCTCGATCAATCGCTGTATCAATCACCTCTAAAATCTTAACCTAATATGCATGCAAGCATTTAACTTATATACAATACATAAAAGGCTCTCGGTTGGACAGGCCCAAACCGGAGAATAAAAGGCTAATCTAACGAGCCCAAAAGACGCAACATCAAAACTCTTTTCAGCCCAACAATCTCCCCCTTTGCGTCAATTTGGAGCGAGACTTTCACTTCCTACTTGGGCCGGCGGCTGAAGCTGGTACCTTCTTCTTCACGGTACTAAACAGACACTTGGTTATGGAAAGGATGGTCTGTCTAAACCGGATGTACCAATTGATCATATCATTGAAGTATTTGATATCATCAGCCGAATTGTCTTTACACTGCTTGATGATGAATAAGATGTGCTCCAAGCAAGTTGTAGTGTAAAGATGTTTGTCAGCTAAAGCGAAGAGACATTTCTGTCCTTCGGCTCTAGTGAACATCACAGAGTTTCGCCTCGAATCTATCTTGCCCATTAGCATTTGATTCAGATCACTGGCCGATCCCACAGGCTTGACTTTCGGTTTCTTCTTAAAAACTGTGGCAACCTCCTGATCCATTAGGGCCACCTCCATGATGTAGCATGCCAGCATCCTTTTGACATGGTCTAAGATGGGACCATATTCGGCTTCGTTTGTCAGCAGGATGTTGTACAAGACTATCCAATCATGAGGGTTCAGATTGGGCAGATCCGCCAGAGAGATCATGTGGGCAGTTCTTGCAGATCCTCGGATAAGCTTGAACTTGACGTTTGTAAATCTCCCCACGGCAAAAGGCTTCATCACCCGAACATTGACAATCTTCTGGGCGCTCCATGTAAGGAATTGAGGGCGAGCGGCCTCCAGGTAGAAGTCAATGAGCTCCCTGTCAAGCTCATCGTTCGGATGCGGGACTTCAGAAATGTTAGAGAAGGCGTGGAAGATGAACGCCTTTCGAGTCAGTGGCATATCGAACTGCGAATCAATGGTGTTGTTGCAGTCGAACGATATCACCGGCTCGAGCCATAGTATGCATGGAGTCTCTATGGCCTCTTTTATCAACCGATCCTTGGTCCAGGCAGGGAAGAGCAACTTTCGGCTCTCAAGGAGATCGTTGGCTTCTTTTTGTTTACGTTCGGCTTCTTCAGCTTCACGTGCCACACGACTGACATCGTCATCAGTATTGCGACTGTTCTTTCTCTTTAACATGTCCGCAATAGTCTCCTTGTCTTCATCTTCATCTTCATCTCCATCCTCTGCTATGTGTTTGCCCTTGTTCTTCACACCCGAACCCGAGGCATGACCAGTTTGGGGTGGTTCGGTTGTGTGAGTAGCGTTGGAGGATGGAGGTGGTTTCGATCCTTTCTTCTCTTCTCCCCCTTGTTTCGGAATGGACACGAAACTCGGAAGGCCTTCAATTTTGCTTAAGAGGGCCATGGCCGGGGAGAGCTTTTCAGCGAGGGTGCGCCTCACCGAATGATTAAGGATGGGGTCATGTGCTTCCAGGATGTTGGATAGAGCCGCGTGGACATCCGAAACACACGTCTTGATGACTTCCCTCTCGGATCGAAGAGCTTCCAATTGTTGTTCAGAGTTGGAAAGCTGCGTGCTCTTGACCTTTAGGGCAGTTGTTTTACTTGCCAGAACGTCCATCAGAGAGTTCTCTGCTGCAAGATCCTCTTGTAGTTTTTCCAGACGGGCATCGATGGAGGCACGGAGTGCCGAGTTGTCGTCGCTGAGGTTTTGGCGGAGGGTAGCGAACGAAGTCAACTCCGTCGAGACGAACTTGGCCAATTGTTGAACAATCGGTTCAAGAATCGTCTTTGTGGCATTGGCGCTTTCCTGCAGAGACTTTAGCAGGTCCGAAGCGTCGGAGAATAGTTTATCGACTTTTTCGGTCGCTGCCTCACAGGCTCGGGTGGAGGCGTCTATCGCAGCAGTTGCTGAGGCTACTGAGTCATGTTGAGCCCTGGAGAAGGCATCAACGATCCTCTGAAGGGCAGCTTCAGATAAGGTGGACTGCTGGTTTGAAGAGGAGGCGAGAAGTTGATCAACCTTCTCGTTAAGATCACGGAGATGCTTCTTTGTCACTGGAGCATCATCCTCCTCATCACTCTGAACTTGAAACGGACTATAGTAGACCGAATCAAAGTTCATGTGATCACCACCAAGGAATTGATCATCGCCATCGGAGGCGTCTTCTGGAGATTGAGGTGGTGGTGAAGCTGGGGGTGTGATGGGTTTAGTTAGTTTAGGTTGAGTAGGTGGGGGGTTAGTTTCGGGTGGTGGTTGTGTATGGGTTTCGGTTTGTGGAGGTTCGGTTATGGGAGGGGTTTCGGTTACAGGTGGTGTTTCGGTTGAGGTGGTGAATATGGGTGGAGGTATAGGGAATGAGGTTGGTGGTATAGTAGGGGTTATGGTGGGAATGGAAATAGGTATTGTGGGTGGAGGGGAAGGAACTGGGGATTGGTGAAGTTCCATCTCCGGGGTTGGGGACCGAGGGGGTGTGTTGCCTCGTAGAGGAGAGACATCGCCTTGTGATCCCTCAGCGTCCGAACTCTCAACTTCGGATTCACTTGATGAGGAGGAAAGGATTAGCTTTCGCTTTTGTTGGGTCTTCCTCCTTTTCGGTTGTGGTGACGAAGCAGCCTTCGGTTGTTTGCGCTTCTTGGGAGAAGGTTTTGGGGCTTTGGATGGTTTCTTCCCCTTGTCTGCCTTTTTACCCCTGGCCACCGGTTTGTCGGCATCATGAATTGATCGCAGCATGTCCGGTGTCAGGTCCCTCGGACCAGATGGCCCTAACTCCTTGATCGCCTTGATCATACTGCTGTCTGATGGCACACTAGCATACATCGACTCCGGGATAGAGCCAATGAAGGAGAATTTCGATGCATCGGATACGATGATCTTCTTGGTATGGAAGGTACCAACAGAAGACATCGGGGCACCGTCAGCAGTTGGGACCTCAAACCTGTCCATAGCCCATCTTGTGATCAAGATCCAGAACCGGGCCAACGACACTTCAGAGTGGCGAGAAGTGGAAGAAAGGCTCTGAATCAGTTGTTGCCAAAGGACAAAACCATAATCGAGGTTGATCCCGTTGTACACCCCGTACATGATTGACAGGAAAACACGACTGGCTCCGTCCGATCCTGAGCTCCTCTCAGACAGTCCCTTGAAGAGAACTGTAAATAGCCCATTCCACAGGGGCGGTAGGCATGACTTCTTGAACCTGGCGACGGAGGTAAGAACTTCCGTGTAGCCCATATTGTAGAACATGTTGTAGAGCATACCAACCGGAATCGTCTCCGGGTGAACACGCGATGGGTCAGCAGCAAACCCAAGCATGGTGCAGAAGCGGGGACGAGAAATCGACGTTTTGTGTTCCGCCACTTCGAAAAATATCCTGTCGACGCCCTTGTCGTAGTAGGCAGTCGCATAGACTTGAGATAGAGCCACCATTGGCACCGTTGCAATTCTGGACAATGCCGGAGCAAGCTGGGAGTACTTGAGGCATTCGATAACCGGCGACATGTAGGGATCATAGGCTAGTGGGTTCAGATCAATCACGAGGCATTGCTGAGGACGGATTGGAAGAATTTGAGAAGTAGCATGGACGGAAGAGGATTCAGCCATTGTTGCAGGTTGGAGAAGAAGATAACCGGGAGAGAGTTTGGAAGTATATTTGCTTTGGAAATTATGGGGCAGTAAAGAGGTAAAAGGTGGTCTGGATGGGTTTTTATAGTAGGTGATAGGAGAGAGAAAGATCGATTCAAATCTCTTATGGAAATACGGAAGGGTTTTTGAGTGACTGATTGGTGACAGTTGGGACGTCGATGATCACGTAGGAGAGAGAGTGTCAGATTCCTAGGATCACGCCGCCCAATAAGCGCCGGTTCAGAGAGAGGAACCGTTTCCATTTCCACACGCGCCATTAATGCCAGATGGATGACGCTTCAATACTACACACGCGTCCAAAAGTGTCAGAAAAAGCGCGGCCGCTTCAAATTCACGCGCCCTCCTTTTTACCGTCGTTTGAATATCTATCCTTTGAACTTCCGCCGCGTCAGCAACTTTTTGTCTTTTTCCCCTTTTTAATCAGCTGTATTCAATTGAGGACCCACGTGGCTAATTTTGGCCACAACTTCATTAGTAATCCCTCAGTAATAAACCAGCCTGTAAAATAATTAGTAACGGAATTTTGAAAATCTAGGATTTTCGTGCAAAGAGTGTAAAAGATAAGGAAATAAAGCAACTCTTTTTGGGATAATCTGTGATGTCAATTATGACACGAAACTGATGATCCCGGGCACGAATCTCTTCCTTCAAGATCAAGAAAGACCTCAAAGTGTTAGTGTGGAATCCCGTTGAATTACGATCAAACATTTATTAATAAATGTTGAAAGGCTTCTTTTAATAAGGCTAATGAAGGGTGGTTTCGCTTTGATTCAACAATTCAATTCTTGATATAAGAACGAAAGTGAACAAAGTACTTGTGAGACCGGTGTAATCTGTTGAACAAGTAGGGTAGAGTTGATTTTTAAGTGACTTGGTTAAGTATAAAATCTCAGAAAAAAAATTATAACAGGATACCATGGGAAGAAATGTTATGGTGTGTAACAATTTCATTGGAATCAAAAAAAATTGAGATTTCATGAAGGTACATTCGTCAATTCATTGGTGAAAACTTGATCAAGTTAATTGGTCACCGTCAATTCATTGGTGTTGAATTTTGGGTTTCACTCAGCTCGTAGTGGCACGAAGCTAAGATCATAAACACAGATGTTGTGTAACCATAAACCTCAGCGGTAGTTTCTGAGAGTCTCAGGGGTTACAGTGATGAAGCGAATGTTATGGAGAAGTGTAATGGGGATGGTGAAAGAAGACATAGTACCTCTGCTGCGAACAAAAGGACCAAGCAGGAGACTCTGAACTCATGTGAGAAAAGAGTGAGGTAGCTCACGATTAGAATAAATGAGTTAGCCTTATTGGGAAGACAAGGTTTGTGTATACCAGGTCATGAAGGCCAGTATTCAAAATCTTATGAGGCTTGGGACACATACAGCAGCATGCTTCTAGGGACACTTAAGTAAGTCATCAAATATATCCCTATAAACGAATGAGCACACAAATAAATAAAATATTGTTGCAGTTTTTGAAATGTTTAATAAAAAAAATTGTAAAACCGAACCCGAACGTTCGGTTGGTTTCGGTTGGAAAAAGTTGAAGAACCGAACCCGAACCTTCGGTTGGTTTCGGTTCAGGAAAATTTTGAAAAACCGAACCCGAACCTTCGGTTGGTTTCGGTTCTTGAAAATTTTGAAAAACCGAACCCGAACCTTCTTGAAGTTCCGGTCTTTGAAAATTTTTAAGAAACCAAGGAGTTTAGAGATAAAAAAAACTTGTTACGTAAAGAAAAATAAATTTTGCACAAGAAATATACAACACAGAAAAACTACCTTTGAAGTAATGAGCGAGTCAGATGGGTGAATCAAACCCGAACGTTCGGTTGGTTTCGCTTCTTACGGTTGAGATTGAGAGGTAGTGTGAGGAACTGACTCTGATTCCATCATACCGAGCCCTTGCAATATTTTATTGAATGATGCTTCAGGAAGAGCTTTGGTAAAGACATCAGCCAGTTGATCAGTGGTTCTTACGAAGTGAACTTCGACATTTCCATCTTCCACATGATCTTTGATGAAGTGATACCTCAGTGCTATGTGTTTGGTTTTAGAGTGTTGCACTGGGTTATGACAGATCCTAATTGCACTTTCAGAGTCACAATATAGTGGGATCTTCTTCATATTGAGTCCATAGTCTCGAAGTTGACTCTGGATCCAAATCACTTGTGATGTGCAGGATGCAGCGGCAATGTATTCCGCTTCAGCAGTAGACAGCGACACACATGTTTGTTTCTTGGATTGCCAGCTGACCAACTTCCCATCAAGAAATTGACAGCCACCAGTTGTGCTTTTGCGGTCGAGTCCACATCCTCCAAGGTCAGCATCAGAATAGGCTTGAACGAAAAAGCCTGAATTGGATGGATACCATAGACCTAAGGAGGCGGTTCGCTTGAGATAGCGTAGGATGTTCTTCACTGCCAGCATGTGAGGTTCGCGTGGGTTAGCCTGAAATCGAGCACAATAACACACAGAAAACATGATATCAGGCCTGCTAGCAGTTAGATACATCAATGAGCCTATCATTTGACGATAGAGCGTGATGTCAATAGCCGATTTATCTAGTGAAGGGGTCAGCTTGGTGCCGAATGCCATTGGGACTTTGACTTTTGAGTCTCCCATCATTCCAAACTTCGCTAGGAGAGTCTTCGTGTAAGCTTCCTGATTGATAAAGATGCCTTCAGGTCCCTGTCTTATGTTTAAACCAAGGAAAAAGTTAATAGGACCCATTGAGCTCATTTCAAACTTAGTCTCCATCAACTTTCTGAATTCAGCTGTTAAGCTGGGATTCGTGGAGCCAAAGATGATGTCATCGACATAAATTTGAACTATCATAAGGTGGTTACCTTCCTTTTTGCGAAAGAAGGTTGGGTCAACCGAACCTTGTTTGAATTTGGACATCTTCAAAAATTTTGTAAGCGTTTCATACCAGGCTCTCGGAGCTTGTTTGAGGCCGTACACAGCTTTATCCAGAATGTAGCAATGATTTGGATACTTTTCGTTCACGAACCCAGGAGGTTGCTCCACATACACAGTTTCTTCAAGTTCTCCATTGAGAAATGCACACTTGACGTCCATTTGGAAAACCTCAAAGTTTTTGTGAGCAGCATAGGCCAGAAATATTCTAACCGATTCTAGCCTAGCTACTGGAGCGAACGTCTCTTCGTAATCAATCCCTTCCTCCTGACAGTATCCCTTGACAACCAGACGAGCCTTGTTCCTTATGACATTACCTTCCTTGTCCATTTTGTTTCTAAAAACCCATTTAAGACCAACAACCGAAGCATCTGGAGGAGTTGGAATGAGGCGCCAGACCTTGTTCCTTTCAAACTCGTTCAGTTCGTCTTGCATCGCTTGAACCCAATCAGAGTGATCGAGGGCAGTGTTCACTGTCTTCGGTTCAACTTTTGATACGAATGAGTTAAACATACAAAACTCAACCTTTGAGAATAAGGATGTCTGTTTTGCCTTCAGTTGAGATCGGGTCAGAACCTTTTCAGATACATCACCAACTACCTGGGAGATAGGATGATCTCTAGTCCATTTTGTGAGAGGAGGGTAATTCGGGTCGAAGGTTGGATCTAGTTCGGCGTTGATCATCTCTTCTGGCTCAGAATGGCTATCGAAATCAAGCGTCATATCATCATGCTCCCCCTCAATTGATGAGTCTTGAGAAACATGAGGTTCAGGGGTTTCTTGTGGTGCTGGATTTCCAGGCATTGAAGCACCTTCGTTTGGAGGGGCACCTTCGGTTGGAGAGGTACCTTCGGTTGGAGAGGTACCTTCGGTTGGTGAAGGACCTTCAGGTGAAGTGGCAGAGCTTTGCTCCCCCTGGACTTGTGAGCTTAGCTCCCCCTCGTCATGAGATCTTGGCTCCCCCTCGACAGAAGCAGTGTTGGTTGGAGATTCATCAGTGAGCGATTCTCCTTCATGCATTCTTTTCGCAGCATCTTCGACAATTTGTTTCATATGATCAATTTTGTTGTCAGCTGCACCTGCTTCTGAGAGAGAAGCTTTTTCCGGTTCATCAAAGAGATCCAGAAAGTTCTCGTACATATTGGCGATGGAGACTGTGACTTGACCAGTTTGAGGAAAGATTTCCCTGGCAGTGTCATCTATGGCCTGTAGCTTCTTGACATAGCTATCGTCGAAGGTCACATAGTATGTCTCTTCAATCCTTCTTGATCGTTTGTTTAGGACCCTGTACGCCTTTGAAGTGAGTGAGTAACCCAGAAAGATTCCCTCGTCAGCCTTGACATCAAACTTGTTGCGGTGTTCTTTAGAGTTAAAGATGAAACACCTTGAGCCAAACACGTGGAAAAATTTCACGTTGGGTTTTCTGTTATTTATTATCTCATATGGTGTGAGCGTGAATCGCTTGTTGAGATAGGACCTGTTTTGTGTATAACAAGCAGCATAAATAGCGTCAGCCCAAAAATAAATAGGTAAGGAAGCGAAACTTAACATAGTTCGGGCAGCTTCACACAACGATCGGTTTCGTCTTTCGACTATTCCGTTCTGCTGTGGTGTGTAGGGAGCTGAGAAATTATGACTGATTCCCTTTTCTGCAAGAAACTCTTCAAACTCTTTGTTCTTGAATTCGAGACCATTGTCGCTCCTTATGTTGCGAACGACCTTCTTGAGCTGGACTTCAATTTGCTTGATAAACACTTTCAGCTTTTGAGTCGCTTCAAATTTGAGCTTTAGAAAGAACACCCATGTAAATCGAGAGAAGTCATCAACGATAACAAGAATGTACTTGCTACCACCGATGCTTTCAATAGATGAAGGACCACACAAATCAATATGAAGCAATTCGAGTGGTTCAACAACTTTTGTGTTAATTATGGATGGGTGACTTTGACGACTCTGCTTTCCCATTTCGCATGCAGCACACAAATGCTCTCTGTCAAACTTGAGTAATGGAAGACCCCTAACATGACCTCCAATGACAAGTCGGTTGATATCTTTGAAATTGAGATGAGAGAGTCTTCGGTGCCACAACCAGCTTTCGTCGGATTGAGCTTTTGATAGCAGACATATAGCTGGGTTTCCTTTGATGGGTTTCATGTTCAGAGGAAACATTTCACCCTTTCGCTCTGACTTCAGAATCACTTTCTTTGTCTTTTTCTCTATGATTTCAGAACCTTCATCATCGAATGAAACTTTGAGACCAGTACCGCCAACAAGCTGAGATACACTGATGAGGTTGTGTTGAAGTCCTTCCACATAGGCCACCTTTCTTATGGTAAAATCACCATTCGTTATCATCCCATATCCCTTTATGGTCCCGAAAGAGTTATTTCCAAACTTAACGTTGCCACCATTTGCAAGGGATCTGTATTCCCTAAGCTCCTCTTTCCTCCCTGTCATGTGACGCGAGCAGCCACTGTCGAAGTACCATTCTTCGTCAAACTGCTCGTCACTTATAACCTGCAAAAAATTAAGCAGATTTAGGAACCCAAAGTTTCTTGGGTCCATGTGAGCTTTTCATGGGAACAGGAATAGTAAGAGAGATGTCAACTAGATATGTTCGTTTTATTAGAGTTGTTTCATCTTTCTTTTTAATGGTAAAGACTTTTATTTTATGAACATTAGGGATGTTCGTTTTGGACTCAGGTTTGGATTCATCAACCTTTTGCTTTCCCTTCTGTTCAGCTGAAGAATGAGGTTTTTGAGGGCAAGCGGGATTAGTTTTGGAACTAGATGGAGATGAATGAGTGGAAGTAAAAGAACGAGAAGAATTAGGAAGAGAGGATTTGGATTTGGATTGAGATGTTTTCCTTGCTGATGACTCTAGGTGACCCTTTTGCTTTTGATCGTTGGTGGGGTTAACCTTTGAGTCTTGTTCCTTTTTTATTTTGGAGCTGAACCTCTGTGTTCGGTTGGTGTTGTTCTTGGAACCGAACCTTTGGTTTCGGTCGAAGTCCTTTTCAGAACCGAACCTTGGCTTTCGGTTGGTATCTTCTTGTGAACCGAACCTTGGCTTTCGGTTAGTATCTTCTTGCGAACCGAACCTTGGCTTTCGGTTAGTATCTTCTTGCGAACCGAACCTTGGCTTTCGGTTAGTGGAACTTTCAGGCTTTCGTACAGGATTGTTTTCATACTTCAGATTCTTGTCCTTGTGTGTATAGTATGCGTTCTGGGAGTGCCAGAATTGTTTCCTTTCAGAAAGATTTTTCCTGTATCTTTGGTTCCTCTCTATCTTCTTATCCCTCATCTGCTTAGGTTGATGATGAACGTTCGCTCTTGTTTTTGCTGTAACTTTGACTGATTCCTTTTGAACTTCAGGAGTTTTTCTTTGTGCAGAAGGAACAGATGGAATATCTGAAGAAGATTCAGTTTGCCCTGAGGAAGTGGAAGGAGTATCTGATGAAGTTTCGCTTCGAGCTGTAGGTGTTGAAGGAATGTCTTCTTTTGCTAAACAATCATCCTCTTGAGGAATTTCTTTGGTACCACTTGTACTTGGTTCACTGAAATTATCAGGCTTGTTCAAGGGTTCAGGTATGTACCTCCCTTTCTTCATCCAGGAGGTTCTTTCAGAAAGACCTACGGTTTCGTTTCCATTATCAATAGGAGCTTCCCAGAAATACTCATCACAACCATCAGCATTGTCTTCGTTAACAATAGCTGTGAGTTCAGCTGTTTGATGTTCGGTTACTCCAGTCACCTTGTATACTTGATTTGGAGTGGTCCTGACCTTTTGATACACAACAGCTTTTTCTACTAATTTCGGGGACTTTTGTTGGGATAATCTAGCGAATTCCACAGAATTTTCAGAAATAAGGTTTTTGTGGTTTTCAGTTTCGCTTTTAACAAATTCTGAGCAGTTAACCGTATCCTCCACAGAAATTTCACTCATGTTTTCGTCCTCGTTAAGCTCAGATGAATTTTCAACATCGATTTTGTTTTCTGAGCTTACGTTGGCGTTAAGAGAGTCAAATTTTTGCATGGTTTCGGTTCTCAGTTTAAGACGGTCATTTTCGTCCAAAAGGTTTTTGAGCATGTCCTTGTGGTCTTTGGACTTAATGAAGGACTCAATTTTGTCCAGTCCATACATATAGGTTGGATTGACATCATCAGATGATATCACATTTTCACAATTGTAAGCTTCGGCATCGATTTCATCCTCCTTAAATTCTAGAAAGGGCAAAATCATGCGATGGATCTTTTGACCTATCTCACAGTCCAAGTGAAGTTGAGTAATATTGGAATATAAACGTTTAGCTATTAAACAAAAAACATTTCGTTGTTTTAACAATTTCAAATTGTCTCTCTGCAAATAAATGTTTTCGTCTTTAACTTTAATTAATTCCGACTCTTTTAACTCAATCCACATTCGCCGCTCCTCACTCTTCGACGCCGCCCTGCTTAATTGATCAGTCAGGTTAGAATTGGTGACTCGAGTTTGAGTTAGGCTACTATCTAAATGAGAAATTCTTGTATTGATATTTTTTAGTTCTTTCTCGTAAGAGGATGGTGGTACTTTAAATGAAATAAAAGCAGATTGTACCTTCTTTATCAGTTCATCGAGTTCATTGAACTGCTGGCTGAGTGGTTTAGCCGTAAAGCACATATCCTCCTGCACCTTCGGTCCATTGCTTCCTCCATCGGTGTTGTATCCCCTCATTTGAGACACCTCAGTCACCATGAAGCATTTTCCACCACTGCTTTCCTCCTTAGCCACATATGCCTTTCCATGAGTAGGCTTTCTCACTTCTTCGTCTTCTGAGTCAGTAGACCAAACTTCAGTGCTACCGAACTCATCGTCATTGACCGAACCCTGCACAATAAGAGCATTAATAGAAGGGTTAGCGGTAGACTTCTTCTTTCTTAACTCATCCAATCTCTTCTGCAGCACAGCTTCCTCATCATTTTCATTGTCCTTTTCAGCCATCTTCTTAAGAACACAGTCCTTAGCGTAGTGGTTCTTGCCACCACAATAGAAACAGCTTACTCCGGAATCGCCATCTGCTTTCGGTTCCTTTTTGGGCTCCTCAGCTTTCGGTTCATTGTTTGCTTTTTTTGAGCTATAACTCCCCTGCCAGTTTCGGTTTTTGTTGCTGGGGAATCTCTTCTTTATGAACCTCTTAGGATTGGATACCATCATGGCATAATCCTCAGTTGAGAGGTCATATTCATCCATCCTCCACCACAACTTTACTTTTAGATAGGAGGGCCAACGAACCAAGACTAGAGACAACATTCTTCTCTTGAACCACAACCTTCTCTTGGGACTTTAGAATACCCACCAGTTTTGCCAAAGAGTATGATTTAAACTGTTCATGGGCTTTGACTGTGGAAACAACTGCTCTCCATTCAGATCGCAGTCCGTTCAAGAAAGTAACCTTTTGTTCGATAAGCTTCCTTTCAATGTCGTGTTTGATCATCTTGCTGAGAAGATGATTGAAGCGATCAAACGTCTGGGTCACAGTTTCTTCGGCCCCTTGCCTGAATTCACCAAATTCAGATAGAAGTAAGGTTTGGATGGAATGTTCAAGATCTTCGTCTGTGGAATACAGTTCGCGAAGTCTATCCCACACTTCCTTTGCCGTAGTGCATGAGCTGACCAGCCTGAATGTGTCGGACTGAAGGGCGAATCTGATCAACCTAAGTGCCTTAATATTGCACTGGAGTTTGTCTTTTTCATCTTGCGCGATATTCGTCACGTCCTTGAGCAGATCATTGTACTCTTTTTGCGTCTTAATGATTCTGGAGGACGTAGAATGAGAAAACGGTCCACTGATGATGGCTTCCCATATGAGATAACCATTGTCCTCCGATCCAATCACATAATCTTCGAAATGATGCGCCCATACTTCATAGTCATGGGTGTACAAGATTGGAATCTTTGTCGTCGAACCGATGCTGTTGGAAATATTAATAGGGTTTGATTGCGTTGCGTCCATGATGATCGTAAAAACCTGTTCAAAGATCAGACTTGTAATAAAGCAGATTAGGGCAAAATAATAAATACTAAGATACGTCAATTAAGATGACGGCTCAATAAATATCGATGATTGCGGAAAACCCTAATGGAAATCTTTTTCAAAGAAAAGATGTGTATCGATTACACAGCCTCCTGCTCTGATACCAATTGATGGGATTAAAACAACTTTTAATCTAAGAAGATCGATTAGATCATGAACAAGTATATGAATATGAAACAGTTAAAAAACGCAATAATAAGAACAAACAGCTTGAATCAAACATGTCGAATGATTAAATAAAATCCTTAGAAGAGCTCGATTAAGAACATCAACTGTAAAGGATTAGAAGATTACAAGAATGATTACAGAAAAATATAATACTCTCGATCAATCGCTGTATCAATCACCTCTAAAATCTTAACCTAATATGCATGCAAGCATTTAACTTATATACAATACATAAAAGGCTCTCGGTTGGACAGGCCCAAACCGGAGAATAAAAGGCTAATCTAACGAGCCCAAAAGACGTAACATCAAAACTCTTTTCAGCCCAACAGATTCGTTTTGGACGGGTATTTAATCCAAGTGTTCAAAATTGCTCTTGTTCCTTGAGGATGAACTTGACTCTCCTGTCTTCTTTCCCATCTTTCTTGAAAATGCTGACTTTAATTCTTGCAGTGGTGTCTTCTTATCAGTCTTCTTGTGAAGTGCAGCTTCGGGATCTTCAATTGGTGGCACCAAAGGTGTGGTAGATCCTTTGGTCATGAACTCCTGCAACTTGCTAAACTAAGAACGTAAAACTGAACTAAAATAAGAAAATACTAAAAACTGAAAATTGCAGCTTTCACGTCGTGAGTTTATAAAACTTACATCGTGAATTCTGTGACAGAAAACAAAATTTTTGTTATATGCTAATCAACTAAGCTAAAAAAAACAAAAATAAATTACTAATTAACTTTTTGCAGATTTTATTCCACAAAAAGGGTTGATTAATCTAATGCAACTAAATAAACTAATAAACGCGCCGCTACCCGGCAACGGCGCCAAAAACTAGATGTGCACGAAAGTACCCACTAATTTTAATATTTATAACCCAACAAACTTAAACTAACTAATTAATTTACTTGCTGTCAAATTAACCTAATTATTAACAAGTTTAGAAAGGGTTTTATCTGATTTTACAAGATCAGATGAACTTAAATCAAATTCAATCAATAAGTAAAAATACACTCTTGTCTAGTTTGTATCCACTTCTTCCTTATGGCTAGCTAATAATTATGGATTATCTAGTTGGTTTTAATTGTATTTGTAATTTAATTCTAACTTTACCAATAATTAATTAATTCATGTCAAACTACGTATGGTCACACACAATTAAACACAAAACCAATTATGAATATGAATATGCTATGTAAGATTTATTATGTAAACGCAATTATAGTCACAATCCACGTTCTCTAGCACAACTAACTTTATTTATTCTAATTACTAACTAAGATTGGTCAATGCTAGCTCTAACAATTTAATGCACACTAAATCATTAGGTAAACAAGTTCATGCAGTTAATGGTCACTAAGCTACACAGAACATGAAATCAAGCAATTAGAGAAACAAACACAAGCATGCTAGGTAACTATAAATCAAACACAAGCAATGCACCAACTAAATAAATCCATAAAAATTAAGCTATTCATAAATTGGAAGCTTCATCTAGCTAAACAAGAGTGGCTAGATTCAGCTGCTCATAATAGCAACTAACACACTAACACAAATCAAAGTGTAACGAAACATGTTCCTAGATAACAAATAAATAAACTAAATTATGGACCTTCACTCTTTTGGTGTTGAAAGCTTCTTTCCAGGACTTTTCTTCTGCTCAAAATCGCCTTCTGGAACCCCTTTCTGTTAGCCAAAAGTCCCTTTTATTCGTAATGGTCAAGGGTTTATATAGTTGCTGATTTTTACAAATTCACGTCGTGAATAATAAGATATTCACGTCGTGAGTTCCAGATAACCGTGCCCGTGAAGGATTTCTTCACCCGCGTACATATCTTCTAGAACTAACTCTCACGTTGTGAATCTTCTAGTTCTCACGACGTGAGAACGCTTTTTCCAGATTTTCTTTTCCTTTAATCTTTTAACTCCCAAAGTTTCTTCCTTTAACGCTTTTAGTCCCTTTTCTTCAAAATGTCTTCTTTTTTGCTGCAAATAACATTTAAGCCCATAAGTACCATTATTCTAAACAAATTACCAACTTATTAATAAAAAGGTACTTAAATATTGTCTAAAAATAGATATAAATATGGCAATATCAATAAACTTCCCAAAACTTCATGGACATCGACAATAGTGACACTGGAAATCCAGAAAAACTTTCTCTTCCCAATTGAAAGGGATCAGTCATGGTCAAGTCGTTTGACTTAATGGTACAGAGAAAGGCTAAGTCTCTGATAGTCCCGTATACCATTTCCAAAGATTCCATATGTTTCTTTTTGCCAATGGGAGGGGCATTGGTTACGAAGCTGCCGAATTTACCTGAAACCTCATAAGGATGGTAAAGTCAAAAGTTTGACTCTACTTCAGGTAAAGTCCGTTATCTTACTCTATTAAGCCTCTTTTGGAGATTCTTAATACATGACGTAATGTAATTACATTTTGATGTTTTTCAAGAATCAAAGGAATCTTAAAGAAAAGGTGTGCTGATTCTGATCGCATAGTTCAATGACCAGAATTTTGAGCCGTTGCATAAGAGTTATGAAATATTGCTAGGAATAGATAACAACAAGTTTTCATATGAATTTGCATCGTAAGGATAAGTTTTTCCGCAAAGTTTTAAAATAAAAGAAAATTGATTTTGATTTTATTTATTTTAAGTATCCTTACAATGGCATTTGTGAAGGAAAAAAAAAGAAAAAAAATTGTTGTTTATATGTTCCCATTGATAAGCAATATTGGTAAATGGATTTGATTCTTTCATTTGTGGTAGTGTCATAATTTACCAAATAAGGAAAGATTCTCATCACCCAAGGTTCAGTTGGATAGAAACTTGGAATCATGCAACTTGTATTGTATGATGAATGAGAATTTTTCATCTTTGGGAAATTAAGACAAATTCCTTGTTCACATGTATATGTGAGTCAAGTGAAGGACAAAGGGATCGGGTAAACTTGGGTGTGCGCTGATCAGGTCCACCACAAAGACTATTCGTCATGATTTACTAAAGTTTAGTAAATATGGTTATGCTTACAAGTTTAAGTGTAATTCTGAAACATTAGAAAGGTTTCAATGTATGACAGAACGGTTATGAAGAATCAAATAAGGCAGGAAGATAAAAGTTTCTCCAATCTGAAGAGATGGGAGAGTACTTGAGTATCTTGTTTTATGATTATCTTAGTGATTATGGAACCATATCACAATTGATCCTCTAAGCACACCTTAGTGCATTTTTTGACTAAGGAGAGGAATCATGAATTGTTGAAATGGTTAAATCAAAAGATAAATCGTACTTTGTTCCAAAATCAAATCTTAGAGTAATACTCCAAGAATGAGCCTTGAGTGACTTAGTCTTTAGAAAGTTCATAACACTTGTCAAATGTAGAGTAAGATGTTTCCTATTCTTGTACATTTGAGATTGGTAAGTTGTGATGTTTTGGATAAAAAAAAGACCAACTAAGACCAATTGTGAGAAGTGTTTAACTTGATAAGAATCTGCACTAACTCTTGAATATTTGTTTTGTCAAGGAATGGTTCTTGACAAAGAGAATCTTATATGTCAAGAGGACAATGGGAGTATTGAGATAGTTTCAAGAACTAATCAAGAGTTTTGTTAATCACTAGCCCACGACTTGAGGTCTGTAACCTATCGTGCTGACATATTCTTATTTCTGTGTCTATTCCAGTAAAATTTGACTATGCTTGTGAGTTATATGAGTTCTCAATTGTTTGCATAACAACTCGGAAGCAATGGTGAGCATTGTGCTAACAGGTGGCAAAAATTAAGATTGAACAAGTTCAGTCCATTTGAATTTGGTTTTGTCACTAACCTTGTCTTGTGATTATGGTTGTGACAAATTCACATGGACATAAACACTTACACCATAAAATCTAAGTGTCATAAGGTTTCTCTTCGGTTCATGAAAATGATGGTAAGGAAACTCTTTCACTAAGTAGATTTTAGGAAGATAGCAAGTGTAATATTTGCATTCTCAAAGTCGTTAGTGGAGCGCGTGTGGTTAACCGACACACTAACATAGACTTGTGAGAAATGTAAAAGGTCTAAACAATTGAGACTATGATTACGACATCCCTTTTCATAGTTCTAAAATTGTTTAGACACACATGTAAGCTATATAAGGAACGGTGTGTGATTTTGATAAAGTCTTATCAAAGCAATCACGTATCAGAAATCTGAACTTTGGTAATAAAGTCAATATAGTATTGATTTCAAGAAGTCCAACTGATTTCTGGATACATGTCAGAGCTAGTGGGAGCATAAGTGTTATGGTAATAATCATCATGTTAGTGGGAGCATGATTATTATGTTAAGTGTTGCAAGTTATCAATGTTAATTATAGAAAACAAAAGTTTCAATTCGGGTTTGAAAAGTTGTTTTGCTATAATTAAGGGAGAGGATTTTATACTTCATTCCAATTTTACAAGCTTAGATTGAGATTTTAATCAACTTTAGTCAAGGACATATATGAATGTTATGTTCCAATGGTTCAATATAAGGAAATTCTATATATGTTGCGTTCTCAAAATTCGATTATGATTACGGCATACCTCTTCATAGTTCGAATTATGAGAACATGGCAAATAAAATTTTTATAGCATGAATCATGTCCCATATGCTTTGGGTATAGGTTTGACTACATGTGTTATAATATTTATCCATTCTAAATTTCCAAATGCTTAGGGCATTAAGTGGGAAAAAGGAATAGAACCGGATATGAATAAAATGATTAAGCAATTGTCGAGGACAATTTGAGGTTTACAAAAGATTGGTTACTCATGGACAATTGTAAGTATAGAGTAAGGACCATATTGACATATTTTTAAAAGAGGCAACTCTTGTTCAAAAGTGATGGTCAAAATGGGAATATGGAATTGTTTCCATAGGTGTAAGTTATTCTTTGAATCTGTGTAAGATTAAAGAACTTAATGCAAAGAAGGATGTTCAAAGGAATGTACTTTGAATCTGAGACTCCAGTTCCGTGGAATTGCTTTCCATTGGAATACCTTGTAATGTCTGTTGCTAAGTCTTTGTGACTTGTGTGCATATTCATTACAAGAGGATCATTGCATATAAGTTTAGAATCTAACAAGATTACAGTAAATGACAAGAATTTGGTGTTCTTACATTTATTGTAAAGGATTTGGGATTGTAAAATGAGCATCATTGAAATGTTGTCAATCGATCTGTTTCACAAAGAGAGGACCATATGTAAACATAATGTGCATACTTGGAGTATGGCATAGCTATTGTTTGGATGAACATTGTGTGCATGCTTGGAGCATGGCATGGCTATTGTTTCAATTCAAGTATTAAGTTGATTAATCGAAACATGAATAAAGAGTAATCAATATGGTGCTTAGATAAAAGGGTTTTTATTTACACTCAAGAGTTTGGGGCCATATAGGATTAAGTATTATTCTTGTGTTTCACTTTGCATGTTTTGACTTCCAGAATAATTACTTTATTCAAACCATCCACAGTCGGTTATATGTTGGAAGTAGATATGAATCAAGAATGTCATGAATCTGGCTTGTAAGATTTGTCTAAGGTGCATTAGACACAGCAATAGTTGCTACAACATTCATGAGTGCTCATAAGTTCTGAGTATTGGATTCAACCCACGCTTATTTGAATCACTTCATGGATTTTATCACGAGTGAATCATGAGACGATAATATCTTATATTCTTCAAACCTAGATATATGAGTTGTTACTATGAGTTGGTTGTACATTGATTGCACGAAAACGCTTTCGGTAACTCGATGTTATAAAACATGCCTTTGTGTGTGATTCAACAAATAGTAGAACAAGCCATATGAGTCAATTTTTATCCATTCCTTTTACCTTCGGGATAAAAGCGATATATGTGGTCCCCTCGATGATTTGGTGATGATAAAATGTAAGTGCTCGGCCGGGCCTGGACTGATTTAATTTGTTCAATTAGTCAGTCGTCACAAATCGGAAATCGGGAAACAACAAATGGACAGAGAGAATGATTACAATCCATGTCTCAGTCCATATGATATCTAGAATGGAGAAATATATAATCTCTTATCTAATGGACATGTCATTGATTTGCTTAGAGTTCGACATCGGCTTTAAGAGCTACGATTGCTAGTCGGGTTGTGGAGTCATACGCAATAATAGTTGTAGACTTATCCAAGTGGGAGACTGTTGGATTAGGTGTCTAAGCCCATAACTATTATTGGTATGTATTCGAACCGAGAGTAGCATGGTCCATTTAGGTTGCATATCATCAAGACAATTTGTTAGGATGGACTTTTGAGAGAAGAGGTTATATATGATTTATTAATATATTATAAGTTCTAATATATTAATATGAAATCATATGTTTTAATTAGTATTGATCAAGAATTAATTTTGAATTAATCTAGTGATCAAAAGAGACTAATTAAAACTATGGGGACTAATTATGGTAATTAGTTATATTTATATGTTTTGGGCTTATGATCCACGTTGGACCAAGTTTATGTATGGATATATAAAGATTTGGGCCACATGAACCATGGATCACAAAATCCATGGATATGGGTTTGGATTATACCCATGACTCTTAGAATTCAACACATATAAATACATATGTTATGACCTAAAAATGGCCACCCTTTTTAGAGTGTGTGCATGTTCTTGGAGTTCATGAAGGTTTTAGAGTGCATGGAGATTCTCTCTCAAGTCCTACCTTTGTCCTTGATGTGTTGTGACTTCATTTGAGGCTTCCACACTATTGGGGCTAAGTTCTTAAGGCCAAATACATCAAGACCTCCAGCCACACAAAAAGGTATGTTACACTATCTAGTATTTTATGTAGTTTGTATGACAATTGCATGCTAGCTATAGGTTCAATACCTTGGAAACCATTTGCATGTATAATTAGTGAAAACATAGATCCAAGGTATTTAGGGTTGTATATGCACATTAGAATGTTGTATTATACCAAAACCCAACAACATCTCCATATAGTGCCTACTACAATAGGTCGTATTCCCTTGTCAGGTTTTAAGAGCGGCGTGAGAGGAGCAGAGGCAACAAATTCAACCAAACTCAAAGGGCATCTTCCTCCTAGCTATAGATTAACCACAAATGTAAGAGCACATAGGAGATCATTGGCTATAGCCGAACCTTCTCCACAAAGGGCATCTAAAATGTGTTGAGCTCTCAACCCGTCCCTCCCACACGAGGTACCTTTAGGGAAGGATTTAATTCCCCCAAGGACATTGTCAACATCCACTACAAGGGGAGGTTCTGAAAATATGGTGTTGGGCATGGAATGCGGTGGCTTGTATGGATGCTTATCCTTTAATGCCCTCATGGTATCACCCCCAGATGGAGCAACCCCCGAAGAACATAAAACTTTCACTGCTACTATAAAATGTCCATCGGCAACCTTACGAAGACATTGTGTTGCCTAGTGTTCTTTTCTCCTGAATGTACTCTTCTTTTTTGTCTTGTTGCTCCAATCTTTCATTGTCAACTAACTTTTTAACTAGCTTGACGATACCATCTTCAGTCCCCTAAGTAGCTAAAGCGCTCAAGATATTACAATGTTGCAAAGAATTCCTGTTGCCAGACCTACTTTCTTGCCTATTCTTGGGCCTGAACACCTGAAGAGTACACATATAAAGAATTAACAAAGCAACCCATGCTTCAACTTATACGGGATGAGCAACCACCTTGGAAAGGGCTACTTTCAATGCATGAGAGAAAGTCATACGATAGTTATGAGGGATGCTTTTGACGGTGGTGATAGGTAGTTTAAAAACACGATCAAGTAGCTGAGCATCCATCACCAACCTAGCATTGAGGTCGACTTCCAGTTCATTGGGTAGCGGCTTTGGAATACCAACAATATGTCTGCTCATGTCATCAGCTCCGTCAATACACTTAATCAAGCCACCCGGGTGGTGACATGAATGACCCACAACATTAAGCTTCATGCAATTCCCACGTATCCATTGACCAAACTTCTTTAAAGTTGCTGCCACATACATAAACAATCCATGTCAGAGGTAATAGCCTCCCGTAACCAAACTCTTTAGAATATTAAACAAGCCGATACCAACCAATTAGTTAGATTATGGACCCGATAATTGGATGATTAAAATTAATGGGCTGTTATAGTTATATGCAATCTAAATGCAAATTCCTTTGAACATTGTAATGCCTATTACGATTAACAAATAAACATATCAACAAGTTTAAGTTCTTTTATTAAAAACAGAAATTAAACAGATGATCTAAATGTTGCTTTTTATAAGACGAATTTAGAAAGTCTTGAAGCTTTTGAAAAATAACCGCTGGAACATGGAAGTCTAGAGGGTTCGGTCATCATTCCGCTCTCAACCGACGGAAGCAACACCGGAGACCATACCGATCTCCGGAGACCCCGAAACTCAGATCCTTTGCCGGAGATATAATTTATCATTGGAAATTGATAGGGTTGGATCCGTATTCATATATATATATACGTTATTTTAGTCATTCCGTTCTCAACAGTCCCAACCACCCTGACACCCATAGCGATCTCTGTAAACACCCATGGAGACCCGCAAGAGACTCACAGCCATATCTCCAATCCAAGATTTTTTCAAGATCGTTGTAAGTTTTCACTGTTGTCGCTTGTATTCTTTATTATATCTTATTTCTAAAGGGTTTCCTGTAATTGAGATGTTATGATTTCTTATGTAAAAATAAAGTTGGTGTATGGTTAATAAGAAAGAATCGAAGGTTAATTGGTGTGTCGTTTTTAATTTTTTTTCATGTTCTCTTTCTTCTTATCGAGGGTTTCTAGTATTTTACCCTGTCTTTTCTTCATCTTTTCGTTGGCAAGGTTTTCTATTAGCTCTAATTTTGTCGGTCTAAGTAACTACACCAGATGTTTTGGCTTTGCTTATCTTTTCGTGGGTCTTCTACATCTTTTTTTTTCTGTAAAATCTGTTCTAGCGGGCGAGTGTTTGGCTTGTTCCAGAATGTGTTTATGTGGCTTTGTTAATCATTTGATAATGTCTTGGTTGCTTGAGGATGCTTATTGTCTTTCAGATTCTGTCATCTGTAACCAGTTTTATAAAATAACGAATTTTTAGTCAAATCTTTTTAAGCGTTGTTTCACTTCCATTGATTTGCATTTTACTAATAATATAAATCTGGTCAAAATCTTGGATCAAGTCATGGTTTTAAAAAGTGTTAAGGTTGAAATTAATATCTGTTTTATGATTAGAAATATCCAGTTTGCACAGGGATTAGTTTGGTTTTTAGCTGACATGAATATAACATATTTGTGGTAGTTCTATTAAGTCAATGTAATCTTTGCAGCATGTTATTTAGATATCTGAAGATTATAAAGTTGACATAACTGTGTTAATTTACGTATTCCAACATCATTACATGTATCAATTATTATTGTCTAAAGCATCATCTTTTTATGGCTATTTGATAGGATAACGGGAGCATTTGATAGCTCATAGCAATCTAAAAACAAAGCCAAAACGACCATATATAGTGCCAAGGTATGTAACCAAATTTTACTTAATATACATGCAAAATATCTCATAGGGTAAAAATGAAAAATCCTTTCCACACTGTCTCACAAGTTGGTATGTTATAATTGAATGTTTTTTCGACGCAAGACTGAAGAACTTGGTTTCGAATGACATGATACCTTTGTGAGCTGAGGCAATCATAATTATAATCTTTTTCCTATTAGGCCATGGTAATTTTAAACTTTCCACCTGATAAGACAGTGTAGTTTGAAGATCTAACCATTATAGTATCATACTTTAAATATTTAACCTATTAAGACGCAACATTTTCATTATTTTCCTATTAAGACCTTGTACTTTGTAAATTGAAACTTTTTTATTTTGGTTACAAATTTATTTTCAAATTTGTTTTTATTAAGACATTGAACTTTTACCTCTTTCCTATTTGAACATTGCACTTTAATAATTTATTTAAATATAATATATTTTTAATATGTACTTTAATTTTTTTTCCTACTAAGACATTGCACTTTGAACAACTAAAGCATTACTTTTAATAGTTTTTTTTCCTTATAAAGATCTTTAACTTTGGTTAAGACATTTGCCTTTGAAAATTATAACATTATACATTCAAGACCCACCGGGTTAAAATTGTACTTTTAGTTTTTTGCATTTAAAAAATCTAACCTATTTAGAAATTGTACTTTGAAATTTAAATTTGTTTGATTTTAGTTATCAATTATAACATTATAATTTTATAATTTCCCATTAAGAAATTATACTTTTTTTTACTACCAAGACATTGTACTTCAAAAATCTAACAAGTTATAGCATTTTACTTTCAAAATCTAACAAATTATGACATTGTACTTTTAACCTTTTGCTATTAAGACATTATACCACTAATTTGTTTCTTTTAAAATATCTTACTTTGAAAATGTATTTTTTTCGTTACAACTTATAGTGTTATACTTTCACTATATTCCCATGAAGACATTGCATTTTTATTTCTTTTCTATTAAGACAATTTACTTTGAAAATCTAACCACTTAGGGTATTAGACTTTTCCACCGGTAGACAATTACCTTAGAAGTAATAACCACTGGTAGTGTGCTAATCTACAAAATAGCACTTGGCTTCGGGATGTGATTTAGGTTATCAGGCCTTTTCCATTGTTCTTATATTTTACTTGTATTATAAGTAGACTTCTGGAACCTCATACACTGTTTTGAAGCAGGGTTTTTCATCTGTAGTCTCAACTTTTTAGTGTTGCACTGTTTACATGGTTCCTTTTAAATAACACTTTCCGTGTTAATTCTACGCAAGTAAGAAGGAAGATTTATTGCCCAACTATACATTTCTGTTATACAAATTTTTTATGTTCCATTCTATAATGATACCTTTTGCATTTTAAAGTCAAAGCAAAAATTCAATTGAATTTGCATTCTCAATATACAAATAATCCCATGCTTAGTAAATAATTCCTTCAGGTGACAGTTTTCCTTTTGTTCAACAAGTTGCCTCAATGCAGTTATTTGTGATTGCTGTGTTTTTATGGTATCTTTTCATAATTGCAGCATTCATGAAGGATAACATGTTTCCTTGTATTCAAAAGTATTATTATTTGTTAATTACATTGCTATTCTGATGTAGCATAATTTGTTTCCTTTTGATTGTTAATTACACTGATTTCTATAGATTGTGTAACAGATTATACTGAGAACAATGAAAACTTATCTTCACTAAGAAGCAAACAAATCTTCATTAATTCTTAACATAGTACATAATCACATATTTACAGACACGAAGCATTGCAACCTTTCCCATTTTTGGCGTTCAATGTAACTGACTTTAACCACCTCCTTTAAGTAACTTCTAGTAACTACTTAGCAACATAGTTCCTCCATATACAAGTCTATATTATAAGCTGGACTTGCATAAGTCCCATCTTTTCTTTCATCTTTAAGAAATCTCCATCCTTTAATGCCTTAGTAGTAAGCACTTCAGCCACTTGATATTTTTTCCTGCAAAAGATAACTTCAACATCTCCATGACTTGCCAATTCACAGATAAAATGATACTTGATCCCAATATCTTTGCTTTTCCCGTGATACACTGGATTCTTGTTAAGTGTAATTGTAGATTTGTAGTACTATTTAGTTTTGGTTCAATGAATTTTAATACTATTTTTTTTTGGATTCTTGTTAAGTGCAATTGCAGATTTGTAGTACTATTTAGTTTTGGTTCAATGATTTTTAATACTATTTTTTTTTTGGATTCTTGTTAAGTGCAATTGCAGATTTGTAGTACTAATTAGTTTTGGTTCAATGATTTTTAATACTATTTTTTTTTTGAAACGGAAAACTAGCTAACCTACTCCTAAATACCACATATGTCTTGTAAGAGATTTGAACCCATGACCTCTCAGTTGAGAGATTCACTCATTACCGCTAGGCCAAAGGCTTTAGCGGTGAGTAATAACTTTTGGTACAACTCTCATCCGTTATGACTGATCTATTCCATGCTTTAGCGGTGAGTAATAACTTTTGGAAAGTTCACTGACACACGTCATATGGCTATATATAATGGTAAACAAAAAACTGAAGGGTATCTCTCTATACACAGCCCCAAAATCAAACATTGAAACCCTATTCTATAGATTTCATATCAAAAATGATGCGGAGAAAATCAAAGAGGGTTAGCAAGAGGGCTAAAAAACAGATCAAAGAAGATCGAATTTCCCGTTTGCCCGATGATTTGATTGATCACATTTACTCATTTCTAGACTCAAAATTTTCTGTTCAAAGTAGCCTTTTGTCACGTAGGTGGAGAAATACATGGAAAGGCCATCCACGTCTCAAATTCAAGACCGATCTCTCCACTGGTCATAAATTCGATAATTTTGTGCATAAATTTCTATCTAAACGAAAGAAAGATGCAGAAATTCCAATCATTGACATCATTTCAAATTCGATCCCCATCCGTCTTCTCAAAAAGATCATAGCATATTCAATGTCACACGGCACTAAAGTGCTCAGCATTCTGTACATGTATGATATACCAACTAGACGTGGCGGATTCGATTTGTCTTTGCTTAAATCTCATTTTCTTCAAGATCTTTATTTGGATATCGATTTTGAGTTGTTAAAATCTCCAAATCTGACATGGTATTTGCCTACTTTAACTACTTTACATCTGCAAAGGGTTACATTTACACTGGATCCTCCAAACGACGATGGATCCTTAGAATTGTTTTCCTCCTTTTCAAATCTGAAATATCTTGTGTTGCTTGATTGCCGATTATGGAATGTTCGTACATTCTATATCACATCAAGTGCATTAGAGAACCTCACATTAATCTGTCTTGTGCGTTCTTGTCAATTTGTGATCTCAGCACCGAATCTTTCATCTTTCATATATGATCACATGACTCCGTCTTTGTTATTAGCCAATGATCTTGATTTATTAGAAATGGTAAGCTTTCGAACCATTTATGATAGGCCTACTGAAAACCCACCAAATTATGTTGAAACAATGATCAACACTTTTCATCAACTTCACAAGGTAAAGCACCTTATTTTAGACAAAGATGCCGTGTTGTATATTTCAAGGTTTTGTGGCTTACGTGAAAGGAGACCTTGCCCTTTTGTGAGTTTAGAAAGTTTGACTTTGGATGAAATGCCTTGTTCTATCTTTCGAAAACATGTTGTGCTTGATGATATTTTAAGTTATTTCCGTAGCGGTTCTCCAGGTTGTGTAGCTTATATTGAATATATAGATTGACATGGGCTGCAATGAACCAGTCGGTCATTATCATATCAGGTAAGATCAATCTAAATTCTTAATACTTATTCATGTCAAATTCCTTTTTGAGCTATTGTTAAATTTATATGTACTTATCTCCATTTTACCCCTTCTTACACTGATAATTTTAAATTTTCAGGTTCTATTAATCTTTTCATATCAGAAGTTCTCCTGGCTACCCGTTGTTTTAGAATATCATAGATGCTTGTCTGTGAGATGTTGTTTAACTTATAATACATGCTTGGTAGCTGGTTTTGGCTACAAATGTTGTTAAACTTATAATATATGGATGTTTTGTGTTTATTTAAATCTTCTGGATTGCATACTTCCATAGTTTCTATTGCTACTTTTCTTTTCAGATGAAACACTGAACTTTCGAGTGAAAATAAGTGATCGCTTGTCTCATTATCTCCTTTACAAATATACAAGTGATAACTGTAATTTTATACCCAACCTATCAAAATTAACCCGAGTGGCTAATTTATCCAATCCTATTGTCACCCATGAATATGAACTTTTATTGGAGCATACCTATTAATCCTCTTCCTCCCCTTCCAGACCAAAACTCAATATCATCCTCAACCCAACACAACTCGCCTTGCAGTCTCTTTGAGTTTCCAAAGCAAATAGCCTCAAAAACCGACTAGAAAAAATGAATTTTACCATACCATTTGTCGTGCCAAAATTCCATTTGATGCGATCATAAAATTCTCCATCATAAAGTTGTGATCACCCAACTTGTTTATAGCTTTACAATACTCACACGCAGACTTGAACCACTTTTAGAACCAACACCACTTAGAAAAGTCTAGATTCCCCATAAAGTGCTCTGATCAAATTAACTCAAAGTGCGTCATCATTTGTATTAACAAAATATCCATTGCCACTTGATAAGAAGCGGTTTATTTGCAGCAAAAAGACTAAATCCTCAATCCGCTAACTTATTTAGGGGGAACCACCTTCTTCCACCATACAAGGTGTAACATTTTATCACAGATCTCTCTCCTCCCAAAAAAAATTACTCATCATACCTTCTACTTTAGCTAGGGATACTCTAGGGACTTTGAATATCTTGAAAAGATAAATACACAAACTTCCTAGAACAGTTTTGTAAGAGTATTTTGAAGGGCAAAAGAGGGCAAAACACACCTGAGATTATATTGATCGAGAGACAGAGCAAATTGGGGCAGATTTTTTCTTATATTTCATACGCTCAAAATGAAAGGGAAAATAGCTACATTTATATAAAAGAAATGCTACCTAGAATTTTGGGGGCAACAAACTCACTTCTTGGTTACGCCTAAAGAAAAGGTAATATGGCCTACATGGCCTGTTGAAAGACTCTAATAAACAGTGCATAAAATTTTCAATTTACCCTAAAAAATTATGGATTAAACCAACATATTTCCCCTTAATTCAGAATTTTCATTCCAGCCTTTCTCTCATTTCCTTGAACATGAATCTTGCGAACGGTTTGGTGAGAACGTCTGCCCTCTATTCATGACTTGCAACATGTCTTACAACCAATGTTTTAAAAACCGGTTATTTAGTTGAACCGGTATGGAAATGTTTCCACATTGGGAGTTGATGATTAGAATCTACATGTGAGTTAGAAACTTTAATGCAAGGACGGCGTTCAAGGAATATGCGTTAAATTTGAAACTTCATTACTTTGGAATTATTTTCAATGGAGCATTTTGTGAAATCGTTTGCTAAGTCTTTGTGACTTTGACGCCACGTCATCACAAAAGGACAATGCATGTAAGTTGAACTCTAATACATTTTAAGTAGTAAAAAGGATTTGGAATTGTGAAATGAGCATCGTTGGATTAATGTCCAATCGATTTGTTCACAAAGGAAGGACCATAGAGAGACATAGTATGCATGTTTATAACATGGCATGACTGATGTTTGATTCAAGTGTTTAGGTGATTAATTGAAACATTACACAATGAATAAAGTCTAATTAATATGGTGATTAAATAATAAGAGTTTTATTTATATTCAATAGCTTGAGACCATAGTTAATTAGGTTATTATTGTGTTTCACTTTGCATGTTTTACTTCCCAAATAATTGGATTATTCAAACATCCACAGTCGATCATACTTTTGGAAGTAAGTAGTGAATCAAGACTATCATGAATTGAATTGTAGATTGTCTATGGAGATTAGACATATCAATTGTTTGTTGTAATGTTGATGAGTACTCGAAAATGGGGATTTTGAGTATTGGATAAACCTACACTTAGAGAATTACTTCATGGATTTTATCACGAGTAATTTTAAGACGATAATATCTTATATTCTTGAAACAGAAATATGTCAGTTGTTGTTTACAAATCAATTGTGCATTGATAATACTTAAACGCATCAGTAACTTGATGTTATAAAACGTATTGTTGTGTGTGATTTTATGAGTGAATAGTGTAAGAATATAATTTGAAGTTTATCCGTTCCTTTTGCCCTAATGGGAAAATCAATATATGTGGGCCCTAACGGAGGAATATTTGATCATTTATCTAAGGACATGTTACTGACTAGATCAGAGTTCGATAACGACTTTTGGTAGCTACAATTTGCTAGTTAATTTGGTAGTTATACTGGAAATTTTAGTTATTAGACTTATCCAAGCAAAAGACTGATGGATTAGGTGTCTAAGCCCATAACTATAATTGGTATAAACGTGAACTGACAGTAGCACAATCCTTTTGGTTTGCCTCCAAAGCTGGCAATTGAATAAGGATGCCATCTTTCTAAATGCCTTGGACGAAATTTTGGTCCCTTCCCCCCCCCTCTCTCCCTTCCTCTCTCTCTCTCTCGCTCTCTCTCTCTCTGTATATATATATATATATATATATATATATATATCCTTGGTTGCTAGGGTTTGTTTGTGAACCATTAAAGGCACGACACTTATGGCGCTTGCTATCAAAAGTCTTTCAAGCAAGGATTCAAGATTGTTTACAATAACAATATTAAAGGTATGTATCATAACCCTTACTATGTGATTTTACATTATTTTATAGAGATCTAGGGTTTACAATTGGTTGTTCATATTGTATGTTAAATTAGAGAACATAGATGTTAATTAGGGTTGCATGCATACATGAGATTGTATGTTATGCTCAAAACCCATTAATTTCTTCATTAAACCTTGCGTTACCTTTCACATCTGGTACGTTGTCATCTTCATCATCTTAGGTTGTGGTCACTTGGTAAGATACGACATGTGAAATATATGGTGGATAACCTGTGACATCCCCAAAATCTCGGCCCGAAAAGACCAATTTTCATTTATGCTTTTAAAATAATTTCAGAGTAAATCCTTTTGATTTGAAAGAGTTGCGGAATTTGTTCCCAAAAACAAAACGTGATAAAACAATGTTTACCAAATCATTTCATAAAAGAAATGTATTTTCATTATATAATCAAAACTCGGGATGTCATGTTCCGATACAGACCATAAAGCATAAACGATAACATTACAAGTCATTCAACAAATATATACATATACAGACTTGTAAACAAAACAACTTGATGGTTCATCCATCTTATGCCCTTGCGCCACTTCCTGTCATACAAATAAACTGAGTGGGTCAGGCTTGGGAGTCGGGTGAGCATATAGGGTTTTCAACCCACAATAAATAATTATATTTAATTTCCACCAACCAACAATAACCCAATTACCTATTCCCGTTATTCTCACTTTACGTCCCTAAGACAACTAACATATGGGACCTACTATAAGAATATTTCACCAGGGCGACAACACATGCTTCGGGGGTTCCTCAGCAATATAAGTCAAATAAGGCAACCATGAGGGGGATGGAATACAGCGAATGAACACCCAAGTTCATTAACACCTACAGGTTATGAGCCTGCTAGCGTTCCACTGGACTGTCTAGAAAAGTCTGTGGTCGTCATCTAAATTCCGCTAGATGACTGGATCAAAACAACATCGAGGCCTCTCATCTGTTTATTACACACCAACTATCTACCCATGTTCTACCCAACATATTAGTAGATAAAATATACATTTTTATACATAGTTTCAAAACCTATATAGCATGCTCAATCAATACATTTTCCACATAACAGATGAGGCACACACATAACACGTATTTCATAGAGAAATAATCAGATCTATAAGATAGAAGAAAGTGAATATACATTCACATACATAACAACAAAATATACACATAACACGTATTTCGTATAAAATACTTCATAATTATGCGTTAGAAGAAAGTAACTACACACTCACACATATAAACAACAATATACTTAATACACTCAAACCATACTTGTATTATTATCGTGTTTATGAAAGGTAGTATACACTCACTTGATCAGAAGATGATCGGACAGCACTACTACTTGCAGAAGTAGTAATCCTCAGCAGATCTGGAAGATCTCTAAAAAAATTGAACTTCTCGCGGGCAGAGCTTCGGCTCGGGAATCGCACTTCTCGGGATCTTTGGGATCTCGGGACCTGCTTCGGGGCTCGAGAATATTACCGGGGCTTCGGGGTATTTCTGGCACGCAAATCGAGGTAAAACAGGAGAGAGAAGAGAGAAAATAGCAACCCTAAACGGCTGACCCTTCAAATCTATTTATAGGGCAAATTTGGCCCTTGCCACGTCGTGGCAACCTTTTTCCACGTCGTGGGCTTGGTCGTCACTGCATGCGTCATCCCAAGTTGCATCTGGGGGCCTTCCGGAGGTGTCAGGAGACTTGCCACGTAGTGACACTGCTTGCCACGTCGTGACACTGCTTGCCACGTCGTGGTCTCTGACAGTTTTGGGGTTTCGCGCCCCGAACTTTAGAAATTCATAACTTTCGCATACGAACTCCGTTTTCGAGGTTCTTTATATCGCCGCGAAGGTGAGATTATGCTCTACAACTCTCGTTTAGACTCCGTTGGATAATTTTGACTTTATTTTTAATATATTATAAGTATATTACTTATATATTATCTTTAGTAGGCCGGGACAGGAAAACTCCGTTCGAAATTCATAACTCCTTCATCTGAACTCCGTTTCCGTCCGTCTTTCCGTCGTTGCACTACTATCGATGAGATCTTCAATTCTCATTTAGATCACTAAGGATAGATATCTATCTACCTTAAATTCACTATTTACGTCGCGCTGGGTCGTGCCGGTTCTGTCGCGAAACTTCGACAGGTCATAACTTCTTCGTTATAACTCGGATTTTGGCGTTCTTTATATGCACAGAAACCTCGTTTCAACTACTACAACATTATCCATAGATATCAGCTTTATCTAAAATTTCATTTTGACGCTTATTTTTATTCTTAATTAAATTAAGACACACGATTAAGCACATAATACATAATACTCAAATAATACACTTCTATTATTTCAAAACGGGTTACAAAGGTTAACGTAGACTATTATACCAACATTAATGACAAGCCCAGAAACACAGGCGTTACATAACCTATTGACTCATGTTCAAATTTTGACACTACTCAACCCATGTGCCCATGGAGGTTCACCTCTAGTGACTCCAGGGCATGTGGCATAGTCTCATGTTTATAGAGGGGGATTAGTCGATGATCAAAAGTTAGGCAAAAACCCTCATTAGGGAAGTTCTCTTTCCAAAAAAAAAAAACTTATGTGACATCCCCATTTCCATTGTCCTGAATTACTCCATCATAGGTTACTCCTTTAATGTTGCTCTTCATCGGAGTGAAGGACTCAGTTAGGTCAACACCATCTTCCGTTTCCATTGACATGCTTGACCTAACAGAACAGTTGTCATCAATTTCATTTTCCTTACTTACCTGCAGATTAGTACCAAAATGTTCCATGTATACATGCAATTGTACTCTACATCGATAAGCAATGTATATAAACTCTTGATATTCAATTTCATTAGACATCAATGTTAAACCTTCTCGGATTTCTAAATTTGGCTGACAATAATAAAGCTTCTCACATTTCTCTTGTGTGAATCATTTAAGAAAACAAACAAATTCCTTACGAGACATAACAAAAAAATCGATATTCTCAAACACATACCATCACAGTAGCAAAAAGATTTGTTGATGAACACACCTTGGAAATGAACTTTGATTGCGATGAATCTTGTCATCGATAGGAACTTTGGTAAGAGCAAGAGTTTTTTTTAATGACGACTAGGGGAGTGAAGAACGAAATTATCTTATTTAAAACATTTCAAATTAAAGGGTATACACGTGAAAATCATTTAATGATATAGTACCGTTATTTGTTTTGTAACACCCATATTACCTATTAAACTGGTATCATCTAACATAAGGATGTTTTAAAACAATCAAATGTAACTTACTTCCCTTTTTGTAAAAAAAAAAAAAAACAGATGGGTGACCTTCTAAAACAAGTTCATTAGGCTAATATAATATTTTCCCATTCTTACTTGTATAATAGTTTTATCATTTACAAAATAATATAATTTTCATAAAGCAATTTAATTATCATCGTACAATGAGTGAGATGAAAAACGGGCAACAAGTTGCGCCGCTAAGCCTTTTGTATGGTAAAGCTAATTCTTTTAAAGACTATATCCGAGGATCTAGGGGATATTAGATTATTATGCATGATCTGTTGTACTCTATTAAGAAGCTCTATCGCATCCGACACGAGGAAACCAAATATATCAAATGCAAATGGTATGAACACGTGTTGATTTTCCATGCACGATTTCTTATTTTTGGTAACTTTTCCTGTAGTTGCTTTTAAAGTAGTCTATTCCGCCGTGAAGCCCCCATCCCTTAAGCCCACGAGAGGGGATACCCCTGTAAGGTCTACGCATGCGTGATTTCCTCTAACCCATCCAACAATCAAAATGTCAGTTGGTTTGAGGGTTGACCTTCCTTCAATCGGGTCAGTCAAGAAATTTTTAGGTGCCTCTTTCTTAGCGGAAACCCCGACACGCTTAAATATGTCAAAACAAAACATCCCTAACCATATCGTTCCTGTATTTGAACCCCGAGAGTTCTTTACAATGAACTACATGCTCTCCAAAAGAGTCCAAACATGCCTTGCGACACACTGGACATATCTCGTCAGCTGGGAATATGGGAATCATGAAACGATATTTGAGAATAGTACGATACTCCACGGGACACATGTGTTGGCCAAGACCATTTATAGGGATAGCTAGAAGAAAATCTTGAGAATGTAGTGCATGTAAGCACTGGAAAACCGCTTTCTACCGAGACATCATGTCGAGTTGCATTTCCATGTCCTGAGCAAATTTACGAAAACCGGCACTCGCCAGTGTATTCTGGGATTTAGAGGGGGTGTGTCTTTAGTAGTAAAAATTTTAACATCAAAATCTGGAACTTGTTACGAAGAGATGCCAAGGCACAATCATAATCAGAATCCATACCATATATGCCGCTATCCCGTAAGATATGGTCTTGCAATACCCAAGATTGAGCCCTTGAGGCAACAAAAGCATATGAGGTAGCCTCTACTGCCAAGTATAAACCCAAACCTGCAAACCTAATGGGTAAATAAGCAATTCACCATTGTATGTCGGCAAAGAAAGAGCCACCACAAACCACAATGTCCTTAATTGCCCCGCGCAACCCATTGTCAAAGAATATTGTTGCCTCCTCCATATGAACAGGTTGGTATGTCCTCAGCCCAAAGGAAAACTTAGCAATACCCATACATGACTGAACCAGAAGGAGCTCACTCTGGGGGTCAGGAAATTGTGGAAGAAGGCGCATCAAGTTCATAGCGTTTTCGGCTCTCTTTATGGCTAAGTTGCGAATGAAACTAGCATCTCTACTAAAAGCTCCCCCAAGAAGTTTCACCCCTAAAGGCGGTCTCCTGATGCCAGCCGGGAATAGCCCGTCATGTAACTTCCTACCATCACACGAGGGCAAAAAGAGCTCGGTTTTCTTGATATTTTGCTGAAGGCCCAACTTTGGGCCAATCACCATAATGATGTCCAATGCTTTGGCCACCTCCTCCGAATCTCCGATAAGTGTGCCATCATCAAGGTACCATGCATGGATACGAAGATTGCAATTGTCTCTAACATTATGCTAGAGCGGGTGCAACACAAGGTCAAAGAGAAGTGGTCCCAAGGGGTTTCCTTGTTGAACCCCAGTAGTGGACCAAACATGTAGGTTGCCTAGATACAACCTTGCTGCTTGACCATATAGGAATTCTACCCACAAGGATATAGAGGGACACCTCAATCTAACCTCATGAAGTAATGTGGATCTGTCAACAAGGTTAAAGGCATTAGAGAAGTCTATGGTAAGCATGGAGAGAGATCTGTCATCGTGGCGCTCACTCAACAACCTATTGGCGTTATGTAATACGGCCTCAGCGCCACCCGACACCCCGACTCCGAACTGAAAATCATTGAGATACTTGGCCATTTTATTGCCAACATGTTTCATAGCCAAATTGGAAACCAAACATCTCCATTTAATGCCTACTGCAATAGGTCGTATTCCCTTGTCAGGTTTTAACAGCGGCGTGAGAGGAGCAGAGGCAACAAATTCAGCCAAACTTGAAGGGTATCTTCCTCCTAGCCATAGATTAACCACAAATGTAATAGCACGTAGGAGTCTTTGGATATAGCCGAACCTTCTCCACAAAGGGCATCTAAAATGTGTTGAGCTCTCAACCCGTCTCTCCCACACGATGTACCTTTAGGGAAGGATTTAATTCCCCAAGGACATTGTCAACATCCACTACAAGGAGAGGTTCTGAAAATATGGTGTTGGGCTTGGCATATGGTGGCTTGTATGGATGCTTATCCTCCAATGCCCTCGTGGTATCACCCCCAAATGGAGCAACCCCCGAATAACATAAAACTTTCATTGCTGCTGTAAAATGTCCATCGGCAACCTTACGAAGACATTGTCTGATATTGGTACCGCCCGGTGTTTTTTTCTCCTGAATGTACTCTTCTTTTTTGTCTTGTTGGTCCAGTCTTGCATTGTCAACTAAGTTTATAACTAACTTGACGATATCGTCTTCATTCCCCTACGTAGTTAAAGCGCTTAAGATATTACTATGTTGCAAAGACTTCTTATTGCTAGGCCTACTTTGTTGCCTATTCTTGGGCATGAACACCTGAAGAGTACACATATGAAGAATTAACAAAGCAACCCATGCTTCAACTTATACGGGATGAGCAACCACCTTGGAAAGGGCTACTTTCAAAGCCTAAGAGAAAGCCATACGATAGTTATGAGGGATGCTTTTGACGGTGGTGATAGGTAGTTTAAAAACACGATCAAGTAGCCGAGCATCCATCACCAACCCATCATTGAGGTCGGCTTCCAGTTCATTAGGTAGCGGCTTTGGAATACCAACAATATGCCTGCTAATGTCATCAGCCCCGTCAATAAACTTAATTAAGCCACCCGGGTGGTGACATGAATGACTCGGGACATGAAGCTTCATGCAATTCTCACATATCCATTGACCAAACTCCTTCAAAGTTGCTGCCACATACATAAACAATCCATGGTCAGAGGTAATAGCCTCCTGTAACCAAACTCCTTAAAATATTAAACAAGCCGATACCAGCCAATTAGTTGGTATGATTAAAATTAATGGGTCGTTATAGTTATATGCGATCTAAATGCAAATTCCTTTGAACATTGTAAAGTCTATTACGATTAATAAATAAACATATTAATAAGTTTAAGTTCTTTTATAAAAAACAGAAATTACACAGATGATCTAAATGTTGCTTTTTATAAGATGAATTTAGAAAGTGTTGAAGCTTTTGAAAAATAACCGTTGGAACATGGAAGTCTAGAGGGTTCGGTCATCATTCCGCTCTCAACCGACCGAAGCAACACCGGAGACCATACCGATCTCCGGAGACCCCCAAACTCATATCCTTTGCCGGAGATATAATTTATCATTGGAAATTGATAGGGTTGGATCCGTATTCATATATATATACGTTATTTTAGTCATTCCGTTCTCAACAGTCCCAACCACCCTGACACCCATAGCGATCTCTGTAAACACCCATGGAGACCCGCAAGAGACTCACAGCCATATCTCCAATCCAAGATTTTTTCAAGATCGTTGTAAGTTTTCACTGTTGTCGCTTGTATTCTTTATTATATCTTATTTCTAAAGGGTTTCCTGTAATTGAGATGTTATGATTTCTTATGTAAAAATAAAGTTGGTCTATGGTTAATAAGAAAGAATCGAAGGTTAATTGGTGTGTCGTTTTTAATTTTTTTTTTTCATGTTCTCTTTCTTTTTATCGGGGGTTTCTAGTATTTTACCCTGTCTTTTCTTCATCTTTTCGTTGGCAAGGTTTTCAGTTAACTCTAATTTTATCGGTCTAAGTAACTACACCAGATGTTTTGGCTTTGCTTATCTTTTCGTGGGTCTTCTACATCTTTTTTTTTTGTAAAATCTGTTCTAGCAGGCGAGTGTTTGGCTTGTTCCAGAATGTGTTTATGTGGCTTTGTTAATCATTTGATAATGTCTTGGTTGCTTGAGGATGCTTATTGTCTTTCAGATTCTGTCATCTGTAACCAGTTTTATAAAATAACGAATTTTTAGTCAAATCTTTTTAAGCGTTGTTTCACTTCCATTTATTTGCATTTTACTAATAATATAAATCTGGTCAAAATCTTGGATCAAGTCATGGTTTTAAAAAGTGTTAAGGTTGAAATTAATATCTGTTTTATGATTAGAAATATCCAGTTTGCACAGGGATTAGTTTGGTTTTTAGCTGACATGAATATAACATATTTGTGGTAGTTCTATTAAGTCAATGTAATCTTTGCAGCATATTATTTAGATATCTGAAGATTATAAAGTTGACATAACTGTGTTAATTTACGTATTCCAACATCATTACATGTATCAATTATTATTGTCTAAAGCATCATCTTTTTATGGCTATTTGATAGGATAACGGGAGCATTTGATAGCTCATAGCAATCTAAAAAAAAGCCAAAACGACCATATATAGTGCCAAGGTATGTAACCAAATTTTACTTAATATACATGCAAAATATCTCATAGGGTAAAAATGAAAAATCCTTTCCACACTGTCTCACAAGTTGGTATGTTATAATTGAATGTTTTTTCGACGCAAGACTGAAGAACTTGGTTTCGAATGACATGATACCTTTGTGAGCTGAGGCAATCATAATTATAATCTTTTTCCTAATAGGCCATGGTAATTTTAAACTTTCCACCTGATAAGACAGTGTAGTTTGAAGATCTAACCATTATAGTATCATATTTTAAATATTTAACCTATTAAGACCCAACATTTTCATTATTTTCCTATTAAGACCTTGTACTTTGTAAATTGAAACTTTTTTATTTTGGTTACAAATTTATTTTCAAATTTGTTTTTATTAAGACATTGAACTTTTAACCTCTTTCCTATTCGAACATTGCACTTTAATAATTTATTTAAATCTAATATATTTTAATATGTATTTTAATTTTTTTTTCCTACTAAGACATTGCACTTTGAACAACTAAAGCATTACTTTTAATAGTTTTTTTTTTCTTATAAAGATCTTTAACTTTGGTTAAGACATTTGGCTTTGAAAATTATAACATTATACATTCAAGACCCACCCGGTTAAAATTGTACTTTTAGTTTTTTGCATTTAAAAAATCTAACCTATTTAGAAATTGTACTTTGAAATTTAAATTTGTTTGATTTTAGTTATCAGTTATAACATTATACTTTTATAATTTCCCATTAAGAAATTATACTTTTTTTTACTACCAAGACATTGTACTTCAAAAATCTAACAAGTTATAGCATTTTACTTTCAGTATCTAGCAAATTATGACATTGTAACTTTTAACCTTTTGCTATTAAGACATTATACCACTAATTTGTTTCTTTTAAAATATCTTACTTTGAAAATGTATTTTTTTCGTTACAACTTATAGTGGTATACTTTCACTATATTCCCATGAAGATATTGCATTTTTATTTCTTTTCTATTAAGACAATTTACTTTGAAAATCTAACCAATTAGGGTATTTAACTTTTCCACTGGTAGACAATTACCTTAGAAGTAATAACCACTGGTAGTGTGCTAATCAACAAAATAGCACTTGGCTTTGGGATGTGATTTAGGTTATCAAGCCTTTTCCATTGTTCTTATATTTTACTTGTATTATAAGTAGACTTCTGGAACCTCATACACTGTTTTAAAGCAGGGTTCTTCATCTGTAGTCTCAACTTTTTAGTGTTGCACTGTTTACATGGTTCCTTTTAAATAACACTTTCCGTGTTAATTCTACGCAAGTAAGAAGGAAGATTTATTGCCCAACTATACATTTCTGTTATACAAATTTTTTATGTTTCATTCTATAATGATACCTTTTGCATTTTAAAGTCAAAGCAAAAATTCAATTGAATTTGCATTCTCCATATACGAATAATCCCATGCTTAGTAAATAATTTCTTCAGGTGACAGTTTTCCTTTTGTTCAACAACTTGCCTCAATGCAGTTATTTGTGATTGTTGTGTTTTTATGGTATCTTTTCATAATTGCAGCATTCATGAAGGATAACATGTTTCCTTGTATTCAAAAGTATTATTATTTGTTAATTACATTGCCATTCTGATGTAGCATAATTTGTTTCCTTTTGATTGTTAATTACACTGATTTCTATAGATTGTGTAACAGATTATACTGAGAACAATGAAAACTTATCTTCACTAAGAAGCAAACAAATCTTCATTAATTCTTAACATAGTACATAATCACATATTTACAGACACGAAGCATTGCAACCTTTCCCATTTTTGGCATTCAATGTAACTGACTTTAACCACCTCCTTTAAGTAACTTCTGGTAACTACTTAGCAACATAGTTCCTCCATGTACAAGTCTATATTATACGCTGGACTTGCATAAGTCCCATCTTTTCTTTCATCTTTAAGAAATCTCCATCCTTTAATGCCTTAGTAGTAAGCACTTCAGCCACTTGATATTTTTTCCTGCAAAATATAACTTCAACATCTCCATGACTTGCCAATTCACAGATAAAATGATACTTGATCCCAATATGTTTGCTTTTCCCGTGATACACTGGATTCTTGTTAAGTGTAATTGCAGATTTGTAGTACTATTTAGTTTTGGTTCAATGATTTTTAATACTATCTTTTTTTTTGGATTCTTGTTAAGTGCAATTGCAGATTTGTAGTACTATTTAGTTTTGGTTCAATGATTTTTAATACTATTTTTTTTTAAACGGAAAACTAGCTAACCTACTCCTAAATACCACATATGTCTTGTAAGAGATTTGAACCCATGACCTCTCAGTTGAGAGATTCACTCATTACCGCTAGGCCAAAGGCTTTAGCGGTGAGTAATAACTTTTGGTACAACTCTCATCCGTTTTGACTGATATATTCCATGCTTTAGCGGTGAGTAATAACTTTTGGCAAGTTCACTGACACACGTCATATGGCTATATATAATGGTAAACAAAAAAATGAAGGGTATCTCTCTATACACAGCCCCAAAATCAAACATTGAAACCCTATTCTATAGATTTCATATCAAAAATGATGCGGAGAAAATCAAAGAGGGTTAGCAAGAGGGCTAAAAAACAGATCAAAGAAGATCAAATTTCCCGTTTGCCCGATGATTTGATTGATCACATTTACTCATTTCTAGACTCAAAATTTTCTGTTCAAAGTAGCCTTTTGTCACGTAGGTGGAGAAATACATGGAAAGGCCATCCACGTCTCAAATTCAAGACCGATCTCTCCACTGGTCATAAATTCGATAATTTTGTGCATAAATTTCTATCTAAACGAAAGAAAGATGCAGAAATTCCAATCATTGACATCATTTCAAATTCGATCCCCATCCGTCTTCTCAAAAAGATCATAGCATATTCAATGTCACACGGCACTAAAGTGCTCAGCATTCTGTACATGTATGATATACCAACTAGACGTGGCGGATTCAATTTGTCTTTGCTTAAATCTCATTTTCTTTAAGATCTTTATTTGGATATCGATTTTGAGTTGTTAAAATCTCCAAATCTGACATGGTATTTGCCTACTTTAACTACTTTACATCTGCAAAGGGTTACATTTACACTGGATCCTCCAAACGACGATGGATCCTTAGAATTGTTTTCCTCCTTTTCAAATCTGAAATATCTTGTGTTGCTTGATTGCCGATTATGGAATGTTCGTACATTCTATATCACATCAAGTGCATTAGAGAACCTCACATTAATCTGTCTTGTGCGTTCTTGTCAATTTGTGATCTCAACACCGAATCTTTCATCTTTCATATATGATCACATGACTCCGTCTTTGTTATTAGCCAATGATCTTGATTTATTAGAAATGGTAAGCTTTCGAACCATTTATGATAGGCCTACTGAAAACCCACCAAATTATGTTGAAACAATGATCAACACTTTTCATCAACTTCACAAGGTAAAGCACCTTATTTTAGACAAAGATGCCGTGTTGTATATTTCAAGGTTTTGTGGCTTACGTGAAAGGAGACCTTGCCCTTTTGTGAGTTTAGAAAGTTTGACTTTGGATGAAATGCCTTGTTCTATCTTTCGAAAACATGTTGTGCTTGATGATATTTTAAGTTATTTCCGTAGCGGTTCTCCAGGTTGTGTAGCTTATATTGAATATATAGATTGACATGGGCTGCAATGAACCAGTCGGTCATTATCATATCAGGTAAGATCAATCTAAATTCTTAATACTTATTCATGTCAAATTCCTTTTTGAGCTATTGTTAAATTTATATGTACTTATCTCCATTTTACCCCTTCTTACACTGATAATTTTAAATTTTCAGGTTCTATTAATCTTTTCATATCAGAAGTTCTCCTGGCTACCCGTTGTTTTAGAATATCATAGATGCTTGTCTGTGAGATGTTGTTTAACTTATAATACATGCTTGGTAGCTGGTTTTGGCTACAAATGTTGTTAAACTTATAATATATGGATGTTTTGTGTTTATTTAAATCTTCTGGATTGCATACTTCCATAGTTTCTATTGCTACTTTTCTTTTCAGATGAAACACTGAACTTTCGAGTGAAAATAAGTGATCGCTTGTCTCATTATCTCCTTTACAAATATACAAGTGATAACTGTAATTTTATACCCAACCTATCAAAATTAACCCGAGTGGCTAATTTATCCAATCCTATTGTCACCCATGAATATGAACTTTTATTGGAGCATACCTATTAATCCTCTTCCTCCCCTTCCAGACCAAAACTCAATATCATCCTCAACCCAACACAACTCGCCTTGCAGTCTCTTTGAGTTTCCAAAGCAAATAGCCTCAAAAACCGACTAGAAAAAATGAATTTTACCATACCATTTGTCGTGCCAAAATTCCATTTGATGCGATCATAAAATTCTCCATCATAAAGTTGTGATCACCCAACTTGTTTATAGCTTTACAATACTCACACGCAGACTTGAACCACTTTTAGAACCAACACCACTTAGAAAAGTCTAGATTCCCCATAAAGTGCTCTGATCAAATTAACTCAAAGTGCGTCATCATTTGTATTAACAAAATATCCATTGCCACTTGATAAGAAGCGGTTTATTTGCAGCAAAAAGACTAAATCCTCAATCCGCTAACTTATTTAGGGGGAACCACCTTCTTCCACCATACAAGGTGTAACATTTTATCACAGATCTCTCTCCTCCCAAAAAAAATTACTCATCATACCTTCTACTTTAGCTAGGGATACTCTAGGGACTTTGAATATCTTGAAAAGATAAATACACAAACTTCCTAGAACAGTTTTGTAAGAGTATTTTGAAGGGCAAAAGAGGGCAAAACACACCTGAGATTATATTGATCGAGAGACAGAGCAAATTGGGGCAGATTTTTTCTTATATTTCATACGCTCAAAATGAAAGGGAAAATAGCTACATTTATATAAAAGAAATGCTACCTAGAATTGTGGGGGCAACAAACTCACTTCTTGGTTACGCCTAAAGAAAAGGTAATATGGCCTACATGGCCTGTTGAAAGACTCTAATAAACAGTGCATAAAATTTTCAATTTACCCTAAAAAATTATGGATTAAACCAACATATTTCCCCTTAATTCAGAATTTTCATTCCAGCCTTTCTCTCATTTCCTTGAACATGAATCTTGTGAACGGTTTGGTGAGAACGTCTGCCCTCTATTCATGACTTGCAACATGTCTTACAACCAATGTTTTAAAAACCGGTTATTTAGTTGAACCGGTATGGTAAACGATCCTGGTGCGGTGTGGACGGTTTATGCGGTTTGATGCACACCCCTAATAGTAATAATGGGCTTCTTCCTTGCATTTAAGAGAACATTGTTAAAAGCTTTCAGATAAGTCATTCTCAACAACATCACTCCCCCATCCTCATTGAAATAATGATTTGGACCATGATTTTGGATTCCTCCCCATAAGGTGCACATATACAGCCAGGCTAACCATTTGAATCTTTGTCATTGTAGTTTTGAAAAGAGGTTCAGTTGATGTTTTACTTGTCTTCCAAAACATTGCCTCATATTTGAGCACCATGAAATTTGTTCTTGAAGTTGGACAAAACATGCCTAGCATATTGCTTGTGTTTTATGTCTGGGAATAAATCGTTCACTGCTTCAATTAACCCCCACATTTACATTATAAGGATAGTTAGAACATTATCATAATTGAAATACCTAAAGCATAATTAATACAACCATACCTTATGTTGATATGACATCAATGTATTACCATACCCAGATTCAAGATGCAGATCTTGTTTTAGATTTTCTCGAAACCATTTCTAAATGCCTTTATTTTCCACATGTACAACAACCCAAGCTATTGGATATATATAATTGTTTCCATCCATCCTAGCAGCACATAACAACTCACCACTACACATTCCTTTTTAAAAAACAACCATCCAAGTTTATAATCTTTCTACATCCACTTCTCCACCCTATTTAACGCCTTGTTCTTGGGTTTTTTTTAGGAAGGATAGGGAAGGAGAGGAAAGGGAAGGAAGGAAAGGTTATTAACATTTCCTTTCCTTCCCTTTTCTTTTCCTTCTCTTTCATTTCCCTCCCAGTCATCCCAAAAGTGGGATGAAAGAAATCTTAGAAAATAAGCCATTTCTTCCACCTCTTAATCCCTCAATTTCCTTCCCTTTTCCTCCATAAAGAAAACTCAGGAACACACCTTTCCTTCCGTTTCCTCCCCTTTCATTCATTAAAAAAAAACTCGAGAATAAGTGTAAGTACAATAAAACATATATATATATATATATATATATATATATATATCATGCTAAAGTAGGTTTTCTCATCTAGCATAGAGTTTACAAACAACTTAACTGTTGACCCTGGATTAGACCTCATTTCCTCACCAGTCCCTATAGGACCACAACTTTGCATAATTTTCTACTATGGTACCTTCAATAATAGACACTACATGTTGCTTTGCTCGTCTATATTGTCCCATACTAGCCTATGTCAAATTTAGTTTCTACTTATTCTTTTAGCATCATAACATTGAGTTTCTCATTCTCAAGAACTTCCCTAATCAAAAAACTATCCATCCATCTATAATTAACAATTAACCCTAATTTTAAATTCCTAGCATAATTATGGTTATTAATAAGGGACTTGATTTGATGTAACACCTCAAATTTTAGACCAATTTTTTCATTTTTAATTTACCAAATTAAAGTTTCACAAACCAAGTTTTCAAACACATAATTATATAAAACAACCATTATCACAAAATATCAGAGTTCTCAAACTACCCCATTAACCGATCTCCCAGCGAGTGTGTACAATCAGACATTCGCCTTTCCATGGTCCTCAGAAGTACCTGAAACACATAAGTCAACATCTGTAAGCACAAAGATTAGTGATTTCCCCAAGATACCACATACAACACAACATAAATAAACAACTATGGGTTATCAGCAACCCGGGGAACTATCAGCAGTCCCAGTGAGCAACAACATGCCCTATGGGTTATCAGCAACCCTGGAGACTATCTGCAGTCTCAGTCACACATAATAGTAGACCCAGATATTAATCACAAATACAACTATTCTACCACACATGTAAGAATAAGTGAGGAGACTCACCTGATACTGAGGATAAGTAAATCTCATACCCGAACTGCCGGAACTAGACTCCGTCTAGACTATGAAACAATTAACCCTAATTAATATTTAATGTCTAAAACTCAACTCGCGAGTCCAAATCCCACAACTAAGTCATCTAAGGGAAAAAAATACCATTTTTCCCTTTCTCATGGACCAAAACCCTAAATCTTGACCAAAGTCAAAAGTCAACGAAAGTCAACTGCCCAGCACGTATGCTAGGCATACACTTCCTTTCGCTAATAGATTTTAAAAGATCTAATTTATATCATTGTGGTTAGTAGTTGTGTTAATTGCATTCTCAAATTCGCAATATGATTACGGCATCCCGTTTCATATTTCGAATTATGAGAAATGGCAATTAACTATTTGAACGTCCGTGACTTATAACTATAAGTTCTAAAAGGGTTTAAATAAACACATATGCTATCTAATGAAAGGTGTATGAGCTTGAGATGTCTGGCTGAAGACTGATCAACGTAACGCCCCGATTTTCATGCATTTTCAAATTCATCTCTTGGTTTTAAAGTGTGTCATTTTGGTCTTTGTGTTTGGAAGGAAGTGGTCGCAAGAAGCCTTAGTGGCAAAATGGTAATTTTGGGGGAAGGTGTGATACGCTGTACGTACACATATGTATGTTGGGAGTACTCTTGTCCGAAAGAAATCCTAATTTTTAAGGTTTGTGGCGTATTTAAGCACCTTTATGGATCATGTAGCCTCATCTTTTCGGCCCATTGAGTCATTTTTAGCAAACCCTGACCCCTAAGAGAGTGTCTTGAGCTAAAAGTGTGTTCTTTCTGTGCTTAATGAAGAAGCAGTTGCATCAAGGAGATTAGTAGTTGAAGCAAGATTTTGGATCTTGGATCATCACCTTCTTGGGAAGTTCCAGAAGGTAAAAAGTTGCTACCTTTATGCTTTGTTTGCTTGGATCTCATTTTGTTAGCTTTATGATGTTCTTTTTGTCCCAAAAGTCCCATTGTTATGCATGTATGGTTTTGGTCATTTAGATTTGTTGTTTTAGACCCTAGGAAAGGGTTCTAAGCCATAAAAATGAGGTCCCTTTAGCTAGTTTGGCTCCATGCTTTTTGTAGAAGGTCTTAATGGATTAATAACATGTATTAAGGACTTGTTGGACGTCTAAAGTCATAAAGTTGGAGATTTTATGACCCTGGAGTGCATTTGGATAATGGATCTAAAGTTTGGGCTTAAGTGCTTAAGTCATTAAGCACTTATAAAGAAATTGAGTCTTGCGAGGGTATGCCTTGTGTAGGGAGGTCTATGCCCCGCATACCCAAACTGCTCCCCCGGTGATGAATTTTACGTAGCCTCGTGTATGCTAAGCGTACCTTCGTAGTACGCCCTGCGTACCCTACGGTTTTAGGCCTCTTCTTTTTTGGCTTTGGTTTTGGACTCGGATTTTCTTGGGCTATGTTGGGCCACTTGAATTTTATGGTTTGGGCTTTTGTTTTGTTGGACTTTCTTGGGTGAAGGCTCACGAAAGGAATTCGACCCAATTTGGAAAATTGGGCCATATTTGGGCCTTAGATGTTTGTTTTGGATTTTGGGCCTTAGTCATCTACTTTGGGCCTTAGCTTTGGGCCAAGCTTGAGAAGGGTAAAAAGGTCTTTTACCGTAATTTGGACTTATAGTGTGAGTCAGGGGCTAGATGTTGATGGGTAGTCTTTGTGGTATTTGATAGCGCATGGATCATAACGGATCTACAGTCAGAGATTATTCGTGGGACCAGCTGTCATGAGTTGTTGTCTTGATATTGGTGGTTTGGGGATCTGGCAGCCAACAGCCAGGGATCATCTTTATGTTCTGCAGTGCGAGGTGAGTCTTCCTCACTATACTCTCGGGTCGAAGGCACCAAGGCTGTACCATTGATTTGATAACCTGATATTGTTGATATGCTGAGTATGGAATAGATATGCATGATTATGCTAGTTGCCGATGTGTTAGTATGGTAGATCTGTAGGACTACCTATGTTTCTGTCTGCATGATTATCTGCTATGTGGTTATCTGTCGGCATATTATATTGGGTTGAGGTTGTATTGCTTCGTGATGTAGCTAACAAAGCTTAAAGCATTCCATATATGAGTTGAGGTTCGGGCAGGGCATGCCAAACTCATACTGAGGGCTCGATAGCATTCTAGATACGAGGTGAGGACCCGGTTAGTATGTCAGGCTTGTACTGAGGGCTTGAGGGTATTGGAGCAATCCAAATATGAGCTGAGGGTCGGGTAGGGCACACCAGACTCATACTGAGGGCTCAGTAGCATTGCAGATACGAGTTGTGGATCGGTTGGTATGCCAGACTCGTACTGGGGGTTGAACATTGAAATTCTAGTCCGATGACTGATTGAGTTGGGAGCAAGCCAAAAATAAGTTATGAGCCCTGGGGGCATGCCAAACTTATGTTTTGGGCTCAACAGCAGGCCAAATATGAGTTGTGGACTTGATAGGCAAGCCAGACTGATACTGTGGGCTTAAGGGTAATCCAGTCTTTTAGTTGCGGACATAGTACATGTTGTTATTTATGTGTTATTTGTTGTGTGGTGGTATTTTAGGGGAACTCACTAAGCTTCGTGCTTAGAGTTGTTTATCTTTTCAGGTTATTTAGATGATTTGTGGCAAGGTGAAGGTGTGACCGTACACATCCTCGGTTTCACAACGGATTGGATCTTGGGAGACTCTGATTTTAAATCATGTTTTGAAGTCAATGTTTTTGTAAACACTTTTTTAATAAATGGGTTGTTTTGAAAGGTTTAAATTTGTTGAAATTTTTGTGGTGTTACAATTGAAGCATTACATATCAGAAATATGCACTTTAGTAAGAAAGTCAAAAAGTATTGATTTCTAGAAGTCTAGTTGATTTTTAGATACATGCCAAAGCTAGTGGGAGCATAATTGTTATGCTAATGCGAGCATAGTTGTTATGCTAAGTGTTGCAAGTTGGTAATATTAGTTGTAGGAAACAAAGATTTCATATTTTCAAGTTGCAAACGTTTGGAAATTGTTTCGCCACACAAAGATTCAAGGGAGAGGGCACTCATACTTCATTTCAAATCTAAAAGTTTAGATTGAAGGTTTTAATGGAACTTAGTCTTGGACATATATGAATATCGTGTTGAAATAATTCAACATAGGAAATTTGATATATGGAAAATGTTATAGCTAGAGACTAATCAAATATCAGGTCTTTACGTAAGACATTATGAATCAAGTCCCATATGCTTCAGATATAGGATTGATTACATATGCTATAATATTCACTTGTTCTGATTTTTCCAAATGCATTGGGTATTGAGAAGGAAAAAGGAATAGAGCTTAGTGTGACTAAAGTTGTTAAACAACTATCAAGAACAGTCTGAGGTTTACCGAAGATTGGTTGCTTATGGACAGTTGGAAGTATAGTATAGTATTTGGACAGACCATATTGACATAATTCTAAGTGGAGGTGACTCTTGTTCAGAATTAATGTCATATGGGAATATGGAAATGTTTCCATATTGGGAGTTGATGATTAGAATCTACATGTGAGTTAGAAACTTTAATGCAAGGACGGCGTTCAAGGAATATGCGTTAAATTTGAAACTTCATTACTTTGGAATTATTTTCAATGGAGCATTTTGTGAAATCGTTTGCTAAGTCTTGGTGACTTTGACGCCACGTCATCACAAAAGGACAATGCATGTAAGTTGAACTCTAATACATTTTAAGTAGTAAAAAGGATTTGGAATTGTGAAATGAGCATCGTTGGATTAATGTCCAATCGATTTGTTCACAAAGGAAGGACCATAGAGAGACATAGTATGCATGTTTATAACATGGCATGACTGATGTTTGATTCAAGTGTTTAGGTGATTAATTGAAACATTACACAATGAATAAAGTCTAATTAATATGGTGATTAAATAATAAGAGTTTTATTTATATTCAATAGCTTGAGACCATAGTTAATTAGGTTATTATTGTGTTTCACTTTGCATGTTTTACTTCCCAAATAATTGGATTATTCAAACATCCACAGTCGATCATACTTTTGGAAGTAAGTAGTGAATCAAGACTATCATGAATTGAATTGTAGATTGTCTATGGAGATTAGACATAGCAATTGTTTGTTGTAATGTTGATGAGTACTCGAAAATGGGGATTTTGAGTATTGGATAAACCTACACTTAGAGAATTACTTCATGGATTTGATCACGAGTAATTTTAAGACGATAATATCTTATATTCTTGAAACAGAAATATGTCAGTTGTTGTTTACAAATCAATTGTGCATTGATAATACTTAAACGCATCAGTAACTTGATGTTATAAAACGTATTGTTGTGTGTGATTTTATGAGTGAATAGTGCAAGAATATAATTTGAAGTTTATCCGTTCCTTTTGCCCTAACGGGAAAATCAATATATGTGGGCCCTAACGGAGGAATATTTGATCATTTATCTAAGGACATGTTACTGACTAGATCAGAGTTCGATAACGACTTTTGGTAGCTACAATTTGCTAGTTAATTTGGTAGTTATACTGGAAATTTTAGTTATTAGACTTATCCAAGCAAAAGACTGATGGATTAGGTGTCTAAGCCCATAACTATAATTGGTATAAACGTGAATTGATAGTAGCACAATCCTTTTGGTTTGCCTCCAAAGCTGGCAATTGAATAAGGATGCCATCTTTCTAAATGCCTTGGACGAAATTTTGGTCCCTTCCCCCCCCCCCCTTCTCTCCCTTCCTCTCTCTCTCTCTCTCGCTCTATATATATATATATATATATATATATATATATATATATATATATGTTTATCTTTGGTTGCTAGGGTTTGTTTGTGAACCATTAAAGGCACGACACTTATGGCGCTTGCTATCAAAAGTCTTTCAAGCAAGGATTCAAGATTGTTTACAATAACAATCTTAAAGGTATGTATCATAACCCTTATTATGTGGTTTTCAATTATTTTATAGAGATCTAGGGTTTACAATTGGTTGTTCATATTGTATGCTAAATTAGAGAACATAGATGTTAATTAGGGTTGCATGCATACATGAGATTGTATGTTATGCTCAAAACCCATTAATTTCTTCATTAAACCTTGCGTTACCTTTCACATCTGGTACGTTGTCATCTTCATCATCTTAGGTTGTGGTCACTTGGTAAGATACGACATGTGAAATATATGGTGGATAACCTGTGACATCCCCAAAATCTCGGCCCGAAAAGACCAATTTTCATTTATGCTTTTAAAATAATTTCAGAGTAAATCCTTTTGATTTGAAAGAGTTGCGGAATTTGTTCCCAAAAACAAAACGTGATAAAACAATGTTTACCAAATCATTTCATAAAAGAAATGTATTTTCATTATATAATCAAAACTCGGGATGTCATGTTCCGATACAGACCATAAAGCATAAACGATAACATTACAAGTCATTCAACAAATATATACATATACAGACTTGTAAACAAAACAACTTGATGGTTCATCCATCTTATGCCCTTGCGCCACTTCCTGTCATACAAATAAACTGAGTGGGTCAGGCTTGGGAGCCTAGTGAGCATATAGGGTTTTCAAACCACAATAAATAATTATATTTAATTTCCACTAACCAACAATAACCCAATTACCCATTCCCGTTATTCTCACTTTACGTCCCTAAGACAACTAACATATGGGACCTACTATAAGAATATTTCACCAGGGCGACAACACATGCTTCGGGGGTTCCTCAGCAATATAAGTCAAATAAGGCAACCATGAGGGGGATGGAATACAGCGAATGAACACCCAAGTTCATTAACACCTACAGGTTATGAGCCTGCTAGCGTTCCACTGGACTGTCTAGAAAAGTCTGTGGTCGTCATCTAAATTCCGCTAGATGACTGGATCAAAACAACATCGAGGCCTCTCATCTGTTTATTACACACCAACTATCTACCCATGTTCTACCCAACATATTAGTAGATAAAATATACATTTTTATACATAGTTTCAAAACCTATATAGCATGCTCAATCAATACATTTTCCACATAACAGATGAGGCACACACATAACACGTATTTCATAGAGAAATAATCAGATCTATAAGATAGAAGAAAGTGAATATACATTCACATACATAACAACAAAATATACACATAACACGTATTTCGTATAAAATACTTCATAATTATGCGTTAGAAGAAAGTAACTACACACTCACACATATAAACAACAATATACTTAATACACTCAAACCATACTTGTATTATTATCGTGTTTATGAAAGGTAGTATACACTCACTTGATCAGAAGATGATCGGACAGCACTACTACTTGCAGAAGTAGTAATCCTCAGCAGATCTGGAAGATCTCTACAAAAATTGAACTTCTCGCGGGCAGAGCTTCGGCTCGGGAATCGCACTTCTCGGGATCTTTGGGATCTCGGGACCTGCTTCGGGGCTCGAGAATATTACCGGGGCTTCGGGGTACTTCTGGCACGCAAATTGAGGTAAAACAGGAGAGAGAAGAGAGAAAATAGCAACCCTAAATGGCTGACCCTTCAAATCTATTTATAGGGCAAATTTGGCCCTTGCCACGTCGTAGCAACCTTTTTCCACGTCGTGTGCTTGGTCGTCACTACATGCGTCATCCCAAGTTGCATCTGGGGGCCTTCCGGTGGTGTCAGGAGACTTGCCACGTCGTGACACTGCTTGCCACGTCGTGGTCTCTGACAGTTTTGGGGTTTCGCGCCCCGAACTTTAGAAATTCATAACTTTCGCATACAAACTCCGTTTTCGACGTTCTTTATATCGCCGCGAAGGTGAGATTATGTTCTACAACTCTCGTTTAGACTCCATTGGCTAATTTTGACTTTATTTTTAATATATTATAAGTATATTACTTATATATTATCTTTAGTAGGCCGGGACAGGAAAACTCCGTTCGAAATTCATAACTCCTTCATCTGAACTCCGTTTCCGTTCGTCTTTCCGTCGTTGCACTACTATCGATGAGATCTTCAATTCTCATTTAGATCACTAAGGATAGATATCTATCTACCTTAAATTCACTATTTACGTCGCGCTGGGTCGTGCCGGTTCTGTCGCGAAACTTCGACAGGTCATAACTTCTTCGTTATAACTCGGATTTTGGCGTTCTTTATATGCACAGAAACCTCGTTTCAACTACTACAACATTATCCATAGATATCGGCTTTATCTAAAATTTCATTTTGATGCTTATTTTTATTCTTAATTAAATTAAGACACACAATTAAGCACATAATACATAATACTCAAATAATACACTTCTATTATTTCAAAACGGGTTACAAAGGTTAACGTAGACTATTATACCAACATTAATGACAAGCCCAGAAACACAGGCGTTACATAACCTATTGACTCATGTTCAAATTTTGACACTACTCAACCCATGTGCCCATGGAGGATCACCTCTAGTGACTCCAGGGCATGTGGCATAGTCTCATGTTTATAGAGGGCGATTAGTCGATGATCAAAAGTTAGGCAAAAACCCTCATTAGGGAAGTTCTCTTTCCAAAAAAAAAAACTTATGTGACATCCCCATTTCCATTGTCCTGAATTACTCCATCATAGGTTACTCCTTTAATATTGCTCTTCATCGGAGTGAAGGACTCAGTTAGGTCAACACCATCTTCCGTTTCCATTGACATGCTTGACCTAACAGAACAGTTGTCATCAATTTCATTTTCCTTACTTACCTGCAGATTAGTACCAAAATGTTCCATGTATACATGCAGTTGTACTTCACATCGATAAGCAATGTATATAAACTCTTGATATTCAATTTCATTAGACATCAATGTTAAACCTTCTCGGATTTCTAAATTTGGCTGACAATAATAAAGCTTCTCACATTTCTCTTGTGTGAATCATTTAAGAAAACAAACAAATTCCTTACGAGACATAACAAAAAAATCGATATTCTCAAACACATACCATCACAGTAGCAAAAAGATTTGTTGATGAACACACATTGGAAATGAACTTTGATTGCGATGAATCTTGTCATCGATAGGAACTTTGGTAAGAGCAAGAGTTTTTTTTAATGACGACTAGGGGAGTGAAGAACGAAATTATCTTATTTAAAACATTTCAAATTAAAGGGTATACACGTGAAAATCATTTAATGATATAGTACCGTTATTTGTTTTGTAACACCCATATTACCTATTAAACTGGTATCATCTAACATAAGGATGTTTTAAAACAATCAAATGTAACTTACTTCCCTTTTTGTAAAAAAAAAAAAAAAACAGATGGGTGACCTTCTAAAACAAGTTCATTAGGCTAATATAATATTTTCCCATTCTTACTTGTATAATAGTTTTATCATTTACAAAATAATATAATTTTCATAAAGCAATTTAATTATCATCGTACAATGAGTGAGATGAAAAACGGGCAACAAGTTGCGCCGCTAAGCCTTTTGTATGGTAAAGCTAATTCTTTTAAAGACTATATCCGAGGATCTAGGGGATATTAGATTATTATGCATGATCTGTTGTACTCTATTAAGAAGCTCTATCGCATCCGACACGAGGAAACCAAATATATCAAATGCAAATGGTATGAACACGTGTTGATTTTCCATGCACAATTTCTTATTTTTGGTAACTTTTCCTGTAGTTGCTTTTAAAGTAGTCTATTCCGCCGTGAAGCCCCCATCCCTTAAGCCCACGAGAGGGGATACCCCTGTAAGGTCTACGCATGCGTGATTTCCTCTAACCCATCCAACAATCAAAATGTCAGTTGGTTTGAGGGTTGACCTTCCTTCAATCGGGTCAGTCAAGAAATTTTTAGGTGCCTCTTTCTTAGCGGAAACCCCGACACGCTTAAATATGTCAAAACAAAACATCCCTAACCATATCGTTCCTGTATTTGAACCCCGAGAGTTCTTTACAATGAACTACATGCTCTCCAAAAGAGTCCAAACATGCCTTGCGACACACTGGACATATCTCGTCAGCTGGGAATATGGGAATCATGAGACGATATTTGAGAATAGTACGATACTCCACGGGACACATGTGTTGGCCAAGACCATTTATAGGGATAGCTAGAAGAAAATCTTGAGAATGTGGTGCATGTAAGCATTGGAAAACCGCTTTCTACCGAGACATCATGTCGAGTTGCATTTCCATGTCCTGAGCAATTTTACGAAAACTGGCACTCGCCAGTGTATTCTGGGATTTAGAGGGGGTGTGTCTTTAGTAGTAAAATTTTTAACATCAAAATCTGGAACTTGTTACGAAGAGATGCCAAGGCACAATCATAATCATAATCCATACCATATATGTCGCTATCTCGTAAGATATGGTCTTGCAATACCCAAGATTGAGCCCTTGAGGCAACAAAAGCATATGAGGTAGCCTCTACTGCCAAGTATAAACCCAAACCTGCAAACCTAATAGGTAAAGAAGCAATTCACCATTGTATGTCGGCAAAGAAAGAGCCACCACAAACCACAATGTCCTTAATTGCCCCGCGCAACCCATTGTCAAATAATATTGTTGCCTCCTCCATATGAACGGGTTGGCATGTCCTCAGCCCAAAGGAAAACTTAGCAATACCCATACATGACTGAACCAGAAGGAGCTCACTCTGGGGGTCAGGAAATTGTGGAAGAAGGCGCATCAAGTTCATAGCGTTTTCGGCTCTCTTTATGGCTAAGTTGCGAATGAAACTAGCATCTCTACTAAAAGCTCCCCCAAGAAGTTTCACCCCTAAAGGCGGTCTCCTGATGCCAGCCGGGAATAGCCCGTCATGTAACTTCCTACCATCACACGAGGGCAAAAAGAGCTCGGTTTTCTTGATATTTTGCTGAAGGCCCAACTTTGGGCCAATCACCATAATGATGTCCAATGCTTTGGCCACCTCCTCCGAATCTCCGATAAGTGTGCCATCATCAAGGTACCATGCATGGATACGAAGATTGCAATTGTCTCTAACATTATGCTAGAGCGGGTGCAACACAAGGTCAAAGAGAAGTGGTCCCAAGGGGTTTCCTTGTTGAACCCCAGTAGTGGACCAAACATGTAGGTTGCCTAGATACAACCTTGCTGCTTGACCATATAGGAATTCTACCCACAAGGATATAGAGGGACACCTCAATCTAACCTCATGAAGTAATGTGGATCTGTCAACAAGGTTAAAGGCATTAGAGAAGTCTATGGTAAGCATGGAGAGAGATCTGTCATCGTGGCGCTCACTCAACAACCTATTGGCGTTATGTAATACGGCCTCAGCGCCACCCGACACCCCGACTCCGAACTGAAAATCATTGAGATACTTGGCCATTTTATTGCCAACATGTTTCATAGCCAAATTGGAAACCAAACATCTCCATTTAATGCCTACTGCAATAGGTCGTATTCCCTTGTCAGGTTTTAACAGCGGCGTGAGAGGAGCAGAGGCAACAAATTCAGCCAAACTTGAAGGGTATCTTCCTCCTAGCCATAGATTAACCACAAATGTAATAGCACGTAGGAGTCTTTGGATATAGCCGAACCTTCTCCACAAAGGGCATCTAAAATGTGTTGAGCTCTCAACCCGTCTCTCCCACACGATGTACCTTTAGGGAAGGATTTAATTCCCCAAGGACATTGTCAACATCCACTACAAGGAGAGGTTCTGAAAATATGGTGTTGGGCTTGGCATATGGTGGCTTGTATGGATGCTTATCCTCCAATGCCCTCGTGGTATCACCCCCAAATGGAGCAACCCCCGAATAACATAAAACTTTCATTGCTGCTGTAAAATGTCCATCGGCAACCTTACGAAGACATTGTCTGATATTGGTACCGCCCGGTGTTTTTTTCTCCTGAATGTACTCTTCTTTTTTGTCTTGTTGGTCCAGTCTTGCATTGTCAACTAAGTTTATAACTAACTTGACGATATCGTCTTCATTCCCCTACGTAGTTAAAGCGCTTAAGATATTACGATGTTGCAAAGACTTCTTATTGCTAGGCCTACTTTGTTGCCTATTCTTGGGCATGAACACCTGAAGAGTACACATATGAAGAATTAACAAAGCAACCCATGCTTCAACTTATACGGGATGAGCAACCACCTTGGAAAGGGCTACTTTCAAAGCCTAAGAGAAAGCCATACGATAGTTATGAGGGATGCTTTTGACGGTGGTGATAGGTAGTTTAAAAACACGATCAAGTAGTTGAGCATCCATCACCAACCCATCATTGAGGTCGGCTTCCAGTTCATTAGGTAGCGGCTTTGGAATACCAACAATATGCCTGCTAATGTCATCAGCCCCGTCAATAAACTTAATTAAGCCACCCGGGTGGTGACATGAATGACTCGGGACATGAAGCTTCATGCAATTCTCACATATCCATTGACCAAACTCCTTCAAAGTTGCTGCCACATACATAAACAATCCATGGTCAGAGGTAATAGCCTCCTGTAACCAAACTCCTTAAAATATTAAACAAGCCGATACCAGCCAATTAGTTGGTATGATTAAAATTAATGGGTCGTTATAGTTATATGCGATCTAAATGCAAATTCCTTTGAACATTGTAAAGTCTATTACGATTAATAAATAAACATATTAATAAGTTTAAGTTCTTTTATAAAAAACAGAAATTACACAGATGATCTAAATGTTGCTTTTTATAAGATGAATTTAGAAAGTGTTGAAGCTTTTGAAAAATAACCGTTGGAACATGGAAGTCTAGAGGGTTCGGTCATCATTCCGCTCTCAACCGACCGAAGCAACACCGGAGACCATACCGATCTCCGGAGACCCCCAAACTCATATCCTTTGCCGGAGATATAATTTATCGTTGGAAATTGATAGGGTTGGATCCGTATTCATATATATATACGTTATTTTAGTCATTCCGTTCTCAACAGTCCCAACCACCCTGACACCCATAGCGATCTCTGTAAACACCCATGGAGACCCGTAAGAGACTCACAGCCATATCTCCAATCCAAGATTTTTTCAAGATCGTTGTAAGTTTTCACTGTTGTCGCTTGTATTCTTTATTATATCTTATTTCTAAAGGGTTTCCTGTAATTGAGATGTTATGATTTCTTATGTAAAAATAAAGTTGGTCTATGGTTAATAAGAAAGAATCGAAGGTTAATTGGTGTGTCGTTTTTAATTTTTTTTTTCATGTTCTCTTTCTTTTTATCGGGGGTTTCTAGTATTTTACCCTGTCTTTTCTTCATCTTTTCGTTGGCAAGGTTTTCAGTTAACTCTAATTTTATCGGTCTAAGTAACTACACCAGATGTTTTGGCTTTGCTTATCTTTTCGTGGGTCTTCTACATCTTTTTTTTTTTGTAAAATCTGTTCTAGCAGGCGAGTGTTTGGCTTGTTCCAGAATGTGTTTATGTGGCTTTGTTAATCATTTGATAATGTCTTGGTTGCTTGAGGATGTTTATTGTCTTTCAGATTCTGTCATCTGTAACTAGTTTTATAAATTAACGAATTTTTAGTCAAATCTTTTTAAGCGTTGTTTCACTTCCATTGATTTGCATTTTACTAATAATATAAATCTGGTCAAAATCTTGGATCAAGTCATGGTTTTAAAAAGTGTTAAGGTTGAAATTAATATCTGTTTTATGATTAGAAATATCCAGTTTGCACAGGGATTAGTTTGGTTTTTAGCTGACATGAATATAACATATTTGTGGTAGTTCTATTAAGTCAATGTAATCTTTGCAGCATGTTATTTAGATATCTGAAGATTATAAAGTTGACATAACTGTGTTAATTTACGTATTCCAACATCATTACATGTATCAATTATTATTGTCTAAAGCATCATCTTTTTATGGCTATTTGATAGGATAACGGGAGCATTTGATAGCTCATAGCAATCTAAAAAAAAGCCAAAACGACCATATATAGTGCCAAGGTATGTAACCAAATTTTACTTAATGATGGAATAATTCAGAAATAGTTTTTTTTAATTGTTTTATGTCATGTTTTTATGTGCTGAATAATTCAAGCCATGTTGGCTGTTGAAAGTCCGAGTCTTAAGCTAGTAGGGGTAGTTGCAGAAATTTTAGCACTATTTCATGTTTAAATAGATAGCTACTGGTAACGTTGTATTTATCACTTTTCCCTTTTGAGCTTAGTAAAAAGAAAGACTCCAGAAAGCTGCAAGCTTTAAGCACCTGTGTGCTCTGTCTTTTTTTTTTTTTCCTTTTTTGCCCCTGTACCTGTTCCATTGATTGCAGGCTTATAAAAAGGCCAACAAGTGGTATCAGAGCATACCTGGTACATGCCCAAGTATCAACCTAGAGAAGAAGAGATGGCAGGAAGTGGCAGCAATGGGAATGGTGACAAAGACGGGCAAATCACCCTGCACTACCCGATGTTGACAAGGAGCAATTACAGTGCATGGGCAATCAAAATGAGGGTCTTTATGTTGGCCCAGGGTGTTTGGGATGCAGTAGAACCCAGAACTGCTAACACCCTCGTTGAAGCAAAGAAGGACAATATGGCTTTGGCTGCCATTTATCAGGGGATACCTGAGGATTTACTGATGACTTTGGCGGAGAAGAAGACTGCTAAAGAAGCCTGGGAAGCCTTAAAAATCATGTTTGTAGGGGCAAATAGAGTGAAGGTTGCAAGGATCCAAACACTCAAAGCTGAGTTTGAAGCCATGAGCATGAAAGAAACGGAGAGTGTTGATGATTTCATCGGAAAAATCATCAACACAGTCAGTACATTAAGAACCTTGGGGGACAAGGTAGAAGAATCTCAAGTTGTGAAGAAACTATTGAGGGCAGTTTCGTCCAAATTTCTTCAGATTGCCTCGACACTCGAGCAATTTGGAGACTTGGAATCGATGTCCGTTGAGGAAGTAATCGGGAGGCTTAAGGCGTATGAAGAACGTATGAAGAGCTCATGTGAAAGCGATGATCGGAAACTCTTGTTGACTCACAAAGAGTGGTCCGATAGAAACAAAGAGAAACAAGTGGGTGATCCAAAGCAAAAGTCAAGCCGGGGTGGATTCGGAGGTTCTCGTGGAGGTAGTGGTAGAGGCAGAGGAAGGAACGGCGGTGGCCGTGGTGGTCGTGGAAGGGGAAATTCACACCATCAGAAAGAGGGAAGTCAACATATGTCGAGTAATCGAGACAAAAGCGAGATTCAGTGCTATAATTGCCAGGAATTTGGGCATTATGCCGCCGAATGTAAAAATCCAAAGAAACAACGAAATTACGAAAGTAATCTAATTCGGGAAGATGAAGATGACGAACCTGCTCTGTTACTCGCAACATATGAAGATGGAAACAAGGTATTTCTGAATGAAGAAAACATCAGTCCTCGGCTACGAACTCATGGTAATTCTCAGAACTCGTCTCGTATTTGGTATCTTGATACGGGGGCAAGCAATCATATGACAGGAGACGAGTCCAAGTTTACAGACCTGAACAAGACCATACAAGGTTTTGTAAAGTTTGGCAATGAATCCAAAGTACAGATTGAAGGGAAAGGCTCAATCGTATTTAGATGCAAAGATGGTGGGAGACAAAAACTGAATGAAGTTTACTACATTCCTGATTTGTGTAGTAATATCATTAGTTTGGGACAGTTAGCAGAAGGAGGAGATGAAATAAGGATTAAAGATCCTTTTCTATGGGTTCGCAACCCATCTGGAAGATTGTTGATGAAGGTCCGTAGATCAAATAACCGACTCTACAAAATAGAATTAGAGGAATTCGGGGCGGTATGTCTCAAAGTCGAAGTTGATGATTCAATGTGGTTGTGGCACAAACGAATGGGGCACATCAATTTCAATTCCATGAAACAAATGGTGGAAAAAGGAATGATCAATGGAATACCAAAATTCTCAGTACCATCGACACCCTGTGAAGGCTGCCTGGTGGGTAAGCAAACGAGAAACCCATTCCCAGCACATACAAAGTTTAGAGCAAAGAAAAGACTCGAACTGGTCCATGGTGATCTGTGTGGGCCAGTCACACCTCCTACACCCTCCGGGAATCGATACTTTATGCTGATTGTTGATGATTTCAACAGAGTAATGTGGATACATCTGATGAAAACAAAGGATGAGGCACTACAAGTGTTCAAGAACTTCAGAAACAAAGTTGAGACTGAAACAGGGGAGAAGTTGAAGGTATTACGAACCGATAGGGGAGGTGAGTTCTTGTCAAATGAATTCACAAGGTACTGTGATGAAACAGGGATGCAGAGACACTATACGTCTCCTTACTCTCCACAGCAAAACGGAGTAGTAGAGAGACGGAATAGAACAGTACTTGAAATGGCGAGATGCAACCTTAAGACAATGGAAATGCCTGATGTATTATGGGGGGAGGCTGTAACCCACTCTGTTTATATCTTAAACAGGGCACATACAAAGGCTTTGAAGAATGCAACTCCATATGAGATATGGACCGGGAAAAAGCCACAGGTGAATCATTTGCGCGTATTTGGTTGTGTAGCTCATATGAAGGTTATGAAAGGTCACCTAAAGAAGCTGGAAGATAGAAGCATTAAGCTAGTTCATCTTGGAGTTGAAAAAGGCTCAAAAGCCTATAGGCTATTGGACCCAGATACCGGAAGAATGTACGTGAGCCGTGATGTGGTATTTGAAGAAAAACGAGCCTGGAATTGGGAAGATAGCATGAAGATCAAAGCTATGCCAGGAATGAGCTTCACTGTTGAAGGCTTTGATCTTGAAAGTGAATTCTTTGATGATGAAGAAGAATGGGGAGAATGGGTGCAGGACACACCAGATCAAATCGCGTCGCAGCAGTCAAACAATTTTGACCAGACAAATGAATCGGGTCACCCGAACCCGGTAACCCCAAATACCTCGGTAAATTCCTCAATCACACCCAATTCCCCCATTTCTCAGTTCCCCCAAAACTCTTCGATAAATTCTACCACCACTTCGAGCTCCACCGGCGGTGGTGCTCCCAAACGCTATCGAACGCTCACAGAGTTGTATGATAACACTGACAAGATTTTTCTACCCCCTGAAGAACTACTCTTGACTCACAGCGATGAGGAACCGGCATCGTATCTCGAAGCAAGCAAAAAGAAAGAATGGCGAGAGGCGATGGAGGCTAAAATAGCCTCGATCGAAAAGAATAACACCTGGTGCTTGGTGAATCTTCCAAATAATCGAAAGGCCATCGGGTTAAAATGGGTGTTTAAGCTGAAAAAAGATCCAGAAGGAAAGATTATCAAGCACAAAGCTCGGCTTGTGGCGAAGGGGTATGTACAGAAGCATGGAGTCGATTTTGAAGAGGTGTTCGCACCTGTGGCAAGGATAGAGACAATTCGTCTCATTCTTGCTTTGGCTGGGTCAAGCGGATGGAAGGTACACCATTTAGATGTCAAATCAGCATTTCTAAATGGCAATTTGGAGGAGGAAGTTTTCGTCTCGCAACCTGAAGGATTTCAGAAGAAAGGAGAAGCTCAAAAGGTTTTAAAATTGTCGAAAGCCCTGTACGGCCTCAAACAGGCTCCTAGAGCTTGGAATGCCTGTCTGGATCAACATCTGAAGGCTCTCGGATTCAAGAGATGTGCCTATGAGTACTCAGTCTACACAAAGAAGGAAAAGGGGAATGTTCTAATTGTAGGTGTGTATGTAGACGACCTAATAGTGACAGGAAACTGCTCAAGGAATGTAGAGATGTTCAAACACGACATGAATATCAAGTTTGAGATGAGTGATCTCGGACTGTTGACATACTATCTTGGCATAGAGGTGAAACAGTATAAAGGGGGGATTACACTCAAGCAAGAAGCTTATGCCAAAAACCTGTTATCAAAGACAAAGATGAAGGATTGCAATCCCACAAGAGCCCCAATGGAGCACAAGCTCAAGCTGAGAAAGAATGGAGAAGGAGATTGGGTCAACCCCACTGAGTATCGCAGCATTGTTGGAGCATTAAGGTACCTAACTCACACTAGACCAGATATCACCTTTGCAGTGGGAATTGTGAGCCGTTATATGGAGAAGCCAACAAGTCAACATTTACAAGCTGTAAAACATATACTCAGGTATATAAAAGGTACGTTGGACTTTGGCTTAAGGTACACAAAAGGGGAAGAAAATGTAAGTCTCACTGGTTACACAGACAGTGATCTTGCTAATGATCTAGATAATAGACGAAGTACAGGAGGCATGGCATATTATGTGAACAATAGCCTGATCACATGGGCATCTCAGAAGCAAAGGTGTGTAGCCCTTTCATCTTGTGAAGCTGAGTTCATGGCTGCTACTCTAGCAGCTTGTCAGGGGATATGGCTAAGAAGACTTCTGAGAGAGATAACAGGTCAAAATGTTCCCCCAGTTGAAATAAACGTGGATAACAGGTCCTCCCTTGACCTGATGAAAAATCCTGTTTTCCATGGAAGGAGTAAGCACATAGATATTCGGTTTCATTTCATCCGAGAATGTGTAGAAAATGGGGAAATTTCTGTGAAATTTGTGCCAAGTGAAGAACAGAAAGCAGACATTTTGACAAAGCCACTTGGAAGACTGAAATTCGAAGTGATGCGTGATCTACTTGGGGTAATGAAGGTATGACTTCTGAATTAGGGAGGAGAATGATGGAATAATTCAGAAATAGTTTTTTTTAATTGTTTTATGTCATGTTTTTATGTGCTGAATAATTCAAGCCATGTTGGCTGTTGAAAGTCCGACTCTTAAGCTAGTAGGGGTAGTTGCAGAAATTTTAGCACTATTTCATGTTTAAATAGATAGCTACTGGTAACATTGTATTTATCACTTTTCCCTTTTGAGCTTAGTCAAAAGAAAGGCTCCAGAAAGCTGCAAGCTTTAAGCACCTGTGTGCTCTGTCTTTTTTTTTCCCTTTTTTGCCCCTGTACCTGTTCCATTGATTGCAGGCTTGTAAAAAGGCCAACACTTAATATACATGCAAAATATCTCATAGGGTAAAAATGAAAAATCCTTTCCACACTGTCTCACAAGTTGGTATGTTATAATTGAATGTTTTTTCGACGCAAGACTGAAGAACTTGGTTTCGAATGACATGATACCTTTGTGAGCTGAGGCAATCATAATTATAATCTTTTTCCTAATAGGCCATGGTAATTTTAAACTTTCCACCTGATAAGACAGTGTAGTTTGAAGATCTAACCATTATAGTATCATACTTTAAATATTTAACCTATTAAGACCCAACATTTTCATTATTTTCCTATTAAGACCTTGTACTTTGTAAATTGAAACTTTTTTATTTTGGTTACAAATTTATTTTCAAATTTGTTTTTATTAAGACATTGAACTTTTAACCTCTTTCCTATTCGAACATTGCACTTTAATAATTTATTTAAATCTAATATATTTTAATATGTATTTTAATTTTTTTTCCTACTAAGACATTGCACTTTGAACACCTAAAGCATTACTTTTAATAGTTTTTTTTTATAAAGATCTTTAACTTTGGTTAAGACATTTGGCTTTGAAAATTATAACATTATACATTCAAGACCCACCCGGTTAAAATTGTACTTTTAGTTTTTTGCATTTAAAAAATCTAACCTATTTAGAAATTGTACTTTGAAATTTAAATTTGTTTGATTTTAGTTATCAATTATAACATTATACTTTTATAATTTCCCATTAAGAAATTATACTTTTTTTTACTACCAAGACATTGTACTTCAAAAATCTAACAAGTTATAGCATTTTACTTTCAAAATCTAGCAAATTATGACATTGTAACTTTTAACCTTTTGCTATTAAGACATTATACCACTAATTTGTTTCTTTTAAAATATCTTACTTTGAAAATGTATTTTTTTCGTTACAACTTATAGTGGTATACTTTCACTATATTCCCATGAAGATATTGCATTTTTATTTCTTTTCTATTAAGACAATTTACTTTGAAAATCTAACCAATTAGGGTATTTAACTTTTCCACTGGTAGACAATTACCTTAGAAGTAATAACCACTGGTAGTGTGCTAATCAACAAAATAGCACTTGGCTTTGGGATGTGATTTAGGTTATCAAGCCTTTTCCATTGTTCTTATATTTTACTTGTATTATAAGTAGACTTCTGGAACCTCATACACTGTTTTAAAGCAGGGTTCTTCATCTGTAGTCTCAACTTTTTAGTGTTGCACTGTTTACATGGTTCCTTTTAAATAACACTTTCCGTGTTAATTCTACGCAAGTAAGAAGGAAGATTTATTGCCCAACTATACATTTCTGTTATACAAATTTTTTATGTTTCATTCTATAATGATACCTTTTGCATTTTAAAGTCAAAGCAAAAATTCAATTGAATTTGCATTCTCCATATACGAATAATCCCATGCTTAGTAAATAATTTCTTCAGGTGACAGTTTTCCTTTTGTTCAACAACTTGCCTCAATGCAGTTATTTGTGATTGTTGTGTTTTTATGGTATCTTTTCATAATTGCAGCATTCATGAAGGATAACATGTTTCCTTGTATTCAAAAGTATTATTATTTGTTAATTACATTGCTATTCTGATGTAGCATAATTTGTTTCCTTTTGATTGTTAATTACACTGATTTCTATAGATTGTGTAACAGATTATACTGAGAACAATGAAAACTTATCTTCACTAAGAAGCAAACAAATCTTCATTAATTCTTAACATAGTACATAATCACATATTTACAGACACGAAGCATTGCAACCTTTCCCATTTTTGGCGTTCAATGTAACTGACTTTAACCACCTCCTTTAAGTAACTTCTGGTAACTACTTAGCAACATAGTTCCTCCATGTACAAGTCTATATTATACGCTGGACTTGCATAAGTCCCATCTTTTCTTTCATCTTTAAGAAATCTCCATCCTTTAATGCCTTAGTAGTAAGCACTTCAGCCACTTGATATTTTTTCCTGCAAAAGATAACTTCAACATCTCCATGACTTGCCAATTCACAGATAAAATGATACTTGATCCCAATATGTTTGCTTTTCCCGTGATACACTGGATTCTTGTTAAGTGTAATTGCAGATTTGTAGTACTATTTAGTTTTGGTTCAATGATTTTTAATACTATCTTTTTTTTTGGATTCTTGTTAAGTGCAATTGCAGATTTGTAGTACTATTTAGTTTTGGTTCAATGATTTTTAATACTATTTTTTTTTGAAACGGAAAACTAGCTAACCTACTCCTAAATACCACATATGTCTTGTAAGAGATTTGAACCCATGACCTCTCAGTTGAGAGATTCACTCATTACCGCTAGGCCAAAGGCTTTAGCGGTGAGTAATAACTTTTGGTACAACTCTCATCCGTTTTGACTGATCTATTCCATGCTTTAGCGGTGAGTAATAACTTTTGGAAAGTTCACTGACACACGTCATATGGCTATATATAATGGTAAACAAAAAAATGAAGGGTATCTCTCTATACACAGCCCCAAAATCAAACATTGAAACCCTATTCTATAGATTTCATATCAAAAATGATGCGGAGAAAATCAAAGAGGGTTAGCAAGAGGGCTAAAAAACAGATCAAAGAAGATCGAATTTCCCGTTTGCCCGATGATTTGATTGATCACATTTACTCATTTCTAGACTCAAAATTTTCTGTTCAAAGTAGCCTTTTGTCACGTAGGTGGAGAAATACATGGAAAGGCCATCCACGTCTCAAATTCAAGACCGATCTCTCCACTGGTCATAAATTCGATAATTTTGTGCATAAATTTCTATCTAAACGAAAGAAAGATGCAGAAATTCCAATCATTGACATCATTTCAAATTCGATCCCCATCCGTCTTCTCAAAAAGATCATAGCATATTCAATGTCACACGGCACTAAAGTGCTCAGCATTCTGTACATGTATGATATACCAACTAGACGTGGCGGATTCAATTTGTCGTTGCTTAAATCTCATTTTCTTCAAGATCTTTATTTGGATATCGATTTTGAGTTGTTAAAATCTCCAAATCTGACATGGTATTTGCCTACTTTAACTACTTTACATCTGCAAAGGGTTACATTTACACTGGATCCTCCAAACGACGATGGATCCTTAGAATTGTTTTCCTCCTTTTCAAATCTGAAATATCTTGTGTTTCTTGATTGCCGATTATGGAATGTTCGTACATTCTATATCACATCAAGTGCATTAGAGAACCTCACATTAATCTGTCTTGTGCGTTCTTGTCAATTTGTGATCTCAGCACCGAATCTTTCATCTTTCATATATGATCACATGACTCCGTCTTTGTTATTAGCCAATGATCTTGATTTATTAGAAATGGTAAGCTTTCGAACCATTTATGATAGGCCTACTGAAAACCCACCAAATTATGTTGAAACAATGATCAACACTTTTCATCAACTTCACAAGGTAAAGCACCTTATTTTAGACAAAGATGCCGTGTTGTATATTTCAAGGTTTTGTGGCTTACGTGAAAGGAGACCTTGCCCTTTTGTGAGTTTAGAAAGTTTGACTTTGGATGAAATGCCTTGTTCTATCTTTCGAAAACATGTTGTGCTTGATGATATTTTAAGTTATTTCCGTAGCGGTTCTCCAGGTTGTGTAGCTTATATTGAATATATAGATTGACATGGGCTGCAATGAACCAGTCGGTCATTATCATATCAGGTAAGATCAATCTAAATTCTTAATACTTATTCATGTCAAATTCCTTTTTGAGCTATTGTTAAATTTATATGTACTTATCTCCATTTTACCCCTTCTTACACTGATAATTTTAAATTTTCAGGTTCTATTAATCTTTTCATATCAGAAGTTCTCCTGGCTACCCGTTGTTTAAGAATATCATAGATGCTTGTCTGTGAGATGTTGTTTAACTTATAATACATGCTTGGTAGCTGGTTTTGGCTACAAATGTTGTTAAACTTATAATATATGGATGTTTTGTGTTTATTTAAATCTTCTGGATTGCATACTTCCATAGTTTCTATTGCTACTTTTCTTTTCAGATGAAACACTGAACTTTCGAGTGAAAATAAGTGATCGCTTGTCTCATTATCTCCTTTACAAATATACAAGTGATAACTGTAATTTTATACCCAACCTATCAAAATTAACCCGAGTGGCTAATTTATCCAATCCTATTGTCACCCATGAATATGAACTTTTATTGGAGCATACCTATTAATCCTCTTCCTCCCCTTCCAGACCAAAACTCAATATCATCCTCAACCCAACACAACTCGCCTTGCAGTCTCTTTGAGTTTCCAAAGCAAATAGCCTCAAAAACCGACTAGAAAAAATGAATTTTACCATACCATTTGTCGTGCCAAAATTCCATTTGATGCGATCATAAAATTCTCCATCATAAAGTTGTGATCACCCAACTTGTTTATAGCTTTACAATACTCACACGCAGACTTGAACCACTTTTAGAACCAACACCACTTAGAAAAGTCTAGATTCCCCATAAAGTGCTCTGATCAAATTAACTCAAAGTGCGTCATCATTTGTATTAACAAAATATCCATTGCCACTTGATAAGAAGCGGTTTATTTGCAGCAAAAAGACTAAATCCTCAATCCGCTAACTTATTTAGGGGGAACCACCTTCTTCCACCATACAAGGTGTAACATTTTATCACAGATCTCTCTCCTCCCAAAAAAAATTACTCATCATACCTTCTACTTTAGCTAGGGATACTCTAGGGACTTTGAATATCTTGAAAAGATAAATACACAAACTTCCTAGAACAGTTTTGTAAGAGTATTTTGAAGGGCAAAAGAGGGCAAAACACACCTGAGATTATATTGATCGAGAGACAGAGCAAATTGGGGCAGATTTTTTCTTATATTTCATACGCTCAAAATGAAAGGGAAAATAGCTACATTTATATAAAAGAAATGCTACCTAGAATTGTGGGGGCAACAAACTCACTTCTTGGTTACGCCTAAAGAAAAGGTAATATGGCCTACATGGCCTGTTGAAAGACTCTAATAAACAGTGCATAAAATTTTCAATTTACCCTAAAAAATTATGGATTAAACCAACATATTTCCCCTTAATTCAGAATTTTCATTCCAGCCTTTCTCTCATTTCCTTGAACATGAATCTTGCGAACGGTTTGGTGAGAACGTCTGCCCTCTATTCATGACTTGCAACATGTCTTACAACCAATGTTTTAAAAACCGGTTATTTAGTTGAACCGGTATGGTGAACGATCCTGGTGCGGTGTGGACGGTTTATGCGGTTTGATGCACACCCCTAATAGTAATAATGGGCTTCTTCCTTGCATTTAAGAGAACATTGTTAAAAGCTTTCAGATAAGTCATTCTCAACAACATCACTCCCCCATCCTCATTGAAATAATGATTTGGACCATGATTTTGGATTCCTCCCCATAAGGTGCACATATACAGCCAGGCTAACCATTTGAATCTTTGTCATTGTAGTTTTGAAAAGAGGTTCAGTTGATGTTTTACTTGTCTTCCAAAACATTGCCTCATATTTGAGCACCATGAAATTTGTTCTTGAAGTTGGACAAAACATGCCTAGCATATTGCTTGTGTTTTATGTCTGGGAATAAATCGTTCACTGCTTCAATTAACCCCCACATTTACATTATAAGGATAGTTAGAACATTATCATAATTGAAATACCTAAAGCATAATTAATACAACCATACCTTATGTTGATATGACATCAATGTATTACCATACCCAGATTCAAGATGCAGATCTTGTTTTAGATTTTCTCGAAACCATTTATAAATGCCTTTATTTTCCACATGTACAACAACCCAAGCTATTGGATATATATAATTGTTTCCATCCATCCCAGCAGCACATAACAACTCACCACTACACATTCCTTTTTAAAAAACAACCATCCAAGTTTATAATCTTTCTACATCCACTACTCCACCCTATTTAACGCCTTGTTCTTGGGTTTTTTTAGGAAGGATAGGGAAGGAGAGGAAAGGGAAGGAAGGAAAGGTTATTAACATTTCCTTTCCTTCCCTTTTCTTTTCCTTCTCTTTCATTTCCCTCCCAGTCATCCCAAAAGTGGGATGAAAGAAATCTTAGAAAATAAGCCATTTCTTCCACCTCTTAATCCCTCAATTTCCTTCCCTTTTCCTCCATAAAGAAAACTCAGGAACACACCTTTCCTTCCGTTTCCTCCCCTTTCATTCATTAAAAAAAACTCGAGAATAAGTGTAAGTACAATAAAACATATATATATATATATATATATATATATATATATATATATATATATATATATATATATATATATATATATATATATCATGCTAAAGTAGGTTTTCTCATCTAGCATAGAGTTTACAAACAACTTAACTGTTGACCCTGGATTAGACCTCATTTCCTCACCAGTCCCTACAGGACCACAACTTTGCATAATTTTCTACTATGGTACCTTCAATAATAGACACTACATGTTGCTTTGCTCGTCTATATTGTCCCATACTAGCCTATGTCAAATTTAGTTTCTACTTATTCTTTTAGCATCATAACATTGAGTTTCTCATTCTCAAGAACTTCCCTAATCAAAAAACTATCCATCCATCTATAATTAACAATTAACCCTAATTTTAAATTCCTAGCATAATTATGGTTATTAATAAGGGACTTGATTTGATGTAACACCTCAAATTTTAGACCAATTTTTTCATTTTTAATTTACCAAATTAAAGTTTCACAAACCAAGTTTTCAAACACATAATTATATAAAACAACCATTATCACAAAATATCAGAGTTCTCAAACTACCCCACTAACCGATCTCCCAGCGAGTGTGTACAATCAGACATTCGCCTTTCCATGGTCCTCAGAAGTACCTGAAACACATAAGTCAACATCTGTAAGCACAAAGATTAGTGATTTCCCCAAGATACCACATACAACACAACATAAATAAACAACTATGGGTTATCAGCAACCCGGGGAACTATCAGCAGTCCCAGTGAGCAACAACATGCCCTATGGGTTATCAGCAACCCTGGAGACTATCTGCAGTCTCAGTCACACATAATAGTAGACCCAGATATTAATCACAAATACAACTATTCTACCACACATGTAAGAATAAGTGAGGAGACTCACCTGATACTGAGGATAAGTAAATCTCATACCCGAACTGCCGAAACTAGACTCCGTCTAGACTACGAAACAATTAACCCTAATTAATATTTAATGTCTAAATCTCAACTCGCGAGTCCAAATCCCACAACTAAGTCATCTAAGGGAAAAAATACCATTTTTCCCTTTCTCATGGACCAAAACCCTAAATCTTGACCAAAGTCAAAAGTCAACGAAAGTCAACTGCCCAGCACGTATGCTAGGCATACACTTCCTTTCGCTAATAGATTTTAAAAGATCTAATTTATATCATTGTGGTTAGTAGTTGTGTTAATTGAATTCTCAAATTCGCAATATGATTACGGCATCCCGTTTCATATTTCGAATTATGAGAAATGGCAATTAACTATTTGAACGTCCGTGACTTATAACTATAAGTTCTAAAAGGGTTTAAATAAACACATATGCTATCTAATGAAAGGTGTATGAGCTTGAGATGTCTGGCTGAAGACTGATCGACGTAACGCCCCGATTTTCATGCATTTTCAAATTCATCTCTTGGTTTTAAAGTGTGTCATTTTGGTCTTTGTGTTTGGAAGGAAGTGGTCGCAAGAAGCCTTAGTGGCAAAATGGTAATTTTGGGGGAAGGTGTGATACGCTGTACGTACACATATGTATGCTGGGAGTACTCTTGTCCGAAAGAAATCCTAATTTTTAAGGTTTGTGGCGTATTTAAGCACCTTTATGGATCATGTAGCCTCATCTTTTCAGTCCATTGAGTCATTTTTAGCAAACCCTGACCCCTAAGAGAGTGTCTTGAGCTAAAAGTGTGTTCTTTCTGTGCTTAATGAAGAAGCAGTTGCATCAAGGAGATTAGTAGTTGAAGCAAGATTTTGGATCTTGGATCATCACCTTCTTGGGAAGTTCCAGAAGGTAAAAAGTTGCTACCTTTATGCTTTGTTTGCTTGGATCTCATTTTGTTAGCTTTATGATGTTCTTTTTGTCCCAAAAGTCCCATTGTTATGCATGTATGGTTTTGGTCATTTAGATTTGTTGTTTTAGACCCTAAGAAAGGGTTCTAAGCCATAAAAATGAGTTCCCTTTAGCTAGTTTGGCTCCATGCTTTTTGTAGAAGGTCTTAATGGATTAATACCATGTATTAAGGACTTGTTGGACGTCTAAAGTCATAAAGTTGGAGATTTTATGACCCTGGAGTGCATTTGGATAATGGATCTAAAGTTTGGGCTTAAGTGCTTAAGTCATTAAGCACTTATAAAGAAATTGAGTCTTGCGAGGGTATGCCTTGTGTAGGGAGGTCTATGCCCCGCGTACCCAAACTGCTCCCCCGGTGATGAATTTTACGCAGCCTCGTGTATGCTAAGCGTACCTCCGTAGTACGCCCTGCGTACGCTACGGTTTTAGGCCTCTTCCTTTTTGGCTTTGGTTTTGGACTCGGATTTTCTTGGGCTATGTTGGGCCACTTGAATTTTATGGTTTGGGCTTTTGTTTTGTTGGACTTTCTTGGGTGAAGGCTCACGAAAGGAATTCGACCCAATTTGGAAAATTAGGCCATATTTGGGCCTTAGATGTTTGTTTTGGATTTTGGGCCTTAGTCATCTACTTTGGGCCTTAGCTTTGGGCCAAGCTTGAGAAGGGTAAAAAGGTCTTTTACCGTAATTTGGACTTATAGTGTGAGTCAGGGGCTAGATGTTGATGGGTAGTCTTTGTGGTATTTGATAGCGCATGGATCATAACGGATCTACAGTCAGAGATTATTCGTGGGACCAGCTGTCATGAGTTGTTGTCTTGATATTGGTGGTTTGGGGATCTGGCAGCCAACAGCCAGGGATCATCTTTATGTTCTGCAGTGCGAGGTGAGTCTTCCTCACTATACTCTCGGGTCGAAGGCACCAAGGCTGTACCATTGATTTGATAACCTGATATTGTTGATATGCTGAGTATGGAATAGATATGCATGATTATGCTAGTTGCCGATGTGTTAGTATGGTAGATCTGTAGGACTACCTATGTTTCTGTCTGCATGATTATCTGCTATGTGGTTATCTGTCGGCATATTATATTGGGTTGAGGTTGTATTGCTTCGTGATGTAGCTAACAAAGCTTAAAGCATTCCATATATGAGTTGAGGTTCGGGCAGGGCATGCCAAACTCATACTGAGGGCTCGATAGCATTCTAGATACGAGGTGAGGACCCGGTTAGTATGTCAGGCTTGTACTGAGGGCTTGAGGGTATTGGAGCAATCCAAATATGAGCTGAGGGTCGGGTAGGGCACACCAGACTCATACTGAGGGCTTAGTAGCATTGCAGATACGAGTTGTGGATCGGTTGGTATGCCAGACTCGTACTGGGGGTTGAACATTGAAATTCTAGTCCGATGACTGATTGAGTTGGGAGCAAGCCAAAAATAAGTTATGAGCCCTGGGGGCATGCCAAACTTATGTTTTGGGCTCAACAGCAGGCCAAATATGAGTTGTGGACTTGATAGGCAAGCCAGACTGATACTGTGGGCTTAAGGGTAATCCAGTCTTTTAGTTGCGGACATAGTACATGTTGTTATTTATGTGTTATTTGTTGTGTGGTGGTATTTTAGGGGAACTCACTAAGCTTCGTGCTTAGAGTTGTTTATCTTTTCAGGTTATTTAGATGATTTGTGGCAAGGTGAAGGTGTGACCGTACACATCCTCGGTTTCACAACGGATTGGATCTTGGGAGACTCTGATTTTAAATCATGTTTTGAAGTCAATGTTTTTGTAAACACTTTTTTAATAAATGGGTTGTTTTGAAAGGTTTAAATTTGTTGAAATTTTTGTGGTGTTACAATTGAAGCATTACATATCAGAAATATGCACTTTAGTAAGAAAGTCAAAAAGTATTGATTTCTAGAAGTCTAGTTGATTTTTAGATACATGCCAAAGCTAGTGGGAGCATAATTGTTATGCTAATGCGAGCATAGTTGTTATGCTAAGTGTTGCAAGTTGGTAATATTAGTTGTAGGAAACAAAGATTTCATATTTTCAAGTTGCAAACGTTTGGAAATTGTTTCGCCACAGAAAGATTCAAGGGAGAGGGCACTCATACTTCATTTCAAATCTAAAAGTTTAGATTGAAGGTTTTAATGGAACTTAGTCTTGGACATATATGAATATCGTGTTGAAATAATTCAACATAGGAAATTTGATATATGGAAAATGTTATAGCTAGAGACTAATCAAATATCAGGTCTTTACGTAAGACATTATGAATCAAGTCCCATATGCTTCAGATATAGGATTGATTACATATGCTATAATATTCACTTGTTCTGATTTTTCCAAATGCATTGGGTATTGAGAAGGAAAAAGGAATAGAGCTTAGTGTGACTAAAGTTGTTAAACAACTATCAAGAACAGTCTGAGGTTTACCGAAGATTGGTTGCTTATGGACAGTTGGAAGTATAGTATAGTATTTGGACAGACCATATTGACATAATTCTAAGTGGAGGTGACTCTTGTTCAGAATTAATGTCATATGGGAATATGGAAATGTTTCCATATTGGGAGTTGATGATTAGAATCTACATGTGAGTTAGAAACTTTAATGCAAGGACGGCGTTCAAGGAATATGCGTTAAATTTGAAACTTCATTACTTTGGAATTATTTTCAATGGAGCATTTTGTGAAATCGTTTGCTAAGTCTTGGTGACTTTGACGCCACGTCATCACAAAAGGACAATGCATGTAAGTTGAACTCTAATACATTTTAAGTAGTAAAAAGGATTTGGAATTGTGAAATGAGCATCGTTGGATTAATGTCCAATCGATTTGTTCACAAAGGAAGGACCATAGAGAGACATAGTATGCATGTTTATAACATGGCATGACTGATGTTTGATTCAAGTGTTTAGGTGATTAATTGAAACATTACACAATGAATAAAGTCTAATTAATATGGTGATTAAATAATAAGAGTTTTATTTATATTCAATAGCTTGAGACCATAGTTAATTAGGTTATTATTGTGTTTCACTTTGCATGTTTTACTTCCCAAATAATTGGATTATTCAAACATCCACAGTCGATCATACTTTTGGAAGTAAGTAGTGAATCAAGACTATCATGAATTGAATTGTAGATTGTCTATGGAGATTAGACATAGCAATTGTTTGTTGTAATGTTGATGAGTACTCGAAAATGGGGATTTTGAGTATTGGATAAACCTACACTTAGAGAATTACTTCATGGATTTGATCACGAGTAATTTTAAGACGATAATATCTTATATTCTTGAAACAGAAATATGTCAGTTGTTGTTTACAAATCAATTGTGCATTGATAATACTTAAACGCATCAGTAACTTGATGTTATAAAACGTATTGTTGTGTGTGATTTTATGAGTGAATAGTGCAAGAATATAATTTGAAGTTTATCCGTTCCTTTTGCCCTAACGGGAAAATCAATATATGTGGGCCCTAACGGAGGAATATTTGATCATTTATCTAAGGACATGTTACTGACTAGATCAGAGTTCGATAACGACTTTTGGTAGCTACAATTTGCTAGTTAATTTGGTAGTTATACTGGAAATTTTAGTTATTAGACTTATCCAAGCAAAAGACTGATGGATTAGGTGTCTAAGCCCATAACAATCATAAAGGTATGTATCATAACCCTTATTATGTGATTTTCAATTATTTTATAGAGATCTAGGGTTTACAATTGGTTGTTCATATTGTATGTTAAATTAGAGAACATAGATGTTAATTAGGGTTGCATGCATACATCAGATTGTATGTTATGCTCAAAACCCATTAATTTCTTCATTAAACCTTGCGTTACCTTTCACATCTGGTACGCTGTCATCTTCATCATCTTAGGTTGTGGTCACTTGGTAAGATACGACATGTGAAATATATGGTGGATAACCTGTGACATCCCCAAAATCTCGGCCCGAAAAGACCAATTTTCATTTATGCTTTTAAAATAATTTCAGAGTAAATCCTTTTGATTTGAAAGAGTTGCGGAATTTGTTCCCAAAAACAAAACGTGATAAAACAATGTTTACCAAATCATTTCATAAAAGAAATGTATTTTCATTATATAATCAAAACTCGGGATGTCATGTTCCGATACAGACCATAAAGCATAAACGATAACATTACAAGTCATTCAACAAATATATACATATACAGACTTGTAAACAAAACAACTTGATGGTTCATCCATCTTATGCCCTTGCGCCACTTCCTGTCATACAAATAAACTGAGTAGGTCAGGCTTGGGAGCCTGGTGAGCATATAGGGTTTTCAACCCACAATAAATAATTATATTTAATTTCCACCAACCAACAATAACCCAATTACCCATTCCCGTTATTCTCACTTTACGTCCCTAAGACAACTAACATAAGGGACCTACTATAAGAATATTTCACCAGGGCGACAACACATGCTTCGGGGGTTCCTCAGCAATATAAGTCAAATAAGGCAACCATGAGGGGGATGGAATACAGCGAATGAACACCCAAGTTCATTAACACCTACAGGTTATGAGCCTGCTAGCGTTCCACTGGACTGTCTAGAAAAGTCTGTGGTCATCATCTAAATTCCGCTAGATGACTGGATCAAAACAACATCGAGGCCTCTCATCTGTTTATTACACACCAACTATCTACCCATGTTCTACCCAACATATTAGTAGATAAAATATACATTTTTATACATAGTTTCAAAACCTATATAGCATGCTCAATCAATACATTTTCCACATAACAGATGAGACACACACATAACACGTATTTCATCGAGAAATAATCAGATCTATAAGATAGAAGAAAGTGAATATACATTCACATACATAACAACAAAAAATACACATAACACGTATTTCGTATAAAATACTTCATAATTATGCGTTAGAAGAAAGTAACTACACACTCACACATATAAACAACAATATACTTAATACACTCAAACCATACTTGTATTATTATCGTGTTTATGAAAGGTAGTATACACTCACTTGATCAGAAGATGATCGGACAGCACTACTACTTGCAGAAGTAGTAATCCTCAGCAGATCTGGAAGATCTCTACAAAAATTGAACTTCTCGCGGGCAGAGCTTCGGCTCGGGAATCGCACTTCTTGGGATCTTTGGGATCTCGGGACCTGCTTCGGGGCTCGAGAATATTACCGGGGCTTCGGGGTACTTCTGGCACGCAAATCGAGGTAAAACAGGAGAGAGAAGAGAGAAAATAGCAACCCTAAACGGCTGACCCTTCAAATCTATTTATAGGGCAAATTTGGCCCTTGCCACGTCGTGGCAACCTTTTTCCACGTCGTGGGCTTGGTCGTCACTACATGCGTCATCCCAAGTTGCATCTGGGGGCCTTCCGGAGGTGTCAGGAGACTTGCCACGTCGTGACACTGCTTGCCACGTCGTGGTCTCTGACAGTTTTGGGGTTTCGCGCCCCGAACTTTAGAAATTCATAACTTTCGCATACGAACTCCGTTTTCGACGTTCTTTATATCGCCGCGAAGGTGAGATTATGCTCTACAACTCTCGTTTAGACTCCGTTGGCTAATTTTGACTTTATTTTTAATATATTATAAGTATATTACTTATATATTATCTTTAGTAGGCCGGGACAGGAAAACTCCGTTCGAAATTCATAACTCCTTCATCTGAACTCCGTTTCCGTTCGTCTTTCCGTCGTTGCACTACTATCGATGAGATCTTCAATTCTCATTTAGATCACTAAGGATAGATATCTATCTACCTTAAATTCACTATTTACGTCGCGCTGGGTCGTGCCGGTTCTGTCGCGAAACTTCGACAGGTCATAACTTCTTCGTTATAACTCGGATTTTGGCGTTCTTTATATGCACAGAAACCTCGTTTCAACTACTACAACATTATCCATAGATATCGGCTTTATCTAAAATTTCATTTTGACGCTTATTTTTATTCTTAATTAAATTAAGACACACAATTAAGCACATAATACATAATACTCAAATAATACACTTCTATTATTTCAAAACGGGTTACAAAGGTTAACGTAGACTATTATACCAACATTAATGACAAGCCCAGAAACACAGGCGTTACATAACCTATTGACTCATGTTCAAATTTTGACACTACTCAACCCATGTGCCCATGGAGGTTCACCTCTAGTGACTCCAGGGCATGTGGCATAGTCTCATGTTTATAGCGGGGGATTAGTAGATGATCAAAAGTTAGGCAAAAACCCTCATTAGGGAAGTTCTCTTTCCAAAAAAAAAACTTATGTGACATCCCCATTTCCATTTTCCTGAATTACTCCATCATAGGTTACTCCTTTAATGTTGCTCTTCATCGGAGTGAAGGACTCAGTTAGGTCAACACCATCTTCCATTTCCATTGACATGCTTGACCTAACAGAACAGTTGTCATCAATTTCATTTTCCTTACTTACCTGCAGATTAGTACCAAAATGTTCCATGTATACATGCAGTTGTACTCCACATCGATAAGCAATGTATATAAACTCTTGATATTCAATTTCATTAGAAATCAATGTTAAACCTTCTCGGATTTCTAAATTTGGCTGACAATAATAAAGCTTCTCACATTTCTCTTGTGTCAATCATTCATGAAAACAAACAAATTCCTTACGAGACATACCAAAAAAATCGATATTCTCAAACACATACCATCACAGTAGCAAAAAGATTTGTTGATGAACACACCTTGGAAATGAACTTTGATTGCGATGAATCTTGTCATCGATAGGAACTTTGGTAAGAGCAAGAGTTTTTTTTAATGACGACTAGGGGAGTGAAGAACGAAATTATCTTATTTAAAACATTTCAAATTAAAGGGTATACACGTGAAAATCATTTAATGATATAGTACCGTTATTTGTTTTGTAACACCCATATTACCTATTAAACTGGTATCATCTAACATAAGGATGTTTTAAAACAATCAAATGTAACTTACTTCCCTTTTTGTAAAAAAAAAAAAAAACAGATGGGTGACCTTCTAAAACAAGTTCATTAGGCTAATATAATATTTTCCCATTCTTACTTGTATAATAGTTTTATCATTTACAAAATAATATAATTTTCATAAAGCAATTTAATTATCATCGTACAATGAGTGAGATGAAAAACGGGCAACAAGTTGCGCCGCTAAGCCTTTTGTATGGTAAAGCTAATTCTTTTAAAGACTATATCCGAGGATCTAGGGGATATTAGATTATTATGCATGATCTGTTGTACTCTATTAAGAAGCTCTATCGCATCCGACACGAGGAAACCAAATATATCAAATGCAAATGGTATGAACACGTGTTGATTTTCCATACACGATTTCTCATTTTTGGTAACTTTTCCTGTAGTTGCTTTTAAAGTAGTCTATTCCGCCGTGAAGCCCCCATCCCTTAAGCCCACGAGAGGGGATACCCCTGTAAGGTCTACGCATGCGTGATTTCCTCTAACCCATCCAACAATCAAAATGTCAGTTGGTTTGAGGGTTGACCTTCCTTCAATCGGGTCAGTCAAGAAATTTTTAGGTGCCTCTTTCTTAGCGGAAACCCCGACACGCTTAAATATGTCAAAACAAAACATCCCTAACCATATCGTTCCTGTATTTGAACCCCGAGAGTTCTTTACAATGAACTACATGCTCTCCAAAAGATTCCAAACATGCCTTGCGACACACTGGACATATCTCGTCAGCTGGGAATATGGGAATCATGAGACGATATTTGAGAATAGTACGATACTCCACGGGACACATGTGTTGGCCAAGACCATTTATAGGGATAGCTATAAGAAAATCTTGAGAATGTGGTGCATGTAAGCACTGGAAAACCGCTTTCTACCGAGACATCATGTCGAGTTGCATTTCCATGTCCTGAGCAATTTTACGAAAAATGGCACTCGCCAGTGTATTCTGGGATTTAGAGGGGGTGTGTCTTTAGTAGTAAAATTTTTAACATCAAAATCTGGAACTTGTTACGAAGAGATGCCAAGGCACAATCATAATCAGAATCCATACCATATATGTCGCTATCCCGTAAGATATGGTCTTGCAATACCCAAGATTGAGCCCTTGAGGCAACAAAAGCATATGAGGTAGCCTCTACTGCCAAGTATAAACCCAAACCTGCAAACCTAATGGGTAAAGAAGCAATTCACCATTGTATGTCGGCAAAGAAAGAGCCACCACAAACCACAATGTCCTTAATTGCCCCGCGCAACCCATTGTCAAAGAATATTGTTGCCTCCTCCATATGAACGGGTTGGCATGTCCTCAGCCCAAAGGAAAACTTAGCAATACCCATACATGACTGAACCAGAAGGAGCTCACTCTGGGGGTCAGGAAATTGTGGAAGAAGGCGCATCAAGTTCATAGCGTTTTCGGCTCTCTTTATGGCTAAGTTGCGAATGAAACTAGCATCTCTACTAAAAGCTCCCCCAAGAAGTTTCACCCCTAAAGGCGGTCTCCTGATGCCAGCCGGGAATAGCCCGTCATGTAACTTCCTACCATCACACGAGGGCAAAAAGAGCTCGGTTTTCTTGATATTTTGCTGAAGGCCCAACTTTGGGCCAATCACCATAATGATGTCCAATGCTTTGGCCACCTCCTCTGAATCTCCGATAAGTGTGCCATCATCAAGGTACCATGCATGGATACGAAGATTGCAATTGTCTCTAACATTATTCTAGAGCGGGTGCAACACAAGGTCAAAGAGAAGTGGTCCCAAGGGGTTTCCTTGTTGAACCCCAGTAGTGGACCAAACATGTGTGTTGCCTAGATACAACCTTGCTGCTTGACCATATAGGAATTCTACCCACAAGGATATAGAGGGACACCTCAATCTAACCTCATGAAGTAATGCGGATCTGTCAACAAGGTTAAAGGCATTAGAGAAGTCTATGGTAAGCATGGAGAGAGATCCGTCATCGTGGCGCTCACTCAACAACCTATTGGCGTTATGTAATACGGCCTCAACGCCACCCGACACCCCGACTCCGAACTGAAAATCATTGAGATACTTGGCCATTTTATTGCCAACATGTTTCATAGCCAAATTGGAAACCAAACATCTCCATTTAATGCCTACTGCAATAGGTCGTATTCCCTTGTCAGGTTTTAAGAGCGGCGTGAGAGGAGCAGAGGCAACAAATTCAGCCAAACTTGAAGGGTATCTTCCTCCTAGCCATAGATTAACCACAAATGTAATAGCACGTAGGAGTCTTTGGATATAGCCGAACCTTCTCCACAAAGGGCATCTAAAATGTGTTGAGCTCTCAACCCGTCTCTCCCACACGATGTACCTTTAGGGAAGGATTTAATTCCCCAAGGACATTGTCAACATCCACTACAAGGAGAGGTTCTGAAAATATGGTGTTGGGCTTGGAATATGGTGGCTTGTATGGATGCTTATCCTCCAATGCCCTCGTGGTATCACCCCCAAATGGAGCAACCCCCGAATAACATAAAACTTTCATTGCTGCTGTAAAATGTCCATCGACAACCTTACGAAGACATTGTCTGATATTGGTGCCGCCCGGTGTTCTTTTCTCCTGAATGTACTCTTCTTTTTTGTCTTATTGGTCCAGTCTTGCATTGTCAATTAAGTTTATAACTAACTTGACGATATCGTCTTCATTCCCCTACGTAGTTAAAGCGCTTAAGATATTACGATGTTGCAAAGACTTCTTATTGCTAGGCCTACTTTGTTGCCTATTCTTGGGCATGAACACTTGAAGAGTACACATATGAAGAATTAACAAAGCAACCCATGCTTCAACTTATACGGGATGAGCAACCACCTTGGAAAGGGCTACTTTCAAAGCCTAAGAGAAAGCCATACGATAGTTATGAGGGATGCTTTTGACGGTGGTGATAGGTAGTTTAAAAACACGATCAAGTAGCTGAGCATCCATCACCAACCCATCATTGAGGTCGGCTTCCAGTTCATTAGGTAGCGGCTTTGGAATACCAACAATATGCCTGCTAATGTCATCAGCCCCGTCAATAAACTTAATTAAGCCACCCGGGTGGTGACATGAATGACTCGGGACATGAAGCTTCATGCAATTCTCACATATCCATTGACCAAACTCCTTCAAAGTTGTTGCCACATACATAAACAATCCATGGTCAGAGGTAATAGCCTCCCGTAACCAAACTCCTTAAAATATTAAACAAGCCGATACCAGCCAATTAGTTGGTATGATTAAAATTAATGGGTCGTTATAGTTATATGCGATCTAAATGCAAATTCCTTTGAACATTGTAAAGTCTATTACGATTAATAAATAAACATATTAATAAGTTTAAGTTCTTTTATAAAAAACAGAAATTACACAGATGATCTAAATGTTGCTTTTTATAAGATGAATTTAGAAAGTGTTGAAGCTTTTGAAAAATAACCGTTGGAACATGGAAGTCTAGAGGGTTCGGTCATCATTCCGCTCTCAACCGACCGAAGCAACACCGGAGACCATACCGATCTCCGGAGACCCCCAAACTCATATCCTTTGCCGGAGATATAGTTTATCGTTGGAAATTGATAGGGTTGGATCCGTATTCATATATATACATTATTTTAGTCATTCCGTTCTCAACAGTCCCAACCACCCTGACACCCATAGCGATCTCTGTAAACACCCATGGAGACCCGCAAGAGACTCACAGCCATATCTCCAATCCAAGATTTTTTCAAGATCGTTGTAAGTTTTCACTGTTGTCGCTTGTATTCTTTATTATATCTTATTTCTAAAGGGTTTCCTGTAATTGAGATGTTATGATTTCTTATGTAAAAATAAAGTTGGTCTATGGTTAATAAGAAAGAATCGAAGGTTAATTGGTGTGTCGTTTTTAATTTTTTTTTCATGTTCTCTTTCTTTTTATCGGGGGTTTCTAGTATTTTACCCTGTCTTTTCTTCATCTTTTCGTTGGCAAGGTTTTCAGTTAACTCTAATTTTATCGGTCTAAGTAACTACACCAGATGTTTTGGCTTTGCTTATCTTTTCGTGGGTCTTCTACATCTTTTTTTTTTTGTAAAATCTGTTCTAGCAGGCGAGTGTTTGGCTTGTTCCAGAATGTGTTTATGTGGCTTTGTTAATCATTTGATAATGTCTTGGTTGCTTGAGGATGCTTATTGTCATTCAGATTCTGTCATCTGTAACCAGTTTTATAAAATAACGAATTTTTAGTCAAATCTTTTTAAGCGTTGTTTCACTTCCATTGATTTGCATTTTACTAATAATATAAATCTGGTCAAAATCTTGGATCAAGTCATGGTTTTAAAAAGTGTTAAGGTTGAAATTAATATCTGTTTTATGATTAGAAATATCCAGTTTGCACAGGGATTAGTTTGGTTTTTAGCTGACATGAATATAACATATTTGTGGTAGTTCTATTAAGTCAATGTAATCTTTGCAGCATGTTATTTAGATATCTGAAGATTATAAAGTTGACATAACTGTGTTAATTTACGTATTCCAACATCATTACATGTATCAATTATTATTGTCTAAAGCATCATCTTTTTATGGCTATTTGATAGGATAACGGGAGCATTTGATAGCTCATAGCAATCTAAAAAAAAGCCAAAACGACCATATATAGTGCCAAGGTATGTAACCAAATTTTACTTAATATACATGCAAAATATCTCATAGGGTAAAAATGAAAAATCCTTTCCACACTGTCTCACAAGTTGGTATGTTATAATTGAATGTTTTTTCGACGCAAGACTGAAGAACTTGGTTTCGAATGACATGATACCTTTGTGAGCTGAGGCAATCATAATTATAATCTTTTTCCTAATAGGCCATGGTAATTTTAAACTTTCCACCTGATAAGACAGTGTAGTTTGAAGATCTAACCATTATAGTATCATACTTTAAATATTTAACCTATTAAGACCCAACATTTTCATTATTTTCCTATTAAGACCTTGTACTTTGTAAATTGAAACTTTTTTATTTTGGTTACAAATTTATTTTCAAATTTGTTTTTATTAAGACATTGAACTTTTAACCTCTTTCCTATTCGAACATTGCACTTTAATAATTTATTTAAATCTAATATATTTTAATATGTATTTTAATTTTTTTTTCCTACTAAGACATTGCACTTTGAACACCTAAAGCATTACTTTTAATAGTTTTTTTTTTATAAAGATCTTTAACTTTGGTTAAGACATTTGGCTTTGAAAATTATAACATTATACATTCAAGACCCACCCGGTTAAAATTGTACTTTTAGTTTTTTGCATTTAAAAAATCTAACCTATTTAGAAATTGTACTTTGAAATTTAAATTTGTTTGATTTTAGTTATCAATTATAACATTATACTTTTATAATTTCCCATTAAGAAATTATACTTTTTTTTACTACCAAGACATTGTACTTCAAAAATCTAACAAGTTATAGCATTTTACTTTCAAAATCTAGCAAATTATGACATTGTAACTTTTAACCTTTTGCTATTAAGACATTATACCACTAATTTGTTTCTTTTAAAATATCTTACTTTGAAAATGTATTTTTTTCGTTACAACTTATAGTGGTATACTTTCACTATATTCCCATGAAGATATTGCATTTTTATTTCTTTTCTATTAAGACAATTTACTTTGAAAATCTAACCAATTAGGGTATTTAACTTTTCCACTGGTAGACAATTACCTTAGAAGTAATAACCACTGGTAGTGTGCTAATCAACAAAATAGCACTTGGCTTTGGGATGTGATTTAGTTTATCAAGCCTTTTCCATTGTTCTTATATTTTACTTGTATTATAAGCAGACTTCTGGAACCTCATACACTGTTTTAAAGCAGGGTTCTTCATCTGTAGTCTCAACTTTTTAGTGTTGCACTGTTTACATGGTTCCTTTTAAATAACACTTTCCGTGTTAATTCTACGCAAGTAAGAAGGAAGATTTATTGCCCAACTATACATTTCTGTTATACAATTTTTTTATGTTTCATTCTATAATGATACCTTTTGCATTTTAAAGTCAAAGCAAAAATTCAATTGAATTTGCATTCTCCATATACGAATAATCCCATGCTTAGTAAATAATTTCTTCAGGTGACAGTTTTCCTTTTGTTCAACAAGTTGCCTCAATGCAGTTATTTGTGATTGTTGTGTTTTTATGGTATCTTTTCATAATTGCAGCATTCATGAAGGATAACATGTTTCCTTGTATTCAAAAGTATTATTATTTGTTAATTACATTGCTATTCTGATGTAGCATAATTTGTTTCCTTTTGATTGTTAATTACACTGATTTCTATAGATTGTGTAACAGATTATACTGAGAACAATGAAAACTTATCTTCACTAAGAAGCAAACAAATCTTCATTAATTCTTAACATAGTACATAATCACATATTTACAGACACGAAGCATTGCAACCTTTCCCATTTTTGGCGTTCAATGTAACTGACTTTAACCACCTCCTTTAAGTAACTTCTGGTAACTACTTAGCAACATAGTTCCTCCATGTACAAGTCTATATTATACGCTGGACTTGCATAAGTCCCATCTTTTCTTTCATCTTTAAGAAATCTCCATCCTTTAATGCCTTAGTAGTAAGCACTTCAGCCACTTGATATTTTTTCCTGCAAAAGATAACTTCAACATCTCCATGACTTGCCAATTCACAGATAAAATGATACTTGATCCCAATATGTTTGCTTTTCCCGTGATACACTGGATTCTTGTTAAGTGTAATTGCAGATTTGTAGTACTATTTAGTTTTGGTTCAATGATTTTTAATACTATCTTTTTTTTTGGATTCTTGTTAAGTGCAATTGCAGATTTGTAGTACTATTTAGTTTTGGTTCAATGATTTTTAATACTATTTTTTTTTGAAACGGAAAACTAGCTAACCTACTCCTAAATACCACATATGTCTTGTAAGAGATTTGAACCCATGACCTCTCAGTTGAGAGATTCACTCATTACCGCTAGGCCAAAGGCTTTAGCGGTGAGTAATAACTTTTGGCACAACTCTCATCCGTTTTGACTGATCTATTCCATGCTTTAGCGGTGAGTAATAACTTTTGGAAAGTTCACTGACACACGTCATATGGCTATATATAATGGTAAACAAAAAAAATGAAGGGTATCTCTCTATACACAGCCCCAAAATCAAACATTGAAACCCTATTCTATAGATTTCATATCAAAAATGATGCGGAGAAAATCAAAGAGGGTTAGCAAGAGGGCTAAAAAACAGATCAAAGAAGATCGAATTTCCCGTTTGCCCGATGATTTGATTGATCACATTTACTCATTTCTAGACTCAAAATTTTCTGTTCAAAGTAGCCTTTTGTCACGTAGGTGGAGAAATACATGGAAAGGCCATCCACGTCTCAAATTCAAGACCGATCTCTCCACTGGTCATAAATTCGATAATTTTGTGCATAAATTTCTATCTAAACGAAAGAAAGATGCAGAAATTCCAATCATTGACATCATTTCAAATTCGATCCCCATCCGTCTTCTCAAAAAGATCATAGCATATTCAATGTCACACGGCACTAAAGTGCTCAGCATTCTGTACATGTATGATATACCAACTAGACGTGGCGGATTCAATTTGTCTTTGCTTAAATCTCATTTTCTTCAAGATCTTTATTTGGATATCGATTTTGAGTTGTTAAAATCTCCAAATCTGACATGGTATTTGCCTACTTTAACTACTTTACATCTGCAAAGGGTTACATTTACACTGGATCCTCCAAACGACGATGGATCCTTAGAATTGTTTTCCTCCTTTTCAAATCTGAAATATCTTGTGTTGCTTGATTGCCGATTATGGAATGTTCGTACATTCTATATCACATCAAGTGCATTAGAGAACCTCACATTAATCTGTCTTGTGCGTTCTTGTCAATTTGTGATCTCAGCACCGAATCTTTCATCTTTCATATATGATCACATGACTCCGTCTTTGTTATTAGCCAATGATCTTGATTTATTAGAAATGGTAAGCTTTCGAACCATTTATGATAGGCCTACTGAAAACCCACCAAATTATGTTGAAACAATGATCAACACTTTTCATCAACTTCACAAGGTAAAGCACCTTATTTTAGACAAAGATGCCGTGTTGTATATTTCAAGGTTTTGTGGCTTACGTGAAAGGAGACCTTGCCCTCTTGTGAGTTTAGAAAGTTTGACTTTGGATGAAATGCCTTGTTCTATCTTTCGAAAACATGTTGTGCTTGATGATATTTTAAGTTATTTCCGTAGCGGTTCTCCAGGTTGTGTAGCTTATATTGAATATATAGATTGACATGGGCTGCAATGAACCAGTCGGTCATTATCATATCAGGTAAGATCAATCTAAATTCTTAATACTTATTCATGTCAAATTCCTTTTTGAGCTATTGTTAAATTTATATGTACTTATCTCCATTTTACCCCTTCTTACACTGATAAATTTGGATTTTCAGGTTCTATTAATCTTTTCATATCAGAAGTTCTCCTGGCTACCCTTTTGTTTTAGAATATCATGGATGCTTGTCTGTGAGATGTTGTTAAACTTATAATACATGCTTGCTTGCTGGTTTTGGCTACAAATGTTGTTGATAGGAGATTGTTTTGTGCTTCCGTATTAATCATGCTATATATGGATGTTTTGTGTTTGTTTAAATCTTCTGGATTGCATATTTCCATAGTTTCTATTGCTACCTTTCTTTTCAGATGAAACACTGAACTTTCGAGTGAAAATAAGTGATCGCTTGTCTCATTATCTCCTTTACAACTATACAAGTGATAAGTGTAATTTATCCAATCCTATTGTCACCCATGAATATGAACTTCTATTGGAGCATACCTATTAATCCTCTTCCTCCACTTCCAGACCAAAACTCAATATCATCCTTAACCCAACACAACTCACCTTGCAGTCTCTTTGAGTTTCCAAAGCAAATTGCCTCAAAAACCGACTAGAAAAAATGAATTTTACCATACCATTTGTCGTGCCAAAATTCCATTTGATGCGATCATAAAATTCTCCATCATGAAGTTGTGATCACCCAACTTGTTTATAGCTTTACAATACTCACACGCAGACTTGAACCATTTTTAGAACCAACACCATTTAGAAAAGTCTCGACTCCCCATAAAGTGCTCTGATCAAATTAACTCAAAGTGCGTCATCATTTGTATTAACAAAATATCCATTGCCACTTGATAAGAAGCGGTTTATTTGCAGCAAAAAGACTAAATCCTCAATCCGCTAACTTATTTTTGGGGAACCACCTTCTTCCACCATACAAGATGTAACATTTTATCACAAATCTCTCTCCTCCCAAAAAAAAATTACTCATCATACCTTCTACTTTAGCTAGGGATACTCTAGGGACTTCGAATATCTTGGAAAGATAAATACACAAACTTCCTAGAACAGATTTGTAAGAGTATTTTGAAGGGCAAAAGAGGGAAAAACACACCTGAGATTATATTGATCGAGAGACAGAGCAAATTGGGGCAGACTTTTTCTTATATTTCATACGCTCAAAATGAAAGGGAAAATAGCTACATCTATATAAAAGAAATGCTAGCTAGAATTGAGGGGGCAACAAACTCACTTCTTGGTTACGCCTAAAGAAAAGGTAATATGGCCTACATAGCCTTTTGAAAGACTCTAATAAACAGTGCATAAAATTCTCAATTTACCCTAAAAAATTCTGGATTAAATGAACATATTTCCCCTTGATTCAGAATCTTCATTCCAGCCTTTCTCTCATTTCCTTGAACATGAATCTTGCGAACGGTTTGGTGAGAACGTCTGCCCTCTGTTCATGACTTGCAACATGTCTTACAACCAATGTTTTAAAAATTGGTTATTTAGTTGAACCGGTATGGTGAACGATCCTGGTGCGGTGTGGACGGTTTATACGGTTTGATGCACACCCCTAATAGTAATAATGGGCTTCCTTGCATTTAAGAGAACATTGTTAAAAGCTTTTTGATAAGACATTCTCAACAACATCACTCCCCCATCCTCATTGAAATAATGATCTGGACCATGATTTTGGATTCCTCCCCATAAGGTGCACATATACAGCAAGGGTAACCATTTGAATCTCTGTCATTGTAGTTTTGAAAAGAGGTTCGATTGATGTTTTACTTGCCTTCCAAAACATTGCCTCATATTTGAGCACCATGAAATTTCTTCTTGAAGTTGGACAAAACATGCCTAGCATATTATCTGTGTTTTATGTCCGGGAATAAATCCTTCACTGCTTCAATTAACCCCCACATTTACATCATAAGGATAGTTAGAACATTATCATAATTGAAACACCTAAAGCATAATTAACACAACCATGCCTTATGTTGATATGACATCAATGCATTACCATACCCAGATTCAAGATGTAGATCTTGTTTTAGATTTTCTCGAAACCATTTCTAAATGCCTTTATTTTCCACATGTACCACAACCCAAGCTATTGGATATATATAATTGTTTCATCCATCCCAGCAACACATAACAACTCACCACTACACATTCCTTTTTAAAAAACAATCACCCAAGTTTATAATATTTCTACATCCACTTCTCCAACCCTATTTAACGCCTTGTTCTTGGGTTTTTTTACGAAGGAAAGGGAAGGAGAGGAAAGGGAAGGAAGGAAAGGTTACTAACATTTCCTTTCCTTCCCCTTTCTTTTCCTTCTCTTTCCTTTCCTTCCCAATCATCCCATAAGTGGGATGAAAGAAATCTTAGAAAATAAGCCATTTATTCCCCCTCTTAATCCCTCAATTTCCTTCCTTTTTTCTTCAAAAATGAAACTCAAGAACACCCCTCATTTCCTTTCCTTGCCTTTCCCACCTTAAAAAAAAACTCAGGAACACAACTTTCCTTCCGTTTCCTCCCCTTTCATTCATTAAAAAAACTGGACAATAGGTGTAAGTACACAAACACACACACACACACACACGCACACACACACACACACACACACACACACATATATATATATATATATATATATATATATATATGTAGGGGATGGTTCATGCGAAAATGCAAATAATTAGCGAAAACAAGAAAATAAGAAAAAACTATGAGATTGTGTCACGTCAACCTTATATTTTGGACAATAATTCATCCAAACTTTGAACTACATGATGATAAACGATGATACGCGAGAAATTGTTTAATATTAGCAAAGCATGATTTTTGACATTTTTATTATGAAAACATGAATTTGACATTTTTATTATGTAAACTTATTATCTGTAATTTATTGCTAATAAATTTAATTTTTATAGTACTTGTGTTTGATTTTTGTAAGATAAAATTTGTTTTCTTGTTTTCGCAAGATATTTATTTTTCGCATGAACTTACTTGTATATATATATATATATATACTTATTATCTTTAATTTATTGCTAATAAATTTAATTTTTATAGTACTTGTGTTTGATTTTTGTAAGATAAAATCTGTTTTCGTGTTTTCGCAAGATATTTATGTTTTCGCATGAACTTACTTATATATATATATATATATATATATATATATATATATATATATATATATCACGCTAAAGTAGTTTTTCCCATCTAGCATAGAGTTTACAGACAACTTGACTGTTGACCTTGGATCAGACCTTCTTATTTCCTCACCAGTCTCTATAGGACCACAACTTTGCATAGTTTTTACTTCTTCTTTTAGCATCATAACATTGAGTTTCTCATTCTCAAGAACTTCCCTGATCAAAAAAACTATCCATCCATCTATAATTAACAATTAACCCTTATTTAAAATTCCTAGCACAATTATGGTTATTAATAAGGGACTTGATTTGATGTAACACCTCAAATTTTAGACCAATTTTTTCATTTTAATTTACCAAATTAAAGTTTCATAAACCAAGTTTTCAAACACATAATTATCCAAAACAACCATTATCAAAAAAATATAAGAGTTCTCACACTATCCCAGTAACCGATCTCCCAGCGAGTGTGTACAATCAGACCTTCACCTTCCCGCGCTCCTCAGAAGTACCTGAAACACATAAATCAACGCCTGTAAGCACGAAGCTTAGTGATTTCCCCAAGATACCACATACAACACAACATAAATAAACAACTATGGGTTATCAGCAACCCTAGGAACTATCACCAGTCCCAGTGAGCAACGGCACACCTTATGGGTTATCAACAACCCCGGAGACTATCTGCAGTCTCAGTCACACATAACAACATAATACAAACTAATAGTAGACCCAACTGGTCATCACAAATACAACTATTCTACCACCCATGTAAGAATAAGTGAGGAAACTCACCTGATACTGATGATAAGTAAATCTCACACCCGAACTGCCGGAACTAGACTCCGTTTAGACTACGAAATAATTAGCCCTATTTAATATTAAGGTACAAAACTCAACTAGTAAGTCCAAATCCCACAACTAAGTCCTCTAAGGGAAAAAAGACAATTTTGCCCTTCTCATGGACCAAAACCCTAAATCTTGACCAAAGTCAGAAGTCAACGAAAGTCAACTGCCCAACGTGTATGTTGGGCATGCACTTCCTTACGTGGGCGTACAACGCGATCAGTGACCCATTGGGGGCGAAATTGGCTATGCGGGGTGTAGCCAGGAGTAGGCCCGACGTACTCCATCTGCTTCCATTTGTAACGTTCTGTTCCGAATTGACTCCTAGTCTGAGGCTGTGGCTCGAAGGTCGGTCATTATAAGGATTATGGCTCTTGGGAAGGTAAGATTTAGGCTCATTTGGGTGCGAGTGATGTATTAGAACTGATCCGGGTGTTCGGTTCGTGTTTTGGAGCCTAAGGGTATTTCGGTAAAGTAACGGTTCGGGCTTTTGTGGAAAATGGATTTTTGTTCGGAAAGTCTTAAGAAAGGTTTGAGGTATTAGAAGTGTAGGTACTCTCATCACCTTTCCGTGGATATAAGGATCGTCGAAATCGGGCTTATAACGAAGAAGTTATGGCCTTCAGAAGTTTTGTGGTTTTCAGGGTTAGCCAAGTACGTGGGGTGTACACAAAGAGTACGCGGGGCGTACTAGTAAAGAATGTAGTACGTTGGGTGTACTGACCAGGATGGTCGTGAATGTTCTTCGGAGTACGTCGGGCGTACTCCAGTCAGATTAGAACCCTATTTTAGGGTCTTGGACCCTATTTAAGCTCCTTATCTCATAAACTAACCCTAATAACTTCAGCCTCCACCCCTCCAAACCCTAGAAATCGTCATATATCATCCATGGTGGCATTTTGAGCTTATGGAGTCCATTTTTTGGGTGTTTGATCCATTTTCAAGAAGATGGAGTTTGATGCAAAGATGGGAATCAAGAAGGAGCTTATGGATCTGGCTTTTAGGACTCATTCTCAGCTTGATGAAGGTATAAAGCTTTGAACTTGATCATTCATCTCTTAGATCTACCATTTTTGGGTTTTGGTTCCTTTTTGGTCCCAAGGATGAAGCTTTATGGTTCAAATTCGATTCTTAGACTTGGGGTTGCCACCCTTGATGCTATTTGAGTCCATCGGGCAGAAAGTTGCCATCTTGAAGGTCTTAATGGGTTTATTCATGAGTTAGGGTCACTTTTATGGAAGTAGAATGCCATTTTTGGAGTTTGGGTTTGTTTGGGGCATGCAAAGTCACCAAGTCAGTGAGTTTATGGGTTTAGACGTTAAGTATAACTCAGATCTATGATTTGGACTGGTGGGATCAAGTATTAAGCACTTAATGGATTTTAGGCTAGAGATGTTTGTATGTTGGGCGTATTATGTAGTACGTTGCGCGTACTATCCATTTGTCCAGTACACTAAGCGTACAGAAGAGGTATACTGGGCGTATGCTCTCAGGAGGACTTGGGCCTTAGTGGAATTTGGAACTTTGGGCCCTAACGGTTTTGGGCCTGGATTTGCAGTTTTTTGGGTCTGAATGTATCTTAGTCCAATATTGGAATAGTTAGGCCTACTGGGCCTTATGGCCCAATATAGAAATGGACTTCACATTTATGGGCCTTAGTTTGGGCCAATTCTTGGATTAGGTTATTGTGGGACTTCATGGGCCAATTGGAGTCAGGATTATTGACTAAGGAGAATATTGGGCTTTAGTATAAGGTCCATTAGAAAGGTATGGGCCCAATTTGGAAAATTGGGCCATTGATGGTTTTATGGACATTATAGTGTTAGGCTTTTGTTTTGGGTTTGGGCCTTAGTTTTGGATCATACTGGGCTAGGGTTAGAATGGTCATTTTACCCCATGCATGGATTAAGGATGATGGTATGGGACCCAATTTCTAAGTGGTATATTGATTGGTAGTGACAGCTCGGGAAGCTGGCGGGGCAGCAGCTAAGGAATTCAAGCAGGAAGCTTCTGTAGTGCGAGGTGAGTCTTCTCACCATACCAATGGGTCTAAGGCACCAAGGCTGATCCATTTATCTAGTTGTGATGATTGTTACGAATGTTCTATTGATACATTATGTATTTATGTGAAGACCATGCGGGGGTTCCCATGGAAAATAGTGATATATGTAGTATGATAGTTGATTGTGTGGTATTTGGTATGCTAGTTGTCTTTATGATACTTGCATGGAAGACCCCGGGTGGTTCCCATGGCTTTCCAGGCTAAGACCATGTGGGGGTTCCCATGGCAATGGCCTAAGACCACGTGGGGGTTCCAGTGGCACCCGGTGTAAGACCTTGGAGGGTTTCCAAGGCATCCTTATATGTTGTACGTTTAGCTCATATGTTTGTATGTATAGTTTGCATTATGTCTTGTTGGCAGGAAGAACTTGTGGGGGTTCCCAACGCAGGAAGACCGTGTGGGGGTTCCCATGGCAGATAAAACCACACGGGGGTTCCCGTGGCACTAGGTGTAAGACCCTGGAGGGTTTCCATGGCTTCCTTATATGATTATATGCAGGGCTTATGTGGTAGAGATAGCTTTTATAGCTAATATGATATGTGGATTGTGGATTGTGTGTGGGGTATGATATGGGGGACTCACTAAGCTTTGTGCTTAAGGTTTTACAGTTTTGGTTTCAGATATCATCGATTTAGAAAAGAAGAGCTCAGATTAATCGCAGTGCACACACCTATGATTTCCGCAATGAATGATTTTGGGATAAACTCTGATAAATGATTTAATTGACTATGATTTGAAATGTTTGAATTAAATGGTATCAATGTTGTAGTTATATTAAAAATGAAATTTTTACCCTAGGTTTTTGGGTCATTACACCATTTTCACCAACTTTGTGTCTTAATCCTTTAAGACAACTAACCCAACTTCGCATCTGACCATCCTAAGGTGTCTTAATTCGTAAATTCGTCAACTTTAAGCCTTTACATGGCTAGGAAGGACCCAGTGCAACAAACTTTAACTTCCAACACACACTAAGCTACTTTACTCACGCATGAGCCATAGGGAATGTTCAAGCAATCATTTTTATGAATCTACAAGTCCTAATATGCATGAAAGGACAACTAAAGTTCCCTGAAGTGCTCCAAACTCTAAAGGTCTAAACTTGGGGACATAAAGCTCATAAAACTTCAACCATGTAGATCAAATAAAAAACCCATCAAGGTATAAACTTTATACCTGAAAAAGATGCACAAAGAGGAAATGTTTCTAGATCTACAAGCTTGCAAGAAACCACTCCTTTTCTCTAGCCTACTTCTTCAACAAAATGCACCAAAATCACTTAATAAGCTCCCAAAACTCACACAAATAACTTAGACTCGGAATTAGGGTTCAGGGAGGGAATGGTGGCTGATAAGGATGATCAAAAGGGGATATAATGTTGTTCAAATAGGGAGCAACCCTTAAGATTAGGATTTGGAGTCTAGGCTAGTACGCCCATCGTACAACCAAAATGAAAGCCTTTTTTCCTAAAGGGACCAATTGTGAAACTTTCGATAAAGTTAAGAGCAATAATAATAATACATGATATTGGGATGTTACAATTCTCCCCCACTAGAATCATACTTCGCCCTCGAAGACATCCTCATGAAACAGCTCAGGATAGTGCTCACGCATCTTTGACTCGGGTTCCCACGTCCACTCCGAGCCCTTACGATGTTGCCACTGAACTTTGACCAAGTTCACTACCTTGTTCCTCAAGGTCTCCACTTTTCGACCCATAATTTCCACAGGCTTCTTAGTGTAGTTCAGGCGATCATCGACCTGAATGTCCTCCAAAGGGACCACAATTGTCTCGTTAGCTTTACACTTCCTCAGCTAGGAAACATGGAAGGTATCATGAATCTCACTTAACTCTCCCAGTAGCTCCAATAGGTAAGCCACATTACCCACACAGGCCAAAACTCAGAAAGGACCAATAAACCTGGGGCCCATCTAGCCTCGCTTCCTGATGCGAATAACACCCTTCCAGGGTGACACCTTCAGAAGCATTAAATCCCTCACCTGAAACTCTAGCTCAGATCGCTGCCAATCCGTATAACTCTTCTGGCGGCTCTGATCCATCAGCAATCTCTATTTAACCTATTGTATAAGCTCAGTCGTCCAGAGTACTACCCTCGTGCTTCCCATGACCCCCTGTCCAACCTCACCCCAACCGATATGAGTCTGACATCTCCTTCCATACAAGAAAGTGTTCTACTCAAAAGTTGCTATTTTTTGTCTTGGATTCTCTTAAAAAAGTAGAAAGTCGTAGCTTTCTTTCTACTCTTCACCTCTCTCTACTTTGAAGCTAGTTGTGGTGATTAAATCTCCCTTGACTTGTCTCCTTTAGTTCCTAAATATGTTAAGTTCTTAAAGGAGTAAGACACTCAAAAATACAAGAAGAGACTAGCATTCTAAGTCTCTTATTCTTGATGGTGGATACTATCGGGTTTTAAGTAATATAACACTCATATGGTGCACATACAACCCTAATGCTTTGGATCTAAGTTTTCTCTAGTTATACATGCAATAAAATTATCCAAAGCATAAAGCCTAACTAGCATACAATTGGGGATATATAACATAAAAACAAGTTAGATAAATACCTCTTTGTTGTAGCTTGTAGAACTTGGCCTTTCAAGATCTTAGAACCTCAAGTGTGATGCCTCAAACAAGTCACAAACACCACCAACAATTGGAGGACAATGAGAGAGAGGCTAGAACCACCAAAAATGGCTAGGGTTCTTCTTAGAACTCTTGGGTCCCGATTTTGGAGCTAAGGGGTTACACTTATAGTGTGGAATTCCTAAGGTTTCAACTAGTAAACCCTAATCCACTTCCTTGGGCCTTTAATCCAATAATCCATATGACAAGCCCCTTGGACTAACTGTTTATGGACTCTCACATAGATTTAGTCCATCTTAATGAACATGGATCATTAGCCCAAACTATATGTATTACTGATTTACCTAATGTAACATCTCAAAATTTTAGGTATCATATTTTAGTGATTTATATTCTTCATGACAGAGCAACTGAGTGAGTCGGTTGCCCAACTCGTCGAGTAGAGGCGGGTTTTGGCCACGTGGGTTTAGTGACCAACTCGGCGAGTTGAGAGGCCAACTCAACGAGTTGGCGCTGTGTGTGGAAACCCTAAATCTTTGGGGTTGGGCCTTATTTAAAGGACCTTAGGCCCACTTTCCCACCACCCTTGTCATCTTAGAGCTTGTGATAAACCCTAAACCCGCCCCATTCGTTGTGAAGAGAGAGAGAGAGAGAGAGAGAGACGAAATTGAGCATTCTTGTGCATTTTTGGGAGAATATTTGGAGAGCAATGTGGATTTGATCGAGGAGGGGCTGTGGATCTAGTGTTCTTTCATTAGCATCTGTGCGGAGGTAAAAAGCTCTCATCTTGGCCACATATTTTGTTAGATCTCATTTTGGGAGTTTTTATGGCTTTCTCCCATCCCTCTTGTGTCATTGACTTATTTGAACATGTTTTGAGGTTGGAACCTTAGATCTGGTCTGCAGGAGGCCTTGAGAATCCAAAGATCCAAGCTTTATTGAGCTAGAGGCAAGCTCTTGTGCATCTAACCCTTGTTGGAGCTTGTATTGGCATTATGAGCCTAATATGCCATGCATGGACGTAAATCTTGTAGCTTTACGTGATATTCGAGCCTTAGGAAGATAGATCTGGAGTATGCGGCATCATTTATGTCTTAAAGCGTCTGAATGAGATTTCGAATTAAGGGACTCAACGAGTCGGTTAGGGTTTATCCCAATGAGTCTAAGTATGTTGTAACTCGGCGAGTTGATGGGTCAACTCGACGACTTGAGGTTGTTTTCATGAGACATCTGAGGAAACGAGGGGACTCAACGAGTGGCTTTGATGCACTCGACGAGTTGGGTCAACATGGACTACTGACTCGAGTTTGACTTATGTTGACTTTTAGTGTTTTGACCAAATGTGACTAATGGGAACCATGGAGGGGTAGAATTGTCTTTTACCCTACCCAAGAGTTAGAGATGGGCTAGTATGAGTTTATTTTGAGTTATGATTTTAATTAGAGATAATTATCATATGTGTTAGGCGGAGGCTAGATCAGGTGTACGAGGTGTATTTGCTTACTTGCTTCGAGGTGAGTCTTTTCACTATACTTTACCTAGAGCGGTAATCATTATGTGACCGGTGGGTCTTATGTTGTAACGTCCAGAAAATAAAGGCCAAAAATTTCGTTTCAATTATGTTATTACATAAAACCATTAGTATAAAAACATTCATCATAATATCTCATGTCAAAACCAAAGTGTCAGCAATCAAAACATAGTATCATAAAACCATATCAGAGTATAATCCCAAAGATCTCATGTGCGGAAAACATGGTGTGATGCACTGCGATCGAGCCGGATCCCTTCCTTTGGAAATGAACTACCTGAAACCAAAACTGAAAACCGTAAGCACGAAGCTTAGTGAGTTCCCGCATCATACCACATAATGCCTATCCCTCGGTATCTTTCAACTGGTATCTATCTGGCATAACTGGGAGCTGAACTCCCCTTCAATATCTTTCAACCGGTATTCGGGAACTAAGCTCCCCTTCGGTATCTTTCAACCGGTAACCGGGAGCTAACCTCCCCTTCGGTATCTTTCAACCGGTAACCGGGAACTAACCTCCCCTTCGATATCTTTCAACCGGTAACCGGGAGCTAACCTCCCGTTCGGTATTCTAAAAAGTCCTGTAGACACAATCTCACACTGCTAAAGTCCCACATACTCAACCATAGCTGCTGGATGACAGATTCCCGAACTGTCAACACCAAAATAACACCCAATTAATAATTGGGTTCCACTACATAACGGTGACAACCCAAAATTTCTATTCTACACAAACATATCAAGTCAATAGAAGTTAGAACAGTTGCTGTTAATTTTCAGACTTTTTAGAATAAGTTTGAGTATTTCAGGATTCACACTTTAGAGATATCAGGAGAGAGGATGCACTAGGGTTATTGTGCAACACTGTTATTCCAAAACTCTAAGAAATTAGAGTTTACTGCCTAAATAAAATATTTTATGCCAAAAACCCTAAATCTGAGAGTATATATATGAGAACTGATCATTATTTACACTTTTTCCAAAAACTCAAGATCTAAACCCATTTCTCTCTCAAGTATCATCCAAAAGATTTTCAAGATCTTCAAACTAGTAAGTGATTCTAGCTTTCTTAAGTGATTATATGCCTTAATCTAGTGTTTTAACACTCTTCTAACCGTAAAATCATTCCAAAAGGTTGATTCTTCCATTTACACCAAGAGCACACACTAGTGTTCTTGGACTTTTAGCTTATTTCAAGCTTCCATATAGTAAGTACTTATATCCTAGAGTCTTATAAAGCTTGTTATACATCTTTACATCAAGAAAATGTACCAAGAACACCAAGAACAAGGTGTTCACGGTTCAAGAAGTTCTTGAACCGTAAACACCAAGTAAAGGTGCCAAAGTGTGCTTAGTCCCTTCCTATGCCTTAGTAACTAACATGGATCCATTCTTTGATGAGCCAAGGACTTGAAAACCCCCAAAATACCATAAAACTTATGAGTTTATGGTAGTAAACTCAAAGGAAAATGGTTTAGGAACCGTAAACTCCAAATAGGAGTGAAATGGTTCCCTAGTTCCTTCCTTAGACACATACTTCAAGTAGAAAATCTTTTAGGGACTTTTAAGGCTTCAAACAACAAATGGTCAAAAGTGTGTGAGCTTACAGCCATAAACTCAAGGGTTTATGACCGTAAACTCTTTTGGTTGTGACCACAAAACCGTAAACTCCCTAATGGAGTTTTCTTTGAACCCCAAGCACACTAGCCTTTCCCTACAACACTTAGATGCAATCCTTGGGACTTATAACACTTGTATAAGGTGTTTAGCATGTCCTAGGGTGTCTTGACTTTGTTTATTAGTTGTTTAAAGACTAATTGGATACATATATGTGATATTATATGTTAACTAGGATCATAGAGTGTGTTCAAGACTTCACTTGACACCTAGCAATCCTACATCTTCAGTTCATCCATACCACTCACTACAGGTGAGTTCATACCCCTTAATCAATGGTTTAAATGTTTTTAAATGCTTTTATGGGGGGATACATGTTGAATACTTATAGTTATTATATCAATCACATGTGATTAATAACTACCAAACCAGTAGTTTGCTTACTGTTCAAACTGTTTTGCTTCAAACTGTTTTTAAAAACTCTTTTACTTGTCAAATACTTTTACTTAAACTCTTTTATACTTATTATCAAATGCATGCCTATGTATGTATAGTCATATAAGTAATGTGTAAAGGGCTTAGGAAGACTAGCTCGCTTTATCTCCTTTTCCTCGTTGGGATGTGGCTTTAGGGCATCGGCTATCCGTCCGAAGGTCGTCTATCCATTAGTTATATATTATGTATACATATATAGACATAAAAGTTCTTTCAACCAGTTATATACCTTTGGGTAGCAAGGGTTTCACAATCATGATCATACATTACTAGTAAGCTACCATAGGGGTAGCACAGGAAGATACTAATACTATTACTAGAACAATGAAACATACAATGAGTTAGTTCATTCATGAGTCAATACGAGTAGTACACATAGTACATTACTATACATGCTAGATAGAGAGAGAACACACATTACAGCTAGCACAAGCAGAACAGTACAGTACATACAGGCTAGACAGAGAAAGAGTACACTTTACAGTTATCACATTCATTACATGTACATTCATGCAGTTATGTGAACCATTAAACGAGTCATGGCACTTCTTGCCATGACCGTTTTTGTATCCAGAATCTCCTTAATTGGGGAGCGTATGAGTTTGCGTATAGATCTATACTGGATTGACTATCCTACACCTTGCTGCTCGCTAAAGTGGGACCTGCAAGTCTACGGGTGCCAAATGTCATTTCTTACGGCATCTTACATCGTCGTTTTACTAGAGTCAGTAACAAGATACAGGTCGATCACATGTTACTTTAAACGCCTTTTGTTTTTAAGGTAGTTAGTACTACAGTAGTCACTTATTACAAACACTACAGTACTATGATATTTTCGTATTACATTCACTTCGTGAATATTCACACGATGCACGGTAATGTAAAAACTATATTTTTGGTTAATGATAGTCGGATTTTGAAAAATACACACTCTTACAAGAGACATACACACAGACACTAGATGCCTTGGTAGAAGGCTACCATTAGTAGGAAACATAGGGTTTTCTAGGAGAGTTCAAACATTTTACAAAACATGGTACAAAACATTTTACAAAACATCTTACAAATGCTTTCATACAAACACATACATTAATATACTTATGATCTCACTAGCTTTATGATGATACTCGCTTTCAAAATAACTTGTATTCTCAGGTCACCAATAGACAGGTACAGGTGCCAGGTTTCTAGAAGATGGAGTTCGTTCAAGACTCGTCTTTTATTTTGATATGTATATTTTGGTGTCTATATAACTTGACAGAACACACATGTATGAAATTATATTATTAATGCAATGGATGATGTTGTTGCTTGTTTACTATTATTCATTGTTGTGATACTGTACATGATGTCCTCCACCCCAGAACGTTTCCGCCGTTCATGGTTTTGGGGTGTGACAATAACCATGAGTACATACTTTGGATAATTACTACATTACCCCAAGCTTGGCTTGATTCAAGCCCAAGGCCCAATCCAAAGGCCCAAAAGTCCAATTGTGGCTCAAAGCCCATCATATGGCCTAATTTTCCAAATTAGGCCCAAACCCTTATAAGGTCTTACCATAAGGCCCAACCCAAAGTCCAGTCCAACATTTGGTATTTCTAGTAGCCCAATATCATATAACCATTAAGGCCCAAACTATGGCCCAAAATTGGGCCCAAATCCTTACATGGGCCTTACCCTAGGCCCATTAAATTATTCTAGTCCAATTGCTTGAATTTTGGGATTGTGCATTAGTAACCCAATCATCAAGGCCCAAAAGTGGGTCTCAATAAGTCCAAGCCAATAAATCCAATTGTAGGGTTTTCTAAACCCTAATTAGGTTTTCCAACCCCATCTTAGCCCAATAGGCCCACAATCAAGTCCTTAAGCCCATTAGGGTTTATTAAGCCTTATTGGGCCCATTAGGGTTTCAAGCACCTCCAAAACTAATTAAGCTCACAAGACAAGCACACCGCCACCCGACACGGCGGTCGGTGGAGGTAGGAGGCAGCAGCCACCACCTCATGGTGGTGGTTTTGAGTTTTCATTTCATTATTCTAGCCACTATTAAAAATTACAATGCAAAATATAAAAATAACATACACTCACACTAATACAAACACACACACACACAACCACCCTTGTGGTGGTCGGCGGCAGCACATGGCGGCAGCCACCACCTCACGGTGGTGGTGGTTCTCTTCTGATCTCCGACCAAGATGCACTCATGCAACCTTATACCATCACAGTACATACACACACACACACCAATGCATAACCACAGCCACCCATACCCGGTGGTTGAAGTTGGCGGAGAGCAAAGATGGTGGCAGCGACATCAACACAGCGACCGGCGACGGTTGCAACAGCCCTAGTGACCACAGCGGGGCTCAAACTCTCACTTCATCGGCAGCAAATGAGACGGCGGCGACTGATGGTGGTCAAAGCTGGAATGAAACACCGACAAAAGAAGAAGGACGGCGAAACTGTGAGCGACAAAGCAACGGCGACAGTTAGTCGTCGACGAATACGGGCAACGGCTCCAACGGCGCACCAGCGTCTCCGGCAGTAGTGACAGAGGGATGAAGCCCGCCAGTGGTCTTCCTCATCACTAGCAAAAGGACGTCGATGGTGTTGGGTGGCGGTTCAACAGCGTTTGTCGTCGATGGAGAGGGTGGCGGCCGGTGAGGGAGGTATAAGGTGGCGGTTGATGGGAGAGTTAGGGTTAGGTTTTGTGGCCAGTGGTGTTATGCTTATATACCCGGCCCCATAAATCTTGTCCCCATAATGACACCTTTAGTCCCTCCCTTCCCATTTTCTTTCAAAGTAAATCCAATAATTACCCTTTGAACCCTCACCATTAAAATACTTACAACTTAGGTACACAATTTACCAAACAGTCCCCCAGTGTCTTAATTATAACATATTCAGCCCCTCCACCTCATTTATTTTGAAAATAATTCCCGATAATTACCACGGAGCCCCTGTCTTCATAGATAATTCTAAAATGAGTCCCAATCTCACACTTTTAACCCCCGACTTCTAAAAATGTGGAAATTGACTCCTCGAACCCAACACCCTGCATATATAATTATTTATTTTAGGCTACCATTTGTTCATTAATTTATTTATTTAACTAATAAATAAACGGGTGTTACAACTGAACCGAATACCTTCCTCTGTCATCTCTGGTCAGTCTCTTTTTTAGAGAAGATTTTATACCATGCCTGACTATGAAGAGCTTCTGTTACCTTCCTTTCAGATAGGTACTTTCCTGCGTACTATACTTATCTAATTCTAGTTTTAAGCCATAGGAATCTCGATTTCTTACTAAAGCTAGCGGCTTGACTTGGTGTGAAGTTTTCATAGCATGGGCATGGGGATCTCCACCACTTAAATTAGATTTCATCCTCGAAATCACTCCTTACTATTTCTTGTATGTCGAACCACTTCTAGTAACATGATCACCGTCTTGGGCACACCCTAGCCTTCCCAGGGTAGTTGTGACCAATCTTTGCCGAGCCCTAATATCCTCATATGAACGAATTCCTCGTAACAGGATCACATCTACTTCGTCTGAATCTACTATCTCGAGATGGTCTGATTCCCTGACAGACCACTCATACTAAATCATCATCGATGAATCCAGTCTGTTTATCCCTCAACTGTTTACTCAACTTCTGATAACATGTGGTCCCCACTAGAAAACTGAGATAACAGACGCAATTATCCTTGCCAATCATTTTTCATGACCCAAACAATCTGGTATTCCACCCGAACTTGCAACCTAGAACACAAATACCAGTACTGCCCAAATGTTGAAACTGCCCGAACGTTGAACTGCCTGAAGCAGTATGTTGCCACATGGCTGCTTTCCAGAATCTAACGAGACCTGATTGGTCTCAATTCGTTCGCCAATCATCTGAAATACTGGGCCCCGGCCCGATTGCGGAGTCAAAAGACCCACGCGTAGTCGCTCCACGCGACTTCTGAACGATATCCTTGTATGTCAATGGTTGCCATTAGTTATCTTACCACTATGGCTCTAACAACCTCCTGATCTAACTGATTGGGTCCATGCATCAAATCTTGTCATCATCAAATCCAAGACTGAAAGTGATTGCTACATGACCAACGATAGACTTATATCACAAATGACCTTAAGCAGTCCATTGCTTCCCTGATCTCATAACTGTAGTGACGTCCCTACAGTCTCATTACTGGCTTAACCAGATCTAATCCATTTGGGTAAATCCGAAATCCAATCTGTTGATTTCCATATCCTCACTGGTACACCCGAACTGGTGGGTAATATTGTTCATTCCGCGTCCTAACAACGCTCATGCCATCTACCAACCTAGTGAATGCTACGGCTACACCCGCAGTCTCATGATACGCTATCACTATCTGACCGCTAGTGAATGTTACGGCTACCCCCGTAGTCTTGCAACACTTCTCATGCTAACTGACCACTAGTGAATGCTACAGCTACCCCCACAGTCTTACAAAACTTCTCATACTAACTAGCCACTAGTGAATGCTACAGCTACCCCCGTAGTCTTACAACACTTTCCATACTATCTGACTACTAGTGAATGCTACGGCCACCCCCATAGTCTTACAACACTTTCCATACTATCTGACTACTAGTGAATGCTATGGCCACCCCCTGTAGTCTTACAACACTTTCCAAATCGGGTCGAACACACACTCGACCTAACATCCCACTGAACTTGAGTCCTAACCGGAACTCTAACCTGGTTCCCGCAACCTGCTATCACGTGAACCCACTGTATTAATATTGTACCCATGCCCGTGATCAAAGCGTCATAGTAACCCATGAAATCATCTACACCATCTGGTAGGGTGAGAATTGGTGCCTCGCACAACCACTGTCTGAGAGTCTCGAAGGCTGTCTGCTGCTCAGGCCCCCAGCGAAAGGCCATCGACTTCTTGTTCAGTCGGGTCAAAGGAACCATAATCTCGGAGAAGTCCAGTATAAATCTTTGGTAATAACTTGCTAGACCCGGGAAACTCCGAATCTCAAATGGAGACCTCGGAATCCCCCACTGCATCACGGCCTCTATCTTGGCCGGATCGACTATAATACCCTTCTGGTTGACAAGGTACCCAAGAGATTGCACCCTGCGCAACCAGAACTCGCATTTGGAGGACTCTACAAAAAGTCTGTCCCCCACTTAGATTCAACTAAGTCTTCACGGCACGTGAGAAGTGAAGGATTCCAAGTCCTTCTTATTTCCTAATAGTCCATTGCCGACAATCTGAGCTTACCAATGCTAACAATCAATTACCAGTCAAACCTTAAGATCGGCATATCCTCTGAAATCTCAAAGAGTACTCTTGAAATCTGGTCCAGTTTGACACCTTATTCCATCTACCATGCTGCCAACTGAAGGCCTTAATCTTAACTTGGGCTGACGAGTCCTCGTTCCCACTTCCAATCTCGCAGCACCCCCGAACTATAATCGAGCACAGCCCATGCGAAAATATAATTCTCTTGAACATCCAATGACTAACCGCTTGCGCAACTACTACCTACATCTAACACTATCCTCTTCCTTCTACCAATACCTTCCTGGCAACGGTGGTTCCTTGAACTCCAAAGTTCTTCCATAGAAAGTCGTCGACCATACCTGAACTATGATAGAACCACGAAATGCTAACTTCACTGAAGAACTATCGCTCTATCCCTGACCAAGTATTCTCTAAATAATACTCATGCACAGATCTCGACAAAGATCTGAAATGATAACGGTACACGCGGAACCCACTCCGCAAGATGCATCCCTCTGTGGGTTCATCAAGGACCTTTTGACATGTAGGATGGTAGATATGATCCTTGATAACCCGAGCACTAGCAGGAAACCGACCTGAGGTCTGACTTATCTAAACTGACTCACAATTCCAAAGCGATACGTATTCCCAACATCCATCTAGTAGCAGTAGAAGATGTCATACCCATAATATCTAGAGGAATACTGATCACCCTCAACTGTCATGATCAACCCTTCCACACCTATAGCAGCCTAAACCCTTCGAGTGACAAAATCCCTCGTGTACTTTCTCATACGCATTGCACTGACTCCGGCCCTGCTGGCCTTTCACCCGACGATCATAAGTCATGGGTCTCTTCCCGGGACCCTCTATTATATGCACCTAGCATGACCCTCTCTTCCTAGGGCTCTGAATCGATCTCGCATCTGAAACCTATTGGAATTCATATCCTTCAGGTTCTAACACCCTGTCACGCTTTCCAGCTCACTTCCCAATATATAACCTGCAACAACTAAAACATCCTATATCCCCAAACCTATCCATACTTTCCTCAGCAATCCTCCTAAATCCTCCAAGTCACTTCCCCAACCTGGTACACCCAAGTCTCACTGAACCTCACTACTAACCTATTGAAACATCTCCTAGGCTGTCCTAGGTTCCCGAACTCACCCAGTCCTCAGCTGCTGAAAGATTCCCAGTAATGTCAACTAGCTATTTCATGAATATAGCTAGCTCAAATTACTAAGAGTCCCACAAAGCACAGAGCAAGCAGCATTCAGACAATGGAAAATCTAACCATCATATTCCAATCAAACCATTATATCCTCTACTCAGGATTCTGTACATGCAATTCAAAGGTTCATACAATCAGGCATAACCTAAACAGGCTATCCTATCACTGACTGATCAATACTAGCATGCAAGTCTACAAGAACATACAATAGGCATATAAGGCATCCTCCTAGATCCTCAGCCCTAATCTAACATGCAGTTCTCATAATCATATCATAACATAACACGTATGGGTATCTTAGGGAAAACTTACTTGAGCTCGGCTGATTGCAAGCATCACACACCTTGTTCTTTTCAATGTTCTCTTCCCTTTTCAAACTTCTTATTAAAAATAATTTTTACTTTTGAAAATTTTCATACCAACTCCTTAGTTTGAGTTCAAACACACCCGAGAGTGTGCCCGAATCCCTCAAACCATGGCTCTGATACCAACTTGTAACATCCCAAAAATACAAACCAAAAATTTCGTTTCAATTAAGTTATTACATAAAACCATTAGTATAAAAACATTCATAATAATATCTCATGTCAAAACCAAAGCGTCAACAATCAAAACATAGTATCATAAAACCATATCATAGTGTAATCCCAAGGATCTCATGTGCGGAAAACATGGTGTGATGCGTTTCTATCGAGCCGGCTCCCTTCCTTTGGAAACGAAGAACCTGAAACCAAAACTGAAAATAGTAAGCACGAAGCTTAGTGAGTTCCCCCATCATAACACATAATGCCTATTCCTCGGTATCCTTCAACCGGTATCTCTCTGGCATAACGGGAGTTGAATTCCCCTTCGGTATCTTTCAACCGGTACTCGGAAACTATCCTTCCCTTCGGTATCTTTCAACCGGTAACAGGGAGCTAACCTCCCCTTCGATATCTTTCAACCGGTAACTGGGAACTAACCTCCCCTTCGGTATCTTTCAACCGGTAACCGGGAGCTAACCTCCCCTTTGGTATCTTTCAACTGGTAGCTAGGGACTATTTCGCCCCCCCCCCCCCCTATCACTATCATATAATAACATATCATAAACTTATTGGTTCAATGATAACATAACATAAACATATTGGATCACATAATGGCATATTATAACTATACTGGTCACATAATATCATATCATAAGCATACTGCTCACATATTGGCATATCATAACCATACAGGTCACATAATAACATATCATAATCATACTTCTCGGCATGCATGGGTTATGCCCACCCCTTCAGTATCTTTGAATCAGTAACCGTCTTTGGTATCGTTCAACCGTTAACTGGGGACTATTGCACCCCTACTACTACTAACACATATCTCATAGCATCCCAGCACAATAAGCATATCAAATAATGGCAGCCAGATAATTATCACAAAGACAATCATCTCAAGCATAATCAGCTACTGGTGGGCCGGCATTGGTGCCTTAGACCCACCCCTACTGGAAGGTAACTCACCTCACACTGCTGAAGTCCCGTAGACACAATCCCACACTGCTAAAGTCCCACAGACTTAACCTCGGTAGTTGGATGATAGATTCCCAAACTGTCATTATCAAAATAACACCCAATTAATAATTGGGTTCCACTACATAACCATGAGTACATACTTTGGATAATTACGACATTACCCCAAGCTTGGCTTGATTCAAGCCCAAGGCCCAATCCAAAGGCCCAAAAGTCCAACTATGGCTCAAAGCCCATCATATGGCCCAATTTTCCAAATTGGGCCCAAACCCTTATAAGGTCTTACCATAAGGCCCAACCAAAAGTCCAGTCCAAACTATGGCCCATCTATGGCCCAATTTCCAAATTAGGCCCAAATCCCTTACATGGGCCTTACCCTAGGCCTATTAGATTATTCTAGTCCAATTTCTTGACTTTGGGATCGTCCATTAGTAACCCAATCATCAAGGCCCAAAAGTGGGTCTCAATAAGTCCAAGCCCATAAATCCAATATTAGGGTTTTCTAAACCCTAATTAGGGTTTCCAACCCCATCTTAGCCCAATAGGCCCACAATAAAGTCCTTAAGCCCATTAGGGTTTATTAAGCCTATTAAGCCTTATTGGGCCCATTAGGGTTTCAAGCACCTCCAAAACTAATAAAACTCACAAGACAAGCACATCGCCACCCGACACGACAGCCGGTGGCGGCAGCCACCACCTCACGGTGGTGGTTTTGAGTTCTTATTTCATTATTCTAGCCACTATTACAAGTTACAATGCAAAATCTCAAAATAACACACACTCACACTAATACAAACACACATACATAACCACCCTTATGGTGGTCGGCGGCGGCACATGGCGGCAGCCACCACCTCACGGTGGTGGTGGTTCTCTTCTGATCTCCGGCTAAGATGCACTCATGCAACCTTATACCATCACAATACACACACACACACACACACCAATGCATAACCACAGACACCCATACCCGATGGTTGAAGGTGGTGGAAAGCAAAGATGGCGGCAGCGACATCAACACAGCGACCGGTGACAGTTGCAACAGCCCTAGCGACCATAGCGGGGCTCAAACTCTCACTCCATCGACAGCAAATGCAACGGCGGCGGTTGATGGTGGTCAAATCTAGAACGAAACACCGACGAAAGAAGAAGGACGGCAGAACTGTGAGCGACAAAGCAGCGGTGACAGTTAGTCGTCGACGAATACCTAGATGAGCATTGGAGGAACCTACTGAGAGAGTAGTTAGATACCCTTGAGGAGTAGGGTTGCTAGAGACTAGTAATACCTTTTGAGTGTGAATAGAGCAAGTGGAGTTGAAACCTAGAGTGGTTTTACGTATTGGTGGAGATTATTCGATGCCCGAATGTTGCTTGCTTTGTGCTTTGTGGAACTCTTGAATGGTGGGAGTCAGCTACTAAGTGAATATGATGATATTCAGGAGGTAGATGACCGGCATCATGAAGAGTTCTTCAGCAGCTGATGGCAGAAAAGTGTGAGAGCCTAGAAGAGCCTAGGGAGTAGTGTAGCCCGCTGAGTGCGCTATTTCGAGGTGAGTATTCGCTGGAGAGCGAATGTGTGTAATGGGATTGGTAATCGAGAATGTGAGCAACTACTTAGGAAATCTAGGACGATCCATGTGGAATGTATGGGTAGATGTGACAGGTAGTATGGGCCCGTACTACTGAAAGAAGAGGACCCATACTCGAAACAGGGAGAATTCCAGAGGTTCTAAGTAACAGGTTAAGGGAAGATAACATGGTTCGGCTACCATGATTTTTAGCAGAGGGTATTGTCATCTTTACCAGTTATCTAAAGATAGGTGTTCGGATTGAGAGAGGATATGGTAAACTGTGGGGTCATAGGTCCATGACGATTGAGCTTCGGTGGAGTGTACTTTGTGAGGGAATTGAGTTTAGATCCCGAGGAGTTGATTGGTGGGCTGTCAGTTGGAGTCGCAGGACTTGAGGAAAAAGTGGAGGCGATACGCTGAGGAGAATTTTGGTATGGGTTGAGTGATCGACCGATGGTTGAGATATCACAACCTGTGACGAAGATTACACTATTTCCGTTTCTCGCGTGGAGCAAACGAGATAACGAGCTTCCGGTTCCAGAGTTTGGAGGTAATCCCATGGGGTATCATATAGTTGCGATTTTTTCACCAGAGTAATTGTGATATGTTGCCGCGAGGTATTTCTTATACCATGAAAGAGTCATTGGTGGGTACTGAGATGGACAAGGACAAGGAGATTCCTTGATCGAGTAAGGCATACTTGTTAGCAGCAGATTCAGGTGATCAAGAGTAGTATACCGAGGCGGCGGCCCTCGTTGCCTTCATTGTGTATCGACTGTGAGAGTGAGGTCTCTTGTTCCTATGATGATCCACGCGATGCAATGTTGGTTAAGGGATCGAAGATACGGTGTGTGATAGTGCATTACTTCCAGATTGAGAGTCGTGACTAGTTCAGGACAATTGGGATACATGGCGGTGTGTCGGTATGAGATTTCAGGATGACTAGACGCAATCACATGGGGAGGATTCCAAGGATTTCATCTGAGGTTTGGGATATTTGGAGTTACTTAGCCTTATTGGGAAGACCATCGAGTGTTACGTGGTACGATTCCAAGAGTCAAGTGTGATGTACCTGGTGAAACTGTGTATGTAGTAGATTGTTGGTATGCCAATTTGTGATGGTTCGAACCCTGAGTGGGGGAGAACTGGGTACTCTATTGAGAGGATCAACGATCTATTCAAGTAAGGTTAGAGAACTGGTTATGGAGATCTGCGGTGCGGACACATGAGACCTGGGTTATTGGTGGATGAGGTGAGCTGCAAAGCGAGATGATGTATGAGTATGTGCTTAAGGAATGATGAGTGAATCCACGGTAGCTGGCTGTTGGTCAGAGACTTTATTGTGGCCAGGGATTTTTTGGGTTTGCAAAGGTTGAGTTCGAGGTGGTTGGGTCGCTGAGGTCTGGGTGCTATAGCTGAGATTTACGAATTTAGGTATAGATTGTGATCTATACTCCAGGAGGGGCAACAGTTGATTTGTTAACCAATTTCAGAGTCAGTGTGAGTAGTTTCATATGGGCAGTGATCAGTAGAGGATGGAGTTTCAGATTTTCATCAACGTGTTTTCAGTCACTGATGATTCCTCCGTGTTTCGATATGTGAGATTGGAGTATGTCAAGGTTTCAAGTTGCATGAGTGGCAGATCAGTGGTTGAGGCAAGACATCGTGAGATGCTATGATGGTTTACCAAGGTACCCGAGTACGATGTCCTGATTTTTGGTCACGTTGAGACTCGAGTTGTGAGATGACGAGTGGAGTACCGAGTGACTTTTGTTCTAGTGGGCACCCATCAATTAATTGTTGCCAGAGTGGGACTATCTAAGGGTGTATCTGTGCTGAGAAGAATGTCTTGCCTACGAGAATTTACATCAGAAGTGGTGGTGCATAAGTTGGGTGGGTGTGAGCACTTATCTATGTTGGGGTGCGGAGTATGAGTTAGTGAACTCAGTGTAGTGATGACTTGATGATGAGATTATGGGGTGATAAGGGAGCGAGTGGATCCGAGTGAGAGTAATTGATTGAGATTATCAGGGGAAAACCATGGAGTGAGCCCATGGTGTGTCAGTGAGCGAGAGAGTGTTGTAAGACTATGGGGAGCTGTAGCATCCATGAGTCAATGGGAGAGAGTGTCGTGGTACTGCAGGGAGTCGTAGTATTCACTGGATAGTGGGAGAGTGTCGTGATACTACGGGGAGCCGTAGAATTCACTAGTCAGCAAGAGAGTGTCGAGGTACTGTGAGGAGTCGTAGTATTCACTGGTTAGCGAGATATTTTTATGATGTTGCAGAGAGCCGTAGCATTCACTAGTCAGTGAGAGGGTGTCGTAAGTCTGTGGGGAGTTGTAGTATTCACTAGTCAGAGTATGACGCAGAGGAGTTCTTAGGCTTGGGTAGCCTTACCACTTGAGTCTTCAGGAACCTGGTTGTCAGACCAGGGGCGAGACTGGGGTCTCCATGATGCTCGAGAATCGTTATATCTCGGGTTGAGGAGGGGTTATCTTAATCGGGAAGAATTGGAGAGTCGGTGTGTACATAAATTCACAAATCTCAAGTATTGAGTAGGCAGGATGAGATTCTGGATTCATATATGGGATTCTTTTTTTGGGGTAATTAATTTCCATTTGGTGTCTTAGACCTGGGTGGGTCAGTTCGTTGGTACGGAAAGGACGGTGAGACGCATGGAACTAGGAGTAGTAGACGCCAGAGGTCGGAGGTGACATGACTTCATGTGAGGTTCTAGTATTCGCTTGAGTTAAAGCGAACTTAGTGACTTGTGTGTCACGATGGTCCGAGATAGTTATTGTGAGAAGGAAGCATGTAAGGTCGTTTTATTGGGAGTGCAATGGGTAACCTTTGGGGGTTCGACTGCTACATCGGGAGCCGACCTGGTGCTCAGTGTTGGAAGGGATATGTGAGAGTGAGCTGTAGCTTATGCCCATAGAGATCTGAGGATACTTTTGAGTGAGCACGATCATTTTCTTGTGTTAAGAACATAGTATTAGGGTTCCTTTCGTTCAGATGGGTTCTAATAGCAATGCAGTTGATGGGTCTCTGGTGAGATGTGACCCTTTTGTTCCTTTGGAGTGCGATCTGGAACGATTTTGGTTATGGTATGAGTGATTGGTAGTCAATTATTGGTCAATGAATTGATTCCATCAGTCGCCACAAGAGAATAAGAGTGGCAGTGTGTAAACAGGGCATGTTATTCAAGGAGCTATTAACATGATGATATCCTGTGAGGGTGGTCAGGCAGGTAGACAGACCATTAGAGTTTTTAGGTTCTGAAGAGTCATAAAGGGTACTACAGTGGCAGAGGGGTCTGCCCTCTTTCGGGATTAGGAGTTCCAATTTGGGCTCAGGTGTCTTTGGACGGAAATGGTGGTATGATATGAGATTCTTTAGGTGTTTATCAGGTTTGGGTTCAAGATATAGGTTGTTACGGAGCGATTTCGAGGGCGAAATATAATTGAAGTGGGGGAGAATTATAACATCCCGAAATTTTAGGTGCCATATTTTAGTGATTTATATTCTTCATTACAGAGAAACTCGGCGAGTCGGATGCCCAACTCGTCGAGTAGAGGCGGGTTTTGGCCACGTGGGTTTAGTGACCAACTCGAAAAGTTGGCGCTATGTATGGAAACCCTAAATCTTTGGGGTTGGGTCCTATTTAAAGTACCTTAGGCCCTCTTTTCCGCCACCCTTGTCATCTTTGAGCCTGTGAGAAACCCTAAACCAGTCCCATTCGTTGTGAAGAGAGAGAGAGAGAGAGAGAGAGAGAGAGAGAGAGAGAGAAAGACCAAATTGAGCATTCTTGTAAATTTTTGGGAGAAGATTTGGAGAGAAATGTGGATTTGATCAAGGAGGGGTTGTGGATCTAGTGTTCTTCTTTCATTAGCATCTGTATGGAGGTAAAAAGCTCTCATCTTGGCCATATATTTTTTAGATCCCATTTTGAGAGTTTTTAGGGCTTTCTCTCGTCCCTCTTGTGTCATTGAGTTATTTGAACATGGTTTGAGGTTGGAACCTTAGATCTGGTCTATAGGAGGCCCTGAGAGTCCAAAGATCTGAGCTTTATTGAGCTAGAGGCAAGCTCTTGTGCATCTAACCCTTGTTGGAGCTTGTATTGGCATTATAAGCCTAATATGTCATGCATGAACATAAAGCTTGCAGCTTTACGTGATATTAGAGCCTTAGGAAGATAGATCTGGAGTATGGGGCATCATTCCTGTCTTAAAACGTATGAATGAGATTTTGACTTAAGGGACTCGACGAATCGATTAGGGTTTATCCCGATGAGTCTGAGGATGTTGTAACTCGGTGAGTTGACGGGTCAACTCGACGAGTTAAGTTGGTTTTCAGGAGGCTTCTAAGGAAACGAGGGGACTCGACGATTTGCTTTGATGCACTCGACGAGTTGGGTCAACATGGACTGTTGACTCGAGTTTGACTTATGTTGACTTTTAGGGTTTTGACCAGATGTGAGTAATTGGAAGCATGGAGGGGTAGAATGGTCTTTTACCCTTCCTAAGAGTTAGAGAAGGGCTAGTATGAGTTTATTTAGAGTTGTGATTTTAATTAGAGATAATTATCATATATGTTAGGCAGAGGCTAGATCGGTGATTCGTGTACGAGGTGTATTTACTTGCTTGCTTCGAGGTGAGTCTTCTCGCTATACTTTACCTAGAATGGTAATCATTGTGTGACTGGTGGGTCTTATGTGCTTATATTGAGTATTGTGATATCCTTCATTATCTCTTTGTGATTTGTGCATGTGTATTATTCTGAGCTTACTGAGTTAGGACCGGAGGGTCCACCCGAGTTATAGGACTAGAGGGTCCCACTGAGACACATTGACCGGAGGGTCTTATTCGAGTGTAACCATAAGAAGCTAATGAGTTATGTGTGGTATTTTAGGGAACTCACTAAGCTTCGTGCTTATCGTGTTGTGTGATATGTGTTTCAGGAACCTTCCAGGATCGCGGGAAGGCGTTGGCTTGATTGTACACACGAGAGAAAGAGTTATGTTTTAGGATCATGGATTTTTAATCAAACATTTATGGAGTTGCGTTTTGATAATTAGATAATTGGGGTTTTTTTTTTGGGAAAGAGGCTTTTGTAATGTGTTATTAGGATTATGTGATTTTAAAATGAAAAAAAAAATTATTTGAAAATTTACGGTGTTACACCTAATATCAGTCCCCGTTAATTTAATTAGTCTCTTTTGATCACTAAATTAATTCCAAATTAATTCTTGATAAATACCAATTAAATAATATGATTTCTTGATTAATATATTATTCTTATAATATATTAATAAATCACAAATAACCTCTTTCTCAAACATCCATCCTATCAAATTGTTCTGACGAAGGCAACCCGAAATGGACCATGCTATTATGGGGTCAAGTACGTACCAGTTATAGTTATGGGCTTAGACACCTAATCCAATAGTATCCCACTTGGATAAGTCTAATAACTTTAACTGCAAGTACGACTTCATAAACCGACTAGGATTCGTAGCTCTCAAAAGCCACTGTCAACTCTAATCAATAACGTGTCCTTTAGATAAGGGATCATATATTCCTCCATTCTACAAGATATCATATGAACTGAGACATGGATTATAATTATTCTCTTTGTTCATGTTTTGTTTCCCGATTTCCAATTTATGATGACTGACTAATTGAACAAATTAAATCAGTCCAGGCTTGGTCAAGCGCTTAGGGTGTCATCACTAAATCATCGAGGGGCCTACAGATATCGTTTTTATCCCCTTAGGGTAAAAGGAACGGATAAAATTCGACTCATATGCTTATACTATTTACTCATCAAATCACACACAACAACACATTTTATAACATCAAGTTACTGATGCGTTTACGTATTATCAATGTGTAACCGAATCGTAAACAACAACTGTATGTCTCCATTTGAAGAATATAAGATATTATCGTCTCACAATCACTCGTGATAAAATCCATGAAGTGATTCACGTGAGCATGGGTTTAGTCCAATATTCAAATCTTGTTCCAGGAGTACTCATGAACACTGCAGCAAACTTGTGCTATGTCTAAACACTTAGATAATCTACAGTTAGATCCATGAAAGTCTTACCTCATTACTTACTTCCAAAGTAGAATTGACTGTGGATGTTTGAATAACCTAGTTATTCGGGAAGTAAAACATGCAAAGTGAAACACAAGAATAATCGAATCCAATATGGTCTCAAAACTTTTGAATATAAATAAAAACACTTATTATTTAATCAACATATTTATTACACATTATTCAATGTATAATGTTTCAACTAATCAACTTAATACTTGAATTAAAACAATAGTTATCCCATGCTCCAAGCATGCACACTATGTTTACCTATGGTCCTTACTTTGTGAAATAGATCAATTGTAAACATTTCCAATGGCACTCATTTCACAATTCCAAATCCTTATCGTAAGTGTGAGAATACGAAATTCTCGCCACTATTAGAATGTGTTAGATTCTAAACTATCATGCAATGATCCTTTTGTAATGTCAATGCACCAAAGTCACAGAGACTTGGACAATGGTATTGCAAATTACTCCACTGGATATTGTTACAGGACAATTCCACAGATACGAACTCTCATATTCAAAGTACATTCCTTTGAACATCCTTCTTGCATGAAAGTTTCTAACTTGCACATAGATTTTTAATATCCAACTCCCATTATGGAAACATTTCCATATTTTCCATATGACAATTCATTCTTAATAGAATCCTATCTATTCATAATCATGTCAATATGGTCCATCCATTACTATACTTCCAACTGTCCATAAGCAACCAATCTTTGGCGAACCTTGGATTGTCCTTGACAGTTGTTTAACAACTTTAGTCATATACAGTTCTGGTCCATTTTCCCTCTTAAGGCCCTAGGCATTTGGAAAATTCAGAACACATAAATATTATAGCATATGCAATCGATCCTATACTCGAAGCATATGGGACACGATTCATAATGTCTTACATAAAGTCATGATACTTTACCAGTCTATTACTATAATATTTCCATATATATAATTTCCTTATGTTTAATCATTTCAAAATAACAATCATATATGTCCTTGACTAAATTCTATTAAAACCTCAATCTAAACTTTTAGATTTGAAATGTAGTATGAATTCCTCTCCCTTAATTATAGCAAAATAACTTTTCAAACTCTGTAACTTTCCAAATTGAAACTTTGTTTTCTATAATTAGCATTGCTAACTCGCAACACTTAATGTAATAATTGTGCTCCCACTAGCTCAATAATTACAGTCTTACCAACATGCTCCCACTAGCTTTGCCATGTACCCAAAAATCAGCTGGACTTCTAGAAATCAATACTTATTGACTTTCTTACCAAGGTTCAGATTTCTGATACAAGATGATTCGATAAGACTTTATCTAGGCTTCTCAAACTCATACACCTTTCCTTAGATAGCTCATATGTGTGTCTAAACAATTATAGAACTTACAACAATAAGTCCCGAATGTTCAGACTATTTGCCATTTCTCACAATTTGAACTATGAAAAGGGATGTCGTAATCATAATCGAATTTGAGAATGCAATTAACACAACTGCAATCTCTTTAAATTCTACTTAGTGAAAGCGTTTCCTCACAATCATTTTCATGAAGTGGAGAGAAACATTTACCACTTAGATTTTGATGGTGTATGTGTTCCTATCCACGAGAATTTGTCATTTCCAACCACCATCATAAGACAAGGTTTATGACAAATCCAAACTAATATGGACTGAACTTGTTTAATCTTAATTTCTTGCGATCTGGTAGCACGAGGGTCCCACCATTGCTTCCAAGTTATTGAGCAGTTCAGCCCTACAGATCAATGTACCTTCCATTGATCAAGGTGTTTTGACTTATGCATTCAAATGAGAACTCACATGCATAGTTAAACTAACTAGAATAGGCACGGAAACAAGAATATGTCAACACAATAGGTTGTTAACCCAGAACAGGATCTGGAAGAGATCGAGGAGGAAGGGATCAAAGAGAAGAAGATAGACGAGGAGATTGACAATGAGGAAGAAAAGGACAATGATTTGGACGCCGAGTCCGAAGTCATCGACCCTCCTTATATGGCGAGGGTACCAGCACATCGTTTGGACCCCAATGGCCCTACGCCCCCTTGGGCCTACGATCTGGAGCGATGGAGCCGGCACCAGGGGCAACATCCACCATTTGGGATAGAGCGAGGATTTTACGACCTTCTCCATGGAGGGCTATCAGACCGATCACTTCCTGTGATGGTCCAGAGGATTATCGACATCGGGTACCAAGTGCAGACGATAGCTCATCGAGTCATGGAGATGAGGGTTGCTCTGGAGGTCACTACCGCATGCACACGGGACCTCGAGCGGGACTACTATTTGATGGAGCAGCTCATCGAGGATCATACCATTACGCGAATAGAGGTAAGGGAGTACCAGGAGCGACATGTTGCTCTGGAAGAGAGGCTGCGCATCGCCGAGCACCGAATAACCGAGCTTCAGGATGCTTCTACCTCTTCGCAGGCACCACCAGGGATCACTCGTCGTGAGTAGGACTTATCCTACCCACTGCTTGCTGTAGATTTGGTTATGGGTATGTGTTGGTTCTACCCTTTTTCTTTTCTCTTTGTATGTAGCATCGACCCTATGTTTAAGTGATTACACTACTTACAGGGTCAGTATGCTGTCAGATTTTATCCGCGATGTACTGTAGACCTTTAAAAAGGTTAGTTTTCATGCATTATGTACTAAACGTTATCATTAATGAAATGATTATGTGTTTTATTTGTGATTTTGTTATATGCTATGTTCTATCTTTTAACTTTTTATTTGATATTATACGGTTTCAATTATAAGCACAATCGAACCACCGTAACCGTTAGAAACAAAGGGTTTCCATAAACTCATCGTCATTCCTACTTCTAGCAGGAAATGCCCAGAAGGTACATTCGTAAGAACAACACAGCCGCACCACCACCACCACCACCACCTCCACTAGAAATGGATTATGTTGCATTCCAAACGGCAGTCTCGGCTGCAGTTATTGCAGCACTGGCGCATATCAACAACAATGGCACAAACGGAGGAGGAAATGGAAATAGGACGGGGAGTTCCAATCACAGAGATAATCCAAGACATCAGAGAACATGCACATATAAGGATTTCAGCAACGGGAATCCTAGACCAATTAACAGGAGTGGGGGTGTAATAGCTCTCACTCGATGGTTTGAAAATATCGAATCTGTCTTTGAAATTTGCGGCTGTCCGGAAGAAATTAAAGTGAAGTTTGTGGCTTGTACCTTTTTCGAAAGGGTGAAACGGCCATGTCAAGGCTCTAACTCTACCAGTAGAAAACTCCATGGCGTGGGGGGGAACTCAAAAACTTGATGCTTGATGAGTACTATCCCAGGGGCAAAGTACAGAAGCTTGAACAAGAGCTATGGAATCTTACTGTAAAGGATTTTGACATTGAAGCTTAGATTTCCAGGTTCAGCGATCTGGCGCTCTTGTTCCCGGGAATGATCACCTCTGGGAGCAAGAAATTTGAACGATTCATCTGGGTACTAACTCCCCCGATTCAGGGGAATGTGATTGTTGCCAACCCCTCAACATTCGACAGTGCCAAGCGCCTGGCGCAAAAGCTTTATGACCATGGAGAACCAAAGGGCACGAAGATTGTTGTCACTAAACCAAAGAAGGGGTGATAACAATAAAAACTAGGGAAAGAAGATAAAGGGACAACAAACTCAAGATTCGGGGAAGAGGTAGCAAATCGAAGCAGTTCACGCTGCTACCACTCCTGCTACACCAACACCAGCTGCACCAACACCTGCAAAGCCATATGTAGGCTCTCTCCCAAAATGAGATAAGTGTAATTTCCACCATAACGGCACATGCCGAGATTTGCAGTGCACCAACTATAACCGGAGAGGGCACACCTCCTGATATTGCAGAGCACCGCCACAACAAAACAGCCAACCCAACAATGTTGAAGAAAGTCAAGCATGTTACAGGTGCAAGGAGACTGGCCATTACAAACAAAACTGTCCTAAGGCCAACAATGGGAGTGCAGGGGAACAAGCAGAGTCCTAGCAATGGGACAAGGGGAGGTTGTGCAGGATCCAACGGTAGTCACCGGTACGTTCCTCCTCAACAACGTCGATGCATGCATCTTATTTGATAGTGGGGCAGAACAAAGTTTCGTGAGACATAAATTTAAACACTTACTAAATTAAAGCCCCAAAAAGTTAAACGAAACCTTCACGGTAGAAATGACTAATAGGAAAACAGAAACAACCAATGACGTATTCATAGGATGCACGATAACATTAAATAAACACTCATTTCAAATCAATTAATGTCGGTTACTATTAGAAGCTTTGGTGTGATCATCGGTATGGATTTGTTAAGCCTCCACCATGCTGATATTATGTGCTGCGAGAAGGTTGTTCGGCTTCACCTACCCAACGATGAAACCCTAATTATCTATGGCGATAAACCCAGTGCAAACCTCCGCCTCATCTCGTGCATCAAGGCACAAAAGTGCTTGCACAAAAAGAACCAATCCTTCCTAGCCTACGTGGTGGATAAAAAGAAGGAAGAGAAGAGCATTATGGACATCCCGGAGCTGCGCAATTTTCCAGACGTTTTGGATTGAACTGATACCCGGAGCTACACCAATTGCCAAATCACCGTATAAATTAGCCCCTAAAGAAATGCAAGAGCTCTCCAGCTAATTGAGCGAGTTACTAGACAAAAGGTTCATAAGACCGAGCTTCTCTCCTAGGGGAGCTTCGGTTTTGTTTTTCAAAAAGAAAGATGGTTCTTTTCGCATATGTATCGATTACCTTGAACTCAAAAAGCTCACCGTCAAGAATAGATACCCTCTTCCTAGGATCGATGATCTATTTGACCAGTTACAAGGAGCCAGTTACTTCTCGAAGATAGATCTAAGGTCCGAATACCACCAACTGCGAGTCTGAGAAGAAGATGTCCCCAAAACCGCCTTCCGAACTCGTTACGGGCATTATGAATTCGTGGTAATGCCTTTAGGTCAGAAAAATGCACCCGCGGAATTTATGGACCTGATGAACCGAGTCTACCGACCTTTCCTTGACAACTTCATGATAGACTTTATCGACAACATACTAGTTTATTCTCAGAGCAAGGAAGAGAACAACCTACATCTGCATCAAGTTCTGGAGATGCTTAGAGCGGAGAAACTTTATGCAAAACTCTCCAAGTGCAAGTTTTGGATTCACAGAGTGGATTTTTTGGGACACGTAGTCAGTGAAGATGAGATACATGTGGACCCTTCCAAGATCAAAAAGATTGAGGGCTGGGCAACCCCGAGAACCCCAACGAAGATCATGCAATTCTTAGGCCTCGCTTGTTATTACAGGAGGTTCATTCAAAATTTCTCAAAGATCGCCAAGCCACTCGCCGCTCTAACCCAGAAGGGTGTACCTTTTACCTGGGATACGAAACAAGAGGCTGCCTTTCAAACCCTGAAACAAGTCCTCTGCACTACTCCGATGTTGTCTCTTCCAGAGGGAACAGAAGATTATGTGGTATATTACGACGCTTCCAATCAAGGGTTAGGTTGTGTGCTTATGCAGCGCGGGAAGGTTATAGCCTATGTATCCTGACAACTAAAGACCCATGAGGTGAACTCTACCACTCACAGTCTTGAGCTGGAAGCTGCGATCTTCGCTCTAAATATTTGGAGGCACTACCTCTACGGTACGAAGTGCACCGTTTTCACAGATCACAAATGCCTCCAGCGTATCCTAAACAAGAAGGAACTAAACATGAGATGGGTTAAGCTGCTGAATGACTATGAATGTGAGATCTAGTATCATCCAGGCAAGGCCAATGTGGTGGCTGATGCCCTAATCAGAAAAGAATACTCGGGTCGCTGAGTGGGAACACTAATGATGACCATCCATTCCCACTTGGCTTCACAAATCAAGGAGGCCCAGCTGGAAGCCTTGAAACCAGGAAACGTCACAAATGAAGCTTTGCGTGGGATGGACAAGAACCTCACAATCAAGGATGACGGAGCCTACTACCTCATGGACCAGATCTGGACACTAAAGTTCGATGGATTCAGATACGTGGTCATGAACGAAGCCCACAAGACAAGATACTTCGTCCATCCGGGTTTCGACAAGATGTACCTAGATCTCAAACAACATTAATGGTGGCCGAATATGAAGGCATAAATTGCTACCTACATGGGCAAGTGCCTGCCTTGCACCAAGGTGAAGGTAAAGTATCAAAAGCCCTCAGGGCTCCTTCAACAACCCGAAATACCCAAGTGGAAATGGGAAAGGATAACGATGGATTTCATAACCAAATTGCCCAAGACAACAGACGGACAGGATGCCATATGGGTGACTGTCGACCGATTAACCAAATCCACCCATTTTCTGCCAATAAAGGAGACGTATATAATGGAAAAGCTGACCAAAAACTACATAAAGGAGGTTGTGAGGCCGCATGGCATGCCAAAATCTATTATCTCTGACCGAGATAGCATATTTACATCGCGATTTTGGCAATCACTCCAGAGGTCATTGGGAACCTAGTTCGATATGAGTACTGCCTACCATCCCCAAACAGATGGCCAGAGTGAGAGCACCATCCAAACCCTGGAAGATTTGCTCTGAGCTTGTGTGATAGACTTTGGCAAGGCATGGGATACCCATTTTTCCCTAATCGAATTCTCGTTCAAAAATAGTTATCACACAAGCATCAAGGTCTCCCCCTTAGAGGCCTTATACGGGCGAAAATGCAAATCACCTCTTTGTTGGGATGAGGTGGGGGATACTCAACTAGAAAAAGGGTATGTACCAAACAACACTCTTACTGGACCAGAGATTATCACGGAAACAACTGAGAAGATCGTTCAGATCAGGGAGCGGCTCCAAGCATCACCAAACTGGCAGAAGAGCTACGCTAACAGACGACAGAAGCCCCTAGAATTCTAAGTCGGTGATCACGTACTGCTAAAGGTCTCTCCATGGAAAGGGATGATAAGCTTTGGAAGACAGGGAAATTTGAATGTCAGATACTTCAGACCATTCGAAATCCTTGCCAGGATTGGTCCGGTGGCTAACAAGCTGCAGTTACCAACAGAGCTCAGCAATGTATACCCTGTCTTTCATTTGTCGAACCTAAAGAAATTATTATTTGACGAGACTCTCGTTGTCCCACTTGATGAAATTGAGGTGAATGAAAATCTCCATTTCGTTGAGGAACCAGTTGAAATTATAGGTAGAGAAGTGAAACAAACAAAGCAAAGTCGCATTCCCATTGTGAAGGTCCAATGGAGCGCCAAACGAGGACCAGAGTTCACCTGGGAACGAGAAGACCGGATGATGCAAAAATACCCCCATAGCTTCTCTAGTTCACTACTTTCAAACGAATTTCGAGGCGAAATTCCCTCTAACGGGAGGATGATATCACCACTAGCAAATTAGGGTTGAGATTGTGATTCTTGTACGAAACATTTCCCTCCATGTAACCTCATAGCATCCAATTAGTGAAATTCAAACTACAATTCCATTTAAGTTCATATGTGCATACATTGTGAACCAAGTTGAAATAGCCTCATGAAAGTCCAAAACTCAATCCAATAGCTAAGTCCAATCAATTTTGGGCCTTAGCCCAAGAATTCTCGGCCCAAAACCCTTATTGGACCAAGAATTCTTCATTGGGCCTTATTGGGCCGATATCCCTTCATTGGGCCTTATTGGGCCGATAAATCCTTTATTGGGTGTTATTGGGCCGAAAATCCTTTCTGAGGCCTTATTGGGCCGAAAACTCCTACCATTTGGCTTTGATGGACCGAAAACTCTTTTTGGGCCAAGCGAAAAACAGAAAACCACTCTTTTTGGGCCACCCTTTGGACCGAGAACCGTTTAGGGTCGGTTAGGGATGAACAAATAAAGGAAAAAGGAATGGAAAAAGGAGTTTCCACCTCCTTATTACCCCACATACACCAAGGATTGGACCTCCATATATCCATGCATGCATCCCATCAACTTTAAAATAAGTCAACTCCCTCTCTGTAACGACCAAAAATTTCAACCAATTTAAAAGCTTTTACTTCATTCCAAAAATCATTAAGTTCATACATCTAGTTTTCAAAATAGTTTAAAACATCAGAGTATTTCCCAAAACCATATCATAATAACATAAAACATGAGGAGCGGTACGATCACGCCTTCGCCGTGCCACGATCTCCTAAAGCACCTGAAACAATAAACCACAACTATAAGCCCGAAAGCTTAGTGAGTTCCCCCAAAGTACCCATACGCACGTAAACATACGCATACAGCAAAGAACAACATACTACGAGTCCAATCAACCTTCCGGTTGGAATACCCCTGGCCCTCAACCATCGGGTTGGAATGCCTACATACTACGAGCCCAATCATCCTACCGGGATGGGATACTCTCAGCCCACAACCATCGGGTTGAAATGCCCACACACCTATATGTACCACAATAACTACTATGGGTCCAATCATCCCTCGGGATGGAATACCCCAGGACCCTCAACCATCGGCATGGAATGCCAACATACTATGAGTCCAATCATCCTACCGGGATGGAATACTCATGGCCCACAGCCATCGGCTTGGAATGCCCCACCTCCTATACGTATAGTAACTACTACTACTACTACTACTACTACTACTATGGGTCCAATCATCCCTTGGGATGGAATACCCCAGGCCCCTCAACCATCGGGTTGGAATGCCAACACACTATGAGTCCAATCATCCTATCTGGAAGGAATACTCCTGGCCCACAACCATCGGGTTGGAATGCCAATCTATACTAGCAAACATGCACACATAACAGGCAACCACATAACACTCTACAGAATCAACATATATGGGCCCTATCATCCTACCGGGATGGAATACCCTCTCCTACTGCTCAACAAACATAACCCGCGGGTAACCACCTACCAGTGTACATAAGGCAAGACCAACTACAGGTCTATACTCATAACTGCTACCCAACCGCCAGGGTGTTGATCCAACAGAACTAGCCATCTCTTAACTTTCCATTCCTCTAGGATACTAAGCTAACAAGGCATATCCTCATATCATTATCCTATATACCAGGATACTAGCAAGCATATCATCACACAACATAACAAGGTCTAAACAACAATTCAAAGTGTCGGCCTTGGTGCCTTAGACCCTTGAGTACAGTGAGGAAAACTCACCTTGCAACTGTCAAAATCCTGCAAATCTCTGACCGCTGACTCACCAGAAATCCCAACTTTAGGAGCACTTGAACCAGCAGAAAACTTCAGATCTACACGCTGGCCTTCTTCCTCTACTCACTAGATGCAACACCTTCTTCTCAAAACACTCCAAATTCACTTCAAAATCTCACACACTCAAGAACTTGGCTAGGGTTTGAGGAAAACGGCTCTAAATAGTGGAGGCTAGGGTTTGGGAGGGTTATGAGCTCTTAAAGTTGTTTAAATAGCCTCCACACCCGAAATATTAGGGTTTCTGGATGATAGACGTACGCTGGGCGTACATCCAGTACGTTGGGCGTACGTCGAGGGACCCCCGCGTTCATTTACTCCATTACGCTGGGCGTACATCCAGCTTACGTTGGGCGTACCCATCCAACCACGTGCATGCATGCTTAGCATGCATGGGACCCCTTTGCCAAACTTTCCCCCTTAGGGACCATTGATGCCAATATCATCAATTTACAATATCTCCTCTATCCTAAGTCTGTTCCCAACGAACTTTATATCCACGTAAAGGTGGCGAGAAGCCCTACGCTTCTAGCAACACACCCAAACCCGAAACCTTCTCGAATGAAACCCATTGCCCATAAAAGACCGAAATGCCCTTACTCTTGATCTCTGGAATCCATAAATAATTACTTTTAGAACGGGGCGTTACAATTTTCCCCCACTTAAATATGATTTTGCCCTCGAAATCGCCAATTGCCAACTCTGGCTACCCAAAATCCCGAAAGGTACATTCACGCCCCAAAAGCGTGACAACCACCAAGGGAGGCTAGCCCCACTGGAACTCCTTCTCGAAAAGATACCTACTCCTTCTCATGCAGACTCAAATACCTACCTCTCCGGAAAGCCCTGAACTTGGAAAGTTAGATTGGATCCGTCTCCCCGACTGGCCACCCAAACTAGCCATCACCTAACCTCTTCCCATTGCTATAAAAAGGGACTACTCAACCATGGGAACCTGAATTTCCGACCCGAAAATAGGACCACGAATCATACTCTGTTGTCGGCCACACTTGCTCTCTTTAACTCATACCCAAACATACACACAGCAATACTCTTACCAAAACCAACACTCACACCTGGCCCAATCAGCCTCGGGCTGGAATACCAGGCATGCCTAAGACGGGTCCGCTCATCCCTAGGATGGAATACCCTCGCACCCCTACACATATTTGGCCCAATCAACCCTCGGGTTGGAATACCAAACACATCAGGTCCAATCAATCATAGGGTCCGGTCATCCTCATGATGGAATACCCCAGATTGGAATACCTCCATATACATAACTTAAACCTATAACCATACTCGGAACCAAGGACCTTGTCCTTGCGTCACCCTCGAACCCTTCAGTTCGCCACAACTGAGTGTAACCCACTCATACCTCCCTATCACGATCTCTAGGTCCTGTGACCTCCGACAGTAATATCTTTACACAGTCCTCATCACCGGTCCAGACTGCTCCCGAGTCTAGTAACCTGCTATCTCACTTTCCTCTATCCAAACCTCCAATCTGGAGCCACTAACCCCCTCCTCTTCCAAGGAGATTGAAAACATGCCTACGCATCATCCAACATTGCCACAGCGACAGATCCTCGCTATACATCACCCCTTAGCGGTGCTCACCACTATCTCATAACATGCATACATACTCAGAGACTGATCGCATAACCAACAACCCATATATAGCATGCCGCATTTCCTCGACGTCTCCACCATCCGGGGACAACCCCACTAGCCGCTATCTCGAAACACCATCCTCACTACTGGTTCAAATATCCACGACACATGCAAAGCCCTTACTATAACTGAACCACCTCATCGCATCACCTCAATAACCAACATTCAAACCGTGCCAGGCAACCTTCTACAACCAGCGGCTCATCCGAAAATTTCCAATTCTCCCCCACATAGGGCACTAACCACCATCCACTGGCGGCGAAGCTAACACGCTGCTCAATCGAACCCACTAATACACCGAACTTCAAGGAACCTAAGTTCCTATTGAAAGTTCCCGAATTCTCGAACCATAACCTTCCTTTCTCATGAATTCGACACTGGATATTAACCCTCTAAAAACCCTCAATACTAACTCTTCTATAACACATAAAACACTTTAATATCTCATGCAAGAAACAACATATCATAATCACAACATAAACAAGATAAGGCAGAAAGACATACCGACTGACACCTCTGGCTCAGACCTGATCTCCTCGTTCACAAGCTGATAAGCACGCCCTGGAGCCTTCGGAGGCTCTGCCCGACCCTGACTCCCGTTAGTAAGTCTCAAAGTGGCTGGCGTTGGGGTCTGCACTGACCTGGCAGCCAGCAGAGGACACTGGGCCTTCATATGGCCCACCTGATCGCAATGATAACAAAGTCGAACACCGAAAGCTGGAGCCTGCTGCCTGCAATCCCTGGCTATGTGGCCCTCCTTGCCACACTTGTGGCACCCAGAAGAAGAACGATAACTTCCCTCATGCACCTTGCCGCACTTCCCACAAGTGCGACTCCTCTGACCTCCCTATCGATAATCAACGGGCCTCATCCGCTTCGGTGCAGGTTGCGACTGAACCGGGGTCTGCCTCTGCTCTCTCAACTGGAGCTCAATCTCTAACTCGCGCCACCTAGCGGCCTCCTACAACTCCAACAAGGTACCACACCTCTGCGTGGATACAAATTGTCTGATGTCCCTCTTGAGCATACTCAGATATCGAGACATCTGAGCCTACTCTGAAGCAAACTCCGGGAAAACATCGCCCTCTCATTGAACATCCTGGTGATCTCCGTCACCGACTCTGAACCCTGCTTCAGTTCCAGGAACTCCTGAGCCAACCTCTCTCTCTCAACCTTCGGAACATAACGAGTACTGAACATTTCCCGGAACTGATCCCACGAAACCGCAGCCTGCTGCACATCAGAATAAGATCTTGTGGTCAACCTCCACCAATCCTTTGCCCCGAGCCTCAACAGGTTCAGAGCACACCTCACCCTCTGATCAGCAGGGCATGAACATGTGAAGAAACAACCCTCCATGTCTGACAACCATCTCATAACAACGATCGGATCCTGAACTCCATCAAAAGTAGGGGGCTTCGTATTGTCGAAATCCCGATACTGAAAGCCCCGACTGGCTCCGCCCCCTTCCGTTGCCACAGCCGATGTGGATGCCACGGCCGCTGTCTCTGCAAGAGCTGCATAACGCTCATCAAAATACTCAACCATGGCGGTCTTGATCGACCCGAACAGTTCTGGCAACTCAGCTCGGAACATACAAGCAACCTCATCATGCAGCATATCACAAATCCTAGCATCCAACTCATCCATACTCATTTGACCAATGACTTCGGGTGGTACTAGTCCATCCTGACCACCCTCTCCTGATCCTGAACCGGATCCTGCCTCAAAACGTCTCGCATCAGCCATACTGAAATCCTCAGATACTTCGCATAATTGTTGCGAACTAACCTCTAACCAACAACCTAGGGGTTTTGACTTCCTTGACACGTGTATGGGTCATGTGCTTTCAGTAGTACAGACCCATACTACCTTCCACACCTACCCATATTTATCTCGATTATCACCACAATGCCCTAAGCACAATCATACATAGCAAGCACTCAATCCTCACCCCTAGAGGAATACTGAATATCTCATAACAAGAAAATCCTAGGCTAGCAGGCATCACAAATCAGGCAATTCTATCATGGACTTCTTGAAGATCCCTAGCCTAGTACTAGCATGTTGTTCTAATATATCTCAAAAACAAATAACTTGTCTGGTATTTTGGGGTAACTTACTGGCTCCGGCTGATCGTACCCTCTGCATCCTTCTTTACTTATTTTGAAAACCTTTTTGAAAATTATTTTTGGAAATCTCTCCTTGATTTGAGACTGGATTCACACGAATGTTCCTTCAATTCACTCAAACCAAGGCTCTGATACCAACTTGTAACGACCAAAATTTTCAACCAATTTAAAACCTTTTACTTCATTCCAAAAACCATTAAGTTCATACATCTGGTTTTTAAAATAGTTTAAAACATCATAGAATTTCCCAGAACTATATCATAATAACATAAAACATGAGGAGCGGTAAGATCACGCCTTCGCCTTGCCACGATCTCCTAAAGCACCTGAAACAATAAACCACAACTGTAAGCCCGAAAGCTTAGTGAGTTCCCCCAAAGTACCCATACGCACATAAACATACGCATACAGCAAAGAACAACATATTATGGGTCCAATCAACCTTCCGGTTGGAATACCCCTGGCCCTCAACCATCGGGTTGGAATGCCTACATACTACGAGCCCAATCATCCTACCGGGATGGGATACTCTCAGCCCACAACCATCGGGTTGAAATGCCCACACACCTATATGTACAACAATAACTACTATGGGTCCAATCATCCCTCGGGATAGAATACCCCAAGCCCCTCAACCATCGGGTTGGAATGCCAACATACTATGAGTCCAATCATCCTACCGGGATGGAATACTCCTGGCCCACAACCATCGGCTTGGAATGCCCCACCTCCTATACGTATAGTAACTAGTACTACTACTACTACTATGGGTCCAATCATCCCTTGGGATGGAATACCCCAGGCCCCTCAACCATCGGGTTGGAATGCCAACACACTATGAGTCCAATCATCCTATCTGGAAGGAATACTCCTAGCCCACAACCATCGGGTTGGAATGCCAATCTATACTAGCAAACATGCACACATAACAGGCAACCACATAACACTCTACAAAACCAACATATTAGGGCCCTATCATCCTACCGAGATGGAATACCCTCTCCTACTGCTCAACATACATAACCTGCAGGTAACCTCCTACCAGCATACATAAGGCAAGACCAACTACAGGTCCTTACACCTAACTGCTACCCAACTGCCAGGGCGCTGATCCAACAGAACTAGCCATCTCTTAACTTTCCATTCCTCTAGGATACTAAGCTAACAAGGCATATCCTCATATCACTATCCTATATACCAGGATACTAGCAAGCATATCATCACACAACATAACAAGGTCTAAACAACAATTCAAAGGGCCGGCCTTGGTGCCTTAGACCCTTGGGTACAGTGAGGAAAACTCACCTTGCAACTGTCGAAAACCTCCAAATCTCTGACCGCTGACTCACCAGAAATCCCAACTTTAGGAGCTCTTGAACCACCAGAAAACATCAGATCTACATGCTGGCCTTCTTCCTCTACTCACTAGATGCAACACCTTCTTCTCAAAACACTCCAAATTCACTTCAAAATCTCACACACTCAAGAACTTGGCTAGGGTTTGAGGAAAACGACTCTAAATAGTGGAGGCTAGGGTTTGGGAGGGTTATGAGCTCTTAAAGTTGTTTAAATAGCCTCCACACCCGAAATATTAGGGTTTCTGGATGATAGACGTACACTGGGCGTACATCCAGTATGCTGGGCTTAGTCGAGGGACCTCCGCGTTCATTTACTCCATTACGTTGGGCATACCCAGCCAACCACGTGCATGCATGCTTAGCATGCATGGGACCCCTTTGCCAAACTTTCCCCCTTAGGGACCACTGATGTCGATATCATCAATTCACAATATCTCCTCTATCCTAAGTCCGTTCCCAACAAACTTTATATCCACGTAAAGGTGGCGAGAAGAACTACGATTCTAGCAACACACCCCAACTCGAAACCTTCTCGAATGATACCCATTTCCCATAAAAGACCGAAACACCCTTACTGTTGATCTCAGGAATCCATAAATAATTACTTTTAGAACGGGGCGTTACACTCTCAGGAATTCATACTTTTTCTTTGGTGGGGGGGATACAAGTCAAGTTTTCGTTTAACCGTTGGATAATTGCATGGACCAATGTGTTATGTGTTTGACCTTTGGGTAATTGCATGAAAATGGAATTTATTTTATACATCTTCATAAAAATCATGAGAAATGTGATTGTTAGCATATATGTTGCATGAAATTTTGTAGATATGGGTTGCGTATTTCAAAATGACAAGAATATGAGTGTTGTACTTAAGCATATTAACTTTTGGACATATATCTTTTAACACTTATACTTACACAAATAATGGAATATAATAAATTTCAAGGTTTCTATATGTATTTTTGTGAAAATCGTGACATGCTAGAGTCACAACAAAATGGTATATTTTGTGTTACAAAACTATTAAACTAAATTTTCGTGTGATAAACAAACTACAAAACTTGATTGTTTTATTAAAAATAATTGTTACTAGTAAAATAGTCGTAATATGTTGTCACCATTTTAACAGTTTAAAAACTTAGAGGCTTATGCTATTTATACAACATATATTGCAAGTAGACAAGTCCATTAATGATTATTTATAAAAAGGGTTGTAAATATTTAAACCAAAACGGTATACAAACAGAATTACTCGACAGGAAAATTTGTGTGTCATAATCTATCCAACATAAAGCTTTTAAAAAGTACAAGTTATAAGTTGTATGCTATAAAGCTATAAAACATGTGTCATAAAACTTCAGTCATGAATTTACACTAGTAATGTTAGTTTCATTATTCAATAATGGGATTCAAAGTTCAAGTAAATCTGTTAAGCCTCTTGTGAGACTTTCCTTTGTCGTACCTACCTAGTGTACACCGTAAGTCCTGTAGTTATAACCAAATTCTCCTAGAGAGAGAGCGAGGTAATTGTGTATAGATCTATATGGGGTTGACACCCCAACACCTGAGTTGTTCGCTACAACTACACAGGGCCAGTCTAGGGTGACAAATATCTTACCGAAACTGACGCTTAAAGAACGTCATGACAGGCATATTAGTCACTTAAAGCATGGTTATAATGACTCACATAGGGATTGACAACATTATTTTGGATTTACAGAAAGTATACACTTCATTGGTTTTATAAAATAAAAAACTACGCTTCACCTTTTTTTGTACACTATTATCACCACTTCAGTCTTAGGGTTTAAGACTACCATAATTTTTCATTCAAACAGAAAGTATTGGACTTTTTGGGAACCTATACTTTACAAATACTAATAAAAACAAAGGACTTGTATGTAATTATTCATAGTGTTTTGGAACGAGACTTACAAACCACTTTTCAATAAAAAATATCGAATTTTCTAGAGCCTTACGAATTTTTACAAACAAAGATGTTACAAACCTTTTCTTACAAAAAATGTTTATGAACTCACCAACATTCTATGTTGACGCTTTTCAAAATGACTTGTATTCTCAGGGACTTTAAGAACTGTGAACAAGTATTTGGGCCATGGATCTTGGATATGTGCTGCATTTTGAAACTTCATTCATTATGTCATTTTTGTGTAATTTCATGAACATATAACAACATGTAAACAATGTAAGTGTGTTATCTTAATGTATGATGTTTGGTTGCTATGATTCATTCATATTTAATTGTTATGGTACTATGCAATGACGTCATCTGCCCCCGGACATTTCCGTTGTCCTGGTTTGGCGGTGTGGCATACAAAAACATCAAAATGCAATATTATCACATCGTGTATTAAGAATAGGAACTTAATAGAGGTAGATATTGGATTTACCTGAAGTAGAGTCATACAATTTGACTTTACTATACTTACGATCTTTCAGGTAGATACGGCAGCTTCACATCCAATGCCCCTTCTCTTCGCAATATAAACAAATAGACCCTTTTGGAATGGTACATGAGACTATCTCAGATTTAGCCTTTATCTTTACCATTTGGTCAAAAGGTTTGACCTTGGCCAATCCCTTTCCATTGGGAAGAGAAAGCTTTTATGGACTTCCGATGTTTCCATTGTCAATGTCCATGGAAGTTTGCGACGTAGATCTTCCAATCAAATTTGATTGACCAGTGCGCCAAATCAGTGTTGATTCAGCAGCAATTAGCAAATAAGTAAGATCGATAAGGGTCACATCGTGGTCTGTCACATAGTAGTCTTTAACAAACTCACTATATGACTTAGGAAGTGAATGAAGAACCAAGTCAACGGCCAGCTTCCTTGGAAACACGACACCCAACATTCCCAGCATTTTAATATGTAGCTTTATGTCCAAGACGTGAGCACATACAGACTTTCCATCATCATGTTTTCTTGCCAATAGGGCTTGAGTGACCTTGAACTTTTCAAGTCAACGAACATGTAGGTCAGGGAGAATTATTGGAGGAGGTGGAGGAAGTGAAGCATGATATGCATTTCCATGATCCAAACATGGAACATCATCTTGATGTGGAAAGCTTTTTCCAAAAGATTTGGGAAGACCATAGTTGTCAGAATTAGACATCTACAAAGGAGAAATTCAATTCAGTTGATTTAAGTACTTAATATAACACCCAAATGAAATATTAAGGCTAGGACCCAACACAATATTTTACAATTCGGAAGAGGGATGTCGTAATCCAATTGCAAAATATTTGTCGGTAGGTAAATGACGATTTACCAATTTTCACCATGAAAAATGAAAATGAACATTAGGTTTTAAATGAATTTGAAATTCCTAGATTCTTTGAGATTCATTGAACTTTTCCATGGCATGTTTAATCTCGATTATGCCCTTCAAGTTTGTGACTGGGATACCGAGGATCACAAACAAGTTGTGAATAACCATGCAAATTAGCTTGGTACTCTCGATGTCATTTATCATCTAACCTATGTGCCGGTTAACCACACACGCTCAATTGATCAATGATAATTTACGAGAAACCCATTTCCATCCTTCATTAGTCCTAGATTAGTGTGTCGGTTAACCACACACACTCCACTAATGACCAATAAGGTGCAATGTGTAATTTCATGGGTTAGCATCAAATTCACATTTTTCCTAAGTAACTAAGATTTGGGAATCTATAAAACATTTAGTTACTTGTATTTCATTATACTTTTAATGAGAATTTAAGTGTCCTATCAAACCCGTTTGGCTAACGACCCTCCACTGGTCAAGGGTACGGTAGGTAAGAGTGGATACCCAATGGCGGTCATTTTATAGGTCGCTTACTTAAACACCCCTTATAGATCAGCTTCGTGAATGAGGCATACTAACGGTAAGACTGACTTTTTACTTATACATATATAATATCTTAGTCTTTTAATGTTATATAGTATAAGGGTATATTTTACACTTTTAAAATACTAAGTGCTTTAATCTATTAATAAATTAGACTTTTAATTTAATTAAACTTAAACCATATCATTATGGATTTATTAATTCTCTCTTTTAATTAACATTTAATTAATTTAATAAACTCCATAAGAGTGTAATTTGATATATTCAAAAAAACATCAATGTTCCAAATATAAAATTCAAAATTAAAATTATTCAATTAAATTTTAAGTTACGAAACAAAGAGTTGCACCTTTTGAAAACTTTCAATTACTAGAGTTCTAGAATTTAGTGAGACTTTTCAAATTCCAAACGTTGAGGGCATGTTTTGAAACTCTTTAAATATTTTGGATTCCAAACTTGATGGCAAGTTTTGAAAACTCCTTAAAAAAATTTTGAGTTCTAAAACTTGATGGCAAGTTTTGTAACTCTTCAAAAACATTTAGATCAAATTTTAAATTAATAAAATAATCATATAATTTATCATTTACCAATTTGACCTAATTTAACTCATATAGCAAGATAATTTCAAAAAGTACAAATAACTAGCTTATCATATAAACTAACAACTAATTTAAAATTTTGACAATTAGCTTTTAACTGGATGAGAATAATCACTACCATATAAGAAAAATCAGATTTTATGATAAAAAAACAGTTTATGGTAATGAACCTAATCCAATTCTGGCCAAAAAAACTACCAACTGATGATCCAACTCGTCGAGTCGAATACTAGACTCGTCGAGTTCATCACCAAATCAACCAACTCGTCGATTCCACTGTCCATACAACAATTTTTCAATTTTTTCAACTTTGAACAATTAACCAATGCATCAATATAACAGAAAACATCCATGGCTTTGATACCACTTTGGGTTTTAAGTACTATAACACTCATATGGTGCACATATAACCTAATGCTTTCAATCTAAGTTTTCTCTAGTTATACATGCAATAAAACTATCCAAAGCATAAAACCTAACTAGCATATAAGTGGAGATATAGAACATAAAAACAAGTTAGATAAATACCTCTTTGTTGTAGCTTGTAGAACTTGGCCTTTCAAGAGCTTAGAACCTCAAGTGTGATGCCTCAAACAAGTCACAAACACCACCAACAATTAGAGGACAATGAGAGAGATACTAGAACCACCAAAAACAGCTAGGGTTCTTCTTGGAACTCTGGGTCCCGATTTTGAAGCTAAGGGTTTACACTTATAGTGTGGAATTCCTAAGGTTTCAACTAGTAAACCCTAATCCACTTCCTTGCGCCTTTAATCCAATAATCCATATCACAAGCCCCTTGGACTAACTCTTCATGGACTCTTACATAGATTTATTCCATCTAAATCAACATGGATCATTAGCCCAAACTATATGTATTTTTGATTTACCTAATGTAACATCCATAAAAATCTTGCAAAATTTTAACTTTTTAAAACATTTCAAAACCAATGACTATTACAAAACTTGTTTTCAAAATAATAAAATGTCAGAGTTTCCCAGAATCAAATCATAAAATCATAAGATATGAGGAGTTGTATGATCACGCATTCGCCTTCCCCCGATCATCAGAAGTACCTGAAACAATAATCGATAAATGTAAGCTCAAAGGCTTAGTGAGTTACCCCTAAAATACCAAGGTCCTACAATCATAACCATATCATATAATCAAATAAATACAGCATGCATAATGATCCATCAGTCTGACTGGACCGCCTCCTAGTCCTCATTCTATTTGGACCGCTCTTCGAGCCCTCGGCACGTCTGGACCACCCTCCTCGGGGCCTTCAGCCTATCCGGACCGCTCGTCGGGCCTTCGACCTAACTAATTTGCCCTACCCGGGGCTGCAGTCTATCTGGTCCGCCCTAAGTGTCTTGTCTTACAAAACACAGCAGGACCGCCTCAACCCAACCAAACACAATATGTCGACATATAAACAATCATGATCAAGTAGGCACATAACATAGGTAACAATAATCATACAACTCACTGCTGCCTACTAATCCTCTCACCGCCTACAGTCCCGCTACCAGCTAACCCCCATAGAATGCATAACCATAAGTAACTAGAGGTGAGAAAGCCACCCGAACAGATAGTCCTACTCTAGAGCCACAACCAAAAAAGGAACAGACAAGAGAGCCTAGACCAAGAGTTGTCAGGCTATCCTACGTGACCACCGACAGTCCCTATGGGCACTCCATATATGATAACCAACAAGCACAGGTAACATACAGATCTACAGATAACTAACATAGCAGCCATCTTATAACCAGGATACTGATCTAACCAATCACTAGCATAGCAACCATCCTATAACCAGGATGCATATCATAAAGCATAACATGCAATGAACCTGGATACTAATTTGAAAAGGGTCGGCATTAGTGCGGTAGACCCTGTCAGTATAGTGAGGAGAACTCACCTGGAACTGCTGAAGTCCCACGAATAAAACTCCAGCTGCTGGTTGACAAATTCCCGAACTGTCAACATCAAAACAACACCCAATTAATAATTGGGTTCCAATACGTAACCATAAGTCCATGCTTGGGGTAAAAGATTACTTTACCCCCAACCTAGCCTTATTCAAGTCCACGACCCAACTCAAACTCTAAGGCCCAAAAAGTCAACTAATGGGCCAAAGTCGAACATATGGCCCAATTTTCCAAATTGGGCCCAGACCTCTACATGGTTTTTCATTAAGGCCCATTCATTTATTCTAGTCCAAACTCTTGGTATTCCCATGGACCAATATCACATAATCATCAAGGCCCAGTTATGGCCCACCTATGGCCTAATTTTCCAAATTAGGCCCAAGTCCTTCACATGGGCCTTATCTTAAAGCCCATCCATTTATTTTGGTACATTTACATGTTCTTAGATAGCCCATCAATAGTCCAATCGCCAAAGCCAAATAGGAAGGCCCAATTCAAGGCCCAAGTGAAATTAGGGTTTTCACGTGAAATGATGATTAGGGTTAAGTGTTCCTACTTAACCCTTTAAGGACTTAATCCATTAAGTCCAATATAGACTTAGGTTAAATTGCCAATGATTATTAATTAATATTATAAGTTTATTATATAATTCCAGTGCGAGTCCCAATTAATCCCCAAAATTAGGGTTTCTTGGCATTAGGCTTTTCCAAACCCTAATTAGGGTTTCCTACCCAATACTAGCCTATTAGTCACATAGGGCTTTTAGGTCAATTAGGGATTCATTGGGTCCATTAGGGTTTCATTAGGCCCATTAGGGTTTCGTTAGTCAGGCACCACCCACTACCACCTCGGGTAGTGGTGGTCAATGGCGGCTCATGGAGGCAACCACCACCTCGTAGTGGTGGTATGATTTTTGGCTAGAAAATTTCCAAGCATCCCAAACGAATCCAAACACAAACAAGCACACCGGCACCCAACACAACCGCTGGTGGCGGCAGCCACACCTCACGGTGGTGGTTATGAGTTTCTTTTTATTATTCTAGTCACTAATTACAATTATACAATGAAATAACTCGAAATAAACCCACACACTAAGATAAACACACCCACATAGTCACCCTTGTGGTGGTCGACGGTGGTATATGGTGGCAGCCTTCGTTGGTTTTCCAGCCACACAAAACACACGCAAACCCTAAGATAATCACACACCCGTTACAGATTTACGAGATGCACCCCAGCCACCCACCTAGTGGCGTTTGGCGATAACAAAGGCATGAAACAGTGGGCAACAATGGCACCGTCGACGACAGCTACCATGGTTGGCAGCCATGGTGGTTCCCTCGGGCTCTTTTGTCCAACGAGAACCCCTTTAGACTTCATGGTGGACAACAACACAGGAATGAAGGCGTCTCCGATTGAGCTATCTTTGAGCTGATGACGGCAACAGTTGTGGTTAACAAAAGGAATAGAAGAAAATGGTGACAGTGGGTGTTCCCGGTGGTCCTCGTCGGCAGCTTCGTCCTCAACAGCAACGGCACGGCGGCGGCAGGAGGTAAGAACCCGATAACATGATCGCTCGCTAGCCCTCGATGGTCTTCAGTTTCTCCGATCATGATGGATATCGTCGGTAGTCTCGGCTGATCGGAAAATATGATGCAGGGAGGTGGCGGTTGAAAGGTCTCGCGTGGAAGGTGGTGGATGGAGGGTCACTAGTAGGGTTAGGGTTTGGTGGTGTGACGAGGGAAAGCGGGATACGATTTAAACCCCCGACTCCATACTAAACATCCGCCCCTTTAACACAATCGGCCCTTCTATCACTTTTGCCTTTCATATTAAGTCCGAAAATTACCATGCAGCCCCTGTTTGACAAATTCTATTCAAATTATTTACATGATTTACCTTTTTAGCCCCAGCCATCCAAAATCTTTTCAATTTAAGTCTGATATTTACTCTTTAACCCCTGCTTCGATATATTCTTTTATATTAAGTCAAAATGATACCAAATAGCCCCTCCTCTACAAAACCTTTTCAAAATAAGTCCCGAAATTACACTTTAACCCCCGAAACTAATGTCCCGCTAATTAATATTTGATTTTAGGCTATAATAATATAAAATAATAATAAAACTTACTTCTCGGTTTTCCAGATTTATTATTTAATTATTCTATTTCAAACAGAATTTTACAACTCTCCCCCACTTAAATTTGATTTCGTCCTCGAAATCGTCTCTTATCATTCCTTACACGCCAGACAACTTGAATTACATGGCCACAATCCCGAGCATAACCCCAGCCTTTCCAAGGTAACCGTATCCAACCCTTGCAGGGTCCTAAAACCTGATGATAATGAATTCCTTTCAATATGATCACATTCCTAAGTCTGGTATCTGTAGTCTCAAGGTGGTCTGACTTCCTGACAGACTGCCCATACTGGATCATTATTGTTGAATTCATTGCACTTATCTCCCAACTGGCTACTCGACTTCTGATAAACCGAGGCCCCTACTAGAAGACAGATTCATAGACCAAATTTCCCTGCAGTACACTTATACTTGACAGAAAACTTGTCTGAAATATCGGGTTCCTACCCGGTTGCTGAACCAACAAGCGATCTTACAGTCGCTCCACGCGATTACCAATGGAAACTCGACTAGCAATAATTGCCCTAGCTATATCGCCACTCATGACTCCATTAATCCTTCTGGTCCATCAGACCATAATAGTCTGACAACTTTTCTCCATTGAATCAAATACGAAGAGTGAACGCTACCAGTATATTGTAGTCTTACATCATGTCTGGTCTCCAACGACCTACCGCTTCTTGACTCTGACTATGTTATGGTCTACCCATAATTCTTGCGAACTAGACCACCCTGGCCTAATCGTCTGAAAGAATCTATGAATGTTATGGTTACCATCGCATTATTACAACACTTTCGCTCTAACACAACCACAACCCGATACCTTCCCCTCAATCTATCAATCCAAAAACCCTCGGAGTTGAGCACACACTCGACCGAACACTCAAACTGAACTCAATTCATGACTAGAATCCCAACCTGATTCCCTAAATTTTGCTATCAAGCACCGAGAATACGCGATTCACATGTTGGGGAGTTTTAACAAACTCCCAACTCATACAACCCTCAAACCAAACAACCACTTGGGTTGTCTTCCTTCCTAACAACGATGCGAAACTTATCCCAGTTTCAAAACCACTCCTGCTTCTATATTCTGCGACGATTCTCCCCCACTTAGATTCGTATAAGTCTTCACAATACATGAAAATTTTAGAATTCTCAATCCTTCTCACTTTCCAACGATCGATCTGATGAAAACCAACTCTTTCCAGCTAGTACTCCATTACTAGCCAATCCCAAAAGTGCAATAGATCGCACAATCAATCCTTACCGTCCGATCCAAGGTGAATCGGATCTTAGCTCCTATGGGTAGGGACGGTAATCGTGTACGCCTCACAAGATACTTATGCCACATAGACCCACCTATGCTCACCAGAGCTGAAATAATGTCGCCAACCCCAACGACTAACTAACCCCGAGCTGGAATACAACCTGATCCTGGGGTCACAAGCTTGTTCACTCCTTCGAGCTCAAAAAAACTGAAAGGGTATAATCCTTTCCCTAGAAAACGACATTCCAATCCATCAATTAACCATTCTACTTCCAGCTGCAAAACCCCAGCTAAACATAATCATCACTCCCTTCTAGAGTCCCCGCAACTCATATTTCAGCCTCGAGCAAAACCCCCAAAGCCTCAAATCCAAAAACCCATGTGTTAGCCTCTCCCGCTCAACCCGCGGAATATGTAACGAGTACATAATATCTCCCTGATCCCAAGTGACTGCAGCCCTCTGCTCATCATAATATGTCCCAGTAACAAGTCCCAGTATTGGAAAGCTCGACCAGCTCCTCCCCCTACCGTCGTTGCAGCTGTTGAAGTTGCAACGATAACCCTCTCAGCAATGGCTGCATAGCGCTCGTCGAAATACTCAACCATGGCGGTCTTGTTAGACCCAAACATCTCCGGAATCTGACCCCGGACAATCCCAATCACCTCCTCCCAGATGATCTCCCTGACACGATCCTTTGTCAATGCTGGCCTATCCTGGCTGCCAGCTCCCGATCCTGACCCAGATCCCGTCTCAAGACGTCTCACAACCACCATTATGATAATACATTAGAGAGATCTCGGATAATCCATATAATAACAGGGAACCAACTCCCAACTAAACCCCAGGGGTTGTGACTTCCTTGTTACGCGTATGGGTCATGTGCTTTCAGTAGTACGGACCGATACTACCTTCCACATATACCCATATTTGTCTCAAGTATCACCACAACACCCAAACAATATACATAAACATATCGAGGGCTCAATCCTCACTCCAAGAGGAATGCTAAATATCTCATAACTGGCCTCTCGGCCTCTCACAACCCACCCATGAAACTTCCACCAACCCTGCAGCACTCGTTTATACTGGTCATACATAACGTTGGACCCTATAGACATCCAAATACTCAGTCCTACTCTAAGCCCACAACCAAACAAGGAATAAGAAATAAAGCTAAACCAAATATTCTCAGGCTATAATATCTTAATTATGTATAGTCGTGATGCATACACTAAGCAACTACAGTAATGATGTCAATTTCATATAAAGAAAAACCTTAGGCTACCAGGCATCATATTATCAAGCAATTCTATCATGCAATTCCAAAAGATCCCTAGCCTAATACTAGCATGTTGTTCTAACATATCACGTAAATCAAATAATCCATAAGGTATTTTGGTGTCTATTCGTAAGCTTCGACTAATCGTACACTTGCTTCATCCTTTATTATTTTGAAAACACTTTAAGAAAAGCGTTTTAAAATCTTGTCTTCAGTTTGAGACTGGAGCCACGCAAGTGTTTCCTCCAATTCACTCAAACCAAAGCTCTAATGCCAACTTGTAACATCCATAAAAATCATGCCAAATTTAAACTTTTTAAAACATTTCAAAACCAATGATTATTACAAAACTTGTTTTCAAAATAGTAAAATGTCAGAGTTTCCCAGAATCAAATCATAAAATCATAAGATATGAGGAGTTGTATGATCACGCTTCGCCTTTCTGTGATCATAAGAAGTACCTGAAACAATAATCGATAAATGTAAACTCGAAGGCTTAGTGAGTTACCTCCAAAATACCAACGTCATACAATCATAACCATATAATATAATCAAACAAATACGGCATGCATAATGGGCCATCAGTCTGACTAGACCGCCTCCCAGTCCTCAGTCTATCTGGACCGCTCTTCGAGCCCTCGACACATCTAGACCACCCTCCTCGGGGCCTTCAGTCTATCCGGACCGCTCGTCGGGCCTTCAACCTGACTAATTTGCCCTACCCGGGCATGCAGTCTATCCGGTCCGTCCTGGGTGTCTTGGCCTACAGAACATAGCAGGACCGCCTCAACCCAACCAAACACAATATGTCGACATATAAACAATCATGATCAAGTAGGCACATAATACAAGCAACAACAATCATAAAGCTCACTACTGCATACTAATCCTCTTACCACCTACAGTCCCACTACCAGCTAACCCCCATAGAATGTGTAACCGTGGAGCTATATCCTACTCTATATACTCACTAAATTTCGTGGTTAATAAAATTTGTAAATCGTTGGTTCCTATTTGGAAAAGAATCAACAGAATAACTAATAGCAGAAAAACATATCCAAGTAAAATATAAAGGAAAAGCTGATATGTTGCGTTGATCTTTCTTTGTCTCGAGCCCCATGAAATGTTAATTAACACTACAATCTCTTGAAAAGAGAACACGGTAAGTACTTGTTGATGATTGAAAAATTGAAATCTTTTAACAAATACCAGAAGATCCACACAAAAACAAAGCATCCATAACATGATTAAAACAGTAACTACATTTATAGCCAAAAACACAAAGCATTGTTGTTTAACATAAGAAATCCAAAAAGGTAAACATGACTAGAGTTTATCACACATACACACACACACACTCAAAAGCAACACAGGGTAACCAGGAGAGACAGCCACTGATATCAAAAGATCAAGCAAACCTGAAAATTCAAATTTATAGGTGTAAGAATGGGTAAAATGCAGATAAGTAAAGATTAAAAGAAAAAACATAAATAATCCTACTCCAAATGAAACCATGAGTAACAATCTTAAACATAAATAAGAAGGTATTATTGTTCTAAAAATTGAAACAAGCTCAAGATCTAAACATAGCTTGAAACATAATTAAACATGAATAAGTATTAAGAATTTAAACTGATCTTACCCGATGATGATTTTTTCAATGGATTTCATGTCAAGAATGCTCCATAATTCTGGATAATATTCAACAAAAAACAAACGATCTGGAACACAGCTACGGAAATAACTGATGATATCAGCAAGGTCAACAGATGATGGAGGCATTTCATTCAATGTCAAAGTTTGTAATCTCACAAAAGGGGAAATTTTACTTTCAAGTAATTCAGGGAATCTTGAAAGAAACTTCAATGTAGCAGTGTTCAAAGTAAGAAACTTTGTGTTACACATTTGATGAAAAATATCAATCAGCAATTCAACATTCTTTTGTTGTTCTCCCATTGATCTGTTGTCATAAATGGTTCGAAAGACTACAGTTTCTAATGAATTGAGATCACTGGTTAACAACAAAGACAGATGATCCATGCGATCATATGTGAAAGAGGAAAGTTTTGGTGTTGAGATCACAAACTGACATGAATGATGAAGAAATTTTAATCCCAGATTCTCTAATTTACTTGATGTGATATAGAAAGTATTAACTTTCCATAATTGACAATTAACCAAGACAAGATTTTTCAGATTTGAAAAGGTGGAAAACAAATCCAAGGATTTGTTATCAGTAGGATACAGTAAGAATGAAACCCTTTCAAGATGCAAAGTAGTCAAAACAGGCAAATCCCATGTGAGATTTGGAGTTTTAAAGAGCTCAAAATCGATATTCAAACAAAGATCTTGAAGAAAATGAGATTTAAACAAAGATAAATCGAATCCACCACGTCTTGTTGGGATAGGACTCGAGTATTCAATGTTTATCTTTTGAGTAATGTGAGACATTGCATAAGATATCACCTCTTTGAGAAGACTTAGCCTGATTGAAGTTGACCGAAAGTCAATGGTGACAATTTCTGCATCATTCTTACGATTGGTGAGAAATCGATGCATAAATTTGGGAAATTTCTTATTGGTGAAAGGAAGGGTTTCAAAGTTGAGATAGGGGTGGGATCTCCATTTATTTATCCACCTTCGTGAGAGAGCACTACTTTGAACAATGCATCTTGAATCCATAAATGAGTACATGTAATGAATAACATCATTTGGCAAACGAGTAATCCGATCATTATCGTCCATCGGCTCTTTATCAATATTGATATCATCAAATATCTTTGGTTTTCTCTTCACCATTTTTGAGATATGGAGCCCTAATTCAAGAGAATTGGTTTCAGTTTTTGATTTTGGGATTGGGGATGTGTATAGAGGAAACGAGGAATACCCTTTTTGTTTACCTTTATAGCACTATGACGTGTCAAGTGAGCTGGCTATCGAGTTATTACTCACCGCTAAGCATTGAATAGATCATTGAAAACAAGAGGATAGTTATCCTTTGTTTCAAATAAGATTCGAGTGATACGAGTCAACTCATTAATAGTTATATAGTACTAAAAATCCTTCATGAATGCTGCAATTATGACAAGCTACACTACACTGAGGCGACTTGTTAAACTAAAGAAAATGTGCCATAGGATTATACATATATGAAGATTGCAACTTCCATAGAATGTACAATGTGAAGACTTTAATTTCAGTGTTGAAAAACTCTTTTAAGTTTAAAAAACCAATGTATTTAAATTGCAAATTAAATTAGCAGTCTGCAGATCTTAAAAAACAAGCAGTCTTCTTCTTGCAGACTGCAGACGTTTGGTCCACCTCTTCTTCTACAGATGTGGTCCGCAGACTCCGGTCTAAAGACCTTAAAAAACAAATAGTCTTCTTCTTGCAGATTGCAAAAATTTGGTCCACCTCTTCTTCTGCAGATGTGGTCTGCAGAAACAGTCTTCTTCTTGCAGACTGTAGACTTTTGGTCCACCTCTTTTTTTGCGGATGTGGTCCGCAGACTGCAGGCCATAAAAAACAAACAGCCATCTTCTTGCAGACTGCAAATGTTTGGTCCGCCTCTTTTTCTGCAGATGTGGTTTGCAGACTGCAGACACTTTACATCTTAGAAAACAAACACCACCTAAGTTTTCAACAAGAATTCGATAGAATCTTTTTGGATAAGCTACATCATTGCAGATTTTGAAAACAAGATGTGGATCTCAATACAACATTTTCTATGAACTCCCATGTATACATATTTTCTGTTCTCAACTACTTGTTTCAATTGACTACAGTATACTATATATAGCCAATTGCAAGAATGAAATCACAAAATCCATTTATAAAAGAAGAGAAAAAAATGTTTTACTGTGATATTACTTATTAAAGTTATATAGAAATTTCTTGAATAACAAATTCTTTATCAACCAAAACAGGATAACCACTTGGAATAATGGAACACATTATACTTTAGAGAACATCCATGGACCACTGATATGGGTTTTCCACTAAAAACTATACAAAATTTTTTCAAAAACAACGTCTTTAGTTTTTAAGGAGTAAATGCTCTAATGCTCCTTGATCTTTGTAAATCTTCTAGACAAAAGTTTTAGAATTACAAAATCAAGAGATCCATGTTCAATAAAATCAAGAGATTCATGTTCAAGAAAATTGTAAATGATTAATTTACAACAGAATCCAGATGAAATCTGCAGTAAGATCATAGAACCCATTGGTGCACAACATATATAGAACACGATGTCAACAATAAGTGTCTGTTCATCAAGATTAACCAAGCAACAGAGCAATTTAAAATCATAGACTAAATTAACGAAATTAAGAGCGACTTACCTCCATCGACAGCGATAACTATTCGAAATTTTAGCTACTGAAGGCACAACGCTGATCAAATTTAACAATCCTACAAGCACCCAATTAAAAATCTAGGTTAATTAGGAATCCTCGAATTAATTTCGAATCCAGAATTAACAAAAACCGGAGCTACGTAATAGAAAAAACTATAATCTTTTACATGATTTGGAAGCATTTAGACATCTAATTGTATTAGCAATCAAGACTGTAGATTGGCTCACCGGACAGTAACGCTCATCATAGTCAGTCCGTCGGGCGAAAATGATATCAAAGAAAACTAATTTGCTGTAAATATCTATCTATAGTAGCAAATTTCCCGTGATTTTTTTTTATTATTTTAAATAAGAAAAGAATTAATAAAACTGTTTCCATGGTTATATCTAATCCAACTTTTTTACTAAAAAAACTAGTTTATTTATTTTTTATATTTTAAAAATCACTAAACCCTATTTTTATAACTACAACATAACTTCAATTATTTTTTATTAAATAAATATAATCTATAAATAAATATTATTAACAAAAATTAAATGATTATTAAATTTTGAAATAGATAAATTATTTATTTTAAAAACCTCTAAGATTTAAAATAGAATTTATTTACGAAATATCCACAACAGTGAATACAAAATAAAAAAAACAAGTTGAAATAATGAATATTAAAGTAAGTCAATATTATACTAGAAGAATTATAAATTTATTTTATTTACTATTTGAAATCGTAAATTTTAAGATATAAATTTTAACTATGTATAAATATATAGTTGATCAATCATAAAATGTCGTGTTACATAAATTTTGTAAGGAAATTTTAGTAATGGCTCACCGACGGGATGGTTTCACGTAACCATAAAATATAAATAATACCTATTATTTTGTTAAACGGTAAATTTAATATAATTCTAAACTATTCTTGAATCTATATGTTTCAAACGAGACTTGGATCATCAACCTAATTAAGGAATGACAAAACCTGATACCGTTAGGCTAGAAGTCATTTGATAGTACCTACTACCTTGTAGTAATAAATAAGGTACCATGAATCTAAGAAATTTATAATATTTTAGTTGAATTCTCCGTATCACCATTAACCTTAATCAGAACAAGGTTAATCAAGTCATCCCCTATAAGAGTACCATTATTAATAAGTATTCTAGCTGAAGCCACAAAGTGTAATATCTTTTTGTTAAGTAACACCAAACTTTACAAAATTACATTAAGATCTTGTCACTGATCTTCATCAACCCCCCCCCCCCCCCCCCCCCCCCCCCGGGCCCGACGAGAGAAGGGAATCAGACTTTAAAAGATAAACGATTATACTAAATATCCTCCTAAAACCCTTGTATAGACCATTTTCAATGATCTTTGAACAAAAAAGACCAAGTCAATACCTTTATAAAGAATTTGAGTGGACGAAAGAAGAATATTAGCCCACATAGCAGAAATAGAACCACAAGAAATATTCTCATCCATGATGTCAACCGTTCCATAAACAACTTTGATCTCAAGGAATTAACATCGTCAAACAAATGTCATGTTTATTTGAACAGGAAAGTTAGGTTGAAAGCATTTTAACCTCTAATAGCAAGACCTCCAACATTTTTGCTAGTAATAACCTTTCTCTAGCTGACCAACACCATTTTTTTTTAACGCAATTCACTACCCTAGAAAAAACATCTTTTGAGAGATTCCAAATATTTAATGACCATATCCAAAGCTCAAAATAACTAAATGTAATAGATATTGTGGTTACCCAACACCAGATTTAAAAGAGTGCCCTAACCTCCCATCAAAAGCATGTTTACATTTGATCTAGATACTTGAGGTTGCCCAACACCAATTTTAAAAGAGTGACCCAACCTTCCATCGAAAGCATGTTCACTTTCGATCTAGATAATTTTATCGTGAATTTATGTATAGTACTTTTTCGACCCTTTTAACCAAGACATGTTAGATTTGCATCAGGAGATCTAAATACCTAAAAGGTAATCTCATATATCCACAACCAACAACATACAACCGAGTTGATCCATATACACAACAATTTGTTTTTTCTAGTAAATTAATTGTTAGCCCTAAATAAAAACAACATAAAATCCTAACACTATCATGCAACTACTCTCGGAAAATTGGCATCATCTACATAGAAAATATGCGAAATCACAACTCCTCATTTCTAATCCTCGCACCATGAAAGGCATTACTATTTGTTCCTCTATAGCTATAATAAACAAAAATGGGGGAAAGTGGATCACTTTGACAGATATCCCTTTTTAAATGATACTTAAAAGTAAGAGACTCATTTACAATAATAAATGTCATGGAAGCGATAAACAAGCCCGAATCCACCCTCTTCATTAACGCCAAACCCATTTTTTGAAAAACATCATCTAAATACCATGTAAAGATTCATATGCCTTTTCAAAGTCGAGTTTGAACACCATCAACTATTTTTCTATGCTTCTTGTACATACCAACTATCTCATATAACATTAAAGAGTCCTCAAGAATTTGACGATCTTTAACAAAAGTTGATTGTTGTTGGATAATTATATCAGCAATTACATGATATATAATCGATTAGCCAAAACAAAATTTGAATTTAAGAGCTCTATATCATCCATAAGAAATCCCACAATTACTTAAACAACTATAAACAAGATGAGAAGCACAAAACAAAAACCATCTCCTAGACACAACAACGTATGTAGCATTTCAGAAAACAAAATAACCTAAAACAGAAACAACATAACTTCGAAAGGGAAATCCAGAATCCTAAAACAAAACAAAAACAAGTTTATATGTTTGACTATCATATCACACTGCTTTCACCAACTTATGCACACACAAAACAACCATCAAACTCCAAACCAAAGGGCATAAACCAGAACAACTTCATTAACTGAATCTTCCATGAACCTTACATGACAATGATTTTCTTGATTTCTTCAACCCCTACAAGCAGTCAACCCAACGAATCTTCCATGAAGCCGCTACACCAATTTCAACATTAACTTTAACACCTGGAGAACTGCTACGAAAATAATCAATAACATCAGAAAACACAATCGATGAAGGAGGCAACCGATGTTCAACCAAAGTCAAACTTGTCAAACTCCTAAAAGGGCATCTTCTTCTTTCAACTACTTCAGGGAACACCGAGAGAAACCTCACAACATCTGAATTTATAGCAAGAAACTTCGCCTTATGAAGCTGTTCGAAAGCCTTGATCATCAATTCAACAAGCTCTGGTTGCTTCTGAAGAGCTCTATAATATATTGTGTGAAAGTTTGCTGTTTGTAATGAATCAAGATTCTTGACTGATAATGAAAAGCAGGCCATACCATGGTAAGTGAAAGATGAGAGATTTGGTGCTGTGAGTATAAACTCAGAATTGTGATTAAGATCTATCAGACTCAGATTGTGTAATGAATTTGATGTGATGATGAAAGTATCAATGTTTGATAATCGACAACCAATTAAAACAAGAGTTTTCAGATTTGGAAAATGGGAAAACAAATCAATGGATTTACACTTACTATCAGTAGGAGGAGGAGGAGGATTAAGTGTAAATGTAACACCTTCAAGATTCAAGCTAGTCAAAGAAGGTAAATCCCAAGTCAAAGATGGAGATATCATTAGCTCAAAATCGATACTCAAATGAAGATCTTGAAGGAATTGAGATCTAAATAAAGATATATCCAATCCACCACGTCTGGTTAGTTTATCACTCAAGAACTCAATGTTTACCTTTTGGGTTCTGTGTGACATTGCGTAGATTATTGTTTCTTTGAGATTTGAAAGCTTGATGGAATTTGATTGGAAGTCAATTGTGGTAATTTCTGATTTGTGATCACGATCTGAGAAAAATCGGTGGATGAAATTGGGGAATTTGATACCTGTTTTGTGATCAATTGGGCGTTCGATCTTGAAGTTGAGAAAGCGGTAGGATTTCCATGTTTCTCTCCATCTTCTTGATAAAAGACTAGTTTGAACTGCAAATCGTGTGTCCATGAATAAATAGATATGATGAATAAGATCATCATGAAGACGACTTATTCGATCATCATCATTCAAGTCTTCTGGTGCCATATTTGAAAGCTTAATTGATTTCCTTCTCCCCATTTTTATTTGGGGCAAAAGTTGTGTGATTGATTCAAAGGAATTCGGTGTTCACAAGAGAAAGATCAAAAATGTAGAAATGGTGTTTTGAGGGTTTGAGTGTTTGAGTTGCCTTTGAATTGAGCCCTAATTCTATAGAACAAAGGCTTCTTATTGAGTATTGGTATTTTTGCTTTCTCTTCTAGCCTTATATGTTCAATGATTTTGGACAACTGTACTATTAACTCCTTAGTGACACGTATGTATATCAAATCCTTAGGTGCCACATTGGCAGAAAGGTGTAACATACCATGGTTTTTTGAAAAAGAAAAAAAAAAAAAAAAAAGAAAGGAAGAAAAAACTCCCACAATGTACAGAGAACTGATGTAATTAACAATTATGAAAAGATATCCAGATAACCAAATTCAATTAATCAAAACACTAAATGCATGTTCTCATTGAGGCAATTTGTCGAACATAAGAAAGAATGTCAGATGGAGAATATATTTATTAAACATATGATTATTCATATATAAAGAATAAAACTTCCAGAATATGTACAATGTGACATCAAAATGCAAAAAGAATCCCTGAGTTTCCATTTACAGAATGCAGCACAAAATTGGTATAACAGATTGCCTACACAGTTCCTACAGAACAACATATCATATGATCTAATAGATGTGCTGATAAAGTGATAATAAATCTTAGACTAGTTATTGTTTGACTCATATAGATCCACTTCTTGGCTCAAGAACAGTGATCTAAATTTGAAAATTGGGGTGTTTTACATGCCAATCTGTTTTGACTTTTGACATAGTTCTAGAGATTAAATCCAACATCCTTACACAAATTATGATATAACCACTGAATGTGTATATGTATTAATATGCTTATGAAAGTTTTCATACAGTAATGGAATGAAAATAACTGCCAATCTTTGATATTTAAAGCAACCATGTCACTGTAATTACAACTTAACTTGCATATTACAAAAAGTCTATTTTGAGAACCAGACATCTGCAGACACATGGATAAAACTCAACAGGGGACATGTAAATAGTCTAACACTGAAAATTGAAAGTCAAAAACTGAAGAAGCCGGCATCAAAAAAGTGTATGAGGTTGCAGAAGTCAACTTATGATTACAAGTAAACTTTCAGAACAATGAAATCAACAGCATGGTGTTGTAAGTATAAATATTTAAGATCGAATCATCGTCTGACTTACTCTTTCATTACCGTTACAGAGTTGATCATGATATTTCTGAATCAGAACAGCATCGTTATATGATATGCTGGTTTTGATAAATCTGGCTCTGCGAATCAAAATCAAGAAATAGAGATGAGGAACAGAGACGCTTTTGTAAGATGAGTATCTTCGTCGTTCATGAAATGAAATTTTCTTCGATATCTGCCCTGATCTCCTTCGGAACGCAGACGGGTAATATGCTATCAAGAAAGGTCACATTTTTGCCCTAATACGTTGTCATCGGTACACAGGAAGATGGGTAACAATCTGTTATGGTGTTTGCCATTTTTTATTTAATTTTTTTTTGTAAATATGTTAAGGTAGATACCAAATTATTGGATTTGTAGTTATCTAGTCTATAAAGTTTGTTTAATTCATAAAAGGATATTTAATTTGTTATTTTTTTTATTAAAAGTGTTTTTTTTTGGCAGAATTTCATATATGTCCTTTCTAAACAGTTAAATGGCGTATTTACCTAACCTAAATTCTAAATATTGTATTTGTCATTCCTAATGTTTTTTAATATCATATATACCCAAATCTATTTTTGGTATTTTTTTTATTGATTTATAATTGTTATTCATAATATTAAATCATTATAATTAAAACACATTATGAATGGACAACAATACCCTTCCTTCTAATTTCCAATTCACGATTCATAGATTAGCGATCATAGCGTTTTCCCCACAATTCACGATCAAGCCTCTCCTGTCGATACCTCCAATCAGCGTCACAATCGAGTGTTCCAAACACTGTCGATCGTTGCATCCGCATCCAATCAATCGTGCTTCCAGTCTTTATCAGGATTTTATGATTTTTTTTTGTCAATTGAACATTCAATTTGGGATTACAATTGATGAATATGTCACCTACACATCTAGAATCTGGAATTGTTGAAGTCCCAGTATCAGTTTCATAATTCCTTTTCCATATAATTTGTCTAATTTGTCAATGATTCCATTATATCATGAAGAAAACTAATTGATGTCAAAACAGAAGAGACTAACTAGAAAACTAATTGATGTCAAAACATGACTTCATGGGAAGAGACTAACCAGAAAACTAATTTTGATTATGTTGTTGTTTGATTTGTTCAGCAGTTCCTAGACTTATTGCAGCTGCATATAATTTGTCTAATTTGTCTCATGATTCAATTAGATCATGAAGAAAACTAATTGTAGTCGTGTTGTTATACCTTTATATCTGAATCAGAATCATGTTATACTTTTATATCTGAATCAGCTACTCTTAGCTATTGTGTCAATGTTATGCAATGTTGATGTTTGTAAGCGTGTTTTTATACCTTTATATCTTTTTTTCTTATCGCCCACTTAAAATTATATTTTAGAGGCGATACAAACCAATGTCAGAAGATCATTATCAAACATAAGATACCACCCTTCATGACACATCAAAACCCATATGGGAGAGCACGGCTACGTCTCCGATAATCGAGTATGTTTATGCAAATATCTTAATGTTAATTCAGTTAGACATTTACTAAATTGTATGATTGTTTCTCTAATTAATTTTCAATTTCAGTCGTATACCAACATCCAAGTTCAAGTTAAAATTGAAATATGGAGGTTACTTTCGGCTAACGAAGAATAGTTGTAGGAAAATATATTGCTTTGGCTCACAAAAATGTATCCACATAGACACATTTTATACAAGTTTAGTCAACTACATGAAGAAGTGGTAAAACGTTATTCATCAAAGAACAACACAAAAAATTCTATTTTTTATGTTGACAAGTATGCACCAGAAAAATCTCTTATTGTGCTTGATTTTGATGAAAAGTTCATGGCTATGCTTGGTATGTATGGAAGCGAGAAACAAGTAACCATTTATGTGACAACAGAGAATAATCTCAGCTCCAATAATCATACTAACCATTTGTGTGACAACAGAGATGAACCACACGATGAGTATGATGCAGACCTTTGTCCTAGTGAAGAAAGCTATCACAGTCATCTCAGTTTCTGATAATGAAGATGATATAATGAATGATGATGTAGTTTAATCATCTAGTAAGAATAGTATAAGCATGGAAGTCGGCTCAAAATTTGAAAACGTGGTTGATTTTAGGAGAGCTTTGAACCACTTTGCAGTCATAAATGAATTTAACTATTACATTCTAAAAAGCGACCCAACACGATTCACATCAAAGTGTGAAAACCTAGAGTGCGAGTGGAGAATTCATGCTTCTATTACACAAGATGCAGTTACCTTTGAAGTAAGTGTATACCGTAAGTTATATTTAACATGCTTCATATTAAAAATATATTTATGTTTATTTCATTTTTTGTAGGTTAAGAAAATGGTAGAAGTACATTCTTGCACTCGTAGCAACAAGGGTGGCAATAAGCGAGCCACTCAAGGATGGATTGCTAATGTAGTTACTGACAAGTTGAAATCTGATGGGGATGTCTCTCCATATGAGCTTAGAAATTGGATTATAAAAACTTACAATGTTGATGTGACATACTGAAAAGTTTTTAGAAGGAAAGAGCAAGCTTATACCGACATGTATAGTAAGTGGGAAGACTCCTTCATGAAGATGGATGAATTTAAAGAAGAGCTATTATGAAGGAACGAAGAAAACATTGTTGAAATTGACTTTGACATAGTTGGTGGAAAGAAACTTTTCAAAAGGTTTTTTATTTGTTTAACAGCTTGTTCTAGAGGGTTTGTTGTTGGTTGCCGTCCGTATATTGGTATTGATGCTTGTCATTTAAAAGGGAAGTTCAATGGTGTATTAGTCGTAGCAATTGGTATTGACGGTAACAATTTTATATTTCTAATAGCATATTGTGTGCTTGAATCTAAAAACACACAATCATGGATATGATTTCTTGATTCATTGAAAAAAGCAATTGGAACGCCAAATGGTCTTGTTATCTTATCAGACATGCAAAAAGGGTTAGAAATAACCATGATTAATGTTTATCCTAATGTTGAGCATAGAGAATGTATGAGGCACTTATATAGCGACTTCAAGAAACACAATCGTGGGGACTTCTTTAACAAAAAAAACTATGGGTTGCTGCCAAAACCTACCGTTCTACCAAGCATGACAGATTATTAAAGGAAATTTGTGATAAAAATGAAGATGTCATTGCATATCTAAATACCAATCACAAAAAAATATGGAGTAGAAGCAAGTTTGGTACTACTTCCAAGTGTGATTACATCACTAATAATATTTCAAAAACGTTTAATTCTTGGATTGGTAAACTGCGCTATAAACCCGCGCTTGACCTCTTTGATGCAATTAGGGAAAAGATAATGAAACAATTTAATAAGAAAAGAAAATTGGTGAATACATGGAATGGCACATTGGTTCCTATTGCTAAAAACCATCTCAATGATATCGCTAAGGTAAGCATGTTAAATAATTTAGTTGAATGATTATATTTATTTTAGTTTTTACTTCAATAATTTATATATATATATATATATATATATATATATATATATATATATATATATATATATATATATATATATATATATATATATATATATATATATATATATATATATATATATATATATATATATATATATACACTAGTTGTATACCGTGCAATGCACCGGGACATAATTTTTGGTGTAAAATAGGAGTAGAAAATAATAATTTTGATTGCATGGGTTATTTGGTGAAAAAAAATTCTAGCGGATTTGGATGTGTGGGTGGCACTGGTAGCATGGGTTCTAATACTTGAAGACCTCCATTGATGTATGTACGATTTGTTTGTGCTTTAATTTTCTATCGATTTAGTTTAAGTTTAATTTTTGTGTATTAGTTCATCTAGTTTTATTATAAGGTTTATGGTTGAATGTACTATCTATCACTATAAAAATTTACAAATCTTCATCCATAATTCAAGTTTTGACAATTGAAAACTTTATATAGCTCAAAAGTGTTGTTCTTGCAAAAGGTAAAGTTTGCGACCACTTTTTCTATCAGTAACACTTGACAACTACAAGATTATTCCCAAAACCAACTAAATATGATATAAATAAATCATATTGCAGTTCATTATATTTTAGATTTGGCTTCATGAAGTATAAATCCAAAAGCCTACAAAAATATAATTCCCTTCTATTATTAAAACCAAGTACACACAAACTTAGAAGATTTACCGTAACATGGGAAGTTTTGAACCTGAATTATAAAACCATATCAAAGAAACTTAAACTTCGACTGGAATGGACTAAAGCGAAACATTCATTACTACCTTGTAATGGTTGAGCAAAATTGTCTTTTTTCTCTTCATTTTACATAATCACACCCTTGTTATGTTCAAAACATCTTATCTACATTAAACCAAACCCCACACCCACTCATATTATATGTTGAGATGACGAAAGTGAAAAACTTGTAGGGCAGAGCAGTAATACCTTGTTTCTTTGTGCAAGTAGAATTGAGTTCACATACAACATAGTGAAGGCTGCAGAATCAAGTTTTGTGGCTATTTGGACATCCTATCTTTCTGAAAAGAACAACCTGTATGAAACCACTCAAAATTAAATCAAATCAAAATGGTTCTTTCAGTTACACTTTGGTCTAGCATTCATGCTCTACCTTCAAATTGAACAAAAAATCAACAACTTAAGTTAAGTATACAAACTATATATACTTGTATTTTTTAAAAATATAATTAAACACTTCCCATGTTGGCTTAGAATCAACTGATGATCTACTTGCCAACTGCCAACGTTTTAGTATTCACATTATAAGATTTTCCATCATCACCGACGATCAGAACATCATATTTCTGGATTTTAGGTTTGAATTTACTCATTGATATAGGACATTTTGAAATTGGTTAGCTATTTTTAGATTCTTGATCAAATCAAGGGGATATACATGGAACCTGGAGATAGATTACCCCATGTTTGAAAGAGATGATATTGCTATTTATACATTGTGTTTGTACAATTGTATTACATAAAAATTCTAAGATTTGAGCAATGCTTAAACACTTATGATGTCGATTGAGAATTACAGGAATAAGAAACCACAACAAAGAAAATTAACTGAACAATAAAATACATAAATCATTAAAAAAAAACTTACATAGATTTGGAAAATGTTTTTTCGAGCAAGATTGATGACCACAAGTGCTGGATAAGACACGAATAACATGCCCAAGTGAGTTTTGTGTTTAGAAAAATCGAATCTCTAATAAAAATTAGCAATTTTCTTAAGGAAATCATAGCATCAAAATTCCAATGCTCAGAAAAATTCAATCGTCAATCAATCTAGAATTTTCTCATATATTGGTATTTGAATACACAATTATGTGTTCCATAATCAGTAAAAGTGGATCTTTATTCGAATTGGTAAGTCTTTTGAAACGTAAATGAATAAAATGAATCTACCAACAATAATAAGTATGAAGGAATAAAAAAAGGATGCAAGGTAAGTGGGTAAGAAAGATAGATACATTAGAAACTAACTTGCTGCAACAGTGAACATGTTTGATCAAATTACTTTCATGCGGTGAGGTGAACAATGGTGTCTGTTTTCCTAATTTGCAAAATTGGAACCCCACAGATAAATCTCCTTGATTCACGTAACCGGTAACTTGTAATTGATAAGATTAGATGCTAACTGATTATTGAGTATAATTATTGTTTGGCATAATAAATTTGTACATTGTGTTTATAAATTTGTACCTCTTAAATTTCAAAGAATATCGAAAATGCTTTATATATATATATATATATATATATATATATATATATATATATATATATATATATATATATATATATATATATATATATATATATTATGTTATTGTATACATAAATATGAGCCAATCATTTTACTTATTTTAAGAAAGTGATTAATACATATTATTTAATTAAAAATAATCGAAAAATACCATCTAATTTAACTAGAAGGGTATTTTAGTCAACTAATATAGATTTAATAAATGAAATTTGCATATTTTAAAGGGTCATAGATTCTATTACTTTTAAAAATCTGATTTTACGAATTATAAGGTTTTTAATTCGGACATTCTAACAGAATATTTTTGAGTATGTTCAAAAATAAAAAATATTCTTGAACCATAAAATAATAAAAATATTCTTGAACATATTTTTTGATCATGACTTTAAAAATTTCTTGTAGAATATCAAAATTCTCGAACCATCAATTGAAGAATTAAAACAAAAATTACATTAATTCTTATAGAATACATGTCATAATTGTTAAGAATTGCATTTGTTGTTAAAGAATAAAACTAAAAAACTTTCAAATCGGGGAAAAACATTAAAATCTGACAAATACAATAATAAATTCTAAAAGAATAATATTGCTAAGAAACACTTTCAATTTTGTTGTCCGTTCTTCAAGCATCAACTTCTTCAAGCATCAACTTTTTCAAGCATCAACTTCTGTGAAAACAAATTCAATTGTAGTTTAAAATCCAATAACGCATTAGCAAATGATAAATAAAAAACTATATTCGCTTGGAAAAATATACGGACTTGTTAATTGCACCAAAACTAATAACCAAAAATTATAGAACATGTATAATCAATGAGAAAATATCCATATTTCATTCAAACATAATTAGAATTCGTGTTTCCATTCTGATAGAATTTGAATTCGTGATTCCATTCCGATAGAATTGGAATTTGTGATTCCATTCCGATAGAATTGGAATTGTATAAAATACACAAATCACTAAGGAATTTGAATTCGTGATTCCATTCCGATAGAATTTGAATTCCGATAGAATTTGAATTCAAATTGAATTTGAAAAGTAGAGAATACCTCCCGACAGGTGACTTGAATTTGTTTTCATTGATAGAATTTATATGTTTGAAGAAATTTTATTGCCAAAGCATCTTCAATTTCTATTTTGTTTTCCACCTCTTCCTATAAAAATAAAAATAAAAATTCATTACATAAAAAGAACAAAAAGTTACTTATAAGACTGGAAAAGGCCCCATTTGTTACTTAAAACAAACCTGTCTTTTGTTAGAGGTGTGAGCCTGTTGTTCTTGCCATTCTTGATATGTTGTGTATAATTCCATTAGCACTTTAGGATCCACAATAACTGTTAACAAAAATCAAAGAACAATATAAAAGATTTGTCAACCAAAGTTATGTTGATGTAACAATAGTAAATACAACTATAATAGTAAGAATTATAACTAAAAGATTTAGGATTTCTTGACTAAATAAGATTAATGAAGAAAATGCACCTGTATCTGAGGAAGTTGAGGGTCGATTGACCAAAACATCTGTCAAGCTACTCTTTGAGGGTTCAGATGTCAATATGGAAGTTGCCTGTTTGAGAAATTCAAACATGTGAATAACAAGAAACCGATTTAAAGTAAATAAAGACACATTTTGGTGTTGAACGTATTAAAATCGATGTAGTTTTGTCGATCTGAAAATCATATGATCTGATACAAACATGCGAGTTAAAAACCTAATCAAATGTTAGTCAGAGAAAAACTCACAATTTGGAGCGAATTAAGCTTCTCTAGAACGGGATCAACGCTTTCTAATCGCTCGCAGACAGTGGTGATTCCATCGTCCCCTTTCTTTACATAAAACAAACTTACAGCGGTGAAAACTTTAAAAATTGAAAGATAATTGAAGTTCGAGTGAAATAGGTTGGAGAGTTGGGTTACTTGTGACCTTGAAAGTGTAGATTCCGATGAACCCATGGCCAAATGCTTCCGTGAAGGTGAAGAAATACGATGAATACCTTATATTACTGCCAGTTAGAAGTTGCATTCCATTAAGACGAATTCGGTGAATCAGACGCCGATTGACAGTGGAGATGTTTTATCGGTGGCCATAACAGCGAATTGCGGCTGGAGATCGGCGGCAACATCAAACAATAGTGGTGGTGGTAACAGCAAATGATGGTGGCGGATCTTCTGTGCGCGTTGGTCGATAGAGTGACTTGTAGGTTTTATAAACTAGAGAAATTAGGTTAAAAGTCAAATACCATGATTATAGGGATTATTTTTGGTAGTTACTAAACAAATTACTATATTACCATTATTTATTTATTTAATTACTTAATTTTTTATTTAATTTTGATTGTTCCACATTTATGCATACAATAACACAATAAATACTTTAAACACCTAAACCTATCTCTCTCTCTCTCTCTCTCTCTCTATATATATATATATATATATATATATATATATATAATTTTTCATGTAGAACTTGGGAGAGTATGAAGTTACTAGAAGTTCTGAGAATCAAGCTGAAGTGAAGTACAAGGCAACACGTTGGGAGGTCAACCTAGATGAAAGAAAATGTAGTTGTTGAGTGTGGCAAGTTCAGGGCCGACCATGTGTACATGCAATGGCTTTTATTGCTTATATAAGGGATGCTAACTGGGACAAATATGTTGATCCATATTTCACTATAGAGAACTTTAAAGCCACATATGCTTTTCAGATTGCTCTGATACTTGGACATGATCAATGGGCACAAAAGAATGGAGAGAATATATATCCACCTATTATCAAACGCCCACCTGGATGACCAAGAAAAAATAGAATAAAGTCATCCAATGAGTCTAAAAGAAGACACAAGTATCCGTGATGTGGAGAGTATGGACACCATGAAAGGACATGTAAAAAAATCCAGCATCTCAAAGTTTCAATCAAAGTGAAACATCCACTTCTAAAAGGTTACATGGAAAGGATACAAAATCACATGGTGGTTCGGGAGTTTCGGGTTCAACATGAAAAAGTCTCATTAAATTAGTTGGTCCTTTAGAAAAAAATTGTTAGCTTAAGTTGAAAATATTCTTAGTTAGGGTTCAATTGATGGATTTTTTTTGTTAGTACTTGACATAAATAAATATTTTGTTTTACTTTTTCTTTCATGGATTTGCATTTGTTGTCAAATTGGTATATATGGTGCAAATTTAAAGTTCGGGGACCAAAATGTAACTAATTCCAAATATATGCTTTAAGGACCAAAATTGTATATATTACAATTAAAACATACAAAGATATAAAAAATATAGCTAGTGTTTTTAACTATTATAAAATTTTGAAAGTTCAATGCTATATATCATAAATTTCTCAAAGTACAATGTTATTTCTTAAAGATTCGCTTCATGCTTCATGTCCTATCCACTACATTTTCAAAGATTGCATGAAACATGATAAGTTTCTTTTGACCACCAAAGACTTCTCCTCCAGATATGTTGATTATTGTGTCCCATGAACCATTCGGATGTTGTGTGTGTAAATCCACAATAATATTGCCTTTGATAAGTCCATGTACATCCTTCATATTCACACAAAATCCATCAAAAAAAGATATAGTTGGAATAATTTAATTAAGTACCTAGAAAATCTCAGCACAACCATGATACAGTGTAACCCGGGTCATTACATAAATAACAATGAATTTACCTGTAAGCATCCACCATCAACAATAACTAGCTCATCTACAAAGTGGTGTATGAGAGCTGGAAGAAAATGATGTAAATAATAGTATGGAGATTGTGAGTTAAACACTTTAAATGAAGAGATTTCTTTCTTTTTTATGGCTCCTTTTATGGTTTCAGGAGGGTTTTCAGAGTTGAGATATCATTTGCTAACGTTGCCATGAATCGATCTTCATTGTAGAGGTAAGTAAAACTCTTAAACTAGACATTGCAAACAACATATAAAATTATAAAATTATAATGTTGGTGTTCAGTACCCTATTTACACATATACCACTTCAACCTATTTAATCAGTAAAAAAATAGAATGAAAACCTGATTACCTTATTGCTTGTAGTTGACTGTATCTCTGGAATCACAAGTGTTGAATGCGATGTTTTTGAATAAGATCGATCACCGAGCTCCTAATCTCATGAGGCTGAAGATCATAGGCGAAATTAACAATTCTTAGTTCACTGAAACTGATTGTACCTGAAATCCAACATAACTAAGCTATCAAATACAACATAACAAAGTGGATTGTAAAAAGAATTTGAACAATTGAAACTAAAAACCCTAAAAACGAAATTAAAGAGATGGAAAATAGGTATATGTTGAAGTCGCTAGTACCTGATTCGATGATGTGAGTGTGCAACAACAGGGGGAAAAAGGAATTATGCTATGGTCAGAAGGAAGCTAGATACGGAAGGAAGCTGCAACCTGCGTGTGTGTGTGTATATATGCGATAACAGGGGAAGCACCAACTGGAATCAGCGATCGATTAGATGTAGCGATTGGATGCAAAGATCGGAAGCCTCAGGGAAGGGAAGGATCGATCGTGATTTAAGAAGGTATGGGGGAAAACGATTTTTGGTAGAATTGATCCATAATGCTGTGAATCGTGTGTTGTATTGGAGATTAGGAGGAAGGGTATTATTGTCCATTCATAATGTATTTTATTTATAATGATTTAATATTATGAAAAACAATTATAAATCAATAAAAATACCAAAAAAATAGATTTGGGAATATATGATATTAAAAAAACATTAGGAAGGGCAAATATGATATTTAGAGTTTAGTCCGGGCAAATACGATATTTAGCTGTTTAGGAAGGGCGTATACGAAATTCTCCCCTTTTTTTATTAGTCATAACCATTGAGATCAAGGTTACAACTTATATAAAGTTTATGCTTAAATAAGCATCAATTAAGTTATATAATTATAATGAAATACATGCATCAATTCAATTAAATAAAGTTTTTACAGAGCTTTGAGACCATGCATGCATCACTTCAGTTAAATAAAGTTTATGTTTATGTTTAAATAAACATCAATTTCTTATTATTGGGATGTTTGGATTACTGAAATACACTTTTGAAAAAATGATTTTGTAAACAATTATGGTTTTGGATCATTTTTTAAAAGTCAAAATTTATTGTGATTTTTGGGAATTTTACAATGAGTGACCCCATGGAAAATTTTCATGTTGGAAGTTTAATGTGGACAATATTGTGATACGTATCGGAGGGATGTTACAAATGGTATCAGAGTTGGGGCATGAGTCAATGTACTTGACGGAGACAATGCATGTCTTGAACTCTTATTAGGTCAAAAATAGGACAAAAAGGTCAAGATCCATGCATTGTCTCAAAACTCAATCCTAGTTTAGATCCAAATAACCAAATACTCCCATAGACCTGGAGATTCATAAAGTTACAAGCTTTATGAAATCAAACCATCCAAAACAAGAAGGCATAGAAAATGGTGGAGAAAATCTAGAGATCTATCAATTTACTCATCAAGATGAAGGCTTTATACCTCCTGGAGATGTTTGAGGAAGACAAACTTCTAGATCTACGTTGCTTTGGACTCCCAATATGATCTAGCACCTCCTTATTTCTTCACAAGCACCAAAAACACACACTTTTGGCTAAAAACTCACACAATAGGTCTAGGGTTTGCAAGGGACGATTATGAGGGATGGAGGCTAATGGGAGTGAGGCTACAAGAGGTTAAGGTTGTTTAAATAGGGCTCAAACCCTTAAACTTTAGGGTTTTCTCCAACAGCGGCCACCATGTCGTGGCACCTATTTCCACGTTGTCATGATTCATTAAATCCCCATGGCCCATAAGCTATGTCCATGTCGTAGTGAGGCTCCACCGTGTCACACCCCCGGACCAGAATGGCGGAAACGTCCGGAAGCGGGTGACGTCATTGTGCAGTATCATAACAATTGAATATAAATGAAACATAGCAAATCCAAACATCATACCTCAATATAACATAATTACATTGTTTTACATCTTGTTTATGTTCTTGAAATACACAAAAGAGACAACATTGAATAAATTCCAAACTACATCAAAATAATCTTGAATTTGCATTTCACTGACCTGCTTATTGATTTCCTGAGAATACAAGTTGTTTGAAAAACGTCAGCATAAAATATGTTAGTGAGTTCATAAGCATTTTGTATAAAAATGTGTGATAGTTGGAAAACCATAAAATCCCATATTTTCTTATCAAAATAGTTGTGAGTCTTGTTTCCAATCAAGTATAGTTGCATGCATTTTTTAGTTTATCGTTTTCGAACTCGTATAAAATCATTTTCCCCAGAATATCCTCTATTTTCTGATGAACAAAATAGTAGCCTTAAAACCGTAAGACATGTGTGGTATAAGCTTCGTTTAATGTATTCAAACAATAGTTGTTTATAATCGAATGGTGTAACTTGAATATGTTCTAAATAATAACTATTATATTCTGAGTGAGTCGTTATAACCTTACTAATATGACGGAGTGCCTGTTCTGACGTTCTTCAGGCATCGGTTTCGTTTAAGACATTTGCCACCCTAGACTGGCCGGTCTAGCTGTAGCGAACAGCGAAGGTACGGGGTGTTAACCCCGTATAGATCTATACACAAATTCCCGCTCCCCCTCCAAGAGACTCTGGTTATAACTCTTACAGGACTTTAAGCGTACACTATTTTATATATATATATATATATATATATGTACTGTGAAGATGCGACTAACTAGAATACTAACAGGTGTTTGTGCAAAAATCGTTGTAATCCGTGATTTATTACATAAATAACAATAGTGAACTCGTTGACTAGATATTTCTTTTTTGTTTATAGAAAGTGCTCCTTTTTTATTCAGGCTTTGTCAAAAAGGACCTCATATTATTGATGTTGGCAAAAGTGGTCCTTCATTTTATAATTTATCAGATAAGATTCATATTTGTCAAAAAGTGGTTCAAAACTATGTGAATTGTTGAAAGTTGTCACACCCCCAAACCGGAACGGCGGAAACGTTCGGGGGCGGAGGACGTCATGTTTAGTATCATAACACATGTATCATAGCAATCATAGTAACAAACAACCATTGTATTAATATTAAAGTGTTTACAAGTAGTGATTCAAAAAAGATTGAATCCAAAAGTAAATAACAAAACAATACATGAAGCTACTATACTTTATCTTCTGAATCCCAGAGCACATACATGTCTACTAGTTTCCTGAGAATACAAGTTATTTTGAAAGAGTAGATCAGCATTTAAGCTGGTAAGTTCATAAGATTTTAGTGATGTAAAGTAAGTTGAAAGTTCTTTTAGAAAAGTTCGTATGTTCCTCCAGAAGATCATATATCTTTTGATATGATGAAAGTTAAGTAAAAAATGGCTCTACAATCCTTTCTGTGAGTACTAAATAGATACAAGTTATATAAAACTCAGAGTAAATGAACAATCATTTGTGTGAATCTGCCATAAGCCCACAACCAAAAAAGGAACAGGAAATGAGGCGGAATTCACACATCCCATTGTTTGTTAGGTCTTCGTTTTATATAACCCTGTTGTATTCACTTGGTACTCACGGAGTTAACTGCAATAGTTGCTTTATATTTGATCAAAACATTCTTTAAGAAAACCCTTATTTCTTTTAGTAAAAATTGTAACCACAATGGTTCCTTCTATAATCACTTAGTTTATACCGGCTATATATAATCTAATATCGAATGGATAGTTAGTTGTGTGAATTTGCCCTAAGCCCACAACCAAACAAGGAACAGGAAATGGAACAGAAAGCACACATCCAACTACCTATCGGGTATTAATTATATATAACCCTGATGTATAAACTAAGGTATTATAGAATTAACCACCTAAGGTCCTTTAAGTTATATTGGTTTAATAAAATGGATTAAACCCATTACTGGTAAGTTTCTAGTTTTGTCTACCAAATGATCTATTTGAAAAGTATGCTTTGTACTAGAAAATGGTGTATTGAATTAGTATACTATGACCTGACTCATACCTGATACTCCTTATGATTTCTTGGTGTATACGGAATATATATATATATATATATATACACATATATATATATATATATATATATATATATAATTGGATAGATGGTAGACTGGGTGCATCTGCTCTAAGCCTACAACCAAACAAGGAACAAGAAATGGAGTGGAAAACACACACTCTACTGTCTGCAGGAACCGATTAATATATATCTCTGATGTATGCACTAAGGAATCATAAAGTTAGCATTATAGGCCCTTTTCTAAGTGAATGTACTAAGACTCGACTGCACTGTTTGTCTTTTGTAAGTTTGCCCGAGTTTAAGACTATCTTTACTAGAAAATAGTTTGCATTACTTTATATGGTAGAATATCACCATATGAATGTAATGGGAAAATGAAAGTATTCAGTAATATTGTATAAGCAATTACTGAATCACTAACTAACTTAAAACTAGTTTGTTAATTAAGGTTAAAATGTGAGATGATTGTAATCATACTGATACGACACGTGTTTAACACGACGACCTAATGGCACCGAAATTGTTGTGACATTTGTCACCCATAGACTTGCAAGTCCCACTGTAGCTAGCAACAAGGTGTGGAGTGTCAATCCCGTATAGATCTATACACAAATTCATGCTCTCCCTCCAGGAGACTCTGATTACAAAATGCAACCTAGCAAGTATATTGCAAAGTTGTGAAGTAGTGGTTTCACATTATTGTTATCTTGTTCTTGTTATAGTATGTTCCTTCTGTTCTAGTGTATAGTATGTTCCTCCCTGTTTCTCTTTATAGTATGATCCTCCCTGTTTCTCTTTATAGTATGTACTGAACCCCTAAACTATACATATTATAGTGTACTAGTATGTTTACTTGAACTGCTACTGACTTGATGAAAAGACTCATTTATCTACTGAGGTATGATTGTACATCAAAAATGGAGTTTTATAAACAATAAAGTAACATAACTTAAAAAGAGCTTTTGAAATGATTTGATCGCTTTATAAACATAAGCAATCCTTTAAAATGATGTTTATCACAAAACATTTAAACAATTATCATTGTGTCCAACTTGTATTCCCCCATTTATAAGCATTGAAAAACAGTTTAAAAGATTGATTATCTGGGCATGAACTCACTTTATGTGGGTGATTCAATCGAATATGCGCGTAAGGATGAGAAGTTCCACGAATGAAGTCTCGAGACACTAACGGATCCTAATGACATATAATGGCATATATTGGCATGAAATTAGTGTTTAAAGCAACTATCATGCAAGGAAACATCCTTAGGGACTAAGAAACATTTGGACTAAGTGTTAGAAGTGCATGTGATTCATCAAAGGTGTGTATACGGCCTAACCATGGAGTGTACGGCCATGGAGTGTACGGTCGTATACTCATGGTAAAACATACACAAGAGGGTGTTTGAATGATAGGGAAGCTTGTGGGACTATTTCTTAACAAGAATATGAACTAGATTCCCACTTTGGAGGCCCTTTTGGGGGGTTTTGAGGGGTATATGGCCATGCAAGGGTGTACGGTCGTACACTCCTTTTGTTCCAGCTAAATGGTCATTTCTAAGGTGCTTAGCAAGAGTTCTTAATGTATTCTAAGCATAAGGAAAGGATACTTACAATTTGGAGGCTCAAAAGGGTGTTCACGACCACCAAGAACAAGTGTGTGTTCTTGGTGAAAGGTGAAGCTCTACCGAAAATCTGATTTCCATGGATGAAATCAAAGGGTGATACATGATTAAGAAGGATAACAACTCAAAAACACTTACGTTTTTGAAGATATATGATGAAGAACTCGATGATACTTGAGAGAGAATCGATTTTATGGACTTGGAAATGTGAGAAATGACTAGAAATGGAGGAATGCTCTACATATGGGCAAGGGTGTACAGTCATGATGGGTGTACGGCCGTACACCCATGTGTAAGGTCGTGCACTCCCTTGGATGGAGTTTTCAGCTCGATTTCAACGGGAAGAACTTTAGCTGACACATCCCTAACCCAATAGCTTGATTGTACTGAGTTTAGAACCCTTGAACAGACTCTAAGCAATGCTAAAAGATAGCAGAAACGGGTTTGAAACTCGGTTGAATTAAATGGCTGGACTTACAAGGCAAAAAAAATCCGGGTTGTCACAAAAGTGGTCCATTTCTTTCAAAATACTTGTTTAAGCAATTTTTGAAGTAAATCTTTATAGCTTTTGTCATATAAATATGTAACTTATACTTTGTAACATACTAGTTCTTGTTTCTATACATGATTTGTGAAATATAGTTCAAACTCTTGAGGCTTGCTCAAGATTTCGAGTTCTTTAGAGTTTTCATAACTTTAGCACATATAACATAGCACACATGCATAACAAGCATATATATTAAGACTTAAGCAAGGCTTTAACTTGTATTCTCCCCCCAAAACATTAAAAACTCAAAAAATAGGGGTATGAAGCTCACCTTGAGTTGGTTGATGATTTGATTGGAGTGATGGGGTGAAGATCTCAAGCCTAGACTCTTGGATGAGTTGAGGAACTTCCTTGGAAGGAATGTTAACCTAAGAGTTTTTCTCACACATTATTATGGGCGAAATAATGAGAATTTATCTTGAAAATTATATAAAATACTAGGTGAGTGGAAAAAACATACTTAAAAGCTCTAAGGAGAACTTGAGAAGTTAAGCCTTTAGAAAGATCCTTGTTCTTATTTTTGAGAGAAGTGTTGGGGAGAATATGAGAGGAGTGAGAGAAATGGTGAAGTTTAAAACTCTCCTACTGTCGTTGCTTGAGGGGGATAAAGGAGGGGGATAGGTGCATGGAAATCTGCTGGTTCAAACATTGTTAATTGGTGGGCATTACATGGGTTACTGTGAATTGCATGGGAAATGGGAGATTACATCAAATCATAAAATCAAACCCTCTTATCCCTTTATGGTTTTTAATTTAACCCCTTTATAATTATCAATAATTCTTTTGTGTAAATATGTTTTAAATATTCAAATTTGGCATAAAATAAAGGTTTAAGGGGTCTAAGTTATGAAAAATACAAGTTCGGTGGGATTTCCTGTTGGATTAGTGTCTAAGCCCGTAAGTATATTTGGTATGTACCTGACCCGGTTGTGCATGGTCCTTTTAGGTTGCCTTCACCAAAGCAACTTGATAGGATGATTTATGGAGAAAGATGATTAATAATGATTTATTAATATATCATATGAATAATATTAAAGGAGAAATCATATTGTTTAATTAATATTAGTCAAGAATTAATTAATAGTTAGTTTTGTGACTAAAACACATTAATTAAACTTAGGGGACTGGAATTGTAATTATAAGACAATTTCAATTGGGATATGGATCACCTTGGAACATAGGTTGGACAAATTCTATTGGAAGCCCATAAGGAATTCGTCCAAGGGGTGTTCTAAAGGGAGTCCATGGGCTGCTTAGGGCCTAGGCAGTCAAATTAGGGTTTCCTAGTTGAAAACCCTAATAGCCTCACTACATAAAGACCCCTATGGCCCCAAAAACGTGGTGAACTCCTTTGGAAGAACCCTATGACGTTTTTGGTGATCCTCCTCATTCTCATAAGTCATTCTCTTGCTCTTGGTGTTTGTAAACCCTTAAAGGAGTGACATTTGTGACTCTAAGCTCCAAAGAAAGAATATTGAAGAGATTCAAGCCATTCTACAAGAGGTAATCATCTGTATATGCTCTTATGTGATAATTTCGAAATGCATACGCTAGATTAGGGTTCTTGAGCCTTTGATGAATTGCATGTACAATAGAGAAACCTAGATCCAAGCATTAGGGTTTACATGAGCACATAGGATGTTCTCTTGGCTTAAACCCATCAGTGGTATCGGAGCCTTGATTGGTTTCTGTTGTATTTGATGTTTACATGTTCATCCATTGCCTGAAAAATCGATTTCTGCCCTCTGCCCGAATGAACTCGGCTGTAACGCCAAAAAAAATTTCAAAACAAAATTTTCATTTAAAATTACTTTTCTCCTTAATGCTTTTCATAAAAAAAATCCCATTTTATATAAATTACAATACATGACTCTTTTTTTCAATCAATTAATAAACCAGGATCTTCAAAACAACCGCTTCCTCTGGTGTGTACAATCGAGCCGGTGCCATCCCGTGATCCGGAGAAAACCTAAAACACATAACACAAAACACTGTAAGCACGAAGCTTAGTGAGTTCCCCAAAATACCACTCTAACACATATTAGCCACTCAAGGCTATAACTCTGTTGACCTTCTGGTCAGTGCATCTCAGTGGGACCCTCCAGTCCCAACTCTCGGTGGGCCCTCTGGCCTTAACTCTAAGGACCCAAAGGTCCTAACTCTGAGAACTCTGAATCACATATCACAATAAATCTCAACACATAAACAACATACAAATACACTGGCACATAATTCTAAAAATACCACATATAACATATATTAGCCTCTCGAGGCTATAAATCTATGGGCCCTTGGGCCCTAACTCTGTGGACCCTCTGGTCCTAGCTCTGTGGACCTTCCGGTCCTCACTCAGATATACACACAGCATAAATCACATAGAAATAATGCAGTGCCACACATCACATAGATAGCATATAATATCTCTATCACATAACTCTGTTACCACTCTAGGTAAAGTATAGTGAGAAGACTCACCTGCTACTGCCGATTGAAGAACAGTCCATGCTGCTCAGACCAGCGTCACGAACTCCACCACTGAATCACCGAAACCAATAATCACCAATAACAACCAAAATACTCCTGGAAGTCAACTGGTCAACTCTTGGTCAAAGTCAAAGTCCTCAGTCAAAGTCAACCCTCCTGGTTGACCCTACTCGCCGACAACCCATCGACTCGTCGAGTCCCCATGCTCAGAACTTCCCCAAACCGCGACTCAACTCGCCGAGTCACCCCGAAACTCGCCGAGTCCCACAACTCTGAGTCCCCTCGCACTCAACTCACCGAGTCCTCCCTTGACTCACCGATTCACGGCTCAACCAGAAGAAGGTTAGGACCTCACGACCAGACTCGCCGAGTCCAAGAACAGACTTGCCGAGTCCAAGGCTATCTTCAACCAACTCGCCGAGTTCTTCTTCCAACTCGCCGAGTTCTTGCCTATCTTCAAGCAACTCGCCGAGTACATCTTTGTGACTCGCCGAGTACCTTTAGATCTTAATCCATACAGAAGCTTTCCAGGCCATGCAAATGATCCAAACCACACATCTACCCTTCTACAACCCATCCATCACGTAAAGTGGCAAACTTTACGTGAATCCAAGGAGATATAAGCATATAACACTCTAGGGTTAGGGTTTGGGACAAGATGGCTTCACCAATCACTCAAGAACAGGGACTTTAATGCACTCTAGACCTTCTCCATTCCAGATCTGAGGTAGCAACCTCAGATCTAACCTCCAACTCGAAACACCACATGCTATCTTTTCCAAAAACCTTAAAATGAAGAATAAAAGCCCAAGCAACGAAACAATACCTCAAAAGGAAACTCCAACAGAAGAGAAATCCGAATGCTAGCAAAGCCCCTTGCTCCAAGCCTCTTAACTCTCCAAGATCTCTTCTAAAATCTCTTCTCCAAGATTCAAATGCTCTCAAACCACTCACAAACGCTCCCTAGGGTTTTCTGGACTTCAAGAGAGGGTAAAGAGGTTGGGGAGAGGGTATAATGTCCTTTATATAGGGCTCATCCTTAGAATTTTGGGTTTTCTCCACACAGCACCAACTCGCCGAGTCCAGCCGCCGACTTGCCGAGTTGGCCACTTAACATGCGACCAGAATCGCGACCCTACTCGCTGAGTCCACCCATGGACTCGCCGAGTTGCTCTTTCACATTTACACTTTGAACCCTGAATTTGCACTCCTGAACTCGGGATGTTACAATTCTACCCCACTTAAATTAGGCTTCGTCCTCGAAGCCTGCGACACACAACTCCAGAACTACTCTCGCAATGCACCTCCTGGCATTAATCAGACCAGGTTCCTTCAAACATTGTTACCAAACCCCTATAAGGTCTGACTCCTTCTCACAGAGTCACGACAATCGAATCAAGCCGGCCATCGGCTTCTTTCTCTTATTACAACCCTTATTAGCCAAATGATCACCCGATGATACTTTCATCACTCCAAATCACAACAATCATTAAGCCCTTACCAAGCTAGATATCACCCTGAACCACCGGATCCTGACCCGGTGCCGACTGCTGGGACTTATCCCGCTTCCTTTCGGAATCTAACTCTTTTCCTTCCATGCTGACAGGATGACGCACCTTGCAGCCCTTGAGCAACTCCCATGAGCTCTCCATCGAAATCACATACACATGTTGACCCTGCTCTACATCCTTGGTTTGGAAAAACCTGACACACCGACGATACCAACAGACATGCCCAGGATGAATTACCACTATAAACATAACCTCCAAATCACAACCATACTTAAATCCAAGGCTCTATTCTTGCATCTCCTTCCGAACTCCTCTGGTTCTAAGCCACTGGAGATTCTTCCGCAACCTCAACCGACACCCAACCCGGATGTGCTTCCATACCACTGGCACATACACAGTGTTCAACCACCATACTCTAAATCATCCATTCTGACTACTGCTTTCACTTCCGTGAACCAACACTCCCTCCCGGGGTTACATACCTTTCTCTTTTCTTACCCAAGGAAATCCACTTTTCAACCTTGCCACTACTTCATGTATCACACATGTTTTGGATCTGCTCGTAAGGACTCTCGGGTCCATTCGCTACCTCACCCCAGCAAATGGGGGGGGGGGGGTCCGACACCTCCTCCTATACAACCACTCAAAAGGTGGCATACCAATGCTCGAATGATGGCTATTGTATAGAAAACTCGGCCAAGAGCAAATACGTATCCCAACTCCCTCCGAATTTAATACACATGCCCGAAGCACGTCCTCGAGTGTCTGAATCGTCCGCTCGCTCTGAAGTGTCCTCAGATATCACCATGACAAACTCTAGCTCATTTCTCATATCCCACTTTGATACTAAGTACCAGTTCAGCTTTTGATTCCACAGCTAAACCCCCCAAGATCACCTATAACGTGATCCAAAATATCTCACTAGCTTCCTGTTGGAATAGTGTCTAAAGGCTACAACTATATTAGGCAAGTATTTGACCCGGTTGAGCATGGTCCTTTTGGGTTGCCTTCACCATAGCAACTTGACAGGATGATTTATAATGAGAGAAGGAATATTATTAATATATTATAAGAATAATATAATGAATAATAATATTATTATTTGATTAATATAAGTCATAAATTAATTAGGAATTAATTTGGTGACTTAAAGAGATTAATTAAATAAAGGGGTATAAACTGTCAATTTTTTGATAGTTGCACTTTGGGCTATATATCCTTTATGGATAAGGGGTGGATGATTTCTAAGGCTAAGGATAGCCATAAAATCATCCAAGGCTAATCATGGAAAGGATTTGGATTGCTTAGGGCTTAAGTTATCCAATTAGGGTTTAAGGGTTAAACCCTAGGAGCCTTACAAGTATAAATAGACCCCAAGGTCTAAGGGATTTCGAAACTTGTGCTTAGAGAAGAAACCTTGGCCGAATTTCTCTTCCCTCCTCTCTCTCAAATCATCCTCCTTGCTAGTTGGTGTTTGTAAGCCATTAGAGGAGTGACAATTGTGACTCTAAAGCCTCAAGGACAACAAGATTAAGCAAGTGATTTAAGGTAAACTTCTAATCTCTGATTTCATATTATTGTTATTGTATATTAGCCATTAGAAGTCTTGGATTCAATGTATGTTCAATTAGAGAAACCTAGATCCAAGCATTAGGGTTGCATGTGCACATAGGAATGTTCATATGGCCAAAACCTATCAGTAGTATCAGAGCCTAGATTGGTTTCTATTGAATTCATACTTTGATTGCTTGTTTGTTGCTGAAAAAATTGTTTTTTTGTCCTCTGGCTGATGAACTCGGCGAGTCCTATGGTGGTACTCGGCGAGTCCATATGGGTACTCGGCGAGTTCAAGCGTCAGAAAAAGGAAACTTCGGGATTTCTTGCTGTTTATCTTTAAGATACTTGTCTTAATCATATTAGATCAATATAAATCCTATTTTATGATATATATATATATATATATATATATATATATATATATATATGAGTATATTCTTGACCTAATTGAAGATATTTATCAATTAATAAAATATTTGTTTCCTTATGTGATAATTGATTAATTATTTCATTAAATTTGTAAATTGTTTTGCAAGAAATCATTAAATAAATCAAATATGGATAATTATGGAATTAATTGTTAATGAAGATTATTTGTTATTTGATCCTCTATGTTTTTTAAAAGTTTAAAACTTGCCCTCAAGTTTTGAAATTTATGTTTTGTGATTAAAAGTTTAATTTAGACAATTTAAATTTCAAACCCTAGAATTTTACAAGTTTAAAATCCAACCCTATACTAATATAATATTACAAGATTAATATATATATATATATATATATATATATATATGTGTGTGTGTGTGTGTGTGTGTATAATTAAAAATGCTAGTCTTACCGTTAGTAGGCCTCATTCACGAAGTCGGTCTATAAGGTGGGTATAAGGTTGCTGCCTATAAAATGGCGATTAATGGGTGTACACTCACACCCACCGCTTGCTTGATCGGTGGAGAGTCGTTAGCCGAACGGGTAGGATAGGGCAACCTCATCTCTTCATTAAAAGTATAATATGAAATACAAAGTAACTACATGTTTTTCAAAAATTTCCCAATCTTAGTTACTTTAGGAAAAGTGAATTGATGCAATCCCATGAAATTACACTTTGCACCCTTGCTAAGAAGTTAGTGGAGCGTGTGTGGTTTACCGACACACTAATTGGTTCTAAGCAAAGGTGGAAAAGGGTGATTCATTGTTTATCATAGTTCGATGGAGCGTGTGTGGTTTACCGGCACATCGAATAGGTGATCGTTACAATGAAGGCACCATGTAAATTTGCATGGTAATTCACACCCACTTTGTGATCCTCGGTATCCCAGTCACAAACAAGAGGGGCATATCGAGATTTAAACATGCCATTGAAAAGTTTTCAATGAATATCATCCAAACCTAGGAATTCTCAATACATTTAGAACTTAAAGTTATGTGGTGGAGAATTAGTGAATCGTCATTCACTTACCTTCAAATTGTTTGCATGTTAGATTACGGCATCCCTTTTCTGATATGTAAATATTGTTGTTGGATCCTAGCCCTAATTTTCTTATTGGGTGATAATTAGGGATTCATATTCTAATCTATCTTTGTCCTTTCTATTTGTAGATGTCGAACGCAAACAACATTGCTTCTAGTTCATTCACATTGATGAGCCTTTGTCAAAAGGTTACTTTCGATGGGACGAACTTTAGCGAATGGATAAGATACATTCGCACAATTGCTCGCTATGAGGACAAGGAGTATGTCCTAGATGAGAAGCTCGAGAAAATCAACCCAGAAATCGCTACTCCGGCTGAAATGACCGCTTTTGAAACTCACGAGCGTGATGCAACGAAGGTACATTGCATCATGACAGCCACCATGAATGCCGAATTCCAAAAGTCCTATGAGGACATGTATCCGTATGAAATGCACCAAGACTTGTTGGAGAGATACCACCAGAACACAAGGCAAGAGCGTTACGAGATTTTCACTAACATGATTTCTGCTAAAATGGGTCATGGAGAATCTCTTATCGTGCACCTGCAAAAGATGCAAAGGTATGTCGATCGTCTTCGCAAGTTGAATGTTGACTTTGGGGAAGACTTGGCGATCGACATGGTGCTTCACTCTTTGCCTCCGTGTTACAATCAATTTAGGATGACCTACCACATGAACAAGGAAGAGGTCACCCTAAGCAAGCTCCAAGGTCTCCTTAGGGTTGCTGAAAGCAACCTAAAGGACAAGTATGTTGCACCCACTCCCAATCCACCCGCTGCCCCTGTTTTGGCCATTGGGCAAGGAAGAGGCAAGAAGAGGAAGGCTCCGTCTAAGAGCCACCGGAAGGGAAAGTCCCGAGATGGTTCCTCTTCTAGTGGGACCAAAGTTGATCCTGCTAAACCCTGTCCTAACCCTAAGGAGGCAGAGTGCCATCATTGCCATAAAATATGACATTGGAAGAGAAGCTGCCCAGACTACCTGCAAGCCATAAGGGAAGGAAAGATCAAGCCATCTTTCGTAAGTATTTATACAATTAAATCTAATGATTAATCTCATGCTAATTCTTGGGTCCTTGATACCGGTTGTGGTTACCATATTTGTTCCGATTTGCAGGGACTAAGAAGAAATAGGGATGTGGAGCATGGAAGAATAAATCTAATCATGGGGAACAGAAGATCGTCGCCTGTGACCAAGATTGGAGTGTATTCTTTAGTGCTTAGGAATGGTTTATCTTTAGATTTGAACAATTGTTGCTATCCGCCAGAACTGGCTAGAAACATTATTTCATTTCATGGTTTGTTTAGACAAGGTTTTAGATTTTCTTTTAATAATGAGAATGGTTCTATTCTTGCTTATCTACATGGTGTCTTATATTTTGAAGCTATACCATGTAATGGAATTTATGAAACTGTTATGATTGTAGATAACTTAGGAAATGATGTTTTATGCATGGATTCTTCCAATGGTGTGGATAGAGAATCCTTGTGGCATTGTCGTCTTGGACATGTCAACAAGAAGCGCATAGCCCAACTCCAAAAGAATGGAGTGTTGGAGTCATTCGACCTTAGGGAAGATGACACATGCGAGTCTTGTTTACTTGGAAAGATGACTTAGTCACCCTTCACAAGTACATGTGAAAGGGGTGAGGGTCTATTGGACCTAATACATACCGATTTATGTGGACCGTTTAGATCAACCACGAAGGATGGGAACCGCTTCTATGTGACTTTTACCGATGACTATAGTAGATATGGGTATATCTACTTAATCAAGCAAAAGTCGGAAACTTTTGAAAAGTTCAAAGAGTTCAAAAATGAAGTGGAGAATCAATTAGGCAGGAAAATCAAGATGCTTCGATCCGATCGAGGAGGAGAGTACCTAAGTCTTGAATTCCACGATTATCTCAAGGAGTGTGGAATAGTTTCACAATTGACGCCACCTAGGACACCGCAGTTGAATGGTGTGGCAGAAAGGCGTAATCGAACCTTGTTAGACATGGTTCGCTCTATGATGAGTCGTGCTTCACTACCTATCTCTTTTTGGGGGTATGCCTTAGAGACTGCCGCCCATATCCTTAACCGAGTCCCTACTAAGAAGGTTGCCAAAACACCTCACGAGATGTGGACAAGGAAAGCTCCCTCGTTGGCACATATCAAGGTTTGGGGTTGTGAGGCTTTCGTAAGACGAGATACTCATGACAAGCTTGAACCTCGTAGTGAGCGATGTATTTTCATCGGCTACCCGCAGAAATCCTTTGGATATCTCTTCTATAGACTGAAGGACAATGTTGTCTTCGTTGCGAGGAGAGGGGTTTTCCAAGAGCGAGAACTCATAAGCCAAGGAGACAGTGGGAGGCAAATTGAACTTGAAGAGATTCAAGAATCGATAGATGAAGGAACCTCTACCGCTGGCACTCAACCCGAGGAGGAAACTCCGGTTGAACCGATTGACGAGTCCTTACCTCTTAGACGTTCCGAAAGAGTTAGAGTTCAACCCCAGTTTTATGGTTTTCATATTACTACCAAAGGGGATACGTATATTAGTGATGGTACACTAATAAATCTAGATGAACCTAATAGCTATAAGGAAGCTATGGCAGGCCCAGAGTCTGCGAAATGGTAAGAGGCAATGGACAGCGAGATCCAGTCCATGTATGACAACCAAGTTTGGAATTTGGTTGATAATGTTCCCGGACGTAGGACTGTCGGGTGCAAATGGATCTTCAAGAAAAAGACCGACGTGGATGGAAACGTACACACATATAAGGCGCGATTGGTTGCGAAGGGTTTTACTCAAACTCCTGGAGTTGACTATGATGAGACCTTCTCACTAGTTGCGAAGATTAAGTCTATTAGAGTGATGCTAGCTATTGTCGCATTTCATGATTATGAGATTTGGCAAATGGATGTCAAAACAGCTTTCCTTAATGGGAAGTTGGTTGAGGATGTTTACATGGCTCAGCCAAAAGGTTTTGTCGATCTGAAGCATCCGAATAGAGTGTGTAAGCTTGAGAAGTCCATTTATAGACATAAGCAAGCGTATTGCCGATGGAATCTTTGCTTCGATGAGAAAGTCAAAGAGTTTGGATTTGTACGAATCGAAGATGAATCGTGTGTATATGTCAAAGCTAGTGGGAGTATAGTAAGCTTCCTCATTCTGTATGTCGATGACATACTACTCATAGGAAACGACGTCCCGACTCTGCAGGATGTTAAGTCCTGGCTCGGGAAGTGCTTCGCTATGAAGGACCTCGGAGAGGCTTCCTATGTTTTGGGAATAAGGACAGTGAGAGAAAGAAGTAAGAGACTAATAGGACTTAGTCAGAACACTTACTTAGATAAGGTACTAAAACGTTTTAGTATGGAAAACTCGAAAAAGGGAGAATTACCGATACAAAGTAATGCAAAGTTGAGTAAGACTCAAAGTCCGAGTACCGAAGCTGAAATAGCAGAAATGAGCCGAGTACCATACGCTTCCGCAGTTGGCTCAATCATGTATGCTATGACTTGTACTCGCCCTGATGTAGCCTTTGCTTTGAGCATGGTTAGCAGATATCAAGGGAATCCTGGCAGAGCCCATTGGATTGCGGTCAAGAATATCCTTAAGTACCTTCGGAGGATGAAGGAATGGTTCTTAGTCCTCGGAGGGAGTGATGACTTGAAGGTGCGAGGGTATAGTGACGCCAACTTCTAGACCGACAGGGACAAATACTGTTCACAGTCGGGTTGGGTCTTTACCCTGAATGGAGGAGCAGTAACTTGGAAAAGTTCCAAGCAGGAAACCGTAGCTGATTCAACGTGCGAATCAGAGTACATTGCAACGAGCGAAGCGTCGAAGGAGGCAATATGGTTAAAGAACTTCATCGGTGATCTTGGAGTTGTACCCGCCATAAAGGAGCCCATGGAGATTTTCTGTGATAATGAAGGAGCGGTTGCCTTGACCAAGGAACCGAGGGATCATGGTAGATCTAGACATATCGACAGAAAATATCACTTTATTAGACATCGTGTAGAAGAAGGACAACTCGTAGTGAAGAGGATATCATCAGAAGATAACCTAGCAGATCCGCTTACGAAGGGACTGAGTAGGGTTAAGCACTTGCTGCATTCTAGGAGTATTGGGCTGAAGGATGATATTAGTATAGATTAGATAATAGTAGAAACTTGTAATAGACAAATGTAATTAACATTTGATGATTAAATAAAAGAGTATTATTTATGAGTAATGTTACTGTCTTATGTTAATTGTTTAACTATTGTTTCATTTTGCATGTTTTGACTTCCAGAATAATTGAGTTTATTAAGAATGATCGAATTGTTCAAATTGTCTACAATCGTTCATATGTTGGAAGTAGGTATGAATGAAGATTGTAATGAATTGGTGTGTAGATTGTCTAAATGGTATTAGACATAGCAAAAGTTTGTTGCAACGTTCATGAGTGCTTATGAACTAATTTTGAGCATTGGAACAAACCTGCGCTTGCTGGAATCACCTTATGGAATGTGATAAAAGGGGTGATCGCAAGACGATAATATCATATGGTCTTAAAACCAATATATATGGTTTGTTATTTGTTAATTGGTTGTACATTGATAATGCGAAACCGCATCAGTAACTTGATGTTATAAAACGCATTGTTGTGTATGATTGATTAATGAATAAGTAAATGCATATAAGACGAAGTTTATCTGTTACTTTTATCCCAAGAGGGTAAAAGCGATATCTCGGCCGCTCGATGATTTGATTTGACTTATGTGCCGGGCCCGGTCAGAACTGAATTGATGTGTTCGATTAAGTTCTATGTCAAATAAATCGGAGATCGAGAAAACCAAATGCTAGACAAATTGTTCCATAAAATTGTCAGCATGATGTCTAAACAGAGGACTGTACGATCCCTTATCTAAAGGACAAGATTGATTAGATCAGAGTTTGACAGCGTCTTTGAGAGCTACGATTGATAATCGGAATATACTTGTATATATAGTTACTAGACTTATCCAAGTGGGAGACTGTTGGAATAGTGTCTAAGGCTACAACTATATTAGGCAAGTATTTGACCCGGTTGAGCATGGTCCTTTTGGGTTGCCTTCACCATAGCAACTTAACAGGATGATTTATAATGAGAGAAGGAATATTATTAATATATTATAAGAATAATATAAGGAATAATAATATTATTATTTGATTAATATAAGTCATAAATTAATTAGGAATTAATTTGGTGACTTAAAGAGATTAATTAAATAAAGGGGTACAAACTGTCAATTGTTTGATAGTTGCACTTTGGGCTATATATCCTTTATGGATAAGGGGTGGACGATTTCTAGGGCTAAGGATAGCCATAAAATCGTCCAAGGCTTATTATGGAAAGGATTTGGATTTCTTAGGGCTTAAGTTATCCAATTAGGGTTTAAGGGTGAAACCCTAGGAGCCTTACAAGTATAAATAGACCCATAGAGCTAAGGGATTTCGACACTTGTGCTTAGAGAAGAAACCCTAGCCGAATTTCTCTTCCCTCCTCTCTCTCAAATCATCCTCCTTGCTAGTTGGTGTTTGTAAGCCATTAGAGGAGTGACAATTGTGACTCTAAAGCCTCAAGGACAACAAGATTAAGCAAGTGATTCAAGGTAAACTTCTAATCTCTGATTTCATATTATTGTTATTGTATATTAGCCATTAGAAGTCTTGGATTCAATGTATGTTCAATTATAGAAACCTAGATCCAAGCATTAGGGTTGCATGTGCACATAGGAATGTTCATATGGCCAAAACCCATCACTTCCTCCCCGTGACCACAATCCCGGCCCAGTGACTCACAAGTCATGAAATTCTCTTTTCCTCATACGAAAAATACAATCCAACCGAGGTTCGACTCAACTCTGACCCCCATTTCCGCCCTTGGTTCAACCACCAGGCTCCAAAACTCTATACTAATGCTGCTCAAGCCTACAACTCTTCTGCATCAAACACTGATAGGGGAACACCCCAACATCACACTCTCTTGCCGTCTAGTGAGTATTACGGCTCCCCGCAATAACACGAAGGCCTCTGACTAGTGAGTACTACGGCTCCCCGTAGCACCACAACACCAACAATCAAGTGGGTACTACGGCTCCCCGTAGTACCATGATTCCCTCTCTCTGACTTGTGAATACTACGGCTCCCCGTAGCATCACAACACCCTCTGACTAGTGAATACTACGGCTCCCCGTAGCTTCACCCCATACTCTCAACTCATCCCGACGCCACACTATGTCCACTCACTCATGCCCGTAGACTATCATAGATAGCTACACACACTTGTCCCACATATGCATCATAGACTCTGGTGGCAACCACTATAACAAAATTACTTACCTCAGCGGAGATCCATCTTCTAAAATAATCCCTCTTGCTGTCAATACTCGAAGGGCTCCCACTGGAACCGTAGATACATGATATACCACTGGTCGTCTCAAACTCAAGGCTCTAAATAACTCCAAAATCGGGACATTATTCCCGGTCACCACGGATCACCATTACGGACATCACGATATCCTGCCTCAAACACTGCTCTCCTACTCCCAGCACCATACAGATGCAACAATTCACTTCCTCTAAACTCCATAAATAATTCTCCGTTACCCAGTGTGCAACCTCGGTGTACCCAAACACTCAATTGGAAACAAAGAAAGCGCTAACGCTTCAGAATACACTGGTGATCCTCCGAAACCCTTTTCCCCTACTGCTCAAAATCCACGCAAGAAATACACACACCAGCCCGAGAATTGGCCGCTCGATAATCCCCTATCCATCCAAAAAGGGATATATGCAAACCATACTTCGATCCAAAAGTTCTTGACTGCCCGTACCACCATTACGAGTCTTCCCCTTGAAACAACCCTGGTCACCACCAGATTCCTGTATCCAACCCCTAACCTCTCTTGCACAATCTCTGGTTCCCTCAATAAAATACCCGGTTCTCCCCCACTTAGAGATCAAGAAACTTCAAATACCCTAAATCTCCGAAGAAATCCTCAGGGATTCTCATCGCGACTGTCTCTAGCCATTCGAAGCCTCATACCATTCCGAAACCGAATAACTCAACTGTCCAGTAAGATCACTGACTCTTAGACTGAAACCATAATTCAGCGTACTCCTCGCCCTCGACTACTCCACCCAAGTTCCATCACTTGAATCCTCACAAGAACTGGGACTCCACTCCCATACTCAATATCCATTATAGACAGAAGAGTCTCCGCCCTGATATACTCAACTGGATTGCCTACTGATACTGCTACCACATGCCCTACTATACTCAAATAGGGTGCGACGTGGTCCTCGACCACCTCAGTCCCAACCGACTACATGCTCACGATATATCCTTACCTCGCGGCAGACATGTTGCCTGATACACTGGAGGAAAATCAACATAAATGTCAATCCGCAGGGTTTTACTCCTAAACCCCCAAACCGAAATCTCACACCTCTTATGTTTATCACTAGAAACGAAAATAGCACCACTTAGATCACAGAAGGTGACATCTCTTCTATCGGCTGGTTGCTCAACTCAGGCTGTAATCCTCTATAACTGCCATCTCTACTCCTTCCTGAGTCTTGCGACTCCAATTGGCATCTCATCAACATTCCCTAGGGCTAACTCGATTTCCTCATTAAGGGATACTTCACTAAAACTCGCCCATCATGGCCCTCTAGCCCCATACTCTTTCACCTCCGATCTCGGTCTAACCAATCACCACGGGTAACTAGTAGAACCAATAACACTAACTGTCACGGGTCATGGTACTCGAACCACGACATCACCTCTCGATATGATGCAAATCATGGTATTCAAACCATGGAATCACCTCTCAATTAGCTACCAATCATGGAACCCGATCCATGACATTACTCCCCAATCTGCTCCGATGTATGGTACTCGAACCATAACATCACTCCTCAGTCTGCCACTTAGAACCTTCAGAATACTCCTTGTATCGAGTATGGGTCCTCTGCTTTTGGTAGTACGGGCCCATACTACCTGCCACATCTACCCATACTTTCCACACGGACCATTCTAGAGTCCCTAAGTAGCTGCTCAACCTTCACGTTCACTAATTCTGCCACGCGTGCTTACTCCTCAGCGAAATGCTCTACTCCGCCAGCGTACTCATCTGGCTAAGGTCACTCCCACTTCTCCGCCATCAGCTGCTGAAGAGCCCCTAATGATGCTAGCCATCTACCTCCTGAATATCGTCATATTCACTTAGTAGATGACTCCCATCATCGAGAGTTCCACAAAGCACGAAGCAAGCAGCATTCGGGCATCAAAGAATACATAGAACTCACCCTGGGTGATGACTCCGCCTGCTCTGCTCATTCTCAAAAGCACCACTGAACTCTGCAACTCTACCCCTCGCGAGTTCTAACTATTCTTTCGATAAGCACCACAATACTCATCTAGGCGTCTCTCCTAGGTTACTCCTCTACTCAAATCCCCTAAGAGGATTCCAACTGAATACTCTCACTCATACTCAAAAGCACAACACATATAACAGCAACTCCTAGGCTAAGGCATCACAAATCAGGCCACTCTAGTCCTAAGATATGAAATACCTAGCCTGCCTCTAGCATGCATAATATCTCATAAAATGTATCATAAATATCTCGTAACACAAAAGTAAGGGTATTTTGGGAAATCACCGTTCGGGCTCTGGCTGATTGTACACACTCTCTTTCTCGCTTTCTCTTTGAACTCTTATTCACTTTTATAATTTCATTTCTTTGAAAACTTTTCTTACTTCCTCAGTTTGAGTTCAGATTTACCCGAAGGTGCATCCGAATCCCTCAAACCAAGGCTCTGATACCAACTTGTAACGCCGGAATTTTATTCAAAACAAAATTTTCATTTAAAATTACTTTTCTCCTTAATGCTTTTCATAAAAAAAATCCCATTTTGTATAAATTACAATACATGACTCTTTTGTTCAATCAATTAATAAACCAGGATCTTCAAAACAACCGCTTCCTCTGGTGTGTACAATCGAGCAGGTGCCGTCCCGTGATTCGGAGAAAACCTGAAACACATAACACAAAACACTGTAAGCACGAAGCTTAGTGAGTTCCCTAAAATACCACTCTAACACATAGTAGCCACTCAAGGCTATAACTTTGTTGACCTTCTGGTCAGTGTGTCTCAGTGGGACCCTCCAATCCCAACTCTCGGTGGGCCCTCTGGCCCTAACTCTAAGGTCCCAAAGGTCCTAACTCTAAGAACTCTGAATCACATATCACAATAAATCTCAACACATAAACAACATACAAATACACTGGAACATAATTCTAAAAATACCACATATAACATATATTAGCCACTCGAGGCTATAACTCTATGGGCCCTTGGTCTCTAACTCTGCGGACCCTCTGGTCCTAGCTCTGTGGACCTTCCGGTCCTCACTCAGATATACACACAGCATAAATCACATAGAAATAATGCAGTGCCACACATCATATAGATATCATATAATATCTCTATCACATAACTCTGTTACCATTCTAGGTAAAGTATAGTGAGAAGACTCACCTGCTACTGCCGATTGAAGAACAGTCTACGTTGCTCCGACAAGCATCACGAACTCCACCACTGAATCACCGAAACCAATAATCACTAATAACAACCAAAATACTCCTGGAAGTCAACTGGTTAACTCTTGGTCAAAGTCAAAGTCCTCAGTCAAAGTCAACCCTCCTGGTTGACCCTACTCGCCGAGTCAACCCGTCGACTCGTCGAGTCCCCATGCTCAGAACTTCCCCAAACCGCGACTCAACTCGCCGAGTCACCCCGAGACTCGCCGAGTCCCACAACTCTGAGTCCCCTCGCACTCAACTCACCGAGTCTTCCCTTGACTCACCGATTCATGGCTCAACCAGAAGAAGGTTAAGACCTCACGACCAGACTCGCCGAGTCCAAGGCTATCTTCAACCAACTCGCCGAGTTCTTGCCCATCTTCAAGCAACTCACCGAGTACACCTTTGTGACTCGCCGAGTACCTTTAGATCTTAATCCATACAGAAGCTTTCCAGGCCATGCAAATGATCCAAACCATACATCTACCCTTCTACAACCCATCCATCACGTAAAGTGGCAAACTTTACGTGAATCCAAGGAGATATAAGCATATAACACTCTAGGGTTAGGGTTTGGAACAAGATGGCTTCACCAATCACTCAAGAACAGGGACTTTAATGCACTCTAGACCTTCTCCATTCCAGATCTGAGGTAGCAACCTCAGATCTAACCTCCAACTCGAAACACCACATGCTATCTTTTCCAAAAACCTCAAAATGAAGAATAAAAGCCCAAGCAATGAAATAACACCTCAAAAGGAAACTCCAACAGAAGAGAAATCCGAATCCTAGCAAAGCCCCTTGCTCCAAGCCTCTTAACTCTCCAAGATCTCTTCCAAAATCTCTTCTCCAAGGTTCAAATGCTCTCAAACCACTCACAAACGCTCCCTAGGGTTTTCTGGACTTCAAGAGAGGGTAAAGAGGCTGGGGAGAGGGTATAATGTCCTTTATATAGGGCTCATCCTCCGAAATTAGGGTTTTCTCCACACAGCACCAACTCGCCGAGTCCAGCCGCCGACTCGCCGAGTTGGCCACTTAACATGCGACCAAAATCGCGACCCTACTCGCCGAGTCCACCCATGGACTCGCCAAGTTGCTCTTTCACATTTACACTTTGAACCCTGAATTTGCACTCCTGAACTCGGGATGTTACATTGGCGAGTCACTTGCTGGACTCGACGAGTCAGCCCAACACAGTGAGTCCAGACAGTGACTCGGTGAGACCGGGACTCAGACAGAGGGAAAATCGGGATTTTGCTATTTTTGCTGAAGGATAATTACCAAAAATGTTTTACATCAATAAAATTCGAATTATATCAATATTTGGTGATTTTCCTTACCAAAATAGAAGATAATTGTCAAAATTAAGATAATTACTTGTTTTATAAGATAAATATTAATTATTTGTAATTTTGTTTTGAATTATCTTGTAAGAAATTAAATTAGGTCAAATTTAGATAATTACCAATTATTTGATTAATTTAATTATTTGTAATTTGATCTAGATAGTTTTGAAAAGTTTCAAAACTTATCCTCAAGTTTTGGAATTAAAATTTTTGATTAAAAGTTTAATTTTGAAATATTTAAATTCTAAACCCTAATGATTTAAAATGTTTCAAAACCTGCCCTCAAGTTTTGGAATTTAAATTTTAATTAAAAGTTTAATTTTAAAATGTTAAATTCTAAAACCCTAATTTTTGAAAAAATTCAAATTGCACCCTTATAGTTTTATTAAATTAATTAAGTGTATAATTAAAGGAGAGTTAATAAATCCATAATGATATGGTTTACATTTAATTAAATTTAAAGTGTAATTTGTTAAATTAGACCACATAGTATTTTAAAAGTGTAAAATACACCCTTATACTATATATATAAAATTAAAAGTCTAATATTATATATGTATAACTTAAATGCCAGTCTTACCGTTAGTAGGCCTCATTCACGAAGATGGTCTATAAGGGGTGTTTAAGAAAGCGGCCTGTAAAATGACTGCCATTGGGTATCCACTCTTACCCACCGCAATCTTGACTAATGGAGGGTCATTAGCCGAACGGGTAGGATAGGGCAAACCCTTTCCATTAAAAGTATAATGAATTATAAAGTAACTAAATGTTTTTACAAAAATTCCCAATCTTAGTTACTTTAGGAAAAAGTGAATTTGATGCAATTCCATGAAATTACACTTTGTACCCTTGCTAAGATGTTAGTGGAGTGTGTGTGGTTAACCGGCACACTAAATGGGCTCTAAGCAAAGGTAGCAAAGGGTGACTCGATGTTTGACATAGTTTGGTGGAGAGTGTGTGGTTAATCGGCACATCGAATAGGTGACTGTAACATTAAGGGCGCCATGTAAGTTTGCATGGTTAGTCACACCCTGTTTTGTGATCCTCGGCATCCCAGTCACAAATCGAGGGGCATATCGAGATTTAAACACGCCATTGAAAAGTTCAATGAATCTTAAAGGATCTAGGAGTTTTCAATACATTTAAAACTTAATCTTTTTTTCGTTTTTCATGGTGGAAAATTAGTGAATCGTCATTCACTTACCTTCAAATGTTCTGCAATTTGGGTTACAACATCCCTCTCCCAAGTTGTAGAGTATTGTGTTAGGTCCTAGCCTTAATATCTCATTTGGGTGTTTTATTAAGGACTCAATCAATCAACTAAACTGAATTTTCTCCCGTTTTGTAGATGTCAAAGTATGACAACTATGGTCTTCCCAAATCCCTTGGAACAAGCTTTCCACATGAAGATGATATTCCACGATTCGATCGAGGAACAAGAGATCATGCTTCACTTCCTCCACCTCCTCCTATTGTTCTCCCTAACCCACAAGTTCAAAGGCTTGAAAAGTTCAAGCTCACTCAAGCCCTTTTGGCAAGTAAACATGAAGAAGGAAAGTCAGTGTGTGCACACGTCTTAGAGATGAAGTCACACATTGATAAGTTAAGAATGTTGGGAGTCGTAAAGGGATGTTAAAAACCCCCGCGGGACCCCGATACCGTACGTGACTAATTTTTAAAAAAATTTGGTAGCGAGAGCGGGAGCAGGGGTGATTTTAACTCTCGTTTATTTTCGGGACCGGGGGCAGGAGTGAGTATTTCCGTCCCGTACTCCTGCGGGGGCCCCGTTTATATGTGAGGTTTTTTGAACTTAGGGACTAAACTTGATATTTTCGGAAACCACAGGGACCATTTTTGAAGTTTTGTCTTAAAAGAAAAAAGACAGCAAATGGAAAATAAAAAAATAATTAGCCCAAACAATATACTAAAAATAAAAGACCCTTGCTTCTCATATTTTGCATACAGAATGAGCCAGTCAAGTATATATAAAAAATATGACTGATAAAAATTGAATGTACATAACGAAATAAACTTGCATACATACAGATGGTTATGAGAGAGCTAGAGAGTTGACATCAAATGGGAAACAAATTGTGATTCCCAAATGAATTTCACCTCAATAAACTAAATTAAGCATCTTTCTATGATAGGATTTATAAGTTAGAAGGGCATTTTACCTTGAAGGGTTGAACATCACTCCCATAATTTCTGAGCACCTTGTTAAGTGGTACGTCAATATCCTTGCCTAAGTAGGGATGTTAAGCAAGCATTGGTCAAAAATACCTATTAGGCATTCCATCAAACACCTAATAGGCAATGAAAACCAACTTGAATTGAAAAATTCTCATTAACACAGTTTAGCCCAACTTTTGATGACCAAAATATGTTAGAAGAATAGCAGAATATGAGGTGAAATACAACTTCATGCCGAAAAACAGAAACAATAAAAATGCCAAATTGATAAGGAATTGAACCTCGGATGCGATTCAGGTGGGAAACATCATACCTTGTGTCCATCACTGATTTCGAACACCTACCCGTCGCCCCGGTTTCTTCTACTAAACCCCATTTCATTTTACAACATCTTTGCTTAAGGCTGCTACTCAAATTAGATTAACCTTGTTGGTTTCGGCGATTGGTTCGAGATTTCGTGTTCTCAGATCGATTCATCCTGAATGATTTTATGTATAGTGATTAGAAAAATGAGATGTAAGACCGATTTATGTGGATATATCGACCACAGAAGAACAATCATAGGTGCAATCGACCACAAAAGAACAATCCAAATGAAAAGGATCGATGGGTTTTTAGGGTTGATAAATAAAATCCCCCGATTTAAAGATACTAAATGTTATAAATATTAATATAATTAAGTGTGCCAAGATTACTATTATACCCCTAATAAGATTTTTGAAATGATTGACTCACAATCATTCCTACATCCACACAATAATTACCTAGAATACTTGAACCTAGCTCTCTCTCTCTCTCTCTCTATATATATATATATATATATATATATATATATCATGCTTTTGTAACAATACATTTGAAAATTGTAGTGAATACCTGTAAGTCACTAAATGATAATATTTTTTTATCACATTTTATTTTTGGTATTAAAGTAAACATCATACTTATCTTAGATGGTATTATGACATCTTGGTTAGATGTGGCAATGGGATGACCTGGTTTGGGTTTAGGTTTAACCAATTTAATAACTGGATTGAAAATTTCAACCCAACCAAATCTGTTTATTTAAATGGGTTGATATTTTCAATCCAACCCAACCTTTAAGACAAATGGGTTGTCACCGTGTTGACATGTTTATGTAGTTCCCGACTCAACTTATTAAATAAATGGGTTAAACTAGGGTTAACCCATTTAAAGTCAATTAAAAACATTATATAATTAAATATTATACCACTTAAATTATAAAACGTAAATAAAACTTCATAATTATGACAAAAGCACAATCTTAATTCATAAATACAAATAAATTGTTCAAATAACATTAAAAACGTTTAGTTTCACAGTGATTTTGGAGAGTGACAAATATTATCGGCGCTAAAAAAGGATGAAAATTAGGATATAATTTTATTAAACATAGATAATAATAATGTAACATTGTAATTTACAAATTAATACTTTGGTTAATACATGATAACATTCAAATAATTATTAAATTATATATATATATATATATATATATATATATATATATATATATATATATATATATATATATATCCGGTAAGAAATTTTTTTGGTAGGAAGGTAAGAAGTTTTTTTTTCTATATATTTTTTTTGACAAACAAAACAAATAAATCACTAGATGAATAAAAAATAACATGATTCACAAAAAAAAATCTCAAAAAAACGTTTCGATGATTCATATATACAATGATTTTGTTGTTATTCTCTAAAATTGTTATAAAAGTGAATTTTTTCTTAATTTACTTAAAAATGAATTATGTAGATATTTTTTTGGAATTTTTTCTTTTGATTCATCTAAGTTTTGAATTATCTAATGATCCATTTTGTTTGTTGGCTAAAAAAATATGTAGAAAATTTTTTTTCTTAACTTTTTATCAAAAATCTTCCTTCTTATTTGATCTTGACTATATATATATATATATATATATATATATATATATATATATATATATATATATATATACACACACACACACACTAAATAGGCTAACGGATGGATAATTTTACCCAAACCAACATATTTAATTAAATGGGTTAGACAGGTTGACCCATTTAAGTTGTTGAAAATCTCAACCAATCCACCAATTTTGAGTTGGATTGGTATTAGATCGATTTTTGTCGGCTCTAATCTTGGGCCAATAACCAAATACTTTTTTACCCGTTAAATTTACGGTATCATTAAATTGATCATGTACATGTTTGATCTTTAGTATTAAAATAAACATTATACTTATCTTAGATGGTACAATGACATCTTGGCCCAATAACCAAATATTTTTTTACCCGTTAAAGTTTAACGTATCATTATTGATATGTAAGTTCGAATTCTAGATTCATAACTGGCCATAATGACCGCTGATATAATAATATAATATCTTGTTTTCTAAAGTATAATTTACCTTATCTTTAAGGATTAAATATATTTTTCTAGAAAATGAAATACAATCACGATGGTTATAAGTGTTACACCATCCAATAAAACATGTTCTAAAGCCAAATTTTATATTATCATTTACCAATATCAACTCATGAATAAATGAAATTAAAAAAATGTATATATTTGTATATTTTAATTTGTGATAATAGCACTAAAGGTCACTAACTAACTAAAGGTCCTTTTTAGTCTTTATGAGGTCTTCTTGACAGTACAAAGTTGTATTCAACCGACTTTAAGTGGATCCATTATTTTGTACACGTTTTAATGATATATTTGTACTCGTGTGACTTATACATACGACTCAAAAATGGTCCCAACATATGTAATTATGCAAAAGCATATGGAAGATGTGACTTTACATTATCTTTCCATTTAACATGTTCGTTTTCAATTAATTTTTAATATCCATTTGACCCATAAATATAACATAATGCAAATTTAGCCATCGATCATTAAATTGGTGAAGACATCTAATAATATAGTATATTATCATAAGATATAATCGAAACTTATACCTTTCTAGAAGTTTAGATTCTTTAAAGTAACAATTTTATCGTATACCCGTCAAATAATAATAGTATAATGATAATAATAATAATAATAAAATTTGAAAGAACATAATAGTAACTTTTACCTTTCTCTAATCTGATTTCGCCGGAATAAAAATAATAAACCGATAACAAAAAACTATGAGTTCACGGATGAACAAACATGAAACAGTTTTGTTATAAACCAGTAGCCTCGAACAACATCATCTTATTAAAATTGGACTCAATCCTCCTTCGAATAGCTTTCATGGAGAAATAAAAAAACAAATACAAAAAACCAGGCTCTTTCTCTTCTTTCCGAGGAAGAAGATGCAGGGGGATTTGATTTCGGCATAAAGGACACGTGGACCGCGATTGAAGCCATGTATCGATGCAATTCACATGGAAGCAGTGACGGCATTTCGGCAGCCGCCGGTAGCGTTGGCCTCCGTCTACGTCGTGAAGGCAGACCGAACAGTATAGGGTTTTGGTGGCGGTGGTTGTGGTTGTACTGTTGTTATGTTTAGCGGTGAAGATCGGAAATTGATGGCGGTGGTAGATGGTTTTGAGCATGCGGCGGAGGATGTGGACGGCGACGACGGTGATCAGAATCTTGGATTTGCTGGTTAGAATTAAGACGATGGCGCTGGATAATTTGGCGATAATGAGCTCGATTAGTTCGTCGTTCATGGCGACTTTATCTTGATGATATAGATCGTAGATACTCTAAGTCTCTAACCACAGGAATATTTGGCTTTCGTGAACATGAGAACCATATATATACCACTGAAAAATCTAATTTACGCTTTAATTTTCGGCTGTTTTATTTAATTTTTATTAGGTATTAACAATAACAATTTATTTTATGGTATTACTCTAATAAATTAAAATGTCTTTGTTACATGTCCTTCTCTTATCATATTAGCCATATATTATTTTGTCATAATTTGAAATATATTTATTTTCTACTTGTCATTATTTTAATTTTCATTTTTAATATATCATTGATTTACTTTTCATAAAGTAAACCTACCATAATTACTATCAAATTTTAAATTTCAAATTCAATTCCAAATGAATTTACAGTTAAAACATTTATGTTTAATATTTTGTTATAATTAACCCGTGTAGTACACAGTAAACTCATATTTTTAATTAATTTATTATTTGCATTTTTTTTTCTCGTAATTTTCACTTATTTCAATTTCAAATTTAAATAAAATTTTTATTTAATCGTTCGTACTTAACATTTTGTTTTAATCAACCCATATATTATACGGTTCTCACAACTAGTAAACATATATAAGGGTATCTGGTTGTGTTAAAAATGATCCAAGTGAAATTAAATAGTTTAGTTGTAAAAACTTATTAGGAGTGTTTTTATTTTACTCATGGATTTTTATTATGTGAGGAACTAATAGTAGGTTTATGGTTTACCATAAAATCTACATATCTTAAATAACTTAATATTATAAGAGAGCTAATTCGCATATAATATTTTTATCTATATATTACAATTTATGTTTTATAGGTTTCTAATGTTGAATGTTTAAAAAACATAAATTTTTATGTTTTATAGGAAAAAAATTATATACAAATCACTCCGTATATTATAATAAGTAATGAACCAATAATTTTGTTACACCATATTATTTGTTCACAAAATATTAGTATAATAATGTTTTATTTTTAAAAAGTTACAATTATTTACTTTTTTATAAGATTTAAAAAAAGACAATGATACTTGTGAAAACACTAACGTTGGACTAGTTGAAACGTTAGATTTTAACGGAAAGACTATTTGATAGCTAATTTTTATCTGAAAAACTATTTGGTAGTTGATATGTAGTTAATTTATAATTTACAGTGTTTGGTAAAAATAGTTAATAAGCTAAATTGTAAATGGATAATGACATAAATGAACATTTATATATAAAACTAAAAACTATCATTACCGCCTAAAATACTCGCAAATTATGAACAATCGACAAAGTCAAATGGATTCGACCCATTTGATTCATTGATCGCAAACCTCAAGAGAAACAAAACTGGATATGATTTGAAAGTGTTTGATTGCTTAATCTCTAGGCCAAGCGTTCATACTTACGAGTTTCTAATATGTTGAGAATGTGCTAAAGTTGTTGAATCACATAGTTTGGTATGAGAATGTTAAGTTTATCCATTGTTGATGTTGGTGGAGGTTTTGTATTTGCTAGAAGGTGTCGGATTTGAGCAGAAAGAGGAAAGTGCCATGATGTGAGTAGGAAGATGACATGATAAATTTGTAAATTACTAGGCATTTACAGAATTACCAAATTGAATTCCAACCCATTTTTTTCAACCAAACTACCAATCAATGGATTTTAACTCTTCTAAATTCAAAATCCATCGAATTCCATTTTTTTTGCTATATTACTGAACCTTCAAAAAGAAACAGCGAACCAAATGGCTTCTTAGTATTTTTTTGATATTTTCTATGTCAAATTGTTCATTTTTACATTAGAAATTTTTATTGTCACGAATGTTGTTGATCAATGCGGATGCCTAACGTATGTTTGAGGTTTCAAATAAAACGAGTTCACTCAAACTCGCAATAACAGTGCTTTTAATCTTCAAAAAGAAATATCCTTAACTGATTATCCTGAAACAAGGAAAAATGACTTGATAGGGTAATATACTTTTTGAAATGTACACATTTAGTCTTTATTTTTTTTTTCTTGTAAAATAAACCCTTATACTTTATTTTTTGTAACAATGCAATCTCTGTGGCCGGCTATACCTGGTATACCGGTCATATACAAATTTTCTTTTAGGGAAAATGACTTGATATGATAATATACTTTTTGAATTGTACATATTTAGTCTTTATTCTTTTTTTTTGTAAAATAAACCCTTATACTTTATTAATATGTATATTAGGTTATTTTCAAAAAGAAATTTGGTTAACTGATTATCAACAACTCACGTTTTATGACAATATTCAAATATATAAAGATAAACAAAAGTTATTTTAAATCGACCCGATTCATTCAAGGTAGTCGTTTTACCTGTCACAAACTATGTCCAATTCATCAAATTTTCCACGTCTAGTCGTCGACTTAGGCGGGTTATTATTTTATTATTTATAAAATAGTAAAAAATGTAAGTAGGAATTAGATAAGACATAGGAGTACGTAGCGTTTTCTTTTCAAAGTCAGTGAGTAAGTTATGGGTTAGAAAAAGGGAAACGCTTACGTATCCACAAGAGTGTGGGTCACCCTGTCATCCCCAACTCATTATTGAGGAATAAACGACAAGTGTTGTATACTCTAGAGTCTAGAAGCTTTATATATTTTATTAATATAAATTATATACTATATTATTATATAATAATGTATCATTAAAGAGAAAATGACAAAAATAGCCATTTACACTAATTGCATTATAAAAATAGCAAAAAAAAATCGAAATTACAAAAATAGCCAGCAATTTCGTAGATGAGAAGGTCTCATCTGCGAAATGACCTTCTCATTTGCGAAAGTACAAGCACCTAAAGCATAACTGTGCTTTAGGTGCTTGTATTTTCGCAGATGAGAAGGTCCATCTGCGAAATGACTCCCATCTGCGAAATGCCCTCGATTTTGAGTATAAAAACGTTTTTTTTTCTTCATTTTTCACCCTTCTCTACACAAAACTCTCTCTAACTTTGGGCTTCTCTCGGAATTTTGGCTAGTTTTGAAGAAAATGGAGGATTATGTCAACAATCCCACAAATATGGTTAGATTTTAACTCTTTTAATGTCAACAATCTCTTTATTTTATCATTTGTTGTATTATTTAGTGTTAAAAAAGGGTAATTTTGTTGTGTTTGATAGTTTTAATATTTTTTTAGTATACTTAAAGTTTAAATGCAAGTAGAGACAAGTAGAGACTGCATAGATAATGTTTACAATTTGTTATTTTTGTTGTTTTTTTAGTTGTTGTATAACCTGAAATCTTGTATATTCTTATCGTATAATTGTTTATATAAAGTGCAAAATAGTCGTTTGTATATATATTTGTCGTATAAGTATAACATTTGTATAAGTTGAAAATTTGTCGTATATATATTGTTAGAAATTGTTTGTGTTTGTCGTATAAGTATAACATTTGTATAAGTTGAAAATTTGTCGTATATATATTGTTAGAAATTGTTTGTGTTTGTCGTGTAAGTTGAAAATTTGTATAAAGTTGTCGTATAACTTGCAAAATTGTTAATTTGGTTGTTGTTTTATTTTTAAATTTTTTTGTTTATATGGTTATAAAATGTTAGTTTTAATTAGAAAGATAAAAATTGTTTATATATTTGTCGTTTAAGTTGAAAATTTGTTTAAGTTGAAAATTTGTTTAAGTTGAAAATTTATCGTTGATATATTTGTCGTTTAAGTTGAAAATTTGTTTAATAAAATGTTTATATAATTATGTATGATATTGTTTTCTATCGTAAATATATTTGTTGTATAACTTGGAAAATTGTTTATATATGTGTATGTTATTGTTTTTTATCGGAAATATATATATTAGTAATTAAGAAATTGTATTTGCAGTTCGTAATCATATATTTAAAAAAAAAATATTTTTTAGTTATCTAATTTGTTTTTGTGTTTTTTTTGCAGCATGATTTTAGTTTAATGAATACGAAAGCCTTTGCGAACTTAAAAGGATCTGGCGGTAACATATGGGAAGTATTTGAAGTTTTAGATGATGCCCGACGTGCTATTTTCAGAGATACCATCTTTGGTTATTTTATTGATGTCCCTCGTTTACAAGGGGACGCATTATTGTTTCATAAAATGTTCATTCATCAGATCCGGCCGGACCCTGTTTTATCTCCAGATGGAATAAAACGTTTATATTTTCGAGTAGGCAATACGAAAATGGTTTATGGGCCGGAAGAGTTTTGTTTGATTACCGGCTTCAATTTTGGGGAGTATCCAAAAAACATTGAGAGAAAAGGGTCGGAAAAATTAATAAGCCGTAAAAAAAGATGTTTATTGCGTGAACGGCTATTTCCGGACCATACTAATAGTTCGGTGAAAATCGGCGACCTGAAACGTTTAATTTTAAATCGAACATTCCTAGCACTTGACGACGTTGATGCAGTTAGAGTATGTTTGATATACATTTTGTGTGAAGGTTTTTTGGGTAAAGAAGTTAATGATCGGGTGCCACAAGATTGGTTTTTTTTGGCTGAGAATTTGGATCTCTGGAACAGGTATATTTTGTTTACGTTAAAAGTTCTATTTTATTAAAGTTATAATTTATATAATAATCAATTTTGTTTTTTTGTTTTGTTAGCTTCGCTTGGGGTAGCTATCTCTGGGATTTTACTTATGTTGACCTTGAGGATACATGGAACAAAATACATAATTATTTATCACTTTCTGAGCGTGGTCAAACTTTAAAGTACTCCGTCTCAGGATTTACGGCTCCAATAAGGGTATAAAAATTTTCTTATATTTAAATTGTTTTATTGTTATGTTTTTTATTTTAATTTTAACTTTTATTACTGTAATTGTAAAAAATTATAGATATGGATATATGAGATGATTCCGGCTGTTCGTGCATGTGGATTTGCATCGAGAAAAAATAAAGACTTGCCTCGGATGAAACGATGGAGTGGAACAAAAAAATTGAAATGGGTTGACGTGAACAAGATTTGGTCAAAGATGCAGGTTTAAAATTATTTCGTTTATTATTAATAAACTTGATTATTATACTTTTATATGCATTTTTAATATGTTTAATTTTTTAGGAGGGGCTACCACCAAGACAAAACATGTTACCTGGTGATGGTGAGATGACATCTTCTTATTATATGTCATTTCAAGAGTATGTATATGGTGAAGGGAAAGCAGTTCCATCCCCAGTACGGGACCATTTTAGGAGACAAGACGAATCTTCGTCTAGTATGTCGTCTAGTGGTCGCTCTCATGGTAGAGGTCGGGGCAGTGGGAAACACAACCTAGACGAGGTGTTGAAACGGCTACATGCACTGGAGCAGCATGTGTTTATGAACCGACAACCTACAGAGGTTTTTGTTGAAGAAGTGAATAATGAACAATTTTGGAACGACATTATTTTTGATGATACGACAGTGTCACAAAGAAATTATGATGAACATGTTAGTTACACGCTACATTATTTATTAAATTTTATTAACAAATATGAATACCTGTGTTCATATTTTATATTTGAAAATATAGGTTGTGCAAGATGAAGTGATGAATAAAAACAATACAACTGAAAATGTTTTTGGTGATATTCAAGATGACAAGGTTGTTATAGATGTTACCTTTACGATTTTAATAATTACTTTTTAATAAAGTGTCTTTCGTTATTAAGTAAAAAGTTATATTTTTAATGTAGGTGTTGGAGGAGAGGAATGAGTATGCGGGGAACAAATTTGATAATGATGTGTTTGATGTAAATGATTATAGTGAAGTTAAAGAGGTTCTTATAGTTACATTAATATAAATATTTTGTTTATTTAGATATTATTGCTTATTAAATTATGTGTATTTCGTTATTAAGTATAAAGTATTATTTTTAATGTAGGAGTGGGAGGAGAGGAATGACAATGCAGGGAACAAATTTGATGATGATGTGCCGGACGAAGACGAACTAATAATAACGGGAATTGTAGATTATTTTGATGATGATGATGACAAAGAAGTTACACCCGATAAACCGAGGAGTCGAAAACCATCACAATATTTGTGCCCTCCTTACACCGAGGTATTCGTTTTATTTATAAACTGATGATTTTATGTTTATGTGAATTATCTGAAAGATATAGATTTAAACATTTGAATATTGTTTTTAGTTGCACACGACACCGAAGCAAAAAAGAAGAACAAAAAAGAAGGTTGATATCAAATCAACAAGCCCCGTTCCTCCTCCAGTTTTTGGTGTTGCTCATGACTTCTCCATGTTGCGCCTGCATCCTTACGTAGCAGGCGGTGAGGTTGTCATCCAAAATTATGTATTGAATTCATATGATGTCCAACATCGTTTGTTTAATTTCGTGTTAGATAGAGATTTTTGGAGCTCATTGTTTGGGCATACACACGACGGATGGTTGGAGTCAGCGGTAAATTAATTGTTAATTAATTATTTTAAAAGTTAATTGTTTTTTAGTAAATAACAAAACTATCATGTGTGCAGCATATAACCATTTGGTACCGACTATTGATGGAGAGACGGTTTGAGAGCGACCGACATACAATAATGCCTCCAAATTTTTTTGTTTCTCATGCTTTGGAAGAAGGACAGGACTGGAGGGCGTTTATGGCTGGTATTGCTACGTACCCCAACTTCATGGTTGTTTGGTGGAATGTTGATACGGTAAACTTAATAGTTTATATTGAAAATAATATCGTTTTTTTGTTATGTTTTTGTATTGTGATGTAAATAAACATAATTTTATTTTCTGATCCTTATACAGGTCTTATTGCCGATTCATTCATCCCCTAATCATTGACTATTTGGGGAACTACGATTAGCGTCAATGGAAGTGCATATTTATGACAATCTTGGTAGAGGGGCTTATGAAAAATTCAAATCTGAAGGAATCTTTTCCAAATTTGAACGTCGGGTGGCAAATTATTTGGACAAGATTAAGTATTGGGCCCAGAGGAACATCCCAAGGATTCCATTGAATATGCAATTCATTTATGAAGAAAATGTTCCCCAACAAAGTAGTCATTTGGGAGATTGCGGTGTTTTTGTTTGTATGTTTATGGAGCAATTGGTTTCAGGTCAACCAATACGTGTTCTTATTGACCCAAAGAACGCAGCTTTAGAGTTCCGTCTACGGATGGCAAAAATTATTTGGGGGTCTAGTCTTGGTCCTACGTAGTTGGATTATATAAATGTATATATAAATTAATGTTGGATTTCATTATTAGTTTATTTTTACAGTTTACTCAACGGATGGCAAAAAATATAACGTTACGACAATTACAACAGATTAATGACCTACTAATTACTTATCAATACATACAACATAAGAACGACTACAACATTTGTTTTAACGTTACAAATAAAACAATTTATTGACGTAACAACTTCAAAACCATAAAAACAATATTGAAAAGCTTACAACTTGTAAACAAGAACTGCCAAGAACAACACCCAACTACAAACCAACGCTATCTTTAACTTCTTATTTTCTGATTGAAAGAACTTATTAGAGTTAGCTACTTTAGCTATTACCATAGAAGATTGGTCCTTCTCTTCATCAACCCAACTGATAAACCCGCATTTTGGTCCCTGTTAAATTTAATATTCACAGTAAGAAAATAAATTTTTGTGATGTAAACACGAGGGTTTAAATTTGAATGACGTTAACAACATGATACCAAATATGGGCAAGCGTAAAACAATCTTCCTGGGTTTTTAGCTGTACCCGAAATCCTAACGATACGTTCTCTTCCGCAATTGCAGTATGCCATTAGCCTTCTTTTTCTTTTAAATCGGAGTTACTTTCTCAGTTAAATTTTTCATAATGAGTGACACCCATTTATAGAAGAAATCATATTACAGACAATTCTTTTTGACTATGAAATGAACTGGTTTGACTATGAATTCAAAAAGTTGAACTATGAAATGCAGACAAGTACGTTCTGTAGTATTGTCATGTCGGTCAGTGAAATTTGACTATGAAATGAACTGGTTTGACTATGAATTCAAAAAGTTGAACTATGAAATGCAGACATGTACATTCTGTAGTATCGTCATGTCAGTCAGTGAAATTTGACTATGAAATGAACTGGTTTGACTATGAATTCAAAAAGTTGAACTATGAAATGCAGACAAGTACATTCTGTAGTATTGTCATGTCGGTCAGTGAAATTTGACTATGAAATGAACTGGTTTGACTATGAATTCAAAAAGTTGAACTATGAATTTAAAAGGTTAAACTATGAATTTTGATCAGTAGAGATACCATATTTTCTATTTATAATTGCATTTGTTTCATATTGCATTTGTGTGATGATTGTAGAGCACTATCATCGATATTGAAAATGAGTAGTTACAGCGAAAGAACCTTTTCTCAACTACCAATTTTCTTGCATAACCTTCAAAGAACAAATCCTAATACCTTCACAGCCATTAAGAAAACCGATACCAACCGCTTTCAATTCTGTTTTGTGGCTTTAGGTTGCGTGGTATAACATACTTCTTTTATTGAGTTATATAATATTTCATGGTAATGTATCTCGATTAGTTTTTACTTATCACTAATATGTGTTCGTTTTTATGTAGATTCGTACCTTCCTTAGGTGCATGATACCGCTGATATATGTGGGTTATTTACCCCTTCTTGGGAGCTTTCTGACAACAATGTACTTCGCAGTGGCTTTAGATGGAAATCATGAACCACTACTCTTAGCAATTGGTTTGGGAACCTTACAGTGTGAAGAATCATGGAGATGGTTCATGATGAGGTTAAGAGATTGTTTAGGTGAGGACATAGAGTTTGGTTTCATAAGCAACCTGTGTGATAACATAGACTTTGGTGTTCAGAGTGCCTACCCGGATTCCTATCATGGATATTGTCCTAAAGATATAGCTCGAAAGATACGTGAGTCTGTCAGACATAACAATACGGAAGTCGAATCGTTGTTTTGGAAGTCATGCAATGCATATAGCGTTGATGATTTTTACTTGTGTTTGGAAAGGTTGCAAAGTACATGTAGGAAACCACCTTTCTGCACCTTGCTTATGAGTCCAATTTACTGGCTTGACGATATACCGATTTCAAAATGGACAAGAGCATTTTTCCCAAAAATACGTTACAATGTTAAATCGATTGACGTCCCTGAAATTTTGCAAATTATATCCTCACGTGAGTTTCCTATAACAACGATAATTGAGTTAACCACCACGTCGATACAATCAAAGTATGCTGAACGGGCCGAACTGGCTGGTAAGGGAGATTGTTATATTTAGTTTTTTTTATTGTGCTACTATTTTTATTAAAATATCAAATTTTACAGGGAGGTTGTCTGGTGGGTTGACCCCTTACGTTGAGAGTAAGGTTCAAAAAAGTCTCAACAAGTCTTATAATTGTAATGCAAGACGTTTGTATGGGGATACATTTGAAGTCGATGACACTTTTGCCACCAGCAACGTATAACTTGAACGAAGGGTATGTAGTTGTGGTAAATGGCAAAAAAGCGGTATACCATGTGGCCACGCTATAGCATGTCTAAGAACCCGTACATCTGAGTCCATTCAGAGAATGGTTGATTACAAGTTCACTAATTATGTGTATCGACTTGCATATGGATCTGAGTTGGTGAATACTATACCATCACATGTGCATTGGGAAATACCAAATGAAACGGTGGTCCTATTACCTCCCTCAATGCAGTAGTTATTCATGTAGCACCTTTATGTTTTATGTAGTATTATGTATTAGTTTTTTATGTACCCCGTTTTTATTTTAGTGTTGTGTTACGTATTAGTTATCCATGTACCCAGTTTATATTTTATGTCGTATTATGTATTAGTTATTTATGTACCCCATTTATATTTTATTGCGTTCTATATATTGGCTATTGACGAAACAACATACATTAAAAGAAATAGACGTTTATTAAATAGTAACGACTAGACACATACAACAACAAGTAACTTAAATAACGAAAAACAATTAACTTAACCAACATGCATATTAAAAATAAGGGACATTCTTTAAAAGATTCCATGCATCTAAGTGGGTAAACTTGCTACCATCATATTCAAAACGGTATAGTTCCAAAGCCACCCGCGTAGAATGTCTTCATCCGTATTTGCATGTTCGTTATCCAACTCGTTATAAATACGTTGAAATTGTTTCACCTTCATTTTCATATCCAGAAACTTCGCTTTGACATCTCTTCTTCTTCGATATTGAGTGCGGTTCATTAAATGGTGAAACAAATGACAGACACGAGACCAAAATGATCCAGCACGAACTTGTGGGGGACCCGGTGGAAAATCCACCTCTACAGTTGTAATCCAAGCTTGAACCAAAGCGACCTCCTCTGCGTTCCTCCATATATGTGGTGAGTCCATAATTGCAAGGAGGGAAGTAATACAATACAATTACAACGGATATTGAAATCTATTTATAACGACTCCTTACTTTCCTGGTGCAATGACTTGTCAATTCAAGCAGCAATGTATTGTGTTGTCATTCAACCGGGGATGAATTGTCAACGCGAACAGTGATCTGTTGTGTTATAAGTATAGTACACTACATTCGTCAGTTAATTTTGACTATGAATTGCAGACATATTAGAAGATTGGACTGCGATTTTGTGTAGAAACTACTATAAATTAACCTTAAGTTACATGCAATACTTTATTAAATTAACCAATAAAGTTGTTCAAATATTGTTTTTTAGATTCTACTCTCTTTGTTTCAATCAAAATGAGTTCTATATCATGGAGCAATGAAGAGTTCTTGGTTCTTACACATGCTTATATTCATGTGTACGAGACAAGCAAGTTGAACGATCCAATGTTTTGGAGCCGTTTAACCAATATTTTCAATGCTGAAAACCGAATGGCTACAAGAAACGATCGTGACGAACTAGACATCTTAGCAAGATGGTATGAAATGAAAACCGAAGTTCTATTATTCAACGATCTTTATATCAAAATTGACGACACCCGTTTAAATGCTACCGAGGATGTCATCTTGGAAGCTGCTAAGGAGGAATACAAGTCATTAAGTAACGGGTTGGAATTCCAGTTTGAAGCCCCTTGGAATATTTTGAAATATATCCCGTTTGTTTAAAATCTATTTTAGTTTATTATTTGAGTACTAGGTTATTTTCATGTATTTCTTATGTATTTCGTATGTATTTCGTTTGTTTAAAATCTATTTTAGTTTATTATGTGAGTACTAGGTTATTTTCATGTATTTCGTATGTATTTCATTTGTTTAAAATATATTTTAGTTTATTATGTGAGCAACTCGTATGATTAACTTGAGTTAATAAATGGTCATTGCATTAGTTATCACAATAAATTAGAATACATTAGTAACAAGGATTCCATGAACCATTAAAAACATCACAACAATTACATGAAAAACAACGACATAATACGAACAAAGCATTAACGTAAAACACAAGTCCATGGGTTATTCTTAACAGAAATTAGAGCGGTCTACTTGAAATACTGTTTATCTCTAACAACCTTCCAAACTTCCTCATATTCGAAGTCTCTGCCGTCATGCTCACAGATGTAAAACTTTGTAACAACTTCCAAGAACTCTTCTTCGTCACGATAACGAACATTGTTACGTTTCGCATAACTACATGCTCGATTGAACCATGTCACTTCTTCCTTTACATCCGTCCACTTAGTAACAACATCTGATTTTTCTCTTTTTTGTCCTTCTCCCATCTCATGGTTAAACAAAGATGTGATGCGACTCCATTCATCACCAATTAGGCAATGCGGGGGAGCAAGTAACGATTCACCATCCTTAACACTTAGCCAGCATTGTATTAGAACTAACACCTCGTTTGTCGTCCATGGCCTTTCAGAATTGGAACCAGGTACTTCATTCGAAGAACTTGCTGCATTCGACGACATTTCTAATAATGGGAATTCGTTTCGTTTAGGTGATTTGGGTGTTTGGTTTATAGATCTTAAACATCTATTTATATAAATAAATAGACTATGAATTAATACTTTGACTACGAAATGGTTATATTTGGACTACGATTTTCAGCTTTATGCATTGTTTTGTCATGTCAAACTGTCATTTATCTCTTGTCACTTAAGGGTCCCACTGGGATGTGCAGGTTACTACAGTGACTTGTCATTACTGTTTAGTCATTTCAAAGTTGGACTTCTCATTACTGTCTAGTATGTATAAATACCACTTATTGCTCCAGTTTAATACAATATCGACTTTATTATGAGTTCCTCACACAAATTCGAAATTTGCTCATGCAACGAAGTAGATTGTTACTACTGTGATTCGGTAGACCCTTTTTTTACACCCTCTTCAGCCGGGCCATATATGTCACATGAAAATTTTGAAGAATTAAAGAAGGCTGAAGCACAACAAGAAGAGGACAAAGAGTCATCCCGACTTCTCACTTAACTTGCTAATGATATAGATTCGGAATGCAAACAAGCTTAAGAATGGATTGACCTCAATAAAAACAAAATCAAAGAGCATAAAGATTGGATAAAAAAGAGTAAGAAGGCAATCAAAACGACTGAAAAACGGATTGCTGAGAAGGATGAGCAGTTGATACACATTATGGTAAAAAAGGATCGTTTCGAAGACAAAATGAGAATTAGGGATGACTATATAACAATGGAGAAAGAGAAGTACCCGTTGCAGTTCCCTGAGTTTAAAAATTAGTTACAAAGTTGTTGTAATATTATCATGAAACAGATTAGGTTGCCAAAGGATCGTTTGTTGTTTTTTTTAAATAACATGTTGTAACTGTTAAAATAAATCTGCAAACTATATTTTATAATATAAAGACTTCATTCATTGTTATAATCAACAAACTTAACTAAAATATGAAAGCATAGCAATGTCTTGTAAGAGTTAATAAAAATATTACAATACATAATAAGCTAACAATTCGTCATTACTCTTAATTTCAAGGTTGTTTTATATCAAAATCAGCGTTATAGGTTTGTGAGCAACCCGCTAAACCACCAATATTATATGCCATTTCTGCAGTAGAAATTATGTGACCTGCTCTGCTACCGGACGCCCTTCCAGTACAATTATTTCTCGTGTGTCCTAGTTGACCACATGTAGAACACTCTTTTATAATTGGACCCTCGCCTTGGGATGGAATGCGGTCTGTGTTTCTTGGCCTGCCTGGCTGACGTTTATCCATTATAGGTGGCTTAACAATCATCAAATCATCGGGGATCTCCCATTCGGATGGCTTCGGCAAAGGGTTTATTGATTCCTCATATGTTTTCCTCAGTGTTTCGGTAAGGTAAGCATTTAATGCAAACCTCGAGCAGTCTTGGTAATTGTTCACTGTTAAACATCTTATGACATGACCACAAGGTATCCCATCAAGTTGCCAATGCCTACATGTACATGTCATATGTTGAAAATCAACAATCACATTTTGTGCCCCCTTTTTGACCTCGCATTTCGTATTTGAGATCATGCGAACATCCCATTTGGTAAAAGTTTTCTTGTTTTCTTTTACAACTTCATCCGCCCAAGGGGTAAGTGTTGTTGTTGCTTCCGCTAAAAAAACAGCCAAAATGAAGAAGTTAAGATCAATAACATCAAAACTAATAAAACATTAATATTACAAATTTACTTAATACCTGCAAAGTTACGTCTTTGAAACCACCATTGTTGCATTGTAGCACGAAAAAAATCAATCAACATAAGTATTGGCACCTTACGTGCATGTCTAGATAATGCATTTATAGACTCCGCACTGTTGGACGACATAAGATTGTATCGGTTCCCTTTAAAATGTGCCCTTGACCAGGTTTCTGGATTTATACTTTTTAAGTACTCCCATACTGGTTCTTTTGTCTTTTTCATAACATCCATGGCAGCATCAAAAGCATCAACTGTGTACGCCCTACACGCCTCCCAAAAAATTCATTTAACCGTCTTACTCTTGCCGAATCTAGATACTATGTTGAAATACAAATGGACACCACATATTCCATGATGAGCGTGAGAAAAAATGTTGGCAACAGATGTTGCTATAGATGGACACCTATCATATATAAATGTAAGCTCCTGCATATTTCCTATGCAATCATGTAGTTTTTGAAAAAACCATGTCCAAGAATCGGTACACTCATTTTTGCATATACCATATGCAACCGGTAATATTTGGTTTTGTCCGTCCTTAGTAACTGCAAGTAGCATGGTACCTTTGAACTCGCCCTTTAGGTGAGCTCCATCTACTACTAGGGTCGGCTTACAAAAATTGACAAAAGCTCGTACCTACAATACATTGTATATCTATTCAAATACACCAAAATAAATATTAAAAAATTAAATTAGGATATGATAATACTAACCGAGCAACCGAGTGCGACGTACAAAAACTCAAAGCGATCATCAGCATCTGTTTTAATATGTGTGACAGTACCCGGATTATGTTTGGCCAAGTTGTGACAATACGCCGGAAGTTTGGTAAAAGAATCCTCTTTCGTACCCCTTAACGACAACAATGCATATTGCTTCGCACGCCATGCCTGATGGTATGAGATATTGATATTCAATTGAGCATTCATATCATTAACAATTTCTTTTCCCCGATAAACTCTCTTCAGCCAAAACATCAGCAACATATTCACCCAAAACATATTTGTTTGCTTGTCGATGATTAGGTTGCAACAATGTTGAAGAACATGTGTGTACATCAACAAATTTATTCACTTGGAAAAGTCCATCAGAATTTTTAATTGCTTTTGCTCTTAGTAACCAAGAACAATTTTTCGAAACACACACAGCTTCATACCTTGATTTGGTGGATCTACTTGTCCTCGTCTGGAAACCTTCTCGAAGACATTTTTTTTACCAATACACCGCTTTAAAAGTTCTTTGTTCTTAAATATACTCTCACATTGAATCTTTTGAAGATTCATGTCTACCATCTGTGTTGGGATATCTTCATTAATATCAACTGGCCATGCTGGTACAGGGGGCATACCGTGAAAAAGGTTATCGGGAAACTTAGCTTTAACTTCATCACCCAACTCATCTCTATCGGAATTGCTTTGTAGCTCGGTTATATCTAAACATACATCACCAACATCAACATAATGCCCGTAAACATGATTTTTTTTTCATTTTTTTGACTTGAATTTTTTTTCTTTTTAGTTTTATCTACCACACGCCTATTCATAAGTTTAACTTCTTGTTCGGCAACATCATCACAACGACCACCCACATGATTAAGATATGTACCAACATCATCATCACCAACATACTTGTAATTCTCGGGATCCACATAGTGAATAGGTGAATAACTAACATTAACATTTTCAGCAACACTGTGAAACTGAGGTACACTAGGAGTATTGAAAGTACCTATTGGATCGTTGCTCCCTTTATAACTGCATAAATTACCAACAAGCTGGTTTCCAATTTCACCACCCCCATTAACCTCCTCAACTTCATCAACCACCACAAACACTTTCACAGCCCTTCCTCCACTACATTTGATTACGTTTATCAACATTCTAACATCCATGTCTTCAACTATAGCTATATAATAATTTAATTCAGGATGGTGGAAACGAAGACTAATTCTAAATTAAAATATATTTTATTAAAACTAAGTTTATATATTTTTTAGGTTTATCACTAATAAACGTTCGATGATCTTTAGAAATTGACTTTTTAGAAACCATATTATTAAGGGAAATCTTCAAAAAAGTCCAAATATTTACGGAAAAGTCACACTTTAGTCCCAAATTTTTTTTTTGAACAAAAAAATCCTGAAAACCGGCAAAAATTTGCAGTTTGACCCTTTTTGACCGGTTGAAACCGGTACCAAATTAATTTGGGACTATTTCATAAACTAATCCAAAATATTGAGATTTTTCAGTAAACAAAAAATATTATGACTTTTCTGTAAGCAAAAATATTAACACTTTTCTATAAACAAAACCTTTATTATTATTATTATTATTATTATTATTATTATTATTATTAAAAATATAAATAAGAATACTATTTTTTGAAGTTGTTATTATTAGTATTGTTACTAATATATATATATATATATATATATATATATATATATATATATATATATATATATATGCATTTAAATGAAAAAAATAATATTAATGACATTGTTTAAGGGTGGAGGTGGAGGAGATGGTGATTTTTTAGCATTGAAATCATAGATGTTTGCTTCTATACTTTTACTTTGTATATGGCAATTTCACATTTGTTATTATTGTTTTCAATTCAGAATAATAAAACTTAACAATTTAAAAGAAGTTGCATATTTGTAAAATTGTTTATAAATAGTTTAAGGTACAAAGATTTCTCACTTTGTATATAAAAATGTTTAAGGTAGAAGGATTACTTCCCAAATCAACAGATCCACTACGAACATCTACATAGGTAGCCCATAAGAAAATTCAAAAATATTAATTACAATATATTGTTTAATAAAAAGTAATAGGACATGTTTTTTTGGATTTAGAATTTTGAATTTTGATTAATACTTTTGAATTATTCCTATTACTTTTTATTAAACAAGATATTGTAATTAATACTTTTGAATTTTGATATGAGTTACCTATGAAGATGTTTGTAGTGGATTTGTTGGATTTGGAATGCAATTCTTCTACCTTAAACAATTTTATATACAAAGTGAGAAACCCTTGTACCTTAAAATATTTATAAACAATTTTACAAATATGCAACTTCTTTTAAATTGTTAGGTATTTGTATTCTGAATTGAAAACAATAGTAACAAATGTGAAATGACCATATACAAAGTAAAAATATACAAGCATACATTCACGATTTCAATGCTAAAAACATTATCATCTCCTCCACCTCCACCCTTAAACAATGTCATTAATATTATTTTTTCATTTAAATGCATTTATATGTATTAGTAACAATAGTAATAATAACAACTTCAAAAAATAGTATTCTTATTTATATTTTTAATAATAATAATAATAATAATAATAATAATAATAATAATAATAATAATAAGGGTTTTGTTTGTAGAGAAGTCCTAATATTTTTTATTACAGAAAAGTCCTAATATTTTTTGTTTACAAAAAAGTCTCAATATTTTGGGTTAGTTTACGAAATAGTCCCAAATTAATTTGGTACCGGTTTCAACCGGTCAAAAAGGGTCAAACTGCAAACTTTTGCCGGTTTTCGGGACTTTTTCATTCAAAAAAATAATATTGGGACTAAAGTGTAACTTTTCCGTAAATATTATGACTTTTTTGAAGATTTCCCTATTATTAATTTGGTAAACTTGTAACATACGATTTTAAATATAAATTAGGCACCCAAAAGTGATGTATACCCTACCATTTTACATTCCATTATCAAAACAAATCTGAATTTTCAGAATATAATTTTAAAATTACAATTTGACAAAAAAGAAATATTACTTTTATGTACAATTTGTTTTTCTCTTCAAGATAAGATAAAGGAAAAATGGTGTACAAATAATTAGAACCTTCCAAACAAAGATAAACAAATAAAACCCAATTAAATACTAGTAAATAAATCCAACTTCTTTCAATAGAATCTTGGTGCACAAATTTAAATTTGCCTTTGCTTTTCGAAGGAGGCAAATGAGTATGGTTGTCGAAAAAGGTGGTAAAATGCGTATATGACTCAGCTTAAGCAACAAATCGAAAAATTGTTTTTTTTTTTTTTTTTTTTTTTTTTTTTTTTTTTTTTTTTTTAAATATCATGTAAGTTTATTTGAAGTTAATTTTGTCCAACCTTTTAAACATGTTATAAAATTAATATTTATACATAATTAGTATAAATACTTTATTATTATAAATAACAAGAGAAAACCGCAAATTTGGTTCGAGTTAAAAAAATGCGGTTCAAGTCCCTAAAGTTTTTTTTTTTTTTTTTTTTCACAAAATACCCTTAGAAACATGTTTCATTATGGTTTTATTTATCGTATTCAACTCCCTTTTAAGACAAAACTTCAAAAAAGGTCCATGTGGTATTTATTTTTTCTGAGGTTTAGTCTAAAACTCGATTTTTTTGACTTCATGGTCATTTTGAGATAGTTTGTTTGTAGTTTTGGTCACTCGGTAACTGAAATGACTGTAATGTCCTTTCTAATATATTTTTTTAATGTTTTTTTCTATTTAATTTAAATGATAAAAAAACTAAATAATTAATTTGGGTCTCTCTCTCTCTCTCTATATATATATATATATATATATATATATATATATATATATATATATATATATATATATATATATATATATATATATATATCCAAAAAATGAAACACACCCAATTCCCCAACCCCATCTTTTTCTTCCTTCTTCCACCTTCGCCCTTTTCTGTTTTTCTTTTTACAGGCTTGACCTTATTTCAACAAAGATAAATGCCAAAAGAAAATCAAGAGAAAAGATACCACTAGAATCACTTCCCTTCTCCTGTTAAACTGCCATAGTTTGGGTTATAGATTGCAGGTGTAGTTTGAGAGGAGACGAAAATGGTGCAAACCCCGATTCCAATATTCCCATATATTCCCATCTCGTAATCGGTTTGAATCAATTCACATATATCTTGAATCACCATCACAAAAAGAACCCCTCACAACTAGCTACTGAAATCTGAATGATTTGCTCAACGATTGAGTCAGATTGATATCTGGAGATCAAGGAAAGAACACAACACCGAGAGCGACAATTCCTTTGACTTGATCTAGCCGGAAAAGGCAAAAATGCCAGGTGACGTGTGTAACCTGAAGGGCGTAACAGAGGCATGTCAGGACCTTTGGCGGTATGGACGACAAGCCATGGTGTATGCCGCCAAACGAGATATTTGTTGCAACTGGCATGAACCTTGCTGTTGCCAAAGACGAGCTTGACATTCCACATATCGGGTGTAACATCCGATTCAAGGTACTTTGCATTTTTGACACTTGGTGTGTAAATAGTTTGCAAATTTGGTCCCTATGGGGCATTTCTGCCATTTTTGGAAAATGGGGTTACGCTGGGCGTACACACCTAGGGGACAAACCCTAATATTTAGGGTTTGAACCCCATTTAAGCAACACTATTGTAACAACAAAATTTTCAAACCATTTTTTTTAAATTTCAAAACACATTTATTCCATTAATAAAACCACAAAGTTTCATAATGTCAAATCATCATAACTCATGTCCAAAAACTGTATATAAAACTCCAGGATCCTCTCAATCATAACCCAGTCTCCGATGTGTGTACAATCAAACCGAAGCCTTCCCTTGATCCTGAGAAGTACCTGAAACACATAACACATAACACATAACACGGTAAGCAAAAATCTTAGTGAGTTCCCCAAAATACCAGACATAACTAATTAGCCACTCTAGGCCATAACTCAACAAGACCCTCCGGTCAATATTTATCAGTGGGACCCTCCGACCCCAACTCAATAAGCTCATAAAAACAATATTCAATATAAATCACAAAGACATAATGCAAAATATCACAATACACAAATAAGCACATAAGACGGCTCAATTACGCAAATATACCACTCTTGGTAAGTATAGTGAGAAGACTAACCTCGTAAGCTAGCAGGTAAAGTCTCGTACTTGGGAATATCGAACTAGCCTTCGCCTAACACATTGGATAAGTATCTCTAATCAATACTCCAGTCATACTCAAATACACCAAACTTTGCTCTTTCATTCTCTCTAACTCTTGGATCGGGTAAAAGACTATTTTACCCCTCCATGGTCTCCATTACTTATGTTGACCAAACCCTAAAGTCAATAGAAGTCAAACTCGAGTCAACAATCCCAGTTTGACCTGACTAGCCGAGTGCACTCATGTGACTCGTCAAGTCCAGTTGTCCCTCAGGAGTCTTCGTGAAGGTCCAGCTCGCCGAGTTAACCCCTAACTCGTCGAGTTACAACATAGCCAGCTCATCAGGACAAACCCTAACCGACTCGTCGAGTTAGCTCCTCGACTCAACGATTTCATTTAGACTCTCTTCTCATTCAGACGATTTCAAAGCAGAAAACCTTCTTAAACTCTAGATCTACACTCTTAAGACTCGTTTATCACGTAAAGTCGTAGGCTTTACGTCTATGCATGGCACTTAGGGCTTGAAATGACAAAGCACACCTTTGAAAGGGTATTTCACTCAAGATCATTATTATGGCTGAATAAAGCAGAGACTTTTGAACTCTAAGGACCTCACATGGTCCAGATCTGAAGTCTAAACCTCTATATGAACTTAAAACACTCAAGGTGCTTATTTTAGATAGAAAAAGCCCTAAACTACCAAAATCATGAGATCTACTCAACAAAATGAGAAAGGTGCAAGCTTTATACCTTTCCCAGAAGCTCTGAGGTGAAATAGCCACATATCTAGCAACTCATTCTCGTCCCTTGGCTTGGAATCCTTCTCTTCTGTTCAAAAGATGCACCAAACACTCAAGGTTAGCTCAAAACTCTCTCTCTAATCTCACAAGCCGTTTAGGGTTTACTCTTAGGGAAGTATAGTCGCAAATGAGGCTATAAGTGCCCTTAAATAGGTCCCAAACCCGGGGATTTAGGGTTTCTCATCACAGCGTCTACTCGGCGAGTCGGCTCCTGGACTCGTCGAGTAGGTCATTAATCCCACGTGGCACATCGCGACTCTACTCAACGAGCTGTAACAACGAATCGCCGAGTAACTGAATAGTCCTCAAAATAATTAAATAAATAAAAAATATACATGGAAGTCCATATGTTACAATTCTCCCCCACTAGAATAAGACTTCTCCCTCGAAGTCATGATTTGGAAATAACTATGGATATTGCCCTCGCATCTCGGACTCCGGCTCCCAAGTCAACTCGAATCCTCTCCGATGTTGCCACTGGACCTGAACTAGGGGTACCTCTTTGTTCCTCAAAAACTTCACCTTACCCACTCTGGCGGTCACCCTGAAAGGACCGATGTATCGGGGCACCAGCTTTCCCCTCTTCCTGAATCAGATCACCCCTTTCCATGGGGATACCCTCAGGTGGACAAAATCTCCAACATGAAACTCAAGCTCAGATCGTCGCCTGTTTGCGTAACTCTTATGGCGACTCTGGGCCGTCAGTAACCTCTGTCTGACCTGCTGAACCTGCTCAGTCGTCTTAAGCACTATCTCAGTGCTACCCATCATTCGCTTCCCCACCTCTCCCTAACAGATATGAGTCCGACACCTCCTCCCATAAAGAAGCTCAAAAGGAAGCATACCATTACTAGAATGGTGGCTGATGTTGTAAGAAAACTCAGCCAATGGCATATATGTGTCCCAAATTCCACCGAAGTCCATAACACATGCTCGAAGCATGTCCTCGAGCGTCTGAATCGTCCGCTCACTCTGCTCGTCCGTCTGTGGGTGGTAGGCTGTACTGAAGTGCAATCGCGTACCCAACTCCTCATGAAACTTCTTCCTGAACTTGGAAGTAAAGCGCACATCCCGATCTGACACTATCGATGTCGGCACTCCATGCCGAGCTACCACCTCTCGAAAATATATCTTGGCCATTCTCTCTGCAGAATAACACTCATTAATAGCAAGGAAGTGAGTGCTCTTCATCAACCGGTCCACAATCACCCAAATCGCGTCGACCCCTTCGCGCGGTCCTCGACAATTTGGTGATAAAATCCATGGAAATTTGTTCCCACTTCCACTGGGGAACCTCTAGTGGCTGCAACTTTCCATGAGGACGTTGGTGCTCAACCTTAACCTGACGACAGGTCAAGTACCTCTCGACTACCCAAGCCATGTCCCTCTTCATACAGGGCCACCAATAATCTCTCTTCAGGTCCGAGTACATCTTAGTGGCTCCTGGATGGATTAAGAATCTCGATCTATGCGCCTCTTCCATTAGAATAAGGAGAGCTCCTCCAGTATAGGGTACCCAAATCCGCGCTCAGAAAGTCATAAGCCCTCGACTATTCGTTGCAAACTCGGACACCTGCCTAATCACCTGCTCCCTCTTGTGGTTCTCCAGTCTCACGACCTCCATCTGGGCCTCTCAAATGGTATCCAATACTGGAGTCATCACGATCATCCTCATACACACATCTCGGATCGGAGCACTCTCTACTCTACGGCTCAGAACGTCAGCTACCACAGTAGCCTTGCCCGGATGGTACAAGATCTCGCAGTCATAGTCTTTCACCACATTTAACCACCTCCTTTGTCTCATATTTAGGTTGGGCTGATCCATGAGATACTTCAGGCTCTTATGGTCCGTGTATATGGTACACCGAACACCATAAAGATAGTGGTGCCAAATCTTGAGGGCGAACACTACCGCCCCTAACTCCAAATCATGGGTGGGATACCTCGTCTCGTGAGGCTTCAACTATCTCGATGCATATGCTATCACGTGAACCCTCTTCATCAACAATGCACCCATCCCTGAGATAGACACATCGAAATAGACCACAAAGCTCTCTACTCCCTCTGGAAGGGTTAACACCGGAGCTTTGCACAATCTCTGGCGAAGAGTCTCGAATGATGCCTGCTGCTCAGGCCCCCAAACAAAAGTAACGACCTTCCGGGTCAACTTGGTGAGAGGAATGACAATCTTGGAGAAATCTCTGATAAATCTCTGATAGTAGCCAGCCAATCCTAGAAAACTCCTGATCTCGGATGGGGATCTCGGCACCTCCCATCGCATAATCGCCTCAATCTTGGCCGGATCGACCAATATCCCATTCTGAATGACGAGATGTCCCAGGAACTGGACCACTCGTAACCAGAAATCACACTTGGAGAATTTGGCATACAACGTCTCCGACCTCAAAACCCCAAGAACCTCTCGTAAATGCTCTTCATGCTGCTCTCTAGATCTCGAATATACTAAGATTTGTAACATCCGGACTTTCAAGTATATTATTGAGTGGCTAATTTTTGAAAATTTATGGAGTGACTCGACGAGTTGTGAGTCCAAGTTGTCGAGTAGAGTCGAGTTTGGCCGCGTGGATTAATGAACTGACTCGACGAGTCAGTGTGCCGACTTGCTGAGTTGGTGTCGTGTGTGGAAACCCTAAATTCCCAGTTTTGTGACCTATTTAAGGGGCCCTAATCCCTTATTTCCTCCACCATTTGTCATTTGAGAGCCTAAGAGAAACCCTAAACCTGTTCCATCCATTGTGAAGAGAATGAGTGGCCATTTTGGTGCATTCTTGTGCACTTCTTCGAAGGAAATAGAAGAGCTACGTGATTTGGATCAAAGGAGGGTTGTGGATCTGTGGTTTTGAGTGCATTAGCTGCTAGGTGGAGGTACAAAGTTCTCATATTGTTCATTTCTTTTTCTAGATCTCATCTTATGAGTTTTAGGGTTTTTTCCCCACTCTTTTGTACCTTTGAGTTAAATGTGTTGGATTAGTGTCTAAGTCCATAACTATTTTGGTATGTACTTGACCCGATGGTGCATGGTCCTTTTGGGTTGCCTTCACCAAAGCAACTTGATAGGATGAATTATGGAGAGAAAGGATTAAATATGATTTATTAATATATTATGAGAATAATATATTAAAGGAGAAATCATATTGTTTAATTAATATTAGTCAATAATTAATTGGTTATTAGTTTTGTGACTAAAAGAGATTAATTAAACTTAAGGGACTGGAATTGTAATTATAAGATAATTGCAATTTGGGCTATGGATTGCCTTATATTAAGGAGTGGACGAATTCTATGGGGAAACCCATGGGGAAATCGTCCAAGGCCTTAAGGAAAGGAATCCATGGGTTGCTTAGGGCTTAAGCATCCAAATTAGGGTTTCGTTGTTAGATAACCCTAATAGCTCCTATATATATATATATATATATATATATATATATATATATATATATATATATATATATATATATATATATATATAGATCCCTTATGACCCAAAAACGTGGCTAAGCATCCTTCTAGGGTTTCACACGTTTTAGGGCAACCTCCTTCCTCTCTCATCTTCATCCTCTTGCTCTTGGTGTTTGTGAACCATTAGAGGAGTGACATTTGTGACTCTAAGCTTTCTAAAGTCAATACAAGGAGGAATTGGGATTGTTATTGCTACATAACAATCAAGGTAATATCTTAAACCTATTCTCATGTTAATATGATTACTTGAATGCTAGAATTAGGGTTTATAGTTGTAACGACCAAAAATTTCAACCAATTTAAAAGTTTTCGAAAACAACCCGATTCCATTAAAGTTATTACAAAAAGGTTTTCAATACAATTTATTTTAAGTATTCCCAGAATCTCATCACAATACAAACACCAGGAGCGGTACGATCACGCCTTCGCCTTGCCACGGTCTCCTGAAGAACCTGAAAAACATTAAACCACAACTGTAAGCCCGAAAGCTTAGTGAGATATCCCCAAAATACCAAACACATATACCATACACGCATAACATGCCATAACATATCCGATCACAGAACAACCATGCACTTCGGGTCTACTGTGGGACTGGTCCGCCGTACCGGCCAACAGTCCACCTGGTCCACCCTCCGAGTCTAACCACATACATCGAGTCTGCAGTGTGATTGGTCCGCCCGTACCGGGCCTTCAATCCACCTGGTCCACTCTCTGAGTCTACAATATGACTGGTCTGCCCGCACCGGGCCTTCAGTCGGCCTGGTCCACTCTCCGAGCCTCGGCACGTCTGGTCCGCCCTCTTAGGGCCTACAGCCTATCCGGACCGCTCGCTGGGCCTTCGGGACAACCGGTCCGCCCTGGGTATCTTGGCCTACAGCACAAAGCAGGACCCGCCTCAACCCAACTCCAGTCCAAACAACCATGTGCACATATACATACAATCATATAGCAATTCGCAGTCAACAAGCAGATCAAACAGATCACATAACATATCATCATCCTAACCAAGATACCGACCTAACCGGTCACTAGCATAGCATCACCCTATCTCTCAGGATACCGATCTCAATCATGTCTTTAACATATACCATCCTAGCTACCAGGATGCAAACATATCAAAGCAATAACATAACAACAACTACCCGGATCTCAATCTGCAAGGGCCGGCCTTGGTGCCTTAGACCCTGTTGATATAGTGAGGATAACTCACCTCGAAACTACCGACTGAACAGATAACCCAAGCTGCTCCGATCACTGATACGATCTCCACCACTGGACAACCACCAAAGCACTGAACTCAAAACAATATCCAACAATTATCAAAATGTCCCTGGAAATCAACTAGTCAACCCTTGGTTAAGGACAAGGTCAAAGTCAACCCCTGACTGACTCTACTCGCCGAGTCAACCTGATGACTCTCCGAGTCCCCATGCTCAGCATTCCTTCAATCCGCGACCCCACTCGCCGAGTCACCCCGAGACTCGCCGAGTCCAACAACTCTGAGTCCACACTCACACAACTCACCGAGTCATCCCTTGACTCACCGATTCACGGCTCAACCAGAAAAGATTGGGACTCTTCGACAAGACTCGCCGAGTCCAAGAACAGACTCGCCGAGTCTGAGGCTATATTCAACCTACTTGCCGAGTTGTTCTTACAACTCGCCGAGTTACAGACCATCTTCATCTAGCTCGCCGAGTTGTTCTTCCAACTCGTCAAGTTCCAGCTCATCTTCAAGCAACTCGTCGAGTCTACCCATGTGACTCGCCGAGTACCACCGGTCTGAATCCATACAGAAGCATTCCAGGCCATGCAATTGATCCAAAACGTAGATCTAGCCTCCTACAACCCATCCATCACGTAAAGTGGCAAACTTTACGTGAATCCAAAGAGATCTAGGCCTTTTACACTTTAGGGCTAGGGTTTGGGACATGATGACTTCACTAAACACTCAAACACAGGGACTTTAATACACTCTAGACGTTCTCCCTACCAGATCTGAGGTAGCAACCTCAGATCTATCCTTCAATCCCAAGATACCACAATCCAAACCCCTCACCCATTTCAAAAATGAAGAATCTATATGAGTAACAGCCCAAGAACGATATAATACCTCAAAAGAACGCCCCCAACAACAAGGAAAATCGAATCCAAGCAAAGCCCCTTGCTCCAAGCCTCCTACCCTTCAAGATTTCCTCAACAAATGCTTCTCCAAGCTTCCAAATGCAACTTGATCCACTCACACACGAAGATTAGGGTTTCTGGACTTGAGGAAGAGTAAAGAGGCTGGGGGATTGGTGTAACGCCCGGGTTTCAGGGCTAAGCATTTTTGTCAATGTAATAGTCTAGGTCAACTCTTGTAACTCTTTTTGAAGTAATAAAGATGAAATATTTGAGTATTATGTGAATTATATGTGTTTATTATTTAATTATAAATGTATAATTAATAAAGAATAAAAATGAGTGTCAAAATTAAAGTGTGAGATAATCCCGATATCTCTACATAAAGTTGTAGAATATGTCTCAAGGTTTCCGTGCATATAAGGAACGCCGAAATCCGAGTTATAACGAAGAAGTTATGACCCGTCGAAGTTTCACGACAGAACCGGCACGATACCGGGAAGCGTGAATAGTGAATTTATGATAGAGCGAGATTTAGCCTTAGTGATCTAAACGAAAGTCATAGAATATGTTAAACAAAGAACATCGATAAAAGGAACGCCCAAATCTGACTTCGTATGAAGAAGTTATGAGATTTTAAACAGACCAATTCTGTCCCGGCTTGTTAAAAATATAACTTTAAAAATAAAGTCAAAATTAGCCGACGGAGTCTAAACGAAAGTTGTAGAGTACGTCATCACCTACGCGTGGATATAAAGAACGTCAAAAACGGAGTTCGTATGAACGAGTTACAAATTATAATAGCATATTTACGTAATAAAATAAAGTATAAATCATGTATACGTACACATATATATACATATGTATATATCATTAGAAAGGTATCGACGATGCGGTCATTATAAGACTAATGTTGAGTTCTTTCGACATTAGTTTAGTACAAATATCATTAAATCCATTTATAATAGTATTATAGAGGGGTGTTTAGTTATTTATATAACTAAAAGGTCATTAAGTAATTATGGAGGGTAGTTTTTGAAAATCAAATTAGTATAAATAAGAGCCTTGGGCTCTCATATTTCTTGCACCATTCTCTTGATTCAAGAGTCTTTCTCTCCTTATCCCCCGAGCATTTTGGTCCCTCGTGATTCGACTTCTCTTTCTGTAGCTTAGTATAGTAAGGTGAGCGCTGAAGCGCTGCACGAATCTTTCTTAGAAAGATTCAGCGACGAAGTTCTGCCCCTGCAGAGCCCGACTCCTAGCTAAAACCCCCTTGTAAGTAAGTTATGCTTACCTTATTTTAATATAGCTTATATTTAAAATTAGTATTGTTATTATGAACTTATAATAAATATTTGAGCTATTATTATAACTTATATAAGTGTCGTTATAATATTTTTTTTTAACTACTCGCGGTACGGGGAATCTGGTTTAAAGGGGCCGCATAGGGTTGTTGGATTTCAGAAGTGCTATATGCCAAAATGGTCTTGCCCTCCGGTGTTTTATGTCTGGCCCCTGTCTGTACATAGTGGTTGGAAAATATTGTTTAACGCTTATATAATAATAATAATACTAAGACTAATAGTTGGTCACGGTAAATATTAGACTAAAATTTAGCGATAATAATGCTAGGTTTCGTCGAAGGAAAATAGAATCGTTAGAAGCAAGCGCTGCCCGATTTTGGAATCATCACCTTAACAAGTGAGTGCATAGTTACTTTCAACTTACACATAGATATGAAGTATTTTATATAAATTACGTGCTATGTGTGCATATTATCTGAATACTTGCTATCTATGCTAGATGAACGTTGTTATACATGTTTTCAATGATTTAAACTGTATATGTATTTTATATCTACGAAAATGTTGGGGGTAAAACATGGGTAGATGCAATAGGTGATGTGTGATAAAATGATGAGAGGCCTCGATGTTGATGTTGTTGATTCTGTCATCTAGCGGAGTATGGATGACGACCACGGACTCTTCTAGACAGTCCAGTGGAACACTAGCAGGCTCGCAACCTGTAGGTGTTTGTGAACGATATGTTCACCGGTGTACTCCATCCCCCACATGGTTGCCTTTAGGACATTTATTGCTGAGGAATCCCCTTAGCAGTAGTGTCCGTCCCGATGATGATCCTTAGGCTAGGTCCCTTATGATAGGTGTTTAGGGACGTAAAGTGAGGATAACGGGAACGGGTAATCGGGTTATTGTTGATCGATGGAATTAATAAACTTATTTATTGTGGGTTGAAAACCCTATGTGCTCACCAGGCTCCCAAGCCTGACCCACTCAGTTTTATGTATTACAGGTAGTGGCGCATGAGCATAGGTGTGATGTTTTGGACGAGGGATTACGGATATAGGCCTGTAGATATGAAATAATGTAGTAAGGCTTATATTGTACTGTTTATGCTTTTGATCTGTACGAACATGACATCCCGAGTCTTTTAATGAAATACATTTCTATGGAAATGCTTTTGATAAATCTTTATCATATTTTTGTTTTGGGACAAATTCCGCAACACTTTCATTTAAAATGTAACTTTGATTTTTAAATAAAGCATAAACAAACCGGTCTTTTCTGGCCGTGATTTTGGGGATGTCACAGTTGGTATCAGAGCATTGGTTTAAGCGAACTAGGAATTTGTAGGATTTCTAGACTTAAACTTAGAATGCTAAGCGATGATTGTGAGGTGTGAGCACTAGCTTATTTTAGGAATTGTGCCTAAAATGCTTTTATGTGCTAAATGCTTTGTGCATAATATGCTGTTAATTGTTCAGATCTATGGTCTGTTGCCGACCGGATCTGGAAACCTTATGTGTTTAGGATTATAAACGTACGACTACGATATTAGAACTAGCATGTAAACGTTTCGGAGTGATAAGGACGATTTAAAACGTCTATCCTGAATAAAGATCTAAATTCACCTTATTCGGTGTATAGATCAAGATGGAAAGGACCCGTAGCGGAAACGTGAACGCAAATGGAGGTAGGAACCAACCCCTAGTGGTTCAGCAAATACCGGTTGTTGAAGAAGTTGCACCTGAGCCAGTCACCATGGCTGGAGTTCAAGCCATGATTCAGGCTATGCTAGCTGAACAAAGGGAAGAAATGAGACGGATGCTCCACGAAAATAGGGACGAACCTACCATACATGTTGAACCGACGGAGCCAGTTCCCGAGCCATCTGAGGAAGGGAACTATAGCCGCCAAGTGAGTCAAGTAGGGACTCAAGGTGAGCAAAAGGATGGCCCAGAAGGGAGAAACAACAAGGATGGGCGGATGTACAAAAATTTCTTGGGTGCGAAACCACCAAGTCTCTCAGGAAGCCCAAAGCCTGTTGAGATTATGGACTGGATCTCCGAGATGGAGATGGTGTTTGAGAGCTGCGACTGCAGCGAGAAGCAGAAGACTGTCTTCGCTGTGAGACAATTGAAAACTGGAGTCTTGAGCTAGTGGAAGCTATTGGCAGATACAATGCCACGGGGAGAAGCTCTGAAAATGTCATGGGATGAGTTCTTGGAACAACTGAAGGCGCAGTACTGTTCAGAGATAGACCTGATTGATCTGAACAATGAGTTCCAAAATTTGAAGAAGGGGAGAATGAGCATCGATGACTATGCTGCTGCATTTATGGAAAAGATGAAGTTGTTTCCATACCTAGTGCCAACCGAACTTTCCAAAATTGAGAAATTCGCAAACGGACTGCCGGCTGACTTTGGCCCAACAGTCAAGATGGCAACCACTCTGAAATCAGCTGTTCGAGCAGCTAAGATCGTGGAGACCCAACAAAAGGAAAGAGGTCTGGAGAGGGCTGAGGTTGGTGTGAAACGGAAGTTCAATGGATCCTCGAAGTCCAACAAGAAGAGTAGATTCTCGAAGTCTGGTTCGAGGGGAGGAGGATCAGAAGCGAAGCGGTGTGACAAGTGCAAGAAGAAGCACTCTGGGAAGTGTGACGGAGGGGTCACTTGTTACAAGTGCGGAAAGCCTGGGCACTACGCCAATGAATGCACCCTCAACCAGAAAGCCTGTTATGGGTGCAATGAAGAAGGGCACATTTTGAAGGACTGCCCGAAGAAGAAGGAGACAGGAAGACCCAACATACCACCGAAGCCGAAGGCGAGAGCCTTCCAGATGACGCTCGAGGCTGCAAAGGAGGCAGCAGACGTCGCTTCAGGTACCTTTCTTGTAAATGGTTTGCCTGCAAATATACTATTTGATTCCGGAGCCAACTACTCCTTTGTGTCGCATACATTTGGTGGGAAATTAGCATTGCCTGTAGAAAAACTAGATAATGCCCTGATTGTAGAAGTTGCCAGTGGCAAATTCGTACCTGTTAGTAATCGTATTAGGAACATCGTCATTGACCTAAACGGAAACGAATTCCACGAAGAGCTATTACCCATAGAGTTAAACGGTTTCGACATCGTTTTGGGTATGGATTGGCTTAGCGCCAACGATGCTGAGATTCAATGCCGAAAGAAGATAGTAAAGGTAAACCCACCCGGAAAAGAATCATTTATGGTGTATGGGGACAAACGCAGAGTGAATTCTGGAATCATCTCCCTGATGAAAGCCAGGAAATGTTTGTCCAAAGGATGTGCATCATACTTAGCATTCGTAATCGATGCCAAGAAGGAGAAGAAAGAGGTGCAAAATATACCGGTTGTGTGTGATTATCCGGAAGTCTTTCCCGAAGATCTTCCCGGATTACCACCTTATAGGCAAGTGGAGTTTCGTATAGACTTGTTACCAGGAACAACACCGATAGCAAAGGCACCTTACCGATTAGCACCGACGGAGATGAAGGATCTCATGACGCAACTTCAGGAGCTGTTGGACAACGGTTTTATTCGACCTAGTTCATCACCGTGGGGAGCTCCGGTGTTATTCGTGAAGAAGAAGGACGGAAGTATGAGAATGTGTATAGACTACCGAGAGCTGAATAAGGCAACGGTGAAGAACAAGTATCCATTGCCAAGGATTGATGACCTATTCGATCAGCTGCAAGGTTCGAGCTACTTCTCAAAGATCGATCTTAGGTCAGGATATCATCAGCTAAAGGTGAGAAAGCAGGATATTGAGAAGACTGCATTCAGAACGAGATATGGACACTACGAGTTCTTGGTTATGTCATTCGGGCTAACCAATGCTCCCGCAGCATTCATGGATTTGATGAATAGGGTTTGTAAACCATTCCTCGATAAATCCGTGATAGTGTTCATCGACGACATTCTCATCTACTCGAAAAGCCAAGAGGAGCATGGCAAGCATCTACGGGAAGTATTAGAAGTGTTGAAGAAGGAGAAGCTTTTTGCAAAGTTCTCTAAATGCGACTTTTGGATACGGGAAGTCCAATTCTTGGGTCATGTTGTTAACCAGGAGGGAATAATGGTTGACCCCGCAAAGATCGAGGCTGTAATGAAGTGGGAACGTCCAAAGAGTCCCACGGAGATTCGAAGCTTTCTAGGATTAGCCGGATATTATCGACGATTTATCCAAGGCTTTTCTTCGATAACTGCTCCATTAACAGCTTTGACTCATAAAGGAGATACGTATACGTGGAGTGAGAAACACGATGAGGCATTCGAGAAGCTAAAGAAGAAGTTATGTGAAGCACCGATACTTTCTCTACCCAATGGAGTCGAAGATTTCGCGGTTTATAGTGACGCTTCTGGAGTCGGGTTGGGTTGTGTTCTGACCCAAAGAGAAAAGGTGATAGCATACGCATCTCGACAATTGAAAGAGCACGAAAAGAACTACCCCACTCATGATCTGGAGTTGGCAGCGGTAGTTTTTGCCTTAAAGATATGGAGGCATTACCTCTACGGCACGAAGTGCAAGCTCTTCACTGATCATAAGAGTCTCCAGTATCTCTTTAATCAGAAGGAGTTGAACATGAGGCAACGACGCTGGCTAGAACTTCTCAAGGACTACGACTGTGAGATACTTTACCACCCAGGTAAAGCAAATATTGTTGCTGATGCTCTCAGTCGGAAAGTCAATCTGGAAAGGAAAAGGCCAAGAGCGTTAAGAATTGAAGTCGTCTCGACGATTGTGGAAAGTATCAGGAAAGCTCAAGAAGAAGCTTTAGAGAAAAATGACCGAAAGGAAGAACGTTTGGGAAGAACGTTAGTGTTTGGTACAAACAGTCGAGGACTGAAGGTATTCCAAGATCGAATTTGGGTACCTAAGACGGGAGGAATAAGAGATCTTCTGATGGAAGAAGCACACAAGACCATGTACTCGATTCATCCCGGTAGCACTAAAATGTATAGGGACCTAAAACCCTACTACTGGTGGCCGACGATGAAGCTCGATGTTGCGAAGTATGTGGCCGAGTGCGTAACATGTGCGAGGGTTAAGGCACAACATCAGAAACCGTATGGGAGTTTGGAACCTTTACCTGTACCCATGGTTAAATGGGAAGACATCACCATGGATTTTGTGACTAAACTGCCCAGGACGAAGAACGGTCACGACATGATTTGGGTAGTCGTGGATTGTTTCACCAAGAGTGCACACTTCATAGCAGCCAATGAGAAGTGGTCTATGTATAAGCTCGCAAATGCTTACGTGAAGGAAATTGTAAGACTTCACGGTGTCCCTCTTACGATTGTATCAGATCGTGATAGTCGTTTCACGTCAAGGTTTTGGAGGAGTCTACAAGAGGAGTTAGGTACAAAGTTGTGTTTGAGTACTGCTTATCATCCGCAAACTGATGGTCAGAGCGAAAGAACGATTCAGACGCTGGAAGATATGCTGAGAGCATGTACCCTCGAATTCCAAGGGAATTGGGACGAGCACTTACCTCTGGTAGAATTTTCCTACAACAATAGTTTTCACTCGAGCATCAAGATGGCTCCTTATCCAGCCTTGTATGGGCAGAAGTGTCGTACGCTGTCTTGTTGGCTTGAAGCCGGAGAGAAGCAGTTTATGGGCCCTGAGATAGTCCATGAGACTGCTGAGAAGTTGAAGGTGATTAGGGAAAGGATGTTAGCAGCCCAGGATCGTCAGAAGAGCTATGCTGACAAGAAAAGACGACCGATAACTTTCGAAGTTGGGGATTCCGTTTTGCTTAAAGTCTCACCGTGGAAGGGACTTATACGATTTGGGAAACGAGGAAAGTTGAGTCCAAGGTTTATTGGACCGTTCAAAGTTCTTCAGAAGATAGGGAACCAAGCTTACAAGCTGGAATTGCCCGAAGAACTCAATGGTATTCATAACACCTTCCATGTGTGTTATTTGAGGAAATTCACGGGAGATGTTCCCGACATAATTCCAATCTCAGAGTTAAGGATGGATGAAAATAAAAGGTTGATCGAAGAGCCTGAGGCAATTGTTGACCGTAAGACTAAGAAGTTACGACGCAAGATGGCCGACTTGGTGCTAGTCTGATGGAAACATTCGAATGGGCCGAATCTCACTTGGGAAACAGAGGATGACATGATGAGTCTCTATCCACATCTGTTTGCTGATGCATGATTCCGGGACGGAATCATCCTAAGGGGGAGAGAATTGTAACGCCCGGGTTTCAGGGCTAAGCATTTTTGTCAATGTAATAGTCTAGGTCAACTCTTGTAACTCTTTTTGAAGTAATAAAGACGAAATATTTGAGTATTATGTGAATTATATGTGTTTATTATTTAATTATAAATGTATAATTAATAAAGAATAAAAATGAGCGTCAAAATTAAAGTGTGAGATAATCCCGATATCTCTACATAAAGTTGTAGAATATGTCTCAAGGTTTCCGTGCATATAAGGAACGCCGAAATCCGAGTTATAACGAAGAAGTTATGACCCGTCGAAGTTTCACGACAGAACTGGCACGATACCGGGAAGCGTGAGTAGTGAATTTACGATAGAGCGAGATTTAGCCTTAGTGATCTAAACGAAAGTCGTAGAATATGTTAAACTAAGAACATCGATAAAAAGAACGCCCAAATCTGACTTCGTATGAAGAAGTTATGAGATTTTAAACAGACCAATCCTGTCCCGGCTTGTTAAAAATATAACTTTAAAAATAAAGTCAAAATTAGCCGACGGAGTCTAAACGAAAGTTGTAGAGTACGTCTTCACCTACGCGTGGATATAAAGAACGTCAAAAACGGAGTTCGTATGAACGAGTTACAAATTATAATAGCATATTTACGTATTAAAATAAAGTATAAATCATGTATACGTACACATATATATACATATGTATATATCATTAGAAAGGTATCGACGATGCGGTCATTATAAGACTAATGTTGAGTTCTTTCGACATTAGTTTAGTACAAATATCATTAAATCCATTTATAATAGTATTATAGAGGGGTGTTTAGTTGTTTATATAACTAAAAGGTCATTAAGTAATTATGGAGGGTAGTTTTTGAAAATTCAATTAGTATAAATAAGATCCTTGGGCTCTCATATTTCTTGCACCATTCTCTTGATTCAAGAGTCTTTATCTCCTTATCCCCCGAGCATTTCGGTCCCTCGTGATTCGACTTCTCTTTCTGTAGCTTAGTATAGTAAGGTGAGCGCTGAAGCGCTGCACGAATCTTTCTTAGAAAGATTCAGCAACGAAGTTCTGCCCCTGTAGAGCCCGACTCCTAGCTAAAACCCCCTTGTAAGTAAGTTATGCTTACCTTATTTTAATATAGCTTATATTTAAAATTAGTATTGTTATTATGAACTTATAATAAATATTTGAGCTATTATTATAACTTATATAAGTGTCGTTATAATATTTTTTTTTAACTACTCGCGGTACGGGGAATCTGGTTTAAAGGGGCCGCATAGGGTTGTTGGATTTCAGAAGTGCTATATGCCAAAATGGTCTTGCCCTCCGGTGTTTTATGTCTGGCCCCTGTCTGTACATAGTGGTTGGAAAATATTGTTTAACGCTTATATAATAATAATAATACTAAGACTAATAGTTGGTCACGGTAAATATTAGACTAAAATTTAGCGATAATAATGCTAGGTTTCGTCGAAGGAAAATAGAATCGTTAGAAGCAAGCGCTGCCCGATTTTGGAATCATCACCTTAACAAGTGAGTGCATAGTTACTTTCAACTTACACATAGATATGAAGTATTTTATATAAATTACGTGCTATGTGTGCATATTATCTGAATACTTGCTATCTATGCTAGATGAACGTTGTTATACATGTTTTCAATGATTTAAACTGTATATGTATTTTATATCTACGAAAATGTTGGGGTAAAACATGGGTAGATGCAATAGGTGATGTGTGATAAAATGATGAGAGGCCTCGATGTTGATGTTGTTGATTCTGTCATCTAGCGGAGTATGGATGACGACCACGGACTCTTCTAGACAGTCCAGTGGAACACTAGCAGGCTCGCAACCTGTAGGTGTTTGTGAACGATATGTTCACCGGTGTACTCCATCCCCCACATGGTTGCCTTTAGGACATTTATTGCTGAGGAATCCCCTTAGCAGTAGTGTCCGTCCCGATGATGATCCTTAGGCTAGGTCCCTTATGATAGGTGTTTAGGGACGTAAAGTGAGGATAACGGGAACGGGTAATCGGGTTATTGTTTATCGATGAAATTAATAAACTTATTTATTGTGGGTTGAAAACCCTATGTGCTCACCAGGCTCCCAAGCCTGACCCACTCAGTTTTATGTATTACAGGTAGTGGCGCATGAGCATAGGTGTGATGTTTTGGACGAGGGATTACGGATATAGGCCTGTAGATATGAAATAATGTAGTAAGGCTTATATTGTACTGTTTATGCTTTTGATCTGTACGAACATGACATCCCGAGTCTTTTAATGAAATACATTTCTATGGAAATGCTTTTGATAAATCTTTATCATATTTTTGTTTTGGGACAAATTCCGCAACACTTTCATTTAAAATGTAACTTTGATTTTTAAATAAAGCATAAACAAACCGGTCTTTTCTGGCCGTGATTTTGGGGATGTCACAGTTGGTATCAGAGCATTGGTTTATGCGAACTAGGAATTTGTAGGATTTCTAGACTTAAACTTAGAATGCTAAGCGATGATTGTGAGGTGTGAGCACTAGCTTATTTTAGGAATTGTGCCTAAAATGCTTTTATGTGCTAAATGCTTTGTGCATAATATGCTGTTAATTGTTCAGATCTATGGTCTGTTGCCGACCGGATCTGGAAACCTTATGTGTTTAGGATTATAAACGTACGACTACGATATTAGAACTAGCATGTAAACGTTTCGGAGTGATAAGGACGATTTAAAACGGGTAATCGGGTTATTGTTGATCGATGAAATTAATAAACTTATTTATTGTGGGTTGAAAACCCTATGTGCTCACCAGGCTCCCAAGCTTCACCCACTCAGTTTTATGTATTACAGGTAGTGGCGCATGAGCATAGGTGTGATGTTTTGGACGAGGGATTACGGATATAGGCCTGTAGATATGAAATAATGTAGTAAGGCTTATATTGTACTGTTTATGCTTTTGATCTGTACGAACATGACATCCCGAGTCTTTTAATGAAATACATTTCTATGGAAATGCTTTTGATAAATCTTTATCATATTTTTGTTTTGGGACAAATTCCGCAACACTTTCATTTAAAATGTAACTTTGATTTTTAAATAAAGCATAAACAAACCGGTCTTTTCTGGCCGTGATTTTGGGGATGTCACAGTTGGTATCAGAGCATTGGTTTAAGCGAACTAGGAATTTGTAGGATTTCTAGACTTAAACTTAGAATGCTAAGCGATGATTGTGAGGTGTGAGCACTAGCTTATTTTAGGAATTGTGCCTAAAATGCTTTTATGTGCTAAATGCTTTGTGCATAATATGCTGTTAATTGTTCAGATCTATGGTCTGTTGCCGACCGGATCTGGAAACCTTATGTGTTTAGGATTATAAACGTACGACTATGATATTAGAACTAGCATGTAAACGTTTCGGAGTGATAAGGACGATTTAAAACGTCTATCCTGAATAAAGATCTAAATTCACCTTATTCGGTGTATAGATCAAGATGGCAAGGACCCGTAGCGGAAACGTGAACGCAAATGGAGGTAGGAACCAACCCCCAGTGGTTCAGCAAATACCGGTTGTTGAAGAAGTTGCACCTGAGCCAGTCACCATGGCTGGAGTTCAAGCCATGATTCAGGCTATGCTAGCTGAACAAAGGGAAGAAATGAGACGGATGCTCCACGAAAATAGGGACGAACCTACCATACATGTTGAACCGACGGAGCCAGTTCCCGAGCCATCTGAGGAAGGGAACTATAGCCGCCAAGTGAGTCAAGTAGGGACTCAAGGTGAGCAAAAGGATGGCCCAGAAGGGAGAAACAACAAGGATGGGCGGATGTACAAAAATTTCTTGGGTGCGAAACCACCAAGTCTCTCAGGAAGCCCAAAGCCTATTGAGATTATGGACTGGATCTCCGAGATGGAGATGGTGTTTGAGAGCTGCGACTGCAGCGAGAAGCAGAAGACTGTCTTCGCTGTGAGACAATTGAAAACTGGAGTCTTGAGCTGGTGGAAGCTATTGGCAGATACAATGCCACGGGGAGAAGCTCTGAAAATGTCATGGGATGAGTTCTTGGAACAACTGAAGGCGCAGTACTGTTCAGAGATAGACCTGATTGATCTGAACAATGAGTTCCAAAATTTGAAGAAGGGGAGAATGAGCATCGATGACTATGCTGCTGCATTTACGGAAAAGATGAAGTTGTTTCCATACCTAGTGCCAACCGAACTTTCCAAAATTGAGAAATCCGCAAACGGACTGCCGGCTGACTTTGGCCCAATAGTCAAGATGGCAACCACTCTGAAATCAGCTGTTCGAGCAGCTAAGATCGTGGAGACCCAACAAAAGGAAAGAGGTCTGGAGAGGGCTGAGGTTGGTGAGAAACGGAAGTTCAATGGATCCTCGAAGTCCAACAAGAAGAGTAGATTCTCGAAGTCTGGTTCGAGGGGAGGAGGATCAGAAGCGAAGCGGTGTGACAAGTGCAAGAAGAAGCACTCTGGGAAGTGTGACGGAGGGGTCACTTGTTACAAGTGCGGAAAGCCTGGGCACTACGCCAATGAACGCACCCTCAACCAGAAAGCCTGTTATGGGTGCAATGAAGAAGGGCACATTTTGAAGGACTGCCCGAAGAAGAAGGAGACAGGAAGACCCAACATACCACCGAAGCCGAAGGCGAGAGCCTTCCAGATGACGCTCGAGGCTGCAAAGGAGGCAGCAGACGTCGCTTTAGGTACCTTTCTTGTAAATGGTTTGCCTGCAAATATACTATTTGATTCCGGAGCCAACTACTCCTTTGTGTCGCATACATTTGGTGGGAAATTAGCATTGCCTGTAGAAAAACTAGATAATGCCCTGATTGTAGAAGTTGCCAGTGGCAAATTCGTACCTGTTAGTAATCGTATTAGGAACATCGTCATTGACCTAAACGGAAACGAATTCCACGAAGAGCTATTACCCATAGAGTTAAACGGTTTCGACATCGTTTTGGGTATGGATTGGCTTAGCGCCAACGATGCTGAGATTCAATGCCGCAAGAAGATAGTAAAGGTAAACCCACCCGGAAAAGAATCATTTATGGTGTATGGGGACAAACGCAGAGTGAATTCTGGAATCATCTCCCTGATGAAAGCCAGGAAATGTTTGTCCAAAGGATGTGCATCATACTTAGCATTCGTAATCGATGCCAAGAAGGAGAAGAACGAGGTGCAGAATATACCGGTTGTGTGTGATTATCCGGAAGTCTTTCCCGAAGATCTTCCCGGATTACCACCTGATAGGCAAGTGGAGTTTCGTATAGACTTGTTACCAGGAACAACACCGATAGCAAAGGCACCTTACCGATTAGCACCGACGGAGATGACGGAGCTCATGATGCAACTGCGTTTGTCCTGCTCTAGCACCCTCAGGTTGGGAAAACCCGATACACTGATGACATCTCCAAACATCCGCCAGGATGAACCACTACTACATACGCACTTCCTTGATCAGAATCACACTGAGAGCCCAAGACTCCCTCCCTGCATCCCTTCCGAGCCTCTTGGCTCTACACCCACAGAATTCCTCCTGCGACCTCAGCAGACATCCCAAACCGGACGTGATTCCATCCCACTGCCGCAAACACGTTGCTCAATGACCATACTCGGATCACTCTAATCATAACTCTGCTCTGCCGCTTTCACTTCCGTGAACTTGCACTCCCTCTCGGAGTTACACTCCTCTCTCATTCCTTTACCAAGGAATCCACTTGGCCGCCTTGTCACTCCGACAAGTGCCACGGTGCTCGCCCAACGCTGCACCACTCCTTCATAGTCTAACCGCTATCCATCCAACACATATGCTCTGACTCTGATCGCAGGGACCCTCAAGCCCATGCACTATCTCAACTAGTCAAGATCACTACCTGGGGCCAGACCTTCAAATGCTATCACACCGCAACATACACAAACCATATCCTCGAACCGATCCAACAATACCTGCAGAGTCTTCAGCATGACTGGACCGCATCACCAGGCCTACAGCCAATCTGGACCACTCTCAGAACCTTCAGCCAATCTGGACCGCTCTCAATGCCTTTAGTTTAGCTGGACCGTTCTCCGAGCCTTCGACCTGACTGGTACGCCTACCGGCCTTCAGTCTATCCGGACCGCTCAACTAGCATTCATCATTCCGAGCTATCTCTCCGGGAAATCTTCCCATGCATACCGTTAAATCCCTATAGGGGTTCCGAACGCTATCTCCATCACACAACTCAATCCCGGCCTGATCCCAGACCCTCCGCAAATAAGTACCCTTGGTCTGTATTCCGCCCCGCATGCCTGCCACTTACTCATGCCAACATACGCTCTTGGCTGACAGAACACTGCTGAATCCCAGACAGCTCAACAATCTCACATACTCATCGATCATCCGGAGAATTTTCCAATTCTCCCCCACTTAGGGCACTGACTATCAACCACCGGTCGCTATCACCGACCTCCCAAAACAACCCTGCACAACACCACACCTACACGTGGACTGATTTCCCACTAACACTAGCAACCTTCACAAAATCAAAATTCCACAATGATCCTCCCACTCGAAAGAAACTCAATCTACAGCTAACCACTCCTCAGAAGGCAGATGCTACCCGGCATTCAGACCAACGCCAGATTCCCACTAATAACCCCATGAATGATAACCAACGAAATTCCCAACACTAACCCATAATCATACCATAACTCTCATAAACAACAAATACCACACCAAGAATCGCACAAAGATACTAGAACATAAACAATACTCCACAATAATCATAAGATAACAAGACATCAAGGAAGAAACATACCCGCAACTGCATCCGACACTGCTCTGACCTCCTCTGCTGCAAGCTGAAAAGCACGACCCTGAGCCCTTGGGGGCTCCGCTCCACCCTGACCTCCACCCGTGATCCTCAAAGTGGCTGCTCAGATCTCCCACTCTAGAATCAACAGTCTTGGACCGTTTTGGCGCCGGCTGCAACTACACTGGATCCTGCCTCAACTCACGCATCTGCAACTCAATCTCTAACTCGCGCCACCTGGCGGCCTCCTGCAACTCCAACAAGGTCTCGCACCTCTGCGTAGACACAAACTGTCTGATATCCCTCTTGAGCATGCTCAGATCTCGAGACATCTGAGCCTGCTCCGAAGCGAACTCAGGGCAGAACATCTCCCTCTCAGTGAACATCCTGGTGATCTCAGTCACCGACTCTGAATCCTGCTTCAGCTCAAGGAACTCCTGAGCCAATCTCTCCCTCTCAACTCGCAGAACATAACGAGTGCTGAAAATCTCCCTGAACTGATCCCATGAAACCGCAGCCCTCTGCGCATCCGAATATGACCCCGTGGTCAATCTCCACCAATCCTTCGCCCCGAGCCTCAACAGGTTCAGAGCACACCTCACCCTCTGATCAGCAGGGCATGAACACATGAAGAAACACCCCTCCACGTCTGATAACCACCTCATAGCAGCAATCGGGTCCTGAACTCCATCAAAGGTGGGAGGATTCGTATTATCGAAGTCCCGATACTAAAAGCCCCGACCAGCTCCTCCCCCTGCCGCTGCTACAACTGCTGTACCCGCCGCGGCAGCCGTCTCTGTGAGAGCCGCATAGCGCTCATCAAAATACTCAACCATGGCGGTCTTGATCGACCCAAACAGCTCCGGCAACTCAGCCCGGAACAACTCAGCAATCTCATCACGCAGGATCTCACGAATCCTCGCATTCAAGTCGCACGTGCTCATCTGACCTATAACCTCGGGCGGTACCGACCCGCCCGAAACTCCCTCTCCTGCTCCCGATCCTGATCCGGATCCACTCCCAGCATGCCTCGGAATCTCCCTACTGAAAAACACCACACAAAATCTCAGACTCTTCCCACTATCCCGGGAACCAACTCTCTCAACCCAACCCTAGAGGTCATGGTTTCCCTGATACGCGTATGGGTCCTGTGCTTTCAGTAGTACGGGCCCATACTACCTTCCACACCTACCCATATTTGTATGAAGTACTACCACAACACCCTAGAGAAACATGCATAACAACGCTCAACCCTCACAACTAGAGGAACACTGGAAATCTCTCACAAGGAAACCCTAGGCTACAGGCATCACAAATCAAGCAACATTATCATGAAATCCTGAAGATCCCTAGCCTAGCACTAGCATGTTGTTCTAACAAAGCTCAAAAACAAATATCATGCATGGTATTTTGGGGTTACTTACTGGCTCTGGCTGATCGTACCTCCGCGTCCTCCTTTACTCATTTTGAAAACCATTTTAAAAACTCTTTTGAAAACTCTCCTCAATTTGAGACTGGAGTCACACGAGTGTTCCTCCAATTCACTCAAACCAAGGCTCTGATACCAACTTGTAACGACCAAAAATTTCAAACAATTTAAAAGTTTTCGAAAACAACCCGATTCCATTAAAGTTATTACAAAAAGGTTTTCAATACAATTTATTTTAAGTATTCCCAGAATCTCATCACAATACAAACACGAGGAGCGGTACGATCACGCCTTCACCTTGCCACGGTCTCCTGAAGAACCTGAAAAACATTAAACCACAACTGTAAGCCCGAAAGCTTAGTGAGATATCCCCAAAATACCAACCACATATACCATACACGCATAACATGCCATAACATATCCAACCGCTGACTCGCCGAGTCGGCCACTTAACACGCGACCCATTCGTGACCCTCCTCGCCGAGTCCACCCATGGACTCCCCGAGTTCCCTTTTTCAATTTACTCTTTTAGCCCTTCATCTCTACTCTTGATATTTCGGGATGTTACAATAGTCTTGGATAACTTGCATGTACAATAGAGAAACCTAGATCCAAACATTAGGGTTTGTATGAGCACATAGGATGTTCTTATGACCAAAACCCATCAGTGGTATCAGAGCCTAGATTGGTTTCTATTGAATTGATGCCTTGTATGCTGAAAAAATTCGATTTTTTTGGTTCTGCATAACGGACTCGGCGAGTTGCCCCCTACTCGGCGAGTCCATGGGGGTACTCGGCGAGTTCGAGCGTCAGATGGAGCTATTTTCGGGATTTCTTGATGTTTATCTTTGAGATACTTGCCTTTATCATATTAGATCAATATAAATCCGATTTTATGATATATATATATATATATATATATATATATATATATATATATATATATATATATATATATATATGAGTATATTCTTGATCTAATTGAAGATATTTATCAATTACTAAAATATTTATTTCCTTATGTGATAATTGATTAATTATTTTGATTAAATTGGTAAATTGTTTTGCAAGAAATCATTAAATAAATCAAATATGGATAATTATATGATTAAATGTTAATTTAGATTATTTGTTATTTGATCCTTATGTTATGAAATGTTTCATATTTTCCCCTTTTGGTTTTATAGTTTAAATTTGACCTCAAAAGTTTTGTAGTTTTGAAATTTAAATAGTTGAAACCCTAATGTTTTGAAAAAGGTTTCAAAACTTGCCCTCAAGTTTTGGAATTTAAATTTTGATTAATAGTTTAATTTCGATGTATATTTAAATTATAAACCCTAATGTTTTGAAATGTTTCAAAACTTGCCTTCAAGTTTTGGAATTTAAAAGTTGATTAAAAGTTTAATTAGGAATGTTAAATTCTAAAACCCTAGTATTGTTTTGAAAAGTTCAAATCACACCCTTATGGTTTTATTAATTAATTAAGGTGTATAATTAAAAGAGGTTTAATAAATCCATAAAAGTTTTGGTTTGCAATTTAATTGAATTAAAAGTATAATTATTAAATTTGACCACCTATTATTTTAAAAGTGTAAAATACACCCTATACTATATATAACATTAAAAGTCTAACATTATATATATGTATGAGTAAAAGTCAGTCTTACCGTTAGTAGGCCTCATTCACGAAGCTGGTCTATAAGGGGTGTTTAAGGAAATTGCCTATAAAATGGCGATTAAATGGGTATCCACTCTTACCCACCGCACTCTTGACTAGTGGAGGGTCGTTAGCCGAACGGGTAGGATAGGACAAAACCTTCCATTATAAGTATAATGAAGTACAAAAGTAACTAAATGTTTTACAAATTCCCAATCTTAGTTACTTAGGCAAAAGTGAATTGATGCAATTCCATGAAATTACACTTTGTGCCCTTGCGAAGACGTTAGTGGAGCGCATGTGGTTAACCGACACACTAAATGGTTCTAAGCAAAGATATCAAAGGGTGACTCAGTGTTTGTCATAGTTCGGTGGAGCGTGTGTGGTTTACCGGCACATCGAATAGGTGACTGTAACATGTGGGGGCACCATGTAAGTTTGCATGGTTATTCACACCCGCTTTGTGATCCTCGGCATCCCAGTCACAAACGAGAGGGGCATATCGAGATTTAAACATGCCATTGAAATGTTCAATGAATCTCAAAGGATCTAGGAGTTTTCATAGATTTAAAACTTAAATTTCTTTTTCGTTTTTCATGGTGGAAATTAGTGAATCATCATTTACTTACCTTCAAATATTCTGCAACTAGATTACGGCATCCCTTTTCTAGGTTGTAGCGCATATTGTGTTGGGTCCTAGCCTTAGTATCTCATTTGGGTGATTTACTAAGGACTCAAATCAATCAACTAACTTGAATTTGTTTCTCCCGTTTTGTAGATGTCAAAGTACGACAACTATGGTCTTCCCAAATCCCGTGGAACAAGCATTCCACATGAAGATGGTATTCCACGATTCGATCGAGGAACAAGAAATCATGCTTCACTTCCTCCACCTCCTCCAATTGTTCTCCCTAACCCACAAGACCGAAGAATTGAAAGGTTCGATATCGCTAAGGCCCTATTGGAAATGAAACATGAAGATGGCAAATCCGTGTGTGCCCACATTCTAGGAATGAAATCACACATCGATAGGTTGATTATGTTGGGTGTGTCATTTACCGATGAGTTGGTTGTGAACTGGGTTCTGCAGTCACTCCCTGAATCATATAATGAGTTCAAAAGAAAGTATTATATGATGAATCATGACGATAACCTCATTGACCTAACTTACATGCTCATTGCTGATGAATCAGAAATGATTTGGCAAAGCAATGGAGCGTATTTGTTGGGAAATTCAACCGACCATGCTTCCGAGGACGTTCTAAGAGAAGCGACCTACATTTGCTGCCAAGAGAAAGGGTGTTGGATAGAAGTCTGCCTCAAGAGCCTGAAGATTCCAAAGATGGGAGAGTCAAAGAGTATGGCTGTGCTTCAGGTAAAATTCCACTATCTAACTCCATTAAGTTCCTATTCGTTGATTCTTAATACATGATGTGATAAGATTGCATTTGAATGTTTTGCAGGATCGGTGAAAAGAAAGGAAGCTTGATGAAAGAGCAAGATGAGTCTAATCACAAAGAAATGGATCTCGATCGCATGGACTTGAAGATTAGATTTTGAGCTTAGATATTTATGATAGAATTGTTAGGAATATTTGACTACATAGTTTTCAATGGGTTTTTCATTGCAAGGACAAATGTTTTCCGCTGCTTTTATAAATAAAATAAAATTTTGTTTGACTTATTTATTTATTTGTTTATTTCCTTGCAATGAAATCGTTATGAAAATTGATGTTTGTATATTTCTACAACGAATGGATATGATTCTTATTTATGGAAATGACAAGAATTTACCAAATAGGGAGAGTTTCTCATCGCCCAAGTTTCAATTGGAAAAAAATTTGGAATCACGCAACTTGGTTGCATGATGAATGAGAAATTTCATATTTGGAAATTAGACTAATTCATTGACAAAGTGTCAAGTGAAGGACTAGGAGATCAAATACACAAAGGTGTGTGTCCCAGGAACTGGACCACTCGTAATCAGAAATCACACTTGGAGAATTTGGCATACAACATCTCCGACCTCAAAACCCCAAGAACCTCTTGTAAATGCTCTTCATGCTGCTCTCTAGATTTCGAATATACTAAGATTTGTAACATCCGGACTTTCAAGTATATTATTGAGTGGCTAATTTTTGAAAATTTATGGAGTGACTCGACGAGTTGTGAGTCCAAGTTGTCGAGTAGAGTCGAGTTTGGCCACGTGGATTAATGAACTGACTCGACGAGTCAGTGTGCCGACTTGCTGAGTTGGTGTCGTGTGTGGAAACCCTAAATTCCCAGTTTTGTGACCTATTTAAGGGGCCCTAATCCCTTATTTCCTCCACCATTTGTCATTTGAGAGCCTGAGAGAAACCCTAAACCTGTTCCATCCATTGTGAAGAGAATGAGTGGCCATTTTGGTGCATTCTTGTGCACTTCTTCGAAGGAAATAGAAGAGCTACGTGATTTGGATCAAAGGAGGGTTGTGGATCTGTGGTTTTGAGTGCATTAGCTGCTAGGTGGAGGTACAAAGTTCTCATATTGTTCATTTCTTTTTCTAGATCTCATCTTATGAGTTTTAGGGTTTTTTCCCCACTCTTTTGTACCTTTGAGTTAAATGTGTTGGATTAGTGTCTAAGTCCATAACTATTTTGGTATGTACTTGACCCGATGGTGCATGGTCCTTTTGGGTTGCCTTCACCAAAGCAACTTGATAGGATGAATTATGGAGAGAAAGGATTAAATATGATTTATTAATATATTATGAGAATAATATATTAAAGGAGAAATCATATTGTTTAATTAATATTAGTCAATAATTAATTGGTTATTAGTTTTGTGACTAAAAGAGATTAATTAAACTTAAGGGACTGGAATTGTAATTATAAGATAATTGCAATTTGGGCTATGGATTGCCTTATATTAAGGAGTGGACGAATTCTATGGGGAAACCCATGAGGAAATCATCCAAGGCCTTAAGGAAAGTAATCCATGGGTTGCTTAGGGCTTAAGCATCCAAATTAGGGTTTCCTTGTTAGATAACCCTAATAGCTCCTATATATATAGATCCCTTATGACCCAAAAACGTGGCTAAGCATCCTTCTAGGGTTTCACACGTTTTATGGCAGCCTCCTTCCTCTCTCATCTTCATCCTCTTGCTCTTGGTGTTTGTGAACCATTAGAGGAGTGACATTTGTGACTCTAAGCTTTCTAAAGTCAATACAAGGAGGAATTGGGATTGTTATTGCTACATAACAATCAAGGTAATACCTTAAACCTATTCTCATGTTAATATGATTACTTGAATGCTAGAATTAGGGTTTATAGTCTTGGATAACTTGCATGTACAATAGAGAAACCTAGATCCAAGCATTAAAGTTTGTATGAGCACATAGGATGTTCTTATGACCAAAACCCATCAAAATGAGCATGGATTGAGGTTGGAAACCTCAAATATGGACTATGGGAGACTTTGTGAGTCCAAAGACCCAAATTTTATTGAGCTAGAGGCTAGATCTTGTGCATCTAAACCTTGCTAGAGTCTTGATTTGGCATTTTGAGCCAAAGTGCCATGCATGAACGTAAAGCTGCAAGCTTTACATGAATTTTGAGCTTAGGGAGGTTAGATCTAGGAATTGGAACCATAGATCTGACTTAAAACGTCTGGAAGAGGAAGTGGACTGAATAGACTTGCCGAGTCAATGATCTGACTTGACGAGTTGGCTAGGGTTTGTCCTGATGAGCTTGATCATGCGATAACTCGACGAGTTGGGGGTCAACTCGACGAGCGGAGTTGGACCTTCATGAGGCTTCTGAGGAAATGAAGGGACCGACGAGTTGCATGCATACACTTGACGAGTCGGTTCAAACATGGACTGTTAACTCGAGTTTGACTTCTATTGACTTTAGGGTTGGTCATGCATGAGTAATGAAGACTATAGAGGGGCAAAATGGTCTTTTACCCAATCGAAGAGCTAGAAAGAGAAAGAGAGGACGAAATTTTGGTATTGTGTATGAATAGAGTATTAATTATAGATATTTACCCTATGTGATAAGCGGAGGCTAGTTCGAGATTTTCGTGTGCGAGATTATTACTTGAGGTGAGTCTTCTCACTATACTTACCATGAGTGGTATCCTTGAGTGACTGAGATGTCTTATGTTCTTATTTGTGTATTGTGATATCATGCGTTATTTCTTTGTGATTTATGTTGTGTGTTACTCAGAGTTTACAGAGCTAGGACCGGAGGGTCCACCAGAGTTGTGGGACTAAAGGGTCCCACTGAGACACATTGACCGGAGGGTCATACAAAGTTATAGCCTTGAGTGGCTGAAGAGTTGTGTGTGGTATTTTGGGAAACTCACTAAGCTTCGCGCTTACCGTGTTATGTGTTATGTGTTTCAGGTTTTTCTCAGGATCGTAGGAAGGCACCGGCTCGATTGTACACACCAGAGAAAGAGTTATATTTTGAGGATCCTGGATTATTAGACAAACAATTATGGAGATGCGTTTTGTAAACTAAATAAATGAGATTTTGTGAGATGCGTTATGAGATTTATATGAATTTAAAATGAAAATTTTGTTTGGAAATTTACGGTGTTACAGATATCGTCGATGAACACGATCACCGATCGGTCCAACATAGGCCTGCACACCCGATTCATGAGATCAATGAATGTCGTCGGTGCGTTGGTGAGACCGAAAGGCATCACTACGAACTCGTAATTCCAATAACGACTTCTAGAGGCCGTATTCTGAATATCCTCCTCGTATACTCTCATCTGGTGATATCCGAATCTCAAATCAATCTTAGAAAACCAAGATGCCCCCTGCAGCTGATCGAATAAATCATCAATCCTCGGAAGTGGATAACGGTTATTGACCGTCAACTTGTTCAACTCCCGGTGATCAATGCACATCCGGTGTGAGCCATCCTTTTTCTTGAAAAAAAAGGATCAGTGCTCCCTACGGCGAGCTACTCGGTCGAATGAATCCTTTCCCCAGCAGCTCCTGAAGCTATGAGGATAACTCTTGCATCTTTGGTGGCGCTAGGCGATTAGGTGCCTTGGCGATAGGTGCCAATCCCGAAACGAAATCAATCCGAAACACCACTTGCCTCTCGGAGATAGAACTCGACCTCTCTGACACAGTCCTCGAACCCATCACGTACGCCAGGAATCCCATACAACCTTGCTGCAAACACTGTCTCACCCTAGCAGCAGAGCAGAAAGCTAACCCAAATCTAGTACCCTTTCCATACACTGTAAGAACTCCTCCACTAGGGTCACATATAGTCACCAACTAACGCTCGCAGTCGATCACTGCTCCAAAGCGGCTCAACCAATCCATGCCCACGATGACACAGATATCACCCATCGCGATCGGTACTAGGTCAATCGGAAACTCGACACCAAAAATCTCCAGTACACATCCTGGGAATACATCGGTAGCAAAAACCGCATGGTCATCTACTATAGAAACCCTCAGAGGTCGACTCAACGCCTCACGTCGGATACCGATGTGACGACTAAAAGCTAAAGACATGAAGGATCGAGTCGCACCCGAGTCAAATAACACTAAAGCAAGTACAGAACTCACAAGAAATGTACCTAAATATAGCACAAAATAAGAACAATAAATCTCAAAATAAATAAATAACGAAATACGTACCAACCACGACATCAGGTGCTACGCGAACCTCCTCCACTGTCAGCTGAAAAGCTTTCCCACGAGGCTTTGGAACCTCGGCCTTCACTGGCCGAACGTCAGTAGCTCGCAAAGCAGAAGGAGCGGAACCTTGGGCTGATCCCTAAAAAAGATGAGGGCACTCGGCCTTTCGGTGGCCGGTCTGATTGCAGTGGAAACAGACTGCAAATCCCTTGGGGCAATCCTTCACCATATGCCCCTTCTTGCCACATTTGTAGCAAATCCCCACCCGACAAGATTCCTCATGACTCTTTCCATACTTGCCACAAATGCTTCCCTTCTGGCCTCTTGATCTCGAATCAACGCGCTTAGCCTGCTTGGCTACCGGTTGGGACTGTGCCGGCCGCCGGTCTCTCCCCTTAGACTCCGCATCCTCCCTTGCCTGAGTCTCCAACTCGATCTCCCTCCTCTTGGTATTTGCCTAAAGCTCAACAAATGTTTGGTAAAATGAGTTCACCACGAACTCTCGATATATCCCTCCTCAGAATGCTCAAGTACCTGCTCATGCGTGCCTGCTCAGTCGACACATGCTCAGGTCAGAACAACGCCCTCTCATGAAACATCCGCGTAATCACAGCCACCGACTCTGTCTTCTGTCTGAGAGACAGAAACTCCTGGGCCAATCATTCCCTCTCCACTGGGGGAACATAATCATCTTGGAACATCACAACAAACCTCTCCCAAGTCACCACAGCATGCTCTGCAGGAGTGAAACTGGCCGTCACAAACTTCCACCGGTCCTTCGCTCCCAAGCGAAGCTGATTCAGCGTGAACCATACCCTCAAATGCTCTGGGCATGTACAAGTATTGAAACACCCCTTGATATCGGAGATCCATCTCATCGCAACAATCAGATCTTGAGTCCCATCAAACTCTGGTGGTTTCGTGTTGCTGAACTCCCGGTACATGAACGAGTCACCTCCATATGGTCTGGCAGCAACGACAGCTGCGGTGGTTGCAGCAGCAACCGCCTCAGAAATTGCAGCATATCGCTCATCAAACGTCTCGATCAAAGTGGTATTAATAGACCCAAACATCTCCAGAATAGCCTCCTGTATGGTTGCGGCCACCTCGTCGTGAATCATCCTGCGAATCTCATCATCGCTGACTCTACTACTCTCTGGGGTGTGGCGTGTACCTACCATGATGTCTCTGAAATACATCACAAAAACATCAGATACTCGCTCGAGCATACTCACACTAGACTACTCATCCCTACTTGCTCCTTAGCATCCTAAGAATTCTTACTTGGATTTCACACAGACCGGGTGCTTTCGGTAGTACGGGCCCAATACTACCTTCCACACCCCACCTGTAGTCACTGCAAGTCCTCCTCCTAGGATTTTATTTCACACATACTCTATATCTCACAAATCACAAGCTACTCTCTCAATAGACCCCTCTCTTAAGCTCATTTAAGTATCTCTTCCTAGATCATCTCCCGACTCAGAACCCAACACATACTCAAGCAAAGAACAATTAACACTGATCAAAATATATCCTTAGGCTAAGGCATCACAAATCAGGCAGCTCTAGCCCTAGAATATGAAATACCTAGCCTATCCTCTTGCATGCAATCTTAACACAATATCTTATAACACAAAAGTAAGGGTATTTTGGGAAATTACCGTTCGGGCTCTGGCTAATTGTACACACCGCTTAAACTTGTTTTCTCTTAAAACTCATTCTCGTTTTGGAAAAATTCTTTTCTTTTGAAAGTTCTTCTCCAATCCTCAGTTTGATTCCAAACACCCCCGGAGGTGCATCCGAATCCCTCAAACCAAGGCTCTGATACTAACTTGTAACAACGTAAATTTTCAAACCAATTTTTTTTGTAAATTTCAAAACACATTTATTCCAATAATAAAACCAAAAGTTTCATAAGTTCAAATCATCAAAACTCATGTCCAAAAACTGTATATAAAACTCCAGGATCCTCTCAATTATAACTCAGTCTCCGATGAGTGTACAATCAAGCTGACGCCTTCCCGTGATCCCAAGAAGTACCTGAAACACATAGCACATAACACGGTAACCACAAAGCTTAGTGAGTTCCCCTAAATATCACACATATCTCATTAGACACTCTAGGCCATAACTCAACAAGACCCTCCGGTCAATATTTATCAGTGGGACCCTCCGACCCCAACTCAATAAGCTCATAAAAACAATATTCAACATAAATCACAAAGACATAATGTAAAATATCACAATACACAGATAAGCACATAAGACGGCTCAATCATGCAAATATACCACTCTTGGTAAGTATAGTGAGAAGACTAACCTCGTAAGCTAGCAGGTAAAAGTCTAGTACTTGGGAATATCGAACTAGCCTTCGCATACCACATTGGATAAGTATCTCTAATCAATAATCCATTCATACTCAAATACACCAAACTTTGCTCTTTCATTCTTTCTAACTCTTGGATCCAGTAATAGACCATTTTACCCCTCCATGGTCTCCATTACTTATGTTGACCAAACCCTAAAGTCAATAGAAGTCAAACTCGAGTCAAAAATCCCAGTTTGACCTGACTAGCCGAGTGCACTCATCTGACTCGTCGAGTCCAGTCGTCCCTCAGGAGTCTTCGTGAAGGTCCAGCTCGCCGAGTTAACCCCTAACTCGCCGAGTTACAGCATAGCCAGCTCATCGGGACAAACCCTAACTGACTCGTCGAGTCGGCTCCTCGACTCGGCGAGTCCATTCATACTCTCTTCTCATTCAGACGATTTCAAAGCAGAAAACATTCCCAAACTCTAGGTCTACACTCTTAAGACTTTTTTATCATGTAAAGTCGCAGTCTTTACGTCCATGCATGACACTTAGGGCTTTAAATGCCAAAACACACCTTAGAAAAGGGGTTTTCACCCAAGATCATTATTATAGCTGAGTAAAGCAGTGACTTTTGAACTCTAGGGACCTCACATGGTCCATATCTGAAGACCAAACCTCTATATGAACTTAAAACACTCAAGGTCCTCATTTTAGATAGAAAAATCCCAAAACTCCCAAAATCATGAGATCTACTCAACAAAATGAGAAAGGTGCAAGCTTTATACCTTTCCCAGAAGTTGTGAGGTGAAATAGCCACGGACCTAGCAACTCCTTCTCGTCCTTTGTCTTGGAATCCTTCTCTTCTGTTCAAAAGATGCACCAAACACTCAAGGTTAGCTCAAAACCCTCTCTCTCTCTCTCTCTCTCTCTCTCTCTCTTAAAGCTCAGAGGCCGTTTAGGGTCTACTCTCAGGGAAGTATAGCCGCAAATGAGGCTATAAGTGCCCTTAAATAAGTCCCAAACCCGAGGATTTAGAGTTTCTCATCACAACGTCTACTCGGCAAGTCGGCTCGTGGACTCGTCGAGTAGGTCATTAATCCCACGTGGCACATCGTGACTCTACTCGACGAGTTGTAGCACCGACTCGTCGAGTAGCTCAATAGTGCTCAAAATAATTAAATAAATAAACCATATACTTGGAAGTCCGGATGTTAGAATTATGGCCCATAGTTCTCTCATCTCTCATATTGCATTACCCTTTGAGCCCCATTTCAAAACCTTTTGGATTAGTGTCTAAGTCCATAACTATGTTTGGTATGTACTTGACCCGGTTGTAGTATGGTCTTTTTGGTTGCCTTCACCAAAGCAACTAGACTGGATGATTTATCGAGAGAGAGAGAGGATATTATGGTTTATTAATATATTATAAGAACAATATATCAAAATAGAAATCATATTGTTTAATAAATATTTGTCAAGAATTAATTAGGAATTAATTAAGAATTAATTTAGTGGCTAAAAGAGGTTAATTAAATAAAGGGGAATGCCGGAATGGTATTTCCAATTATAAGATCATGGGATTTGGGCTGTAGATCCTTCTGGATATAAGGGGGGGGGTGGGGGCGAATTTAAGGTGGGAGCCTACTTTGAAATCGTCCAAATTCCTTATTCCAGAAGGTTCTTGGGGCTGCTTAGGGCCTAAGCTATCTAATTAGGGTTTTGACTAAAACCCTAGCAGCACACCTATATAAGGGACCCAGGGCTTCATATATCGGCTACCCTAAGAAACCCTAGATTTCTAAGAGCTGAAATTGTGCCTCCATTCCCTCTCTTCTAGATCATCTTCTTGCCTTGGTGTTTGTAAGCCATTAGAGGTATTAAAATTGTGATACTAAGCTCTTGAAGTTGAAGTTTCTTGCTACTTGTGAAAGGCAATCATCTAAACATGTTTTAGTTGTTAACTTCAGTTTTGTATGCTAGATCTAGGGTTTTTAAGCTTTGGATAAATTTGCATGTACAATAGAGAAACCTAGATCCAAATCTTTAGGGTTTTGCATGTGCACATAGGAATGTTCTTTTGCTAAAAACCCATCAGTGGTATCAGAGCCTTGCTTGGTTTCTGTTGTATTTGATGCATTGTATGTTTATTCATTGCTTAAAATCGTGTTTTTGCCTTCTACCTGAAAGACTCGTCGAGTCCCAAAGTGAACTTGATGAGTCAGATGAACTCAGCGAGTTCTGTAACGGACTCAGCGAGTCGGGGTGTCAGACAGAGGGATTTTGGCTTATTTTGACTTGGGAAAATTACCAAAATAGTTATTAATTAATAAAATCTGATTTTTATTGATTCCATGTGATTATCCTTGTCAAAATAAAAGATATTTAGCATTTAATTAGATAATTATTACCTTATTTGATAAACCTTAATTATTTGAATTATTTGATCAATTATCTTGCATGAAATTAGATTAGGTCAAAATTAGATAATCACCAAATTAATTTCTTAATTGTATTATTTGAATTTTGATCTAGATAGTTTTGAAATGTTTCAAAACTTGTCCTTAAGTTTTGGAATTTAAATTTTTTGATTAAAAGTTTAATTTTGAAATAATTAAATTCCAAACCCTAGAATTTTACAAGTTTAAAATTCAACCCTATACTATTATAATATTATAAGAATAATTATTAGATATGTATAAGATAAATGCTAGTCTTACCGTTAGTAGGCCTCATTCATGAGGTTGATCTATAAGGGGGTATAAGGTTATGGCCTATAAAATGGTCGTTTAATGGGTGTCCACTCTCACCCACCGCTTCCTTGATTGGTGGAGGGTCGTTAGCCGAACGGGTAGGATAGGGCAACTAAATTCCTCATTAAAAGTATAATGATTAATAAAGTGAATAAATGTTTTTATAAATTCCCAATGTTAGTTAGTTAAGAAAAATGTAAAAATGATGCTATTCCATAAACTTACACTTTGTACCCTTGCCAAGATGTTAGTGGAGCGTGTGTGGTTAACCCGTACACTAATTTGGGTCTAGCAAAGGTGGCAAAGGGTGACTCGTTGTTTGTCATAGATTAATGTAACGTGTGTGGCTAACCGACACATTGATTAGGTGACTGTAACATCAAGGGCACCAAGTATATTTGCATGGTTATTCACACCTTGTTTGTGATCCTCGGTATCCCAGTTACAAACTTGAAGGACATATCGAGATTTAAATATACCATTGAAAATTTCAATGAATCTCCAAAGATCTAGGAGTTTCAATACATTTAAAACTTAATCTTTTTTGTTTTTCATGGTGGAAATTAGTGAATCGTCATTCACTTACCTTCAAATTATTTGCAATTTAAATTATGACACCTCTTTTTTAAGTTGTGAATAATGTTGGTGGATCCTATCCCTAATTTCTCATTTGGGTGTTTAATTGGGGATTCTTATCTAATCAAACTTTGTCTCTTTTATTTTCAGATGTCGAACTCAAACAACGCTTCTGGCTCATTCTCACTCATGAATTTGTGTGGGAGGGTGATCTTCGATGGGACCAATTTTAATGATTGGATCCGCAACATCCGAATGGTTATCCGCTATGAGGACAAGGAGTATGTCCTCGACAAGGAGCTGAAGGAGATAAAGGTCAACACTGCTACTCCCGAGGAAATCGCTGCTTTTGAAACCCACAAGCAAGATGCTACAAAAGTCCATTGCATCATGCTCGCCACTATGACTGCAGAACTCCAAAAGTCCTACAAGGACTTCTACCCTTATGATATGCACTTAGATTTACTAGATAGGTACCACCAAAGTGCCAGGTAGGAGAGGTACGAGATCATCAGTTCGATGATCACAACCAAGATGAGAGACGGAGAGTCTGTCACTGCTCATCTACAAAAAAATGCAGAGGTATGTCGACTGCCTGCAGAAGTTAAGTGTTAACTTTGATGAAGAGTCGGTGATTGATATTATTCTTCATTCCCAGCCTCCTTGCTACAACCAGTTCCGCATGACCTACCACATTAACAAAGAGGAGGTCACGTTGAGCAAGCTTGAAGGTCTGTTGAGGACTGCTGAGAGCAACCTCAAGGACATATCCATTGCACCAAATCCTACTACTGTTGCCCCCGTTTCGGCTATTGGACAGGGGAAGGGTAAGAAGACAAAGGCTCCTTACAAGAGTCACCATAAGAGAAAGTCCCATGATGACACCTCTTCTAGTGGAACCAAGGCTGCTCCCGTTGCACCCACCTTCAAACCAAAGGATGCAGAGTGCTACTACTGCCATGAGAAGGGGCATTGGAAATGAAGCTACCCGAAGTATCTGCAAGATATCAAGGATGAGAAGATCTAGCCGTCCTTCGCAGGTATTTCTACTATTCAATCTAATAACTCATTTCATGCTATTTATTGGGTTCTTGATACAGGATGTGGTTTTCACATTTTTTATGATTTGCAGGACCTAAGAAGAAATAGGGATATGGAGCATGGGAAGATAAAATTGATCATGGGGAACAGAAGATCGTCGCCTGTCACCAAGATTGGAGTTTACTCTTTAGTGCTTAGTAGTGGGTTAGGACTAGAGTTGAATAATTGTTGCTATTCACCATAAATGGCAAGAAACATCATTTCTTTTCATGGTTTATATAAACAAGGATTTAGATTTTTGTTTGATAATAAAAAAGGTTCTATTAATGCTTTCTTTAATGGTGTTTTCATTTTGAAGCATTGCCTTGTAATGGAATATATGAAACTGTGATGGTTGTAGACAATTTTGGAAATTATGTGTTGTGTATCGATTCTTCCAACGATTTGGATAAAGCATGCTTGTGGCATTGTCATCTTGGACATGTCAACAAGAAGCGTATAGCCCAACTCCAAAAGGATTGAGTGTTGGAGTCATTCGACCTTAGGGACGATGACATATGCGAGTCTTGTTTACTTGGAAAAATGACCAAGTCACCCTTCACTGGTACTTGTGAAAGGGGTGAGGGTTTATTGGATCTCATACACACTGATGTGTGTGGGCCCTTTAGATCCACCACAAGGGATGCAAGCTGCTTTTATGTGACTTTCACCGATGATTATAGCAGATATGGATATATCTACTTAATCAAGCACAAGTCAGAAACCTTTGAAAAGTTCAAAGAGTTTAAGCATGAAGTGGAGAATCAGTTGGGCAAGAAAATCAAGATGCTTCGATCCGATCGAGGTGGAGAGTACCTTAGTCTTGAATTCCACGACTACCTCAAGGAATGCAGAATAGTTTCGCACTTGACGTCACATAGGACACCGCTGTTGAATGGTGTAGCTGTGAGGCGTAATCGAACCTTGCTCGACATGGTTCGTTCCATGATGAGTCGTGCTTCGCTACCTATCTCATTCTGGGGGTATGCCTTAGAGACTGCCGCCCATATCCTTATCCTAGTCCCTAGAAAGAAGGTTGCCAAAACACCTCACGAGATGTGGACAGGGAAAGCTCCCTCGTTGGCACATATCAAGTTTTGGGGTTGCGAGGCTTTTGTAAGACGAGAGACTCACGACAAACTCGAACCTCGTAGTGAGCGGTGTATTTTTATCACATATCCACAGAAGTCCTTTGGATATCTCTTCTATAGACCGAGTGACAATGTTGTCTTCGTTGCGAGGAGAGAGGTTTTCCGAGAGCGAGAACTCATAAGCCAAGGGGATAGTCGGAGGCAAATCGATCTTGAAGAGCTTCAAAAATCGAACGATGAAGGAACCTCTAACACTGGCGCTCAACCTGAGGAGGAAACTCATGTTGAACCGGTTGACGAGTCCTTACCTCTTATACGTTCCAGTAAAGTTAGTGTTCCGCATGTGTTATATGGTTTTCATATAACAAGTGAGGGTGATACGTTTATTAGTGACAGTACGCTAATAAATTTGGATGAACCTAACAACTACAAGGAAGCCAGGGCAGGCCCGGAGTCTGCAAAATGGAAGGAGGCTATGGACAGCGAGATTCAGTCCATGTATGACAACCAAGATTGGAATTTGGTTGACAATGTGCCAGGTTGTAAGAGGTTCGGGTGCAAGTGGACCTTCAAGAAAAAAACCGACATGGATCATAAATTAAACACTTATAAGGCGAGATTGGTTGCAAACGGCTTTACTCAAATTCCCAGAGTTGAATATGATGAGGTCTTCTCACCGCTTGCGAAGATAAAGTCTATTAGGGTGATGCTAGCCATTGTTGCATTTCATGACTATGAAATATGGCAAATGGATGTCAAAACAGCTTTCCTTAATGGGAAGTTGGCTGAAGATGTTTACATAAGTCAGTCAGAGGGTTTTGTAGATGCGAAGCATCCCAATAGAGTGTGTAAGCTTGAGAAGTCCATTTATGGATTGAAACAAGCATCTCGCAGATGGAATCTTTGTTTTGATGAGAAAGTCAAAGAGTTTGGCTTCCTGCAAAGCGATGATAAGTCTTGTGTATATGTTAAAGCTAGTGGGAGTATAGTTAGCTTCCTCGTATTGTATGTCGATGACATACTAATCATAGGAAACGACATCTCGACCCTGCAGGAGGTTAAGTCCTGGCTTGGGAAGTGTTTCGCTATGAAGGACCTTGGAGAGGCTGCCTATATTCTGGGAATAAGGAGAGTGAGAAACAGGAGTAAAAGACTAACAGGACTTAGTCAGAATACTTACTTGGATAAGGTACTAAAGTGTTTTAGTATGGAGAATTCCAAGAAAGGGGAGTTACCGATCCAAAGTAATGCCAAGTTGAATAAGTCTCAAAGCCCAAGTACCGGAGTCGAGATAGTAGAGATGAGCCGAGTACCTTCAGCTTCCGAAGTAGGCTCAATCATGTATGCTATGACTTGTACTCACCCTGATGTGGCCTTCACCTTGAGCATGGTCAACAGATATCAAGGGAACCCTGGTAGAGCGCATTGGATCGCAATCAAGAAGTATTCTTAAGTACCTTCGGAGGACCAAGGAATGGTTTCTAGTCCTTGGTAGGAGTGATTACTTAAGGGTGCGAGGGTATAGTGATGCCAGTTTTCAGACAGACAGAGATAATTATCGATCTTAGTCAGGTTGGGTCTTTACCCTAAATGGAGGTGCAGTGACTTGGAAACGTTCCAAGCAGGAGAACGTAGTTGATTCAACGTGCGAATCAAAGTACATAGCAGCGAGCGAAGTGTAAAAGGAGGCGATATGGTTGAAGAAATTCATCAGAGACCTTGGAGTTGTGCCATCCATAAAGGAGCCTATGGAGATATTTTGCGATAATGAAGGAGCGATTTCCTTGACCATGGAACCAAGTGATCATGGCAGATCCTGACATATCGACAGGAAACATAACTTTATTAGACATCGGGTGGAAGAGGGAATCCTCGTAGTGAAGAGGGTATCATTGGAGGATAACCCAGCAGATCCCCTCACGAAGGGACTGAGCAGGGTTAAACACTTGCAGCACGCTAGTAGCATTGGGTTGGAGGATGATATTAGTTTAGATTAGATAACTTCGAAACGTGTAATAGATAAATTGTAATTAACATTTGTTGATTAAATAAAGGAGTATTATTTATAAGTAAAGTTACTGTCTTGTGTTAATTATTTACCTATTGTTTCACTTTGCATGTTTTGACTTCCTGAATAATAAGATTATTCAAACAGTCCATAGTTGCTTATACTTTGGAAGTAGGTATCAAAGAAGACTTTCATGAATTGGTTTGTAGACTGTCTAATGTGTATTAGACATAACAAAGGTTTGTTGCAACGTTCATGAGTGCTTATGAAATAAGATTTGACCATTGGATTAAACCCACACTTGCTGGGATCACTTCATGGAATTTATCACGAGTGATCGCAAGACGATAATATCGTATAGTCTTTAAACCTAGATATATGGTTTATTGTTTACAAGTTGGTTGTGCATTGATAATGCATAAACACATCAGTAACTTGATGTTATGAAACACATTGTTGTGCATGATTTGATGAGTGAATAGCAAATGCATATAAGTCGAAGTTTATCTGTTCCTTCTATCTTAAGAGGGTAAAAGCGATATATGGGCCCCTCGATGATTTGGTTTGACTTATGTGCCAGGTCCGGTCAGGACTGAATTGACGTGTTCAATTAAGTTCTATGTCAGAAGAATCGGAGATCGAGAAACAAACTGCTGGACAATAAGTATGACTATGTTCCATGTAATTATCCACTCGATATATTGAATGGAGGACTATACGATCTCTTGTCTAAAGGACGATTCAGAGTTCGATAGCGACTTTTGAGAGCTACGATTGCTAATCGGATCATGAACTTGTACTTGCATTTATAGTTATTAGACTTATCCAAGTGGGAGACTGTTGGATTAGTGTCTAAGTCCATAACTATGTTTGGTATGTACTTGACCCGGTTGTAGCATGGTCCTTTTGGGTTGCCTTCACCAAAGCAACTGGATTGGATGATTTATGGAGAGAGATAGGATATTATGGTTTATTAATATATTATAAGAATAATATATTAAAAGAGAAATCATATTGTTTAGTTAGTATGGATCAAGAATTAATTAAGAATTAATTTTGTGGCTAAAAAGATTAATTAAATAAAGGGGAATGGTATTTCCAATTATAAGATCATGGGATTTGGGCTGTAGATCCTTCTGGATATAAGGGGGGGGGGGAGGGGGCGAATTTAGGGTGGAAGCCTACGTTAAAATCGTCCAAATGCCATATTCCAGAAGGTTCTTGGGGCTGCTTAGGGCCTAAGCTATCTAATTAGGGTTTTGACTGAAACCCTAGCATCACACCTATATAAGGGACCCAGGGCTTCATATATCGGCTACCCTAAGAAACCCTAGAGTTCAAAGAGCTGAAATTGTGCCTCCATTCCCTCTCTTCTAGATCATCTTCTTGCCTTGGTGTTTGTAAGCCATTAGAGGTATTAAAATTGTGATACTAAGCTCTTGAAGTTGAAGTTTCTTGCTACTTGTGAAAGGTAATCATCTAAACTTGTTTTGGTTGTTAATTTCAGTTTTTTATGCTAGATCTAGGGTTTGTAAGCTTTGGATAAATTTGCATGTACAATAGAGAAACCTAGATCCAAAGCTTTAGGGTTTTGTATGTGCACATAGGAATGTTCTTTTGCTCAAAACCCATCAAAACCCTAGCCCATCTTGAGAATATTTGACTCTCTTTGTGAGTGTTTTAGTGTGTGTTGGTGAGCTTTGAGGAAGAAGAGCTTGGAAAAAGGAGCTTTGATCAAGGGAGAGCTTGTAGATCCAAATTCTACTCATTATCTCCAGCTTCATTGATGTATAAAGCTTGGAACTTGCTCATTGTATGTTTAGATCTAGTCTTTATGGGGTTTTGTTCATTTTGGTCCCATGAATGAGATCTAGTGAGAATTTTCCACTCCAGAAGTTAGGAGTTGCTTCTCTCGATGTTTCTTAGGTCTTTAGTCCATAAAGTTAGCATCTTGATGGTTGTTGATCAACCATGCATGTGTTTATGTCCATTTGGTGAATGTAGAATGCTTAATATTAGGTTTGGGATCATTTGAGCCATGCTAAGGCTCCAAGTTAAGGACTTTATGGATTAAGATGTTCCATAAGGCTTGGATCTGTAATTTGGACGTTCGGAATGAAAGCATTAAGTACATAAGGAAAAGTGCTTAATGGGCGCGTACATTGGGCGTACGTAAGCATACGCTGTGCGTACTCGTCCGAGTCATCGATCAGGCAATTGACCTAGTACGTCAGGTGTACGTCTGGTACGCGCAACGTACCAGGCCTGGTCTTGGGCCTTGCAGTTTGGGCCATTTTAGCTTATTAGGGTTTTGGGCCTTGTTGGGCCACTAGTCTTTCTGACTTGGGGCCATTGTTAGGCATTGGGCCTTCTTGGATTTGGTCCTATAACGGACTTTGGGTATCACAATGGAATTTGTGCCATATTGGGCTTTTGGTGCCCGTGGGCTAGGCCTTGGTTTTTGGGTCAAGTAAGGAAAGGGTAAAATGGTCTTTTAACATGGGTGTTGGAAAAATGAGCTAGATTTCCAGTTATAGTTTATGGCCCAATTATAAATTGGGGTTTTAGTTGATTGGTTAGCGTGGGGATTTTCCGGTTTAGCAGCCCGATCATTTGTTTGACTGACAACAGACTGAAGTGAGTTTGCCCACTATACTGTAGGATACTAGGATATGTTATGTGATTATAGTATTTGTGACTCCAGTTGTATGTGTTATATGCCTGTGTGCCTAATTGATATATATATATATATATATATATGTGTGTGTGTGTGTGTGTGTGTAGGGGGGGAGGGGGGTTGAAATAGACCTGGTACAACCTTGGGCTAACATATGAGTTGAAATAGACCCCGGGGTGAAATAGACCCGACATAGGCTTGAGTTGGCAGATAGGTATGGTATGCGGTATTTTGGTGAACTTATTAAGCTTCGTGCTTATGGTTTTCAGTTTATGTTTCAGGTACTTTCGGATCGAAGGGGAAGAGCTCAAGATGATCACATCATACACACCTTGAATTTTCACTTATTTCACCCTGATGTATTTCTAATGATTGATTGACTTTCTTTGATTTTTTTCATGGTTTTATAAACATGTTTGGTTGATGGATTTGTTATTATGAAAACGAAATTTTTGGTTTTGAATTTTAGGATTATAGAAATTCGTATCAGAGCCTTGGTTTGAGGGATTCAATCATACTCTCGGGTATGTCTGAACTCAAAACGAGGGTTTGGCAGATTTTTTTTATAAAAAGAAACGTTTTGATAAAAAGAGTTTTTTCTAATAAAAGAAAGGGATGCGGTGCATGCAATCGACCGATCTCAAGTAAGTTTTCCTAAAATAATTATACAATGTATTGTGTTATGCTTTGAATTATGAATCTGTGAATCACATTCTAGATTAGGGTTAAGGATCTGCTTAGGACTGCATGATAGAATGCTAGAAGAGATGTCTTTTATATGCCTACTATATGAGCTTGTAGACTTGCATGCTAGTACTGATCAGTCAGTGATAGGATGGCCTGTTTAGTTTATGCTTTCATTTCGATTAGTCGGTGCTTGAATGCTGCTTTCTTTGTGCTTTTAGGAGTTCCCATCAACATTAGCTAACTAGTAAGCGAATATGTTAAGTTACATATTATTGAGACTAGATAATTTTAGAAGGTTAGGTTGTAACTATATTGCGCAACTATTGTTTGATTCCAACCGTTGTAGTGTGAGACCTTTCATTCGAAGAATTATTTGGTGTCGGTGATATGTAATTGTATTCTTGAGCTAGTTAGAGGGTGTTAATGGGAGAGTTCCTTCTACAACTGATGGTGAAGAGTGGTGTGGTGGTTGCCCTAGGAAAACCTAGAAGGTGATTTGGTGCCGAGAACCTTGTCTTGTTGAGGATTGTTTGGATTGGTAAGGGAGTGACATGGAGGACTCAAGGCGATCCCTGAGGAAATTATGGATAAATGTGGAAGGTAGTATGGTCCAATACTATTAGAAGTAGAGGATTTGTACTTGAGTCATGGAAAGCCACGATGATACCAGGAAGCTTGTAGAGTATAGGATTCCTTGATATGTGTGTATATATATATATATATGTATATATATATATATATATATATATATATATATATATATATATATATATTCTGATGGTTTCATTGGTCTATTTTTCAGTATGTTGGTCACTCGAGGAGGATCCGGTGGTGGTTTTGGTTCTTGTGATGGTTCAGGTTCGTGCTTTGGGGCCGAACATATGGATGATCAGATGCAGGAGTTCATTTCATCAGAGATTACCTGCAATATTTTTGAGCAAACTCCTTTGACCTTCAGTATGATCAAGGAGGGTATCATGGAGATTCTGGATCAACTCATGGGCACTTTTCATTCTAAGATTGTGGCGATGATGGGAGCTCGCACTTTGACTTTTTGTGAGTTCCGAGCATGTGGGGTTTCAGATTTCTTTGGGAAGAAGGACCCGATTATGAGCAGGCGTTGGATAGTGGATATCACGAATGCATTCCATACTAGTTGTTGTTCTGAATAGGAAAAGGTCATACTTGCTTCATGTCTTCTAAAAGACAGAGCTCGAGATTGGTGGGAGGAGGTTAGACACCCCTTGGGAGGCAAGGCGGTTAAGTAGATGACATGGGAGGATTTCATGATGAGGTTTCGGGATGAGTTTACGCCTGTGATAGAGGTCCAACAGTTAGTGAGGGAGTTTCAGGGCCTTCGCTAGACTACTGAGACTGGTGGCAGAGATCACTGCTACGTTCCACGAGAGGGCGTTATTGGTTCCGCAATATATAGCGGATGAGGAGATGAAGAAGGCGAGATACCACGAGATGTTGAGGAGAAACATTAGGAAGTTTGTGAGCAGATCCGGTTGCAAGACACTGGATGACATGGTGGTGAGGGCCAGAGAGAGGGAAATTGATTTCGAGATGGAGAAGAAGAGGAAGTCGGATCAGGTTCAGGGTTCTGAGTGTTTGGGAAAGAGGCCCAAGGTTTTTTATTCGAGATCGAGAGGCCAACAGTGCAAGGGCCGTTGTGGCAAATGCGGCAATTTGCACGATGGAGCTTGCAGGGGAGGTGGTTCAGGTTGCTACAAGTACGACAAGATTGGGCACTTTATTCGGTATTGCACTACCACTACCCAGGGATCAAGTTTGATTTGATTTCATTGCAATCAGAGGGTCCATAAAAGGGCCGATTGTCCGAGGTTAGCAGCGGCAGGACCAGTTGTAGCACCCGCCCCGACGACCTTGAGGATCACAGATGGCCACCAGGGAAAGGCGTAGGCGCTTGTTTTGGGGAGAAGGGCATTTCAACTGACAGCCGAGGAGGCTCGTGCAACACCTGATGTGGTAACGAGTATGTATAATCTCCTGATCTCTTTATTTATGTTAGTTTTCCTGCTTATATTTTTGTGTTTTTTTAGGATCGTTCCTCGTGAACGGTATCTATGCTTTGATTTTGTTGATTTGGGGCTACCCAATCTTTTGTATCTCTTGTGCTTAGCAAGAGGTTTGTCGATGCTCTGGGGGAGCTGGATTGTCCACTAGATGTTGGGATTACTGATGATCGTTCTGTCTGGGTATCAAGGGTTCATCGGGATGTATATTGGAGTTGTTTAGTGAGCAGTATCCGATTGATTTGGTTCATATTCCTCTGCGTGAGAGCAGTGTTATTGCGGGGATGGATTGGATGAGCCCCAATGGGGCAATGATTGATTGCGAGTAGCAGTTGATGCATATTCGAACCCCAAGTGGGGGATAGTTGGTGATTTAGGGAGAGGGTGTTCAGTATGGTCCGGTTCTACGTTTAACAGCTAGGGCCAGACACTATCATCAGTAGGGTTGTTCCGGATTTGTTGCCTATGCTATGGATACTCTGGAGAACAGTAAGGCGACTGCGGATGCTGTAACGATTGTTCGGGAGTAGCCGGATGTATTCCCGAACGATTTGTCTGGAGTGCCTCCGGAGAGGAAGGTGGAGTTTCGGATTGACTTGGTTCCTGGTGCGGCTCCGATAGTTAAGGGACCTTATCGGCTAGCACCTTTAGAGATGGAGGAGTTGTCTAGTTAGCTGCAAGAGCTGTTAGACAACGGATTTATTCGGAAGAATAGCTCGCCATGGGATGTTACATCGAGATTCAAAGCAGGACGAAGGGTAGACGAGGGGTGACGATCACCACCATTCCAATCTAGTGGTTGTGAAGCATGAGAGGAAATACATCGCCTTGAGAAGAACAGTGGAACTTAAAATTGAATTGGGGAAATTTTGTGTGTTGTAGGTACTTTCTATGAAGGAGGGGTGATGTTTGGGTATTAATGTCTGATGGTGATGAAATGGAGAGAGAGAGAGAGATAGAGAGAGAGAGAGAGTGTGTGTGTGTGTATGAGAGAGAGAGAGGGGGAGAGAGAGATGTGGGCCTAAATTAATTATTTATTTCCTTTTCATTTAAATTAAATAGAAAAAATAAAATATATATTAGAAGGGCATTACAGTCATTTCAGTTTACCGAGGGACCAAAACCACAAACAAACTACCTCAAAAATGATCATGAAAGCAAATAAATCGAGGTTTGGACTAAACCTCAGAAAAAATGCATACCATAGAGACAATTTTTGCAGTTTTGTCCCTTTTTAAGTTCAGCTCTTAGATGCTTCGCTAGCCCTTACACGATGATAATTTTCCATATTTACCTCTCATTTGTTTCCTAATTTATTATCGTCACTAGTTGTAAGACTCGTATACTACACAAGTTTATTAAAAAACTTAAATATAAAGATCATATACTAATATTTAGGAGTTTAAATTTATAAGAAAAAATGAAAAATAAAATGTTGATTTATTGAAATTGAATTGTTCATTTCTCTTTTAAATTTAAACAAATAATTTAAATAAATAAACAAATAAAATAAATAGATTCAATTTAGAAATTTATATATTAAAATGAAAATTACATTAATGAAACTGATATGCATTTATTATACATTTATGACATCTGAATATAATGTGAAATTTAATAAAATGAAAAAAAAAACCATAAAATGATAAATGAAAAAAAAATCAACAAATCTTACAAAAGGACATGTGTTAAATACAATAAGAGCATGACATGTGACAAAAATATTTTACTTATTAGGTTAGATTATGATGTTATAAGTCCATTTCTTTAAACGACCCAATCCTCAATGTTCTCTCTTTCTCTCATCCTCTCGTTATCAGAAGGCTTAATCTTTGAGCATTGTGGAGCTGTTATCGGAAGGTTTTTTAAGAAGTTGGTTTTAAAAGAATTCGATAGAGCATGTTTTTCAAAATGTTTTTTTTTTTTTCAAATTGCATCCTCTTCTAACCTAAAGTAACACACACATCGACTATATTTGATTTTTTCTACTCATTCAATATTTCAAAAATGGAAGCCAAACAAAATTCAAGAACTAATTTTCTGTTTAAAGAAGCATTAAGGAAAACTATTGATTATATTAATCTTTTAAAGCTTAAACATTTTATGCGATATATATATATATATATATATATATATATATATATATATATATATATATATATATATATATATATATATATATATATATATATATATATATATATATATATATATATATATATCATGAAATGCATTCATCCATCCTAAGTACCTATCGTTGGTGTAAAATACATGTCACACAACATTTTTTTTTATTGTAGTAAATAAAAAACGTCATTAAAATCTTAAAATGTGCCACTAAAAGTAAAATAAATTCTTGACTCACATGAACATTCAATGACACAAAAAAATTGAAAAGTGTCACTAAAAAGTTTTAGTGAGAACGTTTCTAGTAACATTTATTATGTGTGACACTGATTCTCTAAAAAGTCTTTAATGAGATTTTTATTTTGTTTTAAGTGTCACTTTTCATGTGCCACAAAATGACATTTTTTTCTGTAGCGCCCCTTGGTATGGAAGAAAAAAAAAATAGGTTGTGAGTAAGAATATGAAAAACATGGTGTGATTGGGAAGATTAATTACCTTCAACAAACAACCAAGTGTCTCCCTGGATTATTTGTGGTCTATGAAGTGCAAACTACTCCCAACCTATTTCAAAAATAAATTATTTGTTTGTATTTGCTTTTTTATTACAATTTTGGTGGATGTCTTCTATGGAAGACTTCTCTCAACCCTATGTTGGGGGGTAACAACCATCATAATCCCCCATATCTTATTTGTATGTGATCATGATAACATTGTTCTTTTTGTTGTTGTGAGGTGTGGATTACTTTCAGCCTACCAAAAAACACAAAACCATGGTCGATTATTGATGGAGGTTGGTTTTTTCCCCCTTAACATGTCTCTGAGAAATGACCTAGAGATGCAGACGAGAACCAAGAGGTGATACGGAAATGATTCAAATTTTGTAGTTAAAAGAGTTATTGCATGACGTGAATCTTAATCATTGGTTGTGGGATTAAAATAATGGAGTGCATTTGTGGTTAAAGATTCTCGTTTGTTCATTGATGATCATACTTTGCATATTCATTGATGTGTTTAGTTTACTACCAGCTTTTAAATTTACAAAACCTATCAAATCTGCACTAGTTTAAAACCTATCAAATCTCAACCAGTTTAAATCTCAACCTCGTTTGTTCATTGACGATCATACTTTGCCTTGATGGGTACTCGGGTTTTCATTAAATACATGTTACCCCGAAGATCAAGATAAGACGAATTTTACATGCGCTTGTGGCATGTTTGCCTACAAAAAGATTTCATGTATGACTAAAGTTTTCATGTATGACTTCACCGTATATGGAAATTCATTTGATGAATGCTTGGATAACCACGAGAAGATTATAAAAAGGTGCATTGAGAAGAAGTTGGTGTTAAACGTTGAGAAGTGTCACTTCATGGTCAATCAAGGCAACATCTTGGAACTCATCGTTTCCAAGAAGGGAATTGAAGTTGATAAAACCAAAATCGAGCTCATACAAACCCTTCCTTATCCAACATGTGTTAGAGAAGTGAGATCTTTCTTGGTCCATGCAGGGTTCTATAGGAGGTTTATCAAAGATTTTTCGAAGATCACAAGACCAATGTGCCTCCTTCTCTAAAAAGACATAGATTTTGACTTCAATGTCACATGTCAAGAAGCTTTTGACAAACTCAAAGACTTACTCACTTCCGTTCCCATAATACAACCTCCAAATTGGGAACTTCCGTTTGAAATCATGTACGATGTAAGAAATTTTGCCATCAGAGCGGTTTTAGGTTAAAATGAGGGAAAGGCATCACATGTTATCTACTATGGCTCCAAAAGCCTGGATAATGCTCAAGCCAACTACTCTACCACCAAGAAGGAATATCTAGCCATTGTCTTCTCCTTGGAGAAAATTTGACAATACCTTATCGAGACAAAGCTGATTTTATACTCCGACCATGCGACCTTGAAGTATTTAATGACCAATAAAGATACTAAGCCACAATTGATTCACTGGATTATTCTTTTACAAGTGTTCGATCTCGAGATAACAGACAAAAGTGGTGTGAAAAATGTAGTTCTTGATCATTTAATTTGATTGAATGTTGGTGGGTCCTCTTCTCGCATCCTTGATGAATTCCTGAATGAACATCTCTTCTATATTTCAAACAACATTCCATGGTATGCGGATATTGTCAACTTCTAGGTTACTAAACAAATCTGATACACATTCACCAACTATCGAAATGCCAAATTGAAGAGTGACTCCAAATACTATGTGTGGGATGACCCTTATCTTTGGAAGCATTGTTCGGATCAACTAATACGGATGTGTGATCACCAAAATGAGGTCGAATCAATCTTAAAGTTTTGCCAAGAGGATGCATGTGGAGGTCATTTTAGTCACAAAAAAACCATGTGAAGGTGTTAGAATGCGGAATCTAATGGCCAAAAATGTTAAGAGATACCTATCTATTTTGCAAGAGTTGTGATAGGTGACAAAGAATGGGAACCGTATCCATAAAGAACGAAAGGATTCAAAGCCCTATCATCATTTATGAAATCTTTGATGTTTGTGGAATAGATTGCATGGACCCATTCTCTGTCTTTTTCGGTTATACCTACATACTTTTGGCGGTTGATTACGTGTCAAAGTGGGTGGAAGCAAAAGCTGCAAGACATGATGATGCTAAAACCGTCATTGACTTCTTGAAGTCAAACATTTTTGCAAGATATCATGTACCAAGAGCCATCATTTTTTCAACAAAATGATGGAATCCATGATGAAGAGATATGGGGTCACACATCGGATATCCACCGCCTATCGTCCACAAAAAAATGGCCAAGATGAATTGCCAAATAAAGAAGTCAAGCAAATTCTTGAGAAGATGATCAACACCACACAAAAAGATAGGAGTTTGAAGTTAAATGATGCATTGTAGGCATATCGTACCACCAACAAAACTCTAATTGGAATGTCTCCGTTCTGCCTTGTCCATGGAAAGTCTTGTCATTTACTAGTGGAATTAGAACACATAGTATATTGTGTAGTTAAAAAGTGTAATTTTAATCTTGAAGAAACCGGGAAGCATCAAAAGATGCAACTTCAAGAAATCGAAGAGTTGGGAAACAAGTCTTATAAAAATGAAAGCATCTACAAAGAAAAGACAAAGGCGTTTCATAAAAAGCACATCACTTGAAAGCATTTTATTCCGAGTCAAAAAGTTCTTTTTTTTATCACTCACGCTTAAAGCTATTCTTGGGAAAATTATGATATCGATGACAAAAACATTTTATTGTTATAAAAGTGTTCGATCATAGTGCGGTTGAAATCAAGAGTTTGGAAACGAATCAAATCTTCAAAGTGAATGGAAACCTTTCGAAACTATTTTATTAAGGATTTGACACAAGAGAACTTGACAAAGTAACATTGGAAACCCTAGTTTATGAAGATTGAAGGAAGCGAGACCATGTCTTGGCAAAGACGTTAAATAAACGCATTGTGAATAAATAATATCTGCTTGAAGTTTGGATGTTTCTAGGCTTGAAGTTGGTCAAAATAAGCATCTTGAGGTTTAGCTATGATTTTGGTGAAGTTTGGAAGAAAATCGGGATTTATGGATCGAAAAAGGAGGAAAAATGTCAGAAATCAGCAATTTGGGCGGCTGTCCCTTCCCACTCATGCAAGTCTGCACGACCATCCCCTTACCCATGCAAATCTAGCTAAAAAATTCTCGAAATTGGGATTCCGACTGATGTCCGCTCGCAGCCGATTCCCCACCCGTACAGGGTTTGCGAGACCGAAGCTCCACGCGCATAGAGGCCTGCGTGACTCACTCCCCACCCTCGCAATCAGATGGGCGGCCAAAGTCGATGTTGCCTTCCCTTTGCACTACCAAGCTAACCCGATTGATCCACCCTCCAACCGCTCCAAATCCAATAACCCGGTAACCCACCCGTTACACCACTGTGACTCGACCCACCCTTATAACCCACAACAGACTCACTTCCCCTTCTTATGCCTCTTGACGATGAACTCAGCCTCTACTACCCTTCGTGTCTACTGCCGATTGAACCCACTACATTCGTCGTCATCGTCTCGTCGGCCTCCTGTCGTCGTTATCCTCACCGTCGTAGGCGATAGTCCTCCTTCATTCTCTGCTGATAAATCCCTTCCCCAACCCCCTTCCTCTCTCATCTCGCCGAAAAAACACAACTCCCCTCCATCTTCAAAAATCTCACTGGAAATCACTATAACTGCCGCATAACTCAAATCCAGTCACTACCCACCCCACCGCCTAGTGACCACCACCAAGCAATGACCTCCACCAACCATAGACCGACAGTAAACATCTAGCCGCCAACACCTTCCACAACTTACCGGAAAATCGAAAAATCTTCATATCTCCTCCAGTTTCCATCAAATTTTAAAATATCTTGGGGCATTATTCACCAACACTTCCGTGCACGCCAATCAGTAATTTTAAAGATAAATTTCATCGTGGAAAAGCTTGCTCTTCCACCGTCTGCCGTCTGCCACCGCCGTCGATTGCCGCCACTTAGTTTGACGAAAAATTCAGAATTTTTGTTTCTCTCCAACGATTCAAAAGACTCAACCTTTCAGGTCAAATTCAAGCTTGGGGTGCAGGTTTTTTGTAGTTTTTGGGTTTCGACACTCAAATTTGTTACATTTTTTTTAAAGTTAATTGCATTCAATTTCTCAGGTCTTGCTTGACATATGCTATGAATTAGATTGCTCTACATTTATTTTTTTAGAATTGAATTGGTTTGACTTGATTGAAGTGCTTTGACTTATACTGAATTGAATTGTGCCAAATTGGAAATTTGGAGTGATTACCCGTTTATCTTGGATTGAATTGATTGGATTGGTGTAAGGCCAGTGTGGGGGATAATATTTGTTAAGTTTTTGATCTTTGTTAGTTTTCATTAACATGTATTATGGGAAATAACAAAACCATTCATGCTTCTCATGGTTCCTCCCACGAAGCTCAATCATAAAGATCCACCAAAAAAGTCTCAACTGAGCATGTCGATCGTGATGAAGACCTTGACCTCACTAGTGCACAAATCAAGCAATTTACCGATAACCTCCAAAAACGTGCCGTCAGGGCCACCAAATTCTACCACCGGGAGTCAATGATAAACCTTGGCATTGACCATTTCTTGCAAGAGATGTTCTCAAACATGGATCAGAGTGATTACCAAGATCTTTCTACTCACACATACAAGCAACCCACGCTCGAGTTCCTCTCCACTTCTGCATAGGATGACACAACTTAAGTGCTCACTTTTTGACTCCAGGGCTGGTTACACCGAATCACATACCACACCCTCAACAAAATCATGGGCACATGAAATGAAAACAACACCGAAATCTATAGTCGAGAATAGACTAGTTTCAAGCACTTGCCAAAAGTAGAGTTTTGGACCCGCCCTATTGGTCTTTCAAACTTCAATCTGAGTCGACAGAATGACCCTTACATTATCCATCCCTTTTGGAGAATCACATATCAGATTCTTTCAACTTCCATATTCGGTCGGCACGAGTTGGGACAATCCTTCACGTATCCTCCTTGTTTTCAATGTAGATCATCCATGACTCTTCTAATGATTGACACGTCACCGCGTCGTGACATGCATGCGACCACGACGTGGCAAACACTTTTGCACGAATTCTCTTTTGATGATTGCTTCAAGTTTTTTAACGTCTAACCTAGCATTTAGATCCTTTCTCCTTGAAAATAGATTCATTGCCACAAAACAAAATATAAACAAATTAAGTATCATTTTGTAACATCCCGATGTTAAGGTACTTCAAATTTCACCTTAGTTTTATTATAATGCGTTTTGATCCCTAAGTTCTAGAATTTGTGTATTGGAGCCCTAGTGGTATTTTCGTAATCTTGGTTAGGAGGAGTACGCCATGCGTACAAGTGTGTACATTGAGCATACTAGGGCACACCCTAGTATGTTGGGCGTACATCTATGTACGCGAGGCACACTTGCTAAATGAGGAAACCCTTAATTTTAGGGGTTTGGTTGGTATTTAAGCATCCTTATGGTCGTATTTCCCTTCACTTTAACAGCCTCCACCCTCTCTTTCGTGATTGTAACCCTTGAACCACCTTGTGAAACCATTTCAAGCATTAAAGTGTGTGTTTGTTTACTTAGAAGAAAAAGGAAGGAACCAAGATTATCTTGGAGGGAAGAAGCATCTTGGATCTGGAAGTTTTGCACCATTCTCCATAATTTCAAGGTATAAAGTTCATACCTTGATTACTAGTTTACTAGATCTTGTTTATGGATGTTTTTGTGTTACTTTTGGCCCCAAAAGTCTCATCTTGAGCATGGCATGTTCTGGACGTTTGATTTGTCCTTTCAGACTCTAGGAGGGGTCGTTAGCCATAAAAATGAAGCCCCATTGGTTAGAATTGCTCCATGCATCTTGTGGAAGGTCTTAATGGATTAACACCTTTAGTTAAGCACTTATTGGACTTGTAAAGTCATAAAGTTGGAAACTTTATGACTCTAGAGTGTATTTGAGCCTTAGATATGTAATATGGACTTAAGTGCTTAAGCCGTTAAGCAGTTAATGGAATTTAAAGTTTGCGTGGGTACGGCACACGTACTCTGAGTACACCCTGTGTACTCAATCAGCCACCCCAATGGTGGCCAAGCTGCGATGTCTCGTGTATGGCATGCATACCTCCATAGTACGCCCCGTGTGCTCGCACTTGGTCAACTCGGTTGGGTTGACTTGGCTGTTGACTCAGTTGACTTAGTGAGTTTGGTAAAGTTTGACCTTGAGGGTATTTTGGGATTTTGATGGAATTGGTCAATTTGTGGGATTAGGTGTTGGTTTGAGAGCCAAGATTCGGAGTCGGTTTCTTATCAACTTTTGTTCATTTTGCGAGGTGAATTTTCCTCACTGTACTTGTGGGTCGAAGGCACCAAGTCCGGCCCATAGGATTGATATCCTGTTATGCATGTTATTGTAATGTATTGATCTGTTAGATTGGTATCTTGGTATATAAGACGATGTTATGCTTAGTGAACTGTAGATCTGTATGACTGATTGTAGATTGTTATATGTTTATGTTAGGATTTGAGCACTATAACATTCCTATGGTGCACATGCAGCCCTAAATACTTTGGATCTATGTTTTCTCTAATTATACATGCATTTTGTTTTTCCAAAGCATTCACCCTAGCTAGCAGACAATTAAAGCTATATAGTATAAAACATAGTTTGTATGCTTACCTCTTGAGTAGGGTAGAGTTCTTGACGTTTGAAAGCTTGAGCACCTCAAGTGTGATGTCTCTAATGGTTCACAAACACGGATGTGCGAGAGGAGGCTTTAAGAGAATAAGTCACTTATCTCAAAAGATGGTGTAACCGATTTTTGTTCATGAGGGTTCTATTTATAGTGTGACGATTGCTAGGGTTACACTTTGTAAACCCAAATGCTCCATGATTTTTCACATTCTTATGCTCCATGGGTTTAACCTCCATGGACTATCCATGGATTAAATTATTGGTTTAGCCCATCTAAATAATCATTGATCTGTAGCCCACACTACAAGAATGATTGATTTACATAATCAATCCCCATATATTTCATTAGTCTCTTTTGACCACAAAATTAATTCCAAATTAATTCTTGATCAATACTAATTAAATAATATCATATTAATATATTATACTTGTTATATATTAATAAACCATAAATAACCTTATTGTCAAAAGTCCATCCTATCAAATTGCACCGATGAAGGCAACTACGAAGGAACTGTAGGGCTTAGGGCAGCCTCATATTTTTCATCAATAGGCTCTAGGGGAGGTGAGAAGAGAGCCAATAGCTATTATAGAAGGACTTAACACTTCATGGCATGAATTAGAGTTGACAGAAGAAAGACATGAAATGCTAGAAAAATGGAATCTATGAATGAGAGATCATTTTCAAGTTTGAATTTGTTCATTTGGAATCTGAGTTTTCTACTTCATTTTTATTACTTATTTTATGTTCATTTTCATTTACTTATTTTATCGATTTTTATTTAATATCAATATACCGCTCATTATAGCCCGTTGATTTCATTTAAAACGCAAAAAAATAATTCTTTTGATTTGATTTCTTCAACTATTGATAAGAACCGCGGAGCAACAACCATGTCTGGATCTGATCTATCTACTCGAAAATTCATCCGGTGGACTTAGACACCAAATCCCAGAGTCTCCCACTTGGATAAGTCTAGTAACTATAGTTACCAATGTAACTTTGGGACCCGACTTAGCAATCGTAAGCTTTCAAAAGCCGTTGTCAACTTTGACCCAGTCAGTGATGCATCCTTTAGATAAAGGATCATATAATCCTCCGCTCTTAAGATATCAGCTGGGCAAATACATGGAACAATGTCATACTTATTGTCCAATAGTTTGTTTCCTGATTTCTGATGTGTTTGACATAGAACTTAGCTGAACACATCAATTTAGATCTGACCAGGCCCGACACTTATGTCAAAACATAATCATTGAGGGGCCCAAGATATCACCTTTAATCATCTTAGGGTAAAAGGAACAGATAAACTTTGACATTATATGGTTGCACTAACTACTCATTAAATCATGCACAATGATACGCGTTATAACATAAAGTTACTGATGCGTTTTCGTATCATCAATGCACAACTAATTCTTAGTCAACAACTCATATATCTAGGTTTGAAGACTTATATGATATTATCATCTCACGACCACTCGTGATAAATTCCATGAAGTGATTCAAGTGACCGTAGGTTGAGACAATACTCAAATATTATTTCAGAAGTACTCATGAATGCTGTAGCAAACTGTTGCTATGCCTAACGCCTTAGACAATCTACAAGCCAACTCATGACAGTCTTTTTTCATACTTACTTCCAACGTATGATTGACTGTGGATAGTTTGAATCAATCTTATTATTCTGGAAGTCAAAACATGCAAAGTGAAACAATATTAAATAATTGACACAAGACAACAACTTTACTTATAAATAAAAATCTTTTTATTCAATCATCAAATGTCAATTACAATTTAGCTATTACAAGTTTCAATTTATCTAATCACTAAAACTAATATCGTCCGCTCGCTCAATGCCCCTCGCATGATGCAAGTGCTTAACCCTAGTCAATCCCTTTGTGAGGGGATCTGGTGGGTTCTCCTATGACGATATCCTCTTCACCACTAGGTGTCCTTCTACTTGATGTCTTATGAAGTGGTACTTTTTGTCGATATGTCTGGATCTTCCATGATCTCTCGGTTCCTTGATTAAGGCAAACGCCCCTTCATTATCACAGAAAATCTCCACAAGCTCCTTTATGGAAGGAATTACTCCAAGGTCTCCGATGAAGTTTTTCAACCATATAACCTCCTTGATTGCTCCGCTTTTATGATATGTACTCTGATTCACACGTTGAATCAGCTACAGTCTCTTACTTGGAACTTTTCCATGTCACTTCTCCTCCATTTAGGGTAAATATCCAGCCCGACTGAGAGCGGAAATTATCTCCGTCGGTCTGAATGCTCGCGTGGCTATACTCTGTTACTCTCAAGTCATCACTCCCACCAAGGGTAAGGACACAGTCCTTAGTCCTCTGCAGGTACTTAAGAATGTTTTTAACCACAATCAAATGAGCCTTAGCAGGGTTCCCTTGATATCTGTTGACCATGCTCAAAGCAAAGGCCACATCAGGGCGAGTACAAGTCATAGCATACATGATCGAACCAACTGCGGAAGCATATGGTATATGACTCATTTCTGCTATCTCAATGTCTGTACTTGGACTTTGAGTCTTCCTCAGTTTGGCATTGGCTTGGATGGTAAGTCACCCTTCTTGGAGTTCTCCATGCTGACACGTTTCAATACCTTGTCCAAGTAGGTACTTTGACTAAGTCATATTAGTGTTTTACTTATGTTTCTCAATATCCTTATCCCTAGGATATAGGTAGCTTCACCGAGGTCCTTCATAGATAAACACTTCCCAAGCCAGGACTTGACTTCCTACTAGGTTGGGATGTCATTTCCTACGAGAATTATGTCATCTACATACAATACCAGAAAGCTAACTATACTCCCACTAGCTTTGACATATACACATGACTCATCATCGCTTCTCGAAAATCCGAACTCTTTGACTTTCTCATCAAAACAAAGATTCCATTTGTGAGATGCTTGTTTCAATCCATAAATGGATTTCTCAAGCTTACACACTCTATTAGGGTACTTTGCATTGACAAAACCCTCTGGCTGACTCATGTAAACATCTTTAGCCAACTTTCCATTAAGGAAAGCGGTTTTGACATCCATTTGCCATATTTTATAGTCATGAAATGCAACTATGGCTTGCATAACCCTTATAGATTTAATCTTCACAACTAGTGAGAAGGTCTCATCATAATAACCTCCTGGAGTTTGAGTAAAGCCCTTTGCAACCATTCGCTCCTTATATGTGTGTATATTCCCATCCATGTCGGTCTTCTTCTTGAAGATCCATTTGAACCCGAATGTCTTATGGCCTGAAACATTGTCAACCAAGTTCCAAACTTGATTTTCATACATGGACCGAGTCTCGCTGTCCATAGCCTCTTTCCATTTTGCAGACTCGGGCCCTGCCATGGCTTCTTTGTAACTGTTAGGTTCATCCAAATTTACCAGTGTGCTATCATTGATGAATGTATCACCTTCAGCTGTTATATGAAAGACATCTAACACAGGTGGAACACTAACTCTACCAGAGCACCTTAGAGGTACGGACTTGTCAATTGGTTCAACTGGAGTTTCCTCATTGGGCTGAGTGCTAGTGTTTGAGGTTCCTTCATCGCTTAACTCTTGAAGCTCTTCAAGGTCAATTTTCCTCCCACTGTCCACTTGACATATGATTTCTCTCACGAAAGACTCCTCTCCTTGCAATGAAGACAAAATTGTCACTCTGTCTATAGAAGAGATATATAAAGGACTTTTGCGGGTAGCCGATGAAAATACATCGCCCACACTGAGGTTCGAGGTTTCGTGACTCTCGCGCCTCACGAAAGCCTCACAACCTTAAACCTTGATGTGGTCTAACGAGGGAACATTCCCTGTCCACATCTCGTGAGGTGTTTTGGAAACCTTTTTGGTAGGGACTAGATTAAGGATATGGGTAGCAATCTCTAAGGCATACCCCCAGAATGAGATAGGTAACGAAGCTCGACTCATCATGGAACAAACCATGTTTAGTAAGGTTCTATTGTGCCTCTCAGCCACAACAATAACCTGTGGTGTCCTAGGTGGCGTCAACTGTGAAACAATTCCACATTCCTTAAGATATTCAAGGAACTCGATACTAAGATACTCTCCTCCACGGTCGGATCATAGCATCTTTATCTTCCTACCTAATTGATTCTCCACTTCTTGCTTAAACTCTTTGAACTTTTCAAAAGTTTATGACTTACGATTGATTAAGTAGATATAGCCATACCTACTGTAATCATCAGTAAAAGTCATATAGAAGCGGTTAGCATCCCTTGTGGTGGTTCTGAATGGTCCACACACATCTGTATGTATGAGATCCAACAGGCCTTCATCCCTTTCAGAAGTACCAGTGAAGGGTGATTTGGTCATCTTTCCAAGTAAACAAGATTCGGAAGTGCAATCTGCCTTTAAGTTGAATGATTCCAAGACTCCATCATTTTGGAATTAGGCTATACGCTTCTTGTTGACATGTCCAAGACGACAATGCCACAAGCATGCCTTGTCCAAAACATTGGACGAATCAATGTTCAACACATTATTTCCTAGGTTATCTACAACATTCACAGTTTCCTATACACCATTACAAGGCAATGCTTCAAAATAAAATACACCATTATAAGGCGCGACGGGTTGAATAGTGTAAATACCTGCAAATTGTGAAAGGAAATAAATTTTTGCCAAATCGGCCGAGTAACAACAATTATTCAAATCTAAATTTAAACCATTACTAAGCAATAAAGAGTAAACTCCAATCTTGTTTATAGGCGACATTTTCCTATTTCCCATGATTAAGTTTATCTTACTGTGCTCCACATCCCTACTTCTTTTTAGTCCCTGCAAATCAGAACAAATGTGAAATCCACAACCTGTATCAAAGACCCAAGAATTAGCATGTGATGAGCAATTAGATTGAATAGTGTAATTACATACAAATGAGGGTTTGATCTTCCCATCCTTTATGTCCTGCAAGTACTTGGGGTAGCTTCATTTCCAGTGCCCTTTTTCATGACAATGGAAGCAGTCAGCATTCTTCGGATTGGAAGAGGAATTAGCATAACCAACTTTGGTCCCACTAGAAGAGGATCCATCAAGAGACTTTCCCTTGCAGCTCTTGGAGGGAGCCTTCCTCTTCTTTCCCTTTCCATGTCCTATTGTGTAACACTTGTGTTTCTAGCCTAGGCATTTATATTGAGTTGATAGTCTAATTTAACCTTTGTAACTCATTTTGAAGAAATGAAAAGGAATTATGTGAATATTATGTGAATTATGTGTTTTATGCTTAATTATTAGGGCTTAATTAATTAAGAATAAAAATAAGCGTCAAAATTAAAGTGTAAGATAAGCCCTATATCTTTACATAAAGTTGTAGTGGTCGAAACAAGGATTTCGGGGATATAAAGAATACCAAAATCCGAGTTATAACGAATAAGTTATGACCTGTCGAAGTTTCGCGACAAAACCGGCACGGTGCTGACTGTCATAAAAAGTGAGTTTTCGATAAACTACTTTTTAGCCTTAGTGATCTAAACGAAAGTCGTAGTATTCATTAAACCGAGAAGTTCGACAAAAAGAACACCCAAATCTGACTTCGTATGAGGAAGTTATGATTTTTCGAAGTTTCAGCTTAGCAGTAGACAACTAAAAACTCGAATTTTAGATCGAGCGATTTTTAGCCGACAAAACCTAAACGAGAATCGAAGGTATCGTCATTAGGAGCACAACGGTAAAAAGTCTGATGAAAACGGACGTCGGATGAAGAAGTTATGAATTTTTAACGGATTTCTTGTCCCGGTCTGTTAAAAATAATAATATAAAATTTAAAGTCAAAATTAGCCGACGAAGTCTAAACGGAAGTTGTAGAGCGTAATTTTAGCTACGCGTGCATATAAAGAATGTCAAAAACGGAGCTCGTATGCGAAATTTATGTATTTTAGAAGTTTTGGTGCGAAAATCGAGAAAATTCGCGTAGTCACATTTTGCCATGTCACCTTCGCTGAAAGAGTGCCACGTGTCCTGCTGAGTCACCAAGCTGCTGAGTCATGCGAAGCCACGTGTCGGATTCTGATTTGACTGAAGGGAGGTCCAATCCGAGGCTCGCATATGGACCGAACCTCGCACCCCTAGCTACGAGCCTCGTACATGTGTTACGACTCCTCGGTCCAATCAGCGAGTGCCACCGAGGCCCTCGCAAGTGCTGACCACCTGCGCACCGGAGCCGACTTCGGACACACGCTTCAGACCAATTACAAGAAGCTAGCAGCCCCTTCGCATGTGCAGCCACGTGCGAGCCACCTCCCCTGCGAGCTTCGGATCTGCGACGCGTGTCTTCCCTCCTGACCATCCGATCAGAAGCCTCGCCCCTATAAATAGAAGGGTGCGAGACCTCCCGGGTATACTTTGTAAAATTGTCAATTTTAACCCCTAAACCAATATTTCTTTCATCTTAACATCCCGCGAAGCCCCGGTATCGATTGTAAACCCTGGAATACGCCACGAAGTGCCCGAGAAGCCCGGAAAATTTATCTTTTTGGTTTCGAAGCCCGACTTTTACAACGCCCCTTTTCTCAATAAAACTCCCAGTTTTATTAGAAACGATCGTCTTAGGAAACGAATTGCTGCCCGATTATCACCAAATCAAGTCTAAGTCCCTAAATTGCCCGTGTATCAGTCAGATTCGTTTGATGGTGCAGAATCCCAATCAAACGAATGATGTCAGATCAAATAGAAGATAAGGAGAAGAAGAATAATATGAATCTTGAATGTATTGATAATATGAATTAAGTTCCTTACACAAGATTCACCCACACAAACGTTCCTTTCTCTCTGGCCGTAAACTCTCTAGGGTTCATCAATCTCTTCTTCACACCCTAATACCTATATTTATACTAGGGGAACGTGGGCTGGAAAACACATGGGCCGTAAATGAGTTTACGACCGTAAGGTGTTTACGGCCGTAAACTCATCCGTAAACTAGACCATAAATTCATAAATATTACAGAAAAATACAATTGCCCAGAAAAGTAAAGTATAAACCATATTTTGACCGAATAATCTCCCCCCTTGGTTTATAGCTTTAATTTCTTAATTGACCCAACAAGCTCCCCCTAAAAAGTAGCTGGCTCTTCTTGTCAATCTTCAATGAGAGCTTGGCTTCAGCTTTAACCATCGATTTCTCCACAGCATCAGGATGAACATATGAATCTTCAATGAATGACTTCATCTTGAGCACTTGAGGTTTTCTTTAGAATTTGGCATTGAATGCACATTGGGTGAGGAGGCTTGACGTACTGATTCTTGAAAGATAGCGCTTTCAGCTTGAGAATCTTCAGAGAGAACATCAGAGGGAACTAATCTTCTGGATCACTTTAGCAAGTACAACGATAGCGACAGACTGATTGAGGAGGCTACAATGCAATCCGTCACATAATCTTCAATTTCTGCTTCACCTTGCTTCTGGGGTTGAAGGATTGAATGTTGAAAGAATAATCTTCATTTCTTGCTCCTTTGAATGTGAATTATTCGATGCTCACGGACGAGGCTTTGACTCATAAATCTTCAACACAAACTCCATGAGTCTTATCTATACCCGAAATCACTTTTCAAGACAAAACAAAACTAAAAGAAAACTTAGCACACAAATTAAAACAGAAATAACACTATTTTTGGTTTTTTGATTTTTCTGAACAAAAATAAAACATAAATAACACTATTTTTGGATTTTTAATTTTTCTGATTTTTTTTGTTTTCATTATTTTAATTTTTAATTCTCCCCTAATATTTAAATTAGAAGAAACTATGACAAATTTAACAAAAATAAAAATGATATCTAACTTTAAGAGAGATTTGGGATCAAAGTTTTTAGACAGCCTTTATCCACTTGTCGGTACCTTCCATATTCACATCTTTGTCTGGTCGATCGTCGTTATTGTGGTCCACTTAAACACGAAAAATTGTGACAAATTTAGGACATACTATTTGTTACAAGACAGGTGAACTTAAGTTCCTAAAAAGTTATATCTGATCCTAATTTCTTAGATATTATATCTTAAGGACCATTCATCTGACGACGACCATGGATATTGTTGTCCACCTAAATTGAGCAGCAAAATCTATAGACAATCTGTATGTGTTCAAATTTAAGTGTACTAGCACGTGTTTCCCGCTTCCTGATTTGCCCCGACCATCAAGAACTTCTAGAGTACTCCTTACACCGGGTGAGCATACAACCATTCAGAGAGAGAAGAGATTCAGAATTCTATTGCTAACTACTTTAGAGGGGTTGAGAAGCAGAAGGTTGCATATGCTGTGTACCAGGTCGGATTAGAAGTCGCGCAAAGGAGACAGCATATGGCTAACAGATAAGAAGCACTTCACACACACACACACACACACACACACACACACACACATATATATATATATATATATATATATATATATATATATATATATATAGCCTGCAGAGAAATAGAGTTGCATATGTTGTGTACCAGGTCGGATTGGAAGTCATGCAAAGGAGACAACATATGACTAACAGACGAAAAGAAAGAAAATGATATTCTAAAGACCTAATTTATCGGAATTTACCAGTCGCCCCATCCAACCGGAATTAAGGATAGAATCCGCACATCGAGGAAAAGTTAAACCACGGTTCCAAGTACGGGTTCATTTAATGTGACGAGTAGATTCCCATATATATCTCCCTGCTCAACCTATCCGAGCGTCGTATTGTCAGGCTGAACGTATCTAACTAGGTCAAGATATGTCAAGTCTATAAATTTCCTAAGTTCAACTCTCCCTAGTCAAGTACATTTAAAATTTTTCATGCCTACCGACGCATCAAACTAGAGCATAGAAACTTCAACTTTGGGTACGTTACGCAGACTCAGGTTGCCTGTTATCACTTAATAATATCATTTCCCAAAACATCTCCCTCAAGCAGCACATTTCATAACCAACATAATTTTTTATTTTCTGATTTTCTGATGTTTTTGGATTTTTGAAAATTTTCTAATTTTTGTTTTGTTTTTATTTCTCCCCCTAAATTTGTGCATAGGAGAGAAACGAAAGTAAATGTGCAAATTTAAACTATCCTAAAACAAAAATTAGTCTTTAAAGCGAATCAACTTAAGAAAAACTTAGGAGTATAGAGAAGAAAACGCAAACCGTAATTCACCGATTGAATCTACATTCAGAAGGGATGAGAACAACAAGCATAATCTCATAACAGATCCAAAAATTCTTCATATCATTAAGCACTAACCCCATTTGTGATCTCTTCCTTTCTTCCTTTCCCGCAAAAGGACACATACTCTCAAACAAAATTCCGAGTGTTGTATAGTTGAGAGATGCCTCCTAGCATGTTCTTGGAACAACCATTACCAACAAGCCGAAGTATGATGATATGCCTCCATAGCTGCTCCGACACATGGCGGGATTAATTGCTCTTTGGAACCCAGTCCATTTTGAAACTGGGTCGACCTTTGTCATCCTTGCACGGTACTCTCTCCCATGACATATCCTGCTTATCACAAACAGAAGATGTAGAAATATTAGAATCGTTAGTAGATTTGGGAGATTGAGCCTTCGGAACCCATTTGTAGTTGGGTTTAACCTATTTCTTTTTTGATCCGATGGGTGGCTCAGTACTTGCTTTTGAACTTGATGTCGGCCGTTGAGATGACTTTGATTTTGGCTTCACGGGATCATTTCTTGGATTGGACTTCTTGGCCGACATTCCCTTCTTGACTTTGGGATTCAGATTCTTGTCCTTTGGAGTTTGATTCTTGGCCTTCTGCGCGTTCCAGTCATCATGGTCTGAACGTGACCTTGAGGGGTTTCTTTTGGAGTATCTCCCTCTTGGCGCGTTCTGCCAGCCTTGTGCATAGTAGGGAACGTATGCGCGATTTGGACAATTTCTGGCAATGTGTCCAGGTGTTCCACAGTGAAAACATGTCTTTTTCTTCACTGTGAAGTTGTTTCTTCCTGCCCTATCCTTGCCTTGTCTCTTGCTTTTCCCACACGCACAGTTGCAACAGGCATTCTGTTTAGCTTGAAATGGTGGGCTGTATTTACCAACGGCAATTTGATTAGAAGCAACAGATTCAGAGTTCAAGGGGTCGTTTGTTTGTTCACAAGAACTCCCCTTGTTCTCATCCTCTGCTACTTTACCAGCACATGTAACAGAAGCATCAGTATTTTCAACATTAATAACTCCTCCTGACACAAATCCAGCTCATTTTCCATATTGAAGATGTGCGTCCCTGTCAATTTCTTTCTTTGTCATGGGGATGGATGTGTAGTTATGATTGAAAGGAGAAGGAACACTATCATACCCTAGACCTTTGCTTTGATTTTCTTTGAATTTTAACTGGGTTTCATATAAGGATTCGACTGTCTGACTTGACGCAATATAATTTTTGAAACTGACATCAGTTTTTCCACACTTCATTTTTAAAGCGTCAAGTTCTTCAGTTACAGCATCAAGTTGTCTCTTAACATAATCATAATTTTCACACTTGCTGCTATACTCTTCCTGAAGTTTCCTAAAGTCCTTGGTTTTTGCTTCTAACTCAGCCTTTAGCGGTTTATGTCCTTTCCTGAGTTGATATCCTTTATATCTCAGGTCCTCAACTTCTCCTTTTAATAAATCAATTTGTTCTTGAAGAAACTTAATCATATCTTCACATGATTGAGAACATGAAACTTCACATGAATGAGAACATGACACTTCATTGACCGGAAGGTTTACAGAACTCTTTAAAGCGTCAAGCTCTTCAATTACTTCAGCAATACTAAGACGATTGAGATATTTTGTCTTCTTGATGACAGCTACATTCATATCCCACGATTTTGGAAGTGAATTCAATAGCCTTTTGTTTATCTCATATTTAGACAAGAAGATCCCAACTATATTCATCTCAGTAGTAAGGGTAGTAAATCGCTACAACTGAGTTTCCAGGGTTTCTCCACGGATATAATCGAACATGTTGAAATTTTGTCTTAAAATCTCCTGACGATTCTCTTTCATGTTTTTCAATTCCCTCGTAAAGCACAACTAGATGTCAAACTTTAAACTTAAAAATGCCCCTTGACTATAAACCTCAAAAGTCAACCTTAAAAGTCAAATTTAAAAAATCAAACTCAAAATCCAAACTTGAAAAGTCAAACCGAAAAGTTAAATTTGAAATTTTAAAAGTTAAACGAAAAAGTCAAAGTTTAAAGTCAAAGGTCAAACTTGGAAGTCAAAGTCAAAATTTAAGGTCAAAAGTTAAAAATAAAAGTAAAAAATTAAAATTAAATTTTATTTATTATTTTTAATTTAATTTATATTTTGTTTATTTATTTATTATTATTATTTTAATTTTGGATGAAAAAAAATTTAAAGTTAAAAGAAATTGAGTTTTTGGGTTAAAAGTGTCAAAATTTCGAAAAAGAAACCGAGAAAAAGAGTGTTTAAGAATTAAATGCAGGAGGAGAAGAACATCCAGCAAGCTGGATCAATTGGCAAATTCGTTGGACTTATGAGCTGAAGCACCCGAGATCGATTCCTGGCGCATGCAAGTCTCTTCCTATTTTTTTCAGATGCGCGTGCGAGCTGCTGCTTAGCCGACTTTCAAGTCGTCAACGGAGCCGAGCCAAAATCCGAGCCGTATACTTCCAACCGAGCCGCAAGCTCGGAAACCCTAGCCGCAAACACGAACTCCGCCGCCGGCCGTGAACAGTTTCCGGCAGTAAGCTGCAGCCGAAAACCCTTCAACAATTACGTGAAAAACAGCGATTTTTCGACTTTGAAGCTCCAAAACTCGATCAAAAACCATTTTTTATGAAAAACACGAAGAACAAACCCACCTTATTTTTGCGAGATCTATCCGAAAACGCAAAAATATTTCGAAAATAAGATCAAATAATGCTCCAAAATAGGGTTTACGGCCCAAGAATCTAGACTTCACGGTTGATGAATTTGACTAGTTTGCGGCCGTGAACTCAGTGTTTACGGCCGTAAGCATGGACCGAGAACACAAAATCTTCGATTTTTGGATGAAACAATAAATCCTTCTGACTGATACAACCAGGCTCTGATACTAATTGTCAGTCCCTAAATTGCCCGTGTATCAATCAGATCCGTTTGATGGTGCAGAATCCCAATCAAACGGATGATGTTAGATCAAATAGAAGATAGGGAGAAGAAGAATAATATGAATCTTGAATGTATTGATAATATGAATTAAGTTCCTTACACAATATTCACCCACACAAACGTTCTTTTCTCTCTGGCCGTAAACTCTCTAGGGTTCATCAATCTCTTCCTCACACCCTAATACCTATATTTATACTAGGGGAACATGGGCCGGAAAACACATGGGCCGTAAGGTGTTTACGGCCGTAAACTCAACCGTAAACTAGACCATAAATTCATAAATATTACAGAAAAATACAATTGCCCAGAAAAGTAAAGTAAAACCATATTTTGACCCAACATCAAGTGAGTGTATAGTCACTTTCATTTTACACATAGATATGAAGTATTTACCTTATAATACGTGCTATGTGTAAATATATTAATTGTTTATTTAAGGTGACTGTTGTGTTGATGTTTTATACAAGTTTTAAGCTGTATAAGTATTTTTATCTACAAATATGTTGGGTAGAACATGGTTAGATAGTGATGTGTGATAAAATAAAATTGATGAGAGGCCTCGATGTGTTTTGAGATCCAGTCATCCAGCGGAGTTTGGATGACGACCGCGGACTTTCTAGACAGTCCAATGGGAAACATTAGCAGGTCTGCAAGCTGTAGGTGTTAATGAACTGAGAGTGTTCATTCATTGTACTCCATCTCCCTCATGGTTGCCTTTAGGACATGTATGGCTGAGGAAACCCCTTAGCAGTAGTGTCCATCCCGATGATATTCTTTAGGCTAGGTCCCCCTTGTGAAAAGTGTTTAGGGACGTAAAGTGAGGATAACGGGAACGGGTAATCAGGGTTATTGTTGATTAGTGGACTTAATAATTTTATTATTATTGTGGGTTGAAAACCCTATATGCTCACCAGGCTCCCAAGCCTGACCCACTCAGCTTTTTATGTTACAGGTAGTGGAACCCGAGCATAGTCGGAGGAGGACGAGAGATTTTTGGATTATAGGCCAGTAGTTGTAAATAACTGTTGAAAGGCTTATAATGTCTTGTTTATGCTTTTGATCTGTATCGGAACATGACATCCCGAGGTTTTGATATATATAGAAAATATATACCTTCTTAATGAAGGGTTTTGATAAACTTTTATCATATGTTGTTTGGGGACCAATTCTGCAACATCTTTTGAAAAGATTTCTCTGATTTTATTTTAAAAAGCATAAATTAAATCGGTCTTTTCTGGCCGAGAAATTAGGGGATGTCATAGTTGGTATCAGAGCATTAGTTTAAGAGAACTAAGAAATTGTAGAATTTCTAAACTTAAACTTAGAATGCTAAGTGATGAGTGTGAGATGAGTGTCTACCATATTTTAGACAGGAGCACTAGTTTATTTTAGGACAGATGCCTAAAATGCCCTTATGTGCTAAATGCTATGTGTTTGCCATGTGTGCTATTATTTGTTTGGATCTATGGTCTATTGCCGACCGGATCTGGAAACCTTATGTGTGTAGGATTCTAAGCGTATGATTACGAGATTAGAACTAACATGTAAACGTTTCGGAGTGATAAGGGAATTGACATGTCTAACAAGGATAAAGACCTAAATTCTCCTTATTCGTTATATAGATTGTAATGGCAAGAACTCGTAGTGCAGCTGCAAATGCAAACGGAAACAGGGATCAACAGCCTCAACCTCAAGTAGTTGAGCAAGTACCTGTTATAGGAGCTGCACCTGAGCCAATGACGATGGTTGGGGTACAAGTAATGATCCAGATGATGTTAGATCGCCAAATGGAGGAGACAAGGCGATTACTACAACAACATTGGGAAGAGACTATGATGCCTGTTGAACAACCCGTATTCAATGAAGGGCAATCAGTAGGAGGGAACTACAGTGGGACTCTTGGTCAAGCCAACCCACCGATAGTTAGAAAAAACAACCAGGATGGAGGAGTTGATGGATGCGGATGCAAATACAAAGATTTCATGGCATTTAAACCGCCGTGTCTATCTGGAAGTCCGACACCGGTGGAAGTCATGAATTGGATCTCCGAAATGGAGATGATGTTTGAAAGTTGCGAGTGCAGCAACAAACAAAAGACCGTACTTGCAATCCCTCTGTTAAAGTCTGGTGTGTTGAGCTGGTGGAAGTTACTAGCTGATTCGATGCCCAAGGGTGAAGCTAGTAAGATGTCTTGGGAAGATTTTGTGGTACAACTGAAATTCCAGTACTGCTCTGAGCAGGATCTTCTGGAAATCAATAATGAGTTCCAGAATTTAAAGAAATGAAAGATGAGCGTTACTGAATACGCTGCTAGTTTTATGGAAAAGATGAAGTTAGTTCCTCATCTAGTTCCAACTGAACTCTCTAAGGTCAACAAGTTTGCCCTCGGATTACCAGCGGACTTTGGTCCGATGGTTAAGCAAGCAACCACTTTGAAAGCCGCCATCTGGGCTGCTAAGAATGTTGAGGTTCAGATCAAAGAGAAGGGTCTGGAGAGGGCAGAAGTTGGTGAAAAGAGAAAATTTGAAGGAACTACTGGTTCCAACAAGAAAAGCAAATTTTCTAAGTCCAAGAAGTTTGGAGGAGGAGGAGGTGAAGTGAAATGGTGTGAGAAGTGCAAGAAAAAGCACTCTGGGAGATGTAGTGAGGAGGTGACTTGCTTCAAATGTGGAAAGACTGGGCATTATGCCAACGTGTGTCCGTCCGAAAAGAGGGTATGTTTTGAGTGCCATGAAGTAGGGCATGTTCTTAAAGACTGTCCAAAGAGGAAGGATGCAACAAAGCCCAATCTACCACCAAAGCCGAAGGCGAGAGCCTTTCAGATGACACTTGAAGCAGAAGAAGTCGATGTCACTTCAGGTACCTTTCTCATAAACGAATTGCCTGCCCAAATTTTGTTTGATTCTGGAGCCAATTACTCCTTTATATCGCATGAATTTGGTAGAAAGCTAGCTTTGCCTGTAGATAGGCTAGTTAATGCCTTATTAGTCGAGATTGCTAGTGGCAAGTTTGTACCTGTTAGCCATCGTATGAAAAACATCCTCATTAACTTGGATGGTAATAAGTTCCACGAGGAATTATTGCTTATCGAGTTAAATGGATTCGACATAGTTTTAGGAATGGATTGGCTTAGCGCCAACGATGCAGAAATATTATGTAGAAAGAAGATAGTAAAAGTAAACCCGCCAAGGAAAGTGTCGTTTATGGTGTATGGAGACAAAAGCAGAGTAAATTCTGGAATCATTTCCCTACTGAAATCCAGAAAGTGTTTGGCCAAGGGATGTACATCATATCTAGCGTTCGTGATCAATGCTAAGATGGAAAAGAAGGAGGTGCAGAATATTTTGGTGGTGTGTGATTATCCGGAAGTCTTTCCCGAAGATCTTCTCGGATTGCCCCCTGATCGACAAGTAGAATTTCGTATCGACTTGTTACAAGGAACGACGCTGATAGCAAAAGCACCATATCGATTAGCACCAACAGAGATGAAAGAACTTATGACACAGCTTCAGGAGTTATTGGACAAGGGTTTCATTTGACCTATTTCATCGCCCTGGGGAGCCCCTGTGTTATTTTTAAAGAAGAAAGACGAGAGCATGATAATGTGCATCGATTACAGAGAGCTGAACAAAGTGACGATAAAGAACAAGTACCCGTTGCCAAGGATCGATTACCTGTTCGACTAGTTACAGGGTTCGAGCTATTTCTCGAAGATCGATCTTAGGTCGGGATACCATCAACTAAAGGTGAGAGAGCAGGATATCGAAAAGACTACGTTTAGAACAAGATATGGACACTATGAATTTTTGGTTATGTCGTTCGGACTAACCAATGCCCCAACAGCTTTCATGGATTTGATGAATAGGGTTTGTAAACAATTCCTAGATAAATCCGTGATAGTATTCATAGACGACATCTTGATTTATTCGAAAAGCAAGCAGGAGCATGAACAACATCCGCGTGAAGTGCTAGAAGTCCTGAAAAAGGAGAAGCTATATGCAAAGTTCTCCAAATGTGAATTTTGGATTCAAGAAGTCCAATTTTTAGGTCATGTGGTTAACCAAGAAGGAATAATGGTTGACCCAGCAAAGATTGAAGCTCTAATGAAGTGGGAACAACCAAAAATTCCTACGGAGATTCGAAGCTTTTTAGGATTAGCTGGATATTACCGAAGGTTTATCCAAGGCTTTTCTTCGATTGCTACTCCATTAACAGCTTTGACCCACAAAGGAGTTACTTATGCTTGGAATGAGAAGCATAAGGAAGCCTTTGAGAAGTTGAAGAAGAGATTGTGTGAAGCACCAATGCTTTCATTTCCTGAAGGAGTTGATGACTTCGCAGTTTATAGCGATGCATCTGGAGTTGGGTTAGGTTGTGTTATGACCCAAAGGGATAAAGTGATAGCGTATGCATCAAGGCAATTAAAGGAACATGAAAAAAACTACCCTACTCACGATTTGGAGTTGGTAGCGGTAGTATTCGCCCTAAAGATATGGAGGCATTATCTTTATGGCACAAAGTGTAAACTTTTCACTGATCATAAGATTCTTCAATATCTCTTTAATCAGAAGGAATTAAACACGAGGCAACGACGCTGGCTAGAGTTACTCAAGGACTACGACTGTGAGATACTTTACCACCCTGGTAAAGAAAATGTTGTTGCTGGTGCTCTCAGTCAGAAGGTAAACCTTGAAAAGAAAAGGCCAAGAGCGTTGAGAATTGAAGTTGTATCGACAATTGTGGAAAGTATAAAGAAAGCTCAAGAGGAAGCTTTGGAGAAAAATGACCGAAAGGAAGAACGTTTGGGCAAAACGTTAGTGTTCGGTGCAAACAACCAAGGGTTGAAGGTATTCCAAGATAGGATTTGGGTACCTAAGAAGGGCAGAGTAAGAGATCTTCTGATGCAAGAAGCTCACAAGACCATGTACTCGATTCATCCCGGCAGTACAAAAATGTATAGGGATTTAAAACTCTATTATTGGTGGCCGACAATGAAGCTCGATGTTGCTAAGTATGTGGCCGAGTGTGTAACTTGTGCTAGAGTTAAGGCACAACATCAGAAACCGTATGGGAGTTTAGAACCTTTACCCGTACCCATGGGTAAATGGGAAGACATCACCATGGATTTTGTTACTAAACTGCCCAAAACAAGGAACGGTCACGACATGATTTGGGTGGTCGTTGATCACTTCACTAAGAGCGCGCATTTCATAGCAGCCAAAGAGAAATGGTCTCTGGATAAACTTACGAATTCTTACATGAAGGAAATTGTGAGGCTTCACGATGTTCCGCTAACGATTGTATCCGATCGTGACAGCCATTTTACCTCAAGGTTTTGGAGGAGTCTACAAGAGGAATTGGGTACTAAGTTGTGTTTAAGTACAGCTTACCATCCGCAAACCGATAGTCAGAGCGAACGAACGATTCAAAAATTGGAGGATATGCTGAGAGCATGTACCCTAGAATTCCAAGGTAACTGGGATGAACACTTACCTCTAGAAGAATTTTCCTATAATAATAGTTTCCACTCAAGCATTAAGATGGCACCTTATCACGCTTTGTATGGAGAAAAGTGTCGAACGCCATCATGTTGGCTAGAAGCTGGAGAAAAGCAGTTTATGGGACCTGAAATAGTCCATCAGACTACCGAAAAGTTGAAAGTGATAAGGGAAAGGATGTTAGCTGCTCAAGATCGACAAAAGAGTTATGCTGACAAGAAAAGACAACCGATAACCTTTGAAGTTGGAGATTCAGTTTTACTTAAAGTCTCGCGGTGGAAGGGACTTATAAGATTTGGTAAGAGAGGGAAGTTGAGTCCAAGGTTTATTGGACCATTTAAAGTTCTTCAAAGGATCGGGAATCAAGCTTACAAGCTAGAGTTACCGGAAGAACTGGAGGGTATTCATAACACCTTTCATGTGTGTTACTTGAGAAAGTTCACGAGAGATGTGCCCAACATAATTCCGATTTCTGAGTTAAGGTTGGATGAAAACAAGAGGTTGATCAAAGAACCTGAGGCAATCGTTGACCGTAAGACTATGAAGTTGCGACGCAAGATGGTCGATTTAGTGCTTGTGCGCTGGAAACATACGAATGGACCAAATCTCACTTGGGAAACGGAGAGTGACATGATCAGTCGCTACCCGCAATTGTTTGGTGATATGTGATTCCGGGGACGGAATCATCTTATGGGGGAGAGAATTGTAACACTCGTGTTTCTAGACTAGGCATTTATATTGAGTTGATAGTCTAGGTTAACCTTTGTAACTCATTTTGAAGAAATGAAAAGGAATTATGTGAATATTATGTAAATTATGTGTTTTATGTTTAATTATTAGGGCTTAATTAATTAAGAATAAAAATAAGCGTCAAAACTAAAGTGTAAGATAAGTCCGATATCTTTACATAAAGTTGTAGTGGTCGAAGAAAGGATTTCTGGGATATAAAGAATACCAAATTCCGAGTTATAACGAAGAAGTTATGACTTGTCGAAGTTTCGAGACAAAACCGGCACGGTGCTGAAGGTCGTAAACAGTGAGTTTTCGATAAACTACTTTTTAGCCTTAGTGATCTAAACAAAAGTCATAGTATTCGTTAAACCGAGAAGTTCGATAAAAAGAACGCCCAAATCTGACTTTGTATGAGGAAGTTATGATTTTTCGAAGTTTCAGCTTAGTAGTAGACAGCTAAAAACACGAATTTTAGATCGAGCGATTTTTAGCCGACACAACCTAAACGAGAATCGAAGGTCTCGTCATTAGGAGCACAACGGTAAAAAGTCTGACGAAAACGAACGTCGGATAAAGAAGTTATGAATTTTTAACGGATTTCCTGCCTCGATCTGTTAAAAATAATAATATAAAATTTAAAGTCAAAGTTAGCCGACGAAGTCTAAACGGAAGTTGTAGAGCGTAATTTTAGCTACGCGTGCATATAAAGAACGTCAAAAATGGAGCTTGTATGCGAAAGTTATTTATTTTAGAAGTTTTGGCGCGAAAATCGAGAAAATTCCCATAGTCACATTTTGCCACGTCACCCTCGCTGAAAGAGTGCCACGTGTCCTTCTAAGTCACCAAGCTGCTGAGTCACCAAAGCTGCTGAGTCATGCGAAGCCGCGTGTCGGATTCTAATTTGAACGAAAGGAGGTCCAATCTGAGGCTCGCATATGGACCGAACCTCGCACCCCTAGCTCCGAGCCTCGCACATGTGTTACGACACCGCGGTCCAATCAGCGAGTGCCACCGAGGCCCTCACACGTGCTGACCACCTGCGCACCGGAGCCGACTTCGGACACACGCTTCGGACCAATCACAAGAAGCCAGCAGCCCCTTCGCATGCGCAGCCACGTGCGAGCCACCTCCCCTGCGAGCTTCGGGTCTGCGACGCGTGTCTTCCCTCCTGACCATCCGATTAGAAGCCTCGCCCCTATAAATAGAAGGGTGCGAGACTTCCCTGGTATACTTTGGAAAATTGTCAATTTTAACCCCTAAACCCATCTTTCTTTCATCTTAACATCCCGCAAAGCCCCGGTATCGATTGTAAACCCCGGAATACGCCACGAAGTACCCGAGAAGCCCGAAAAATTTATCTTTTCGGTTTCGAAGCCCGGCTTTTACAAAGCCCGGTTTCTCAATAAAACTCCCGGTTTTATTAGAAACGATCGTTTTAGGAAACAAATTGTTGCCCGATTATCACCAAATCAAGTGAGTGTATAGTCACTTTCATTTTACACATAGATATGAAGTATTTACCTTATAATACGTGCTATGTGTAAATAAATTAATTGTTTATTTAAGGTGACTGTTGTGTTGATGTTTTATACAAGTTTTAAGCTGTATAAGTATTTTTATCTACAAATATGTTGGGTAGAACATGGTTAGATAGTGATGTGTGATAAAATAAAATTGATGAGAGGCCTCGATGTGTTTTGAGATCCAGTCATCCAGCGGAGTTTGGATGACGACCGCAGACTTTCTAGACAGTCCAGTGGGAAACATTAGCAGGTCCGCAACCTGTAGGTGTTAATGAACTGAGAGTGTTCATTCGTTGTACTCCATCTCCCTCATGGTTGCCTTTAGGACATGTATGGCTGAGGAAACCCCTTAGCAGTAGTGTCCATCCCGATGATATTCTTTAGGCTAGGTCCCCCTTGTGAAAAGTGTTTAGGGACGTAAAGTGAGGATAACAAGAACGGGTAATCAGGGTTATTGTTTATTGGTGAACTTAATAAGTTTATTATTATTGTGGGTTGAAAACCCTATATGCTCACTAGGCTCCCAAGCCTGAACCACACAGCTTTTTATGTTACAGTTAGTGGACCCCGAGCATAGTCGGAGGACGACGAGAGATTTTTGGATTATAGGTCAGTAGTTGTAAATAACTGTTGAAAGGCTTATAATGTCTTGTTTATGCTTTTGATCTGTATCGTAACATGACATCCCGAGGTTTTGATATATATGGAAAATATATACCTTGTTAATGAAGGGTTTTGATAAACTTTTATCATATGTTGTTTGGGGACCAATTCCGCAGCATCTTTTGTAAAGATTTATCTGATTTTATTTTAAAAAGCATAAATTAAATCGGTCTTTTCTGGCCGAGAAATTAGGGGATGTCACATATTGCCAGGACAGGGGCAGAAGTAGTAGTAGTAGGAGTAGGAGTAGACACAACCAACTTGCCTTTAAGGTTGCTTTCTGCAGTCCTTAAAAGGCCTTGAAGCTTGCTAAGAGTGACCTCCTCCTTGTTCATAGGATAGGTCATACGAAACTGATCAAAACAAGAAGGTAATGAGTGTAGAATTATATCTATGGTAAACTCTTGATCAAAATTGACATTCAATTTAAGCAAGCAGTCCACATATCTCTGTATCTTTTGCAAGTGGGACGTGATGGGTTCACCATCCTTCATTTTGGTTGTGATCATGGAGGCAATGATCTCATACCTCTCCTGATGAGCACTTTGATGGTATCTTTCTATCAAATCAGGATACATTTCATAGGGATAGTAGTCCTCATAGGACTTATGTAGCACAACAGTCATGGTAGCGATCATAAGACACGACACCTTTGTTGCATCCCTCTCATGAGTAGTGTGTTCAGCGATTTGTTCAGGAGTGGCAGTGGTTACATCGATTTCCTTAAGCTCTTTATCAATTACATATTCTTTGTGCTCATAGCAAATAGCCATTCTGATGTTACAAATCCAGTCATTGAAGTTCGAGCCATCAAAAATGACCCTCCCACATAGGTTCATGAGGGAGAAAGAGCCTGAAGCAATTGGTGTTTAAGCATTGTTTGGGGTAGACATCTGAAAGAGAAGAAGAACAAAGTTTAGATTAGATGAGAATCCTTAAGATTACACCCAAATGAAATATTAAAGCTAGGACCCAACACAATATTCTACAATTGCGAAGAGGGATGCCGTAATCCAATTGTAAAATATTTGAATGTAGGTAAATGACGATTTACTAATTTCCACCATGAAAAAAAATAGTTTATTAAGTTTTGATTGGATTTTAAATTCCTAGATCTTTGAGATTCATTGAACTTTTCAATGGCATGTTTCAATCTCGATTGTGCCCTTCAAGTTTGTGACTGGGATGCCGAGGATCACAAACAAGGTATGAATAACCATGCAAATTAACTTGGTACATCCAATATTGCAAATCACCTAATCAATGTGCCAGTTAACCACACACACTCCATTGATCTATGATTAACATCAAGCTACCCTTTGCCACACATTGTCAGTTGCAGATTAGTGTTCAGATTAACTACACACGCCTCCATTAACGACTTAACAAGGTGCAAACTGTAATTTCATGGATTAGCACCATTTTCACATGTTTCCTAAAGTAATTAAGGTTGGGAATTTAATAAAAGTTTAGTTACTTTATATTTATCATTATATGTTTAATGAGGGGGAAGTAGTGTGCTATTCTACCATTCGGCTAACGACCCTCCACCAGTCAAGGAAGCGGTGGGTGAGAGTGGACACCCATTAAACCACCATTTTATAGGCAGTACCCTTATGTCCCCCTTATAGACCGGCTTCGTGAATGAGACCTACTAACGGTAAGACTGACTAGTCTTATACATACATACATACATACACACACACACACACACATATATATATATATATATATATATATATATATATGTGTGTGTGTGTGTGTGTATGTATGTATAATATTATAAACTATAAGGGTTGAATTTTAACTTTTAAAACTCTACGGTTTGGAATTAAAGTTTCATTAATGAGAATTTACAAATTCCAAAACTTGAGGGCAAGTTTTGAAACTTGTCAAAACTCTTCACATTCGTAACTTATGAGTTTAATTTGATTTTAATGTATGAGATCTTTCATTTTCCATAACTTGAGGACAAGTTATGGAGGTCATTATAATCATCTAGATCATTTTTCTAATAACTAAAATTATCACATAATCTATGATCTAACTAAACTCATAATCAAGATAATTTCAAGTCAACAATTTGAAAGCAAGTTTGTTTATCATATAAAAACGTTGACAATTATCTTGTGGTTGGATGAGTACAAGCGCTACCATATCATAAAAAAACATTTCCAATGATCCAAAACAGTTTGTGGTAGTGTTCCTAATCCAAACCATACCAAAAAACTCGAAATTATGCAAACAAAGCCTTCAACTCGTCGAGTGCATGGACTAATTCGCCGAGTTGCTTCTGGTACCGAGTTGACTCGTCGATTCTGTTCATTGACTTGGCGAGTTCACCAGTCAGAGGCCAAAATTTCGACTTTTTCAACTTTGAAAAACTTGTAAGCATCAAATATAATAGAAAACAATCTTAGTCTCTGATACCACTGTTGGGTTATGAGTACTATAACACTCCTATGGTGCACATGCAACCCTAAATGTTTTGGATCTATGTTTTATCTAATTATACGTGCATTTTGTTTTTCCAAAGTATTCACCCTAGCTAGCATACAATTTAAACTATATAATATAAAACTTAGTTTGGATGCTTACCTCTTGAGTAAGGTAAAGTTCTTGACCTTTAAAAGCTTGAGCACCTCAAGTGTGATGCCTATAATGGTTCACAAACACCAATATGCAAGAGGAGGATTTAAGCGAATAAGTCACTTATGTCAAAAGATGATGACCGATTTTGGTTCATGAGGGTTCTATTTATAGTGTGGCAAATGCTAGGGTTACACTTTGTAAACCCTAATGCTCCATGACTTTTCACATTCTTATGCTCCATGGGTTTAATCTCCATGGACTATCCATGGATTAACTTATTGGTTTAGCCCATCTAAATAATCATGGATCATTGGCCGACACTACAATAATGATTGATTTACATAATCAATCCCCATGTATTTAATTAGTCTATTTTGACTACAAAATTAATTCAAAATTAATTCTTAATCAATACTAATTAAATAATACCATATTAATATATTATACTTGTAATCTACTAATAAACCATAAATAAAATTATTCTCAAAACTCCATCCTATCAAATTGCACTGGTGAAGGAAACTCAAAAGGACCATGCTACAATTGGGTCAATTACATCCCATTTATATATAGTTATTGGCTTAGACACCAAATCCAACTTTTTATTTGCTATATATATACACATGTTTGGTCGGTGGCGGAGGCTTAACTGTTTTGTGCGTAAGCCAACATGTCAGGGCATTCCACCCGATGGTTGAATGGGCCCAAGCTTATTTCATCTTAAGGATGATTGCACCCATATTATATTGGCATTCCAACCCGATGGTTGAGGGGCGTGGGGTATTCCAACACGACGGTTGATTGGACCCATAGGATGTTGACATTCCAACCCAATGGTTGAGGGGCCTGTGGTATTCCAACCCGATGGTGGATTGGACCCATAGTATGCTGTTAATTGTACTTGTTATCTGTTTATGTGTTGGTATTTTGGGGTATCTCACTAAGCTTTGGGCTTACAATTATGGGTTATGTTTCAGGTACTTCAAATGATCGCGGGAAGGCGTGATCGTACACTGTGACAACCTGAACCTTTTTCCGTTTCCGTTATCCAAATTCCATTAATAAAATTTAATTTTATTAAGTTTCCGTCAAAACTTCACGGTTTAGGAAATCATCTAGTTTTATATAATTAAATTTATATAAGCGAGTCAGAACCAAATCACGCGAAAACCCGAAGTCCTTGAAAAACAAATCAGTTTTTGGCCTAGGTGAGTGTATGGCCACACACCTGTGTACGGCCGCACACCGGTTTACGGTTGGTATCAGGCGGACCCCACCACAGACCATATACCCAACCTATAAATACAGGACCCACACCCTCATTTGAACACTTTTGGCCGAAATCTCTCTCATTCTCTCTCTAGAACTTCTGACTGTAGACACTATAAACACCTCCTTCCTCCCGAAAAACATCAAATATCGTCATTTGTGATCGATTGGGAACATCTGAAACACATTTTCTTCGAAATCAAACATCCTTGTTCTTGAGTGTACGGTCGTACACCTTTAAATCTGGTACGGGTCGTACACCCTTCAAGAAGAGTTCACGGTCGTACACCCTGTTTACGACTGTACACTGCCTGTTCGTCTGTACACCCCTATTCATGGCCGTACACGTCTCTTAAGCAGTGAAAAACTCGTTTTCTCGATTCAATCAAGTCCCGGTAACATTCCTTAACCAAACTCGAGTGTTTTTCTAACACTTTACCTAACGAAATTGCTAATTTAGATGCATATATGTATTTATTGATATTAGGATTTCGTTAAGTGCCACGTACCACAACCCGAGGATCTTCGTTTCCAGTCGACGTTTTCACACAACAAAAGTGAGTTCATACCCCTACGCTTTTTCGATTTTTAATGTTTTCAGGGGGGGATACAAGCCAAATACAAGTGATTTTAACAAGTTTTAAACTTATGAAATTAATACAGTCAAATGATTTCCACGTTTTAAAAAATATTTAGATATTTTATCCATTTTTTACTATGTTGAGCATAAGGGACACTCTTATTTTGGAAGTGTAATTTCATAGCCTCCAGAACAATTTCCAAGCCAAATACATAACATTTCAAGTAAACTATAGTGGGTATAGTTTGGGGAATTCAATACACAACTTTTACTAAGTCAAATTACATTAATGAGTAAACATATAAACTATAGCATATTTAGTTTATGATATACATTACTATAAGAATACATCATGTAATAATTCTTTAAGTATAATTATTACTCTATACAGTATACAACAGATTCAAATACAAGAGAACACTACAGAATTACACGTAAACTAGGTCATACCGAATTGTGAGACTCTACTTCAAAACTGTACCCTTAGGTGTACATATTGAAATCCTATCATAGTATAACCAGAGTCTCCTGGAGGGAGAGCATGAGATTTGTGAATAGATCTATTCGGGACTGACAATCCCACACCTGAACTGCTAGCTATAGTTAGGTAGGCATGCCTGGGGTGACAAATGTCATGTAACCGACACTTGAAGAACGTTGTAAAGATCTCTAGGTCATATCAAGCATGGTTATACGACTCACAATAGTATAAACTAATCATTTGTTTACAGGATTTCATTCTTCATTAGTTTTATTGTTCATTAATAGAACTATTATACATTAAACTGGAGGATTTCCAGAGACACAATACATGGTTTTATTTTAAGTAATAAATATACTATACACCCTAGTGGTAACCAGAGTTTTTCATACAAATTATACTATTCAAAGGTTTAGTACAAGAATACACACATACTATGATTGTTAGTAACTAGATATACTAACTAATGTTTTTCTATACTACAACAGAATACAATAACAAACATTCATAGTATTTCTATAATTCCTTAGTTTAGGCATCCGGGTTGCATATGGAGAATATTCGATAGACTTTCGAATGTGTGTTTTCTGCCTCATTTCCTGTTCCTTGTTTGGTTGTGGATTTAGGGCAGATTCACACCGTCAACTGTCTGTTCGATATTGATTTATATGTGGTTAGCATGAACTAAGTGGTTATAGATAGAACTAATATTATCTTACTCTTACTAAAGAAAATATTGGATTTTCTTGGAAACATGCGAACATTTTTGCAAAGTCATCAATAGATTTTTATTACAAAAACATCGCTTATGAACTCACCATCTTTATGTTGATGATCTTTCAAAACTGCTTGTATTCTCAGGAAATCAATAGACAGGTACCTCCTGGAGTTTTGAGAAGATGGAGGGTATAGAGTCACGTCTTTCTATTTTGATTATACTTTTGATTTATAAAAACAAGAATCAAACAGATGTAAACTCTTTTCATATATGTATTCAATGTTTGGTTGTGTTTACTATGATTGCTATGATACAATTGTTGTGATACTATACATGACGTCATCTACCCTCGAATGTTTCCGACATTCCGGTTTGGGGGTGTGACATGCACATCCTCGTGTTTTGAGTTATGATTTTAGGAAACTTAGATATTAAACATGTTTTAAAAACTATGTTGTAAAAAATTTATGATTTTGGGTTGGTATTAAAAGTTTAAAATTTTCATGATTTTTATGGATGTTACACATTTATAGCAAATAATCATTAAATGTAGCTAAAAATGCAAAGATGTCTCTTAAACTATATGATTCATGCTAATTAAATTGTTTGGAACCCTTTGATCCTTATCAAGGTAAACATTTTTCATCATGAGCTCTCTTGGATTTGCTTCATACTAAAGATAATCTTTCTAGTCGTGACATCAATGACCCTTTCTATATGTATTAGATTTACAACTATAAGGTACAAGAAGTGAATAATGTGTTGCTTGATTGGTATGTCGCTAATATTATTATGATGGAGCTCGGTCATTAGTGTGATTTTGACTTGTCTTATATATTTTTTAGTTGGTGACTTCTCGGGTTTAATGGAGTCCTTGAATCTTTCCCCGTCTTGCAAATTTTAGTTGTAGATGCTATAATTGCTATCGTGTGAAGGTGTTTGTCGAATTTTTAGGAATAAGTGTGTTTTTGATAGGGCGAGACCTAAAAATGATAGATTATTTGATGATATTGTTACGTTTTTGTATAGTTGAGTGGTTCATAGGAAGCACAAGATCTACATTGGTTGGAATTATTGGCTTCAAGACCCATTTACCTCAATGTAATTGTCTTTCTCTTTTGCTCTAATCTTCCAAAAAAGAAGAAAGAATTAATATAGAATAGGAGAAGAGAAAGTTGAGAAGGACAAAAAACAAATGTGTCTCTCTTGTGAGGGCACATAAAGCGGCTAACGATTGAAATTAAAGAAGGGAAATAGAGTAATCTTACAAATTTTGGTGTATTTTTCAAAAAAATACCCACTATAAATAATTATTATTTTTTTCAAAATAACCATCGTTTCCAGAATGGGCCATTCTGGAGTCCATTTTGAAATGTGTACATGGGCTGCCCCATCAAAGACCTTCCGGAATGCCAATTTTAGACTAATCCGACTTGTTCCAGATTTTATTCCGACACATTCCAGATCTTGATTTACAAACCCATTCTAACACATTCTGGGCACTACTACACGTTTTAGAGTTAAGATATGGAAGACGATCATTATGACCTGGTTATTTTACGGATAAGTTATTTACTCTTACACTTTTAGCAGTCTAATTTTAAGATTTTTGTTCTTAGTAGCACTGTTCGGAATACGTAGAACATATCCGGAATGCACAAAACACATTCCGGACTTGCAATACACGTTAACACTACTTGTAAGACCAACCCAAAACTAGTTTAATTATTTATATTATGTTATTATACATCGAAAATGGGTATTCCGAAACAAAAAACCATTATGGAATATTCCAGAATGCAAGGAACGTACTTATCCAGAACATAAAGAACATTCTGGAATATGAAGAAGATGTACAAAATGTTCATCATGTTTCGATCCGGAACATGGTTTAAACTTATGAAAACTTTTATATTTCCAACATTTCAAGATTTTTTTGTTGAATTAAGATGTCTAAGTTCATAATTAAATTGGTTATTCTTGCAATTAAAAGCAAAGACCTTTTTGGGTTGCCCTCATAAGTAGAAACTGATTAGAATGGCATTTATAAAGAGAGAAAATCATTTATTAGTTTATTATATAATTAATAAATTAATTAGAAATAGTAATAGTTAATTTACAATTAATCAAAATTAATTTGGAAATTAATTGTGGGTTAATTAGAATTAATTAAAGGTACGAAGGATGAATTGTTATTGTTTAATAGTTGAACAAATGAGAGGTTCCAAAACCTTCCATCATATGAACGGGTTTGGAGTGCTCTATTAGGGTTTCTGGAAGCCTCCATTAGATAATTAGGAAACTAAATAATTATTGAATTTGAAATATTATTATTATATGTTCAAATTTAGGGTTTCTAGGATTTCCAAGCAGCTATAAATATGAGCATACCCCTAGCATTTTGACAACCTGTTGTTCCCAGAGAGTCATGAAAATTCTTGTGCTCCTCCTCTCTCTTCTCTTGTCTTCTAGTTTTTATGGTTTGGGTGTGAGGTATTAGAGACATCATCATTTTGGTGCTAAAATTTTCCAAAGTTCAACATGGGAATCAAGAGTATTGTTTAGTATAAGAATACAAAGGTAAGTAACCCTAATTGTAGTAATTTTTATTATAGATAGGGTTCTTGTAGTCCATTGTATGTTGTTTGCAATGTGTAAAGACATATATCCAATAGGTTGCATGTACCCTCAATTGTTAAGTGTTTTTGCGCAAGTACATGTTTTCGTAACCTATAAATTCCATCATTTTTATGCATCAATTACACTGACTTGGAAACTTGTAATCGTTGTGAGTATTCTTGCGACACTCAGAGACAAGCCGACATACATGACTACGCTGTGAAATTCATGTTTTGGGTGGTGGTTAGATATTCTTGCGGTATATGGGGATCATTTACTTCTACATTACATGTTTTTCCATGAAGTTATCGTAGAACCTCGAAGCAAAGTAGAGGAAATGGTTTTTGAGATTTGAGGTTAAAAGTTGTCTTTTTGTCTTCTCACTAGCCTCCACCTTGGTGACTATTTTTCTACATCCGTTTCTGGTGCCACCTTCTGATCCCATGTATGAATGCCTCCATGAAATTAGAACATGTGGTTGATGTGTTTGATAATTCACTTATTGAGTTATCAAATGAGGATGCGGTCCGTGTATGTCTTCTATATCTTTTAGAGAAGGATTTCAATGAGTGCTTGCCTCGTCAGCATGTGATAAATGAGTATTTCTCTTTGTTATGGAACCTTGATGAATTTAATAAGTATCATGTTGTTAATTTATAGTTATTAGTACTAATCCCTATTTTTATTGGATTTAATTGTTAATTTTTTTATGTTGCAAATTCCATGGGGGAGGATAATTTAGGATTAGTTGTACTCTCAACTACTCATTGTATTCAATAAGGTTGAGAATCTTTTACATCTAGTGGTACCAAAAACTTAAAAACCTCAAAAAATGATGTATACCCTAAAACGAATTTTGTACGTTTTAAGGTAAAATATGTGATTAACAATTTAACATTTTTTGTTTGATAATATTCTAATACATGGTTATTTTATATATGGATTCATGAGGTTTTTCCCGTGAGCAGTTTATTTAGTACCTGACAAACGAACGTGTTCCATCGGCCAGTTGCATGGTTGAAACTGAAGAAGATACATATGGACAAGTGCAAGTCGTTCCTAATCATCAACGACGCATAATTACTTATATAATTTTATATATTTCATCTATATGTACAATTATGTTTATTTATAATTTTATAATTTTTTAGCATGATAATAGACTTATACAAAAGTTAGAGCTAACATGTCACAACCCAAAATTTCTATCTTGTAAGATCAAACACATCAACCGAAGGTCAAACTTATAGGTTTCTTGACCTAGTATACGCAAGGGTTGTGTGTTAGGAAGTAAACCACGTAAGAACTGAGAACCAAGAACTACATTCAAGCCATAAACCTCAACAAGTGAGGTTCACGAACGCAAACTAGGTTCACGGCTGTGAACCCTTCCTTGGCCATGAACTATACCTTATATATAAATATGAGGTTTTTTGATTTTACCCTCATTTCTTCAACTCTTGGCCGCAAAGTCTCCCTTTCTCTCTCAAGTATCATATACCAAGAACACCATTTCACTCTTTTCATCCCTTTTCCTTTTGCATCTCCTTCGTATACCACTTAGGACCTTCAAACACTCGCCAATCATCAAGATCTTCAAGTGTTCTTCCCTGATTTTGGGCTGTGAACCTCCATGGGCCGTGAACCCTTCATGGGGCCGTGAACCCATCAAGCTTGGCTGTGATTAACTTTCATCCTTCCATTTTTCTATTCTAACACTTCTTTGTAAGTGTTCCCTACTTCATAGGCTGTTTCCTTAGCACCTTAGATGTTAAATACACTAACTGTATACATATATATATATATATATATATATATATATATATATATATATATCACAATATGCTATTTAGGACTCGTTTGTGCTCTGGGACTTTGTTCGTGAGTATAACATCCTTATTCCAGTCTTCAATCGAATCACTCACATAAGGTGAGTTCATACCCCCCATATCTTTCCCAACTTTTTAACGTTTTTAGGGGGGGAGAGAATACAAGTAAAACACAAGAAATCTTGTGTTTTAAAATATAAATTTCTCATTATGTCTTTCTTACCTTTAAAAATGTGTTTAAAAAATGAAACTTGTTAAAACATGGAAATAAGCTTATAAGCTATAAGTTAGTTTATGAAACAAAGGAATCTTTTTAGAAACTTATCTGTTATATATAAAAAAGGGTTTCTCGCATTATTACTTGTAAATTCGTTAATCTAGTTTGTGAGACACGTCTTCGAGTACTTACATAAGTACCAGTGGAAGTCTACCCGTATGAACCATAGTCTCCAGGAGGGAGAGCGTAAGTTTGTGTATAGATCTATATGGGACTGACAATCCCGCACCTTGCTGTTAGCTATAGTAGGACCGTCAGGTTTACGGGTGATAAATGTCATAACCTTTTTCGACGCCTACATGACATCATGTTTAACCGGAATAATTAGTATGGTCATAACACTCACAAGTAGATAAAAACGACATATTTACGTAGTAATATACTATTTCTTAAACAATCTCAAGGGATGTTAACTATGTGATTACTCAGTATATACCATAGGGTTAGATAAAACTAAAGTCCAGTAGACACTGGAATGTGTGACTTCTGCCTTACTTCCTATTCCTTGTTTGGTTGTGGGCTTAGGGCAGATTCACCCATTCAACTATTTGTTCGAGCTCGGTTATATACAACTCGTATGTATTAAGTAATCATAGGAGGGTAGTATCGCATTATCAGGTTTTCAGGGTAACCAAGTCTTTATTCAGTTTAACTTATCGACAAAACTAGATATCATTGAAGTAAGTATATTAATTATACTTGTGCTTTTTGATCTTGGAACAATTAAGACTACCAGTCGGTTTTATAGAAAATATAGGATTTTCTATGGTAAACATCGTTATTTTAAGGTAAACAATTTTCGATCGAACTTTCTGAAAACAATATTTATAAAAGGTTTAATATTTATTATTAAACTAGTATCACATAAAGGACCTTAAATGGTTAATTCTATAATTCCTTAATTTATACATCAGAGTTATATATAATTAATATCCGATAGGCGGTGGAATGTGTGACTTCCGCCTTACTTCATGTTCCTTGTTTGGTTGTGGGCTTAGGGCAGATTCACACAATCGATTGTCTGTTTGATCTGGATTTTATATAACTTGTATTGATTAAGTACTCATAGAAGGAATTGTAGAGTCATTTTTCTTATCATTTATCACATCAGAAAATATAGGATTTTCCTGGAGGAACAGGTGAACTTTCCAAAGAACACAGAGTATACCTTTTATAACAAAAATACTTATGAACTCACCAACTTAAATGTTGATACACTTTCAAAATCACTTGTATTCTCAGGAAACTAGTAATAGGTACACGCACAGGGATTCGGAAGATTGAGCATAGTAGCTTCATGTCCTTGTTTTGTTATTTACTTTTGGAGTCAATATTATGTGAATCGAATACAATGTAAACACTTTAATATTAATATAATGGTTGTTGTTGCTTGTTTTACTATTATACATTTGTTGTGATACTGAGCATGACGTCCTCCGCCCCCGAACGTTTCCGTCATTTTGGTTTGGAGGTGTGACAGATTGGTATCAGAGTATTGTTTATAGTGAACTAAGTATATCAACCTATAAAAGATATACAACTATAAATACAATTGGGCCGAAGTGCTCTGACTAAAAGCATATTTTTAAAATATAACAATATTTTTATAAAAAGTGTACATACATGCATATATATATATATATATATATATATATATATATATATATATATATATATATATATATATACTAGAACAAGTATCACAAGAACAACAAAACATAAGTATTTAAAGGTTGGACACTACGGTCAAACCTGGACAGTTATGTAATCATATCTGGGGTCAATATAGTTTGATCAACTGTATTTATTTGAGATATGACCAACATGTGTTTGGGAGTGATGTGGTGTTGCAACAGATTTAAAACTTACCTAACTATATATACAAAGGATTTCTAGAACAGAACATAATGTTAAAATACTATAGGAGTATTTTATGATACTATAAGATGACAACAAGTTTAAAACTTACCAAGTTCATACCATTAAAATACTATAGGAGTATTTTTAGGCACTATAAATAACTTATGTGAAAATTTAAAAGTCTCTTACTGGTAGTTCTATAATTTTGGGGTGTATACTCCTAAGGTTTTATATAATTAAGATTTTATAGACTTAGAATTGGTGATCTATGCTCTACTTCCTGTTCCTTATTTGGTTGTGGTTTTAGAGTAAGGTCACTTATTCGAAGGTCTATTTAATCTTAAATTATATACAGCTTGTATACACTACACAATTATAGGAAGACCCGATAAGGATCAGCCCATAATATTTCACGTAATCTCATAGATAGTTTAGACACCCATTCTCGCACGAAAATCCTAGATAGATGTAACTACTCCATCATAACAGTCAGTAGAGGATTCAAGGAGGAATAAGAAGAGATTCATGAGGAGTTTTCTGAGGAGGGATCAGCCGAAGAAACCAAACGTCCTATGCATCACACAAATAACTAATAAACTAAAAATAACCTAGTGAGTTAGTGATTACACTACTGACAGTATGTGTTAGGATTATTTCATTTTCGTAACATCTGGTAACAGATATGCAATTCATAGAAATTCATTCAAGAGTAGTCACTCCTGAATCATAAAGTTTATGTTATATAGACTTCCATCATGAATTGTTTCAGAACCCTATGAAAGTCGGAACAGGATACACTTAGAACTAGGATAAATTAGTTTAATCAACATGCGACTTATAACCACTACTATAGACTTATCACCGTTTCATGTTGTATTTATTATAGCAAAAGATGCCTCGCGGTAGACCTATAAGGTGCGTAGTCAATACCACAACAAAGAATCCACCACAACACGATCCTGCTGCTTTCCTAGAATCGGTAACAGCCACAGCAAAAACTGCTATAATTCAAATCCGCAGAAGTAGTACCAGTGGATCTGGTAATGGTACCCACCTATCCAACCCCGGATTTACCCATGGACACCCACGAGAGTGTTCGTACAAGGACTTCATGAACTGCACACCCAAATCTATTTGTGCCTAGAAGGGAGAAAAGTGAAGTTTACTGCCTGCACCTTCTCCGACAGAGCCCTAATATGGTGGAATGGCCATGTTAAGTCACTCAATGGGCTGGGAGAACCTGAAAGAGATAATGTTGGAAGAATATTTTCCAAGAGACAAAGTACAAAACCTGGATCAAGAGCTATGGGATCATACTATGGCTGGATCAGACATAGTGGCCTATATTGATAAATTTAGCGACCTGGCAGCACTGTGCCCTAGGATGGTTACCCCAGAGACTAAAAAGATAGAGAAGTACATCTGGGGCTTATCTACCCCGATTCAGGGGGGCGTATTGGCTTCCAATCCACCCACCTTCGATAGCGCCAAACACCTGGCCCAACGACTCATTGACCACGGAGTCCGCCATGGCGTGGTTGCCCCAGTCCCCGAGACAACAATGGGACGGAACTATAAACAAAAGTCGGGGAACAAGAGGAAGGAACGAACAACACAGGAAACCCCACAGGAGCAACAAGTAGTTACTGTACACGCCACCACAACACCTGCCACTCTAGCGCATGTCAGTCGATATGTTGGAACTCTCCCGAAGTGTAGTAAGTGTAACTACCGCCACACCGGAGTTTGCCGGGAGATGCAGTGCATGAATTTCCGTAGGAAGGGGCACACTGCCCGTTTCTGCAGGGCGCTGACACAATCAATCTCCCAAGTCCCCTGAGTAGAAGTGAACCAGGCCTACTATGGGTGTGGTAAGACTGAGAACTACAAGAAGGACTGCCCACTAAAGAAGAACTCGGGCGGGGAAGGGCGAATACATATGATCACCGCAGGAGAGACTGCCCAGGAACCACCTGTGAACAACGGTACGTCTTCTAAATAAAATTAATTTAAAGATTTAAATTGTATTAAAAACTAGGGAAATTAAAAAGTAGTTGTAAATTATTTACTCGAACAAGTCATAACATTCATAAGAGAACTAAAGATGTTGGGTTTTTTGGTATATTACAACATCCTATGGTGCATATATAACCCTAAATACCTTGGATATATGTTTTCACTAATTATACATGAAAATGGTTTCCAAGGCATTAAACCTATAGCTAGCATACATTTGACATAAACCATATAAAATACTAGTTAGGATATCATACCTTTTAATGGAGCTTGAAGTCTTGGTGTATTTGGCCTTAAAGAGCTTAGCCCCAATAGTGTGGAAGCCTCAAATGAAGTCACAAGACATCATGGACAAAGGTAGAACTTGAGAGAGAATTCCATGCACCCAAAAACACCCATGAATTCCAAGAATGAATCAAGTGGCGTTTTTTAGGCTAAGAGCATGTATTTATATGTGTGGATTCCAAGGGTCATGGGTATAACCCAAATCCATACCCATGGGTTTTATGATCCAAGGTTCATGTGGCCCAACTCTTTATGTATCCATACATAAAGTTGGTCCAACATGGATCATAAGCCCAACACATATAAATATAACTAATTATCATAATTAGTCCCCATAGATTTAATTAGTCTCTTTTGATCACTAAATTAATTCTTGATCAATACTAATTAAAACATATGTTTTCATATTAATATAATATAACTTATAATATATTAATAAACTACAAATTACCTTCTCTCAAAAGCCCATCCTAACAAATTGTCCTGATGATATGCAACCCAGATGGACCATGCTACACTCGGGTCGAGTACATACCAATAATAGTTATGGGGTTAGACATCTAATCCAACACTCTCCAACTTGGATAAGTCAAAAACTATTATTGCAAGTATGACTTCATAACCCGACTAGCAATCATAGCTCTTAAAGCCGTTGTCGAACTCTGAACAAATCAATGACGCATCTATTAGATAAGGGATCATATATTCCTCAATTCTAGATATCATATGGACTGATACATGGATTATAATCATTCTATCTATCTATTTGTTGTTTCCCGATTTCCAATTTATGAAAACTCTTTGATTGAACAAATCAAATCAGTCCTGACTTGGCCAAGCACTCACAAGTGTCATCATTAAATCACCGAGGGGCCCACAGATATCGCTTTTATCCCTTTAAGGGTAAAAGGAATGGATAAACTTCGAATCATATGGCTTGCTCTACTACTTGTTGAATCATACACAAAGGCACGTTTTATAACATCGAGTTACCAATGCGTTTCCGTGCAATCAATGTGTAACCAACTCATAGTAACAACTCATATCTCTAAGTTTGAAGAATATAGGATATTATCGTCTCATGATCACTCATGATAAAATCCATGAAGTGATTCAAATGAGCATGGGTTGAATCCAATACTCAGAACTTATGAGTACTCATGAGTGTTGTAGCAACTCTTGCCACGTCCAACATCTTAGACATCTACAAGCCAACTCATGACAGTCTTGATTTAATATCTACTTCCAATGTATTAAAGGTTGTGGATGGTTTGAATAACTTAGTCATTCGGGAAAAATGACCTAGTTATTCCGGAAGTCAAAACATGCAAAGCGAAACATAAGAATAATACTAATCCTATATGGCCCCAACACTTTGAGAGTAAATAAAACACCTTTTATCTAAGCAACATATTGTAGATGTCATGAGCGTGGGTTGAATCCAATACCCAGAACTTATGAGTACTCTTGAGTGTAGTAGCAACTTTTTTCCACGTCCAACATCTTAGACATCTACAAGCCAACTCATGACAGTCTTGATTTAATACATACTTCCAATGTATTAATGGATGTGGATGGTTTGAATAACTTAGTCATTCGGGAAGAATGACCTAGTTATTCTGGAAGTCAAAACATGCAAAGTGAAACATAAGAATAATACTAATCCTATATGTCCCCAACACTTTGAGAGTAAATAAAACACCTTTTATCAAAGCACCATATTGAATACTCATTATTCAATGTTTCGATTTTATCAACTTTATACTCGAATTTTAAAACTCCCCCTTAACATGTGGCATAAACTTTGTGCTTCAATCTGGAAAATCCAAAAAATAATGAATTTTTATCATCGTTCACGGATCGCCTTTGACATAATTTCTCAAAAATGGGTAGAAATTGTCAATTTCAGAATTCTGCAGTGCCCCGTTGCGCCAAAAACAACCAAATATGCGAAACACACTCCCATTTGCGAAACAGGGTAAAATGTGTAAATTCGCACAAACTGCATGGACCAGATTTGAAAATATTCCAATTTCTCAAAAAATTTACCCCAAATGCGAAACTGGGTAAAATTTTCCATCTTGCAAAGACTGCAGGGATGCGAAATGAAAATTTTGCATTTTTGTCATTTTATAATCCCATTTTGCGAAGTTGGACCATTTGTATTATTTCGTGAAAAGATCAGGGCCAAATGCGAAAATATTTGTTTTCTTCTTCATTGAACAATTATAACAGGGAATGCTTCGCATTTTCATTCCCACACCCTTCGCATCTTTCACCCAATCTATCCAAATATGCGAACACAATCTCAACTTTTAATTACCTTCGCTTTTTAATCCAATTAACTAAATGCGAAATTGACTGAGACCCAAATGCGAATATCTCCAAACCATAATAGAATTCGAATGAACATCTTGTTTGACTTCCAAATTGCGAACCAAAATCAATATTTGCGAACATTCAATCCAGTTAATCAAATGCGAACTGCTGTTGAAGACAAATGCGAACTTCATATCACATCCTTATACCTATCGATTGTTCGCATTTCATTCACAATCCAAGTTTTGTTCGTCAATACAAATCTTCAATTCAAAACAAGATCAATATGCGAACCCAAAATTAAGACCCAGATGCAAATGGATGTTATCACAAGTCATAGATCATCACACCAAAGACTTCGATCGAACAACACCAAAACCAAAATCAATAACTCCAAAATCTTTCCAGTTTATTTCAAAATTATCACAGATCCATCGACTCCAAGCTTTCGCATTTTGAGTTACATAGCAAGCCAAATCATTGATTTCTCAAAATCGACACCAAAATTTTGATTATACTTTCCAGTCAACTATCGAATCAATAGTATATCAAAATCATTCAATTCTTCAAATGTCGACTCCAAAATCTTCAATCGTTCTTAATCGTTCGCTTTCAAACCACCGGTCAAAGTTCTTCTTTTACGTTTTTGTTCTCAATCGAAAACAGATCCGTATCAATACCAAAAACTATCAAAATCAAATTCAGACACATCAAAAACTCATAATCAAAACTCAAATTGAACCCATCTTCATCTGAATCTTTTTCAATTTTGAATCTTGGAACCATAAGAACTGAGATTTGACTTTGAAATTGACTCTTCAATTGAATCAACAATTGATATCTTGATCATAATCGATTTTTGAGATTAAACTCAATGTAATGAATCGATTCACAAGATAAATTCAATCAGCAACGATCGATCGATAAGAATGAATTGATTAAACTGGATTCATATGAACACAAACGTATGAGAATAAGTGAACGAACACTTCAATTTCGATTCCAATTTAGAGATCAAACAAATATTGATAGTCAGATGAAAGAAGCGATTTTAAAATAAGCGACAATAGATGAATATTTGAACATCTGAAAGAATCAATAAAAGATGAAACAATACGATTATACTTCAAGAACAATTTCGATTGTGATCTGAGACATAAGTCTTTGATGGTACAACTGGATAAGCAAACGTACAAGTCGATCTCGGAACAGTGTTTTTAGAATAATCCCAATTGATGACTTCCGATCTCAATCAACGATATCGGATCTTTTAAAAGAATTAATTGGGCTCCCAATAATTGATCAATGAACAGTAACAGGTTAACAATTTTGGGGTCAAATGATTTATGAACAGTAGATTTTGAAAAATGGATCACAAAATACTTTTGGGCTAAATCAAGAAAATGATTGAATCATAATGAATTTTGGGCTTAAATCTCGATTCAAATGAACAATCACAGTTTGAGAATCAAATCAAACGAACAAATATGAAATTGGATCGGACCTTGATCTAAAAAAAATATAGGATCACAACAAATGGGTTTTTCAAGAAAAATTTGATCCGATGAGTCAAACGATCACAAATCAAAAACGCAACGCACGAATTCAATGAAATTAAGAGAGATCATAGAGAGAGACTCACCAAAATTGATCAAATTGTGACAAAAATTGCCAAACCGAGAATCGTTCTTTAAAAATCACCTTGATCTTGAAGACCCGCTCTGATACCAATTGTAGTGACAAAGAACATGGTTTGGCATGCGGAATTAAAGCTTGCACGATTGAACATGGTGATTTGGGTGTTTAAGAGATATATTAAATGTATATGGTGTTACAAAAAAGATCTAGATCTAGACTACATAATTAACACACACTTACACACTCACTTCTACATCTCTCAAGCACACCTCTACAAGTGGACAAACCCACCTTATATAGAGGTGTTTACATGTCTCTCTCTCACTCTAACTAACACATGAGTCTAAAGGCTAAAACACCACATGCAAGTGGGTTTACAAAAGTCAAACATTTACAAAGTCATGAATGAATAACTTTGCAATCCCAAAAAAAACGCTAGTTGTCCCATGCTCCAAGCATGTACACTATGTTTTTATAAACACCAATTATGCCATACAGAAAGTATGCACACTATGTTTGTTTACGATCCTTACTTTGTGAAATAGATCGATTGAACATAATTTCAATGATTCTCATTTCACACTCCCAAATCCGTATCAAAAAATGTAAGAATTCCAAATTCCTGCCATTTACCGAAATCTGTTAGATTTTAAACTTATATGCACCGATCCTCTGTAATGATTATGCACAAAGTCACAAAGAATTGTCACCAGACATTATAGAGTATTCCAATGGAGATCAACTCCATGGAAATGAAGTCTCATATTCAAAGTACATTGCTTTGAACATCCTTCTTGCATTAAGTTTTCTAAACTTACACAGATTGATTAACTTCCACTTATGAGAATATTTCCATATTCCCATTTTCACTATCACTTCTGAACAAGAGTTGCCTCTTTTCAGAATATGTCAATATGGTCCTTCAATTAACATTATACTTCCAACTGTCCCTGAGCAACCAATCTTTGGTAAACCTTAGATTGTCCTCGACAATTGTTTAATCATTTTAGTCATATCCAATTCTAGACCTTTTCCCTTCTTAACGCCCCAAGCATTTGGAAAATTTAGAAAGGATAAATATTATAGCACATGTAATCGATCCTATACCTGAAGCATATGGGACACGATTCATGCTCTAAAATTTTTATTTTCCATGTTCTCAAAATTTGACTATGAGGAGGGATGCCGTAATCATAATCGAATTTTGAGAACGCAATATATAGAATTTCTTATGTTGAACCATTCCAACATAAAATTCATATATATATATATATATATATATATATATATATATATATATATATATATCCTTGACTAAAGGTGATTAAAATCTCAATCTAAGCTTTTAGAATTGAAATGAAGTATATCCTCTCCCTTAATTATAGCAAAACAACTTTTCAAACCCCTGCAACTTCAAGAATTGAAACTTTGTTTTCTATAATTAACATTTCTAACTTGAAATACTTACCATAATTATCATGCTCCCACTAACATGATGATTATTAGCATAACACTTATACTCCCACTAGCTTTGACATGTATCAGAAAACAGCTGGACTTCTAGAAGTTAATACTTTATTGACTTTCTTACTAAATTTCAGATTTCTGATACGATATTGCTTTGACAAGACTTTATCAAAATCATACACCTTTTCTTATAAAGCTCACATGTGTGTCTAAACAATTTCAGAACTATGAAAAGGGATGACGTAATCATAGTCTCAATTGTTTAGACCTTTGCCATTTCTCATAAGTCCATGTTAGTGTGTCGGTTAACCATGCACGCTCCACTAACGACTTCGAGAATGCAAAGATTACAATTGCTATCTACTTAAAATCTACTTATTGAAAGAGTTTCCTCACCATCATTATCATGAATCAAAGAGAAACCTTATGACACTTAGATTTTTTATGGTGTAAGTGTTCCTATCCATGTGAATTTGTCATAACCTTAATCACAAGAATATGTCAACACAATAGGTTACAAACCTCAAGTTGTGTGCTAGTGATTAACAATAGGTTTACTCTTGATTAGTTCTTGAAACTATTCAAGATCTTTAAGACTCCCACTGTCCTCTTGACATATAAGATTCTTTTTGTCAAGAACCATTCCTTAACAAAAAAAATATTCAAGAGTTTGTGCGGATTCTTATCAAGTTAAACACTTCTCACAATTGGTCTTAGTTGGTCTTTGTCTTATCCAAAACATCACAACTTACCAATTTCAAATATACTAGAGTAAGAAAACATTTTACTCTAAATTTGACAAGTGTTTTAAACCTTTCTTAAGATTATGTCACTCAAGTTACAATCTTAGAGTATGACTCTAAGATTTGATTTTGGAACGAAGTATGATTTATCTTTTGATTTAACCATTTCAACAATTCATGATTCCTCTCCTTAGTCAAACAAATGCACTAAGGTGTCCTTAGAGAATCAATTGTGATATGGTTTCATAATCACTAAGATTGTCATAAACCAAGATACTCAATTACTCTCCTATCTCTTTAGATGGGATAAACTTTTATCTTTCTGCCTTATTTGATTCTTCTCATCCGTTCTGCCATGCATTGAAACTTTTCCAATGTTTCAGAATTACACTTAAACTTGTAAGCATAACCATATTTACTAAACTTTAGTAAATCATAACGAATAATCGTATTGACCTTTCGGGTGAAAGTGATCAACACACAACCAAGTGTACCCAATCCTTTAGTCCTTCACTCGACTCACACATACATGTGAACAAGGTCTTAGTCTTAATTTCCCAAAGATGAAAATTCCCATTCATCACACAATACAACTTGCATGATTCCAAGTTTCTATCCAACTGAAACTTGGGTGATGAGAAACTTTCCTTATTTGGTAAATTATGACACTACCATAAATGAAAGAATCAAATTTTATTTTCCAATATTGCTTTCAATGGAAACATATAAACAACAATTTTTCACAAATGCCATTGTTAGGATACTTAAAATAAATAAATCAAAACTTTTTTATATTCTAAAACTTGCGGAAAAATGCAAACACATATGAAAACTATGTTGATATCTATTCCTAAGAAATCTATCGTAACTCTTAAGCAGTTGCTCAAAATTCTGATCACCGAAACATTTTCACGATCAGAATCAACATACTCTTTCTTTAAGCTTCCTTTGATTTTCTAAAACATCAAAATGTAATTAGATTACATAATGTATTAATAATCTCCAAAAGATACTTAATAGAGTTAGATAATGGACTTTACCTGAAGTAGAGTCAAAGTTTTGACTTTATGAGATCTTTCAGCTAAATCTGGCAGCTTCGCAACCAATGCCCCTTCTTTTGGCAAAAGAAACATATGGACTCTTTGGAAATGGTACATGAGACTATCTCAGATTTATCCTTTCTCTTTACCATTAGGTCAAATGACTTGACCATGGCAGATCCTTTTCCATTGGGGAGAGAAAGCTTTTCTGGACTTCCAATGTTACCATTGTCAATGTCCATGGAAGTTTGGGAAGTTGATCTTCCAGTCAAATTTTGCTTTACCAGTGCCCCAAATCAGTGCAGATTTAGCAGCATCAAGCAAATAGGTAAGATCATTAAGGGTCTTGTCTTGATCTGTCATCAGGGTGTGACTGAAGAACCAAGTCAACAGCCAGCTACATCGAGACTTCGACACCCGACTCTCCCGGCTTGCCAATAGGGATTGAGTGGCCTTGAACTTTTCAAGTATTTGAACTTGTGGGATAGGGAGAATAATTGTAGGAGGTAGAGGAAGTGAAGCATGATTTCTAGTCCCTTTAATGTACAACAAAGTGATTAATCGTTTACCTTGATTGCCATGTGGGATATCATCTTCAATAGGAAAGCTTGTTCCTAAAGATTTGGGAAGACCATAGTTGTCTTAACTAGACATCTATAGTGGGAGAAATTTAAGTTTAGTTGATTTAAAGTCCTTAATATAACACCCAATATGACATATTAAGGCTAGGATCCAACAACCTATTTATAACCGGAAGAGGGATGTCGTAATCCAAGCTATAAATAGTCGAAGGTAGGTAAATGACGTTTTACCAATTTTCACCATGAAAACGAAATATAATTAAGTTTTAATTGGATTTGGAACTCCTAGATCTTTTGCGATACATTGAACATTCAATGGCATGTTTGAATCTCGATTGTGCCCTCTCAAGTTTGTGACTGGGATGCCGAGGATCACAAACAAGGTGTGAATAACCATGCAAATTGACTTGGTACCCTCAACTTTATCACCTAATTCATGTGCCGGTTAACCACACACGCTCCACCAATCTATGATAAAATTAAGCTACCCTTCGCCACACATTGTCAGTCCCATGTTAGTGTGTCGGTTAACCATACACGCTCCACTAACGACTTAACAAAGGTGTAACATGTAATTTCATGGGTTAGCACCATTTCACTTTTTCCTAAGTAACTAAGATTGGGAATTTATAAGTGTTTAGTTACTTAGTATTTATCATTATACTTTTAATGAAGGGAGAATTATATTCTTTATCCTACCCGTTCGGCTAACAACCCACCACAAGTCAAGGAAGCAGTGGGTGAGAGTGGACACCCATTAAACTGCCATTTTATAACCAGTAACCTTATACTCCCCTTACAGACCGACTTCGTGAATGAGGCCTACTGATGGTAAGATTGACTTTATCTTATACATATCTATATAATTAAAATTATAATAATAGTATAAGGGTTGAATTTTAAACTTTTAAAATTCTAGGGCTTGATTTGGAATTAAAGCATTCATAAGTAAATCTTTACATATTCCAAAACTTGAAAGTAAGTTTTGAAACTATTCAAAACTCTTTGATTTTCATAACTTAAGAGTTTAATTAAAGTTTTAGAGACTTAAATGAAGAGACGCTTGAACATCCATAACTTGAGGACAAGTTATGGAGTTCATAAAAACTATTTATGAGAAAAAGACTCTTCATTTTGTAACCTATGGCATCATTTATGAGTTTTAAGAATCATAAATGTGTCTTTTCATATAACTTGAGGACAAGTTACAAAAACACATTTTATGAACAATTTGTAGATTAATTTGGATTGAAAGCAACTAACACAAAGTTTTTTCATTAATCTAAATTAACTCATAAAACAAGGTAACACAAAAAAACTTTTGATAATCCTTAACTTATGGAAGTTTCAAAACTCTTAAGATCATAACTTTTAAAAAAGACTTTTGAGTTCCAAAATTCTATGACAAAATTTGTAACTCCTTAAAAAATTTAGATCAAACTTTTAAAACAAATAAAATAATCATATAAATCTATCTTTTAATAAATTGAACTAATTCAACTCTTGTAGTAAAATGACTCAAATTTTACAAATAACTAGTTTCCCATAAAATCAAGTAATTATCTTATAATTTGACAAACTTCATGTTTTTTTCTTTTTGTTTTCAACTTTGAAAATCAAACATTTGCATCAAATATAATAGAGAAACAACCCATGGCTCTGATACCACTTTTGGGTTTTTTGGTATAATACAACATCCTATGGTGCACATACAACCCTAAATACCTTCAATCTATGTTTTCACTAATTATACATACAAATGGTTTCCAAGGCATTAAACCAATAACTAGCATACATTTGACATAAAGCATATAAAATACTATTTAGGGTAACATACTTTTTGATGGAGCTTGAAGTCTTGGTGTATTTAGCCTTAAAGAACTTAGCCCCAATAGTGTGGAAGCCTCAAATGAAGTCACAACACATCATGGACAAAGGTAGAACTTGTAGGAGAATTCCATGCACCCAAAAACACCCATGAACTCCAAGAATGACTCAAGTGGCATTTTTGAGGCTAAGAGCATGTATTTATATGTGTAGATTCCAAGGCTCAAGGGTATAACCCAAATCCATACCCATGGGTTTTATGATTCAAGGTTCATGTGGCCCAAATCTTTATGTATCCATACTTAAACTTGGTCCAACATGAATCATAAGCCCAGCACATATAAGTATAACTAATTATCATAATTAGTCCCCATAGATTTAATTAGTCTCTTTTGATCACTAAATTAATTCCAAATTAATTCTTGATCAATACTAATTAAAACATATGATTTCATATTAATATATAATAACTTATAATATATTAATAAACCATAAATTACCTTCTCTCAAAATTCCATCCTAACAAATTATCCTGATGATATGCAACCCAAATGGACCATGCTACATTCGGGTCGAGTACATACCAATAATATTTATGGGCTTAGACATCTAATCCAACAAAAGATCTGTTCAGGTTAGCTATGATGGCTTAGTATGTACATCAGGGTTATGCATAACTAAAATTTTGCAGGCTTAGAGTGAGTGACTCCGCCTCATTTCCTGTTCCTTTTCTGGATGTGGATTTAGGGGAGAGTCACTCAGTCGACTGTCTTATTCATCTTAATTATACGTAACTTGTATATGCCAGGCGATCATAGTTGTACCGTGACAGATCATAATATAAAGTATCGTCACTAGTTAACAAAGCACTTTCACTGCTAGTACTCGCTTATTGCGGTACGATTTGTGGCAGTGGTAATATCGAGAAAGCACTAGAAAGCCTACACATAATGCACTGTCGAGCACACTCGGAATACACCATCGTTATAACAGATGTTTCTTTCAAATCGACTTAACACTTGTTTCTATAAAGAGTCCGGCTTTGTCATTCGACGTGGATTGGTGTGGTCCTCACCATACCAAGTTCATGTGTTATGAAAACCAAACACCTTAACCGACCGATTAACGAAACCCTTGTCACTCATAGCGAAAACCCGACCCAGACCTCATAATCGTCTCTTGTATTCTAAACCTCGAGGCACTCATGAGGGGAGTATTTTGACCTCCGAAACCTTGCCGACGTATACCTAGCAGACCTTCCTGAAATACCACTCGTCCAATAGGTCAAGTTCAAGCACGGAGGCTAAGGACGAATACGGTTAACCTATCACTACTAAGTGTATATGAGAGAGTAGTATATAATTAAAATTTTGCGAAATGAGAATGTGTGCTTCCGCCCTATCTCTCGTTCCTTGTTTGGTTGTGGACCGGGGGCAGAGTCGCACATCCGACCGTCTACTAATCTTAATTATATACGACTTGTATACACGAGGAAATGATAGATGGACTAGGTATGAATCCTATCATGAACTTCAGAGCAAAGTTGTCTAGTGATGTGTGTAACACGAACTAGTTTTAATTCTACAAACTTAAACACAAAGACAAACACACGAAAGACAGTGTACCTATCGATTAGCTGTTTAGTTCGGGTAAGTAGGGTATCGAAACCAGGGAACGGTAAATAATTAAGATTATTACTAATATTATCTAAATAAAACAAGTAGAAACGTGTTTTTCTATAGTTTTGCAAGACTAGAAACTTAAGCAATTATCAAACACTTAAACAAGAAACAATTAACAACTAAAGAAATAGAATGTAACTAAATTCAATATTAAAAGAGACTTCTGTTTAGGTTCAAATGATTTATTCCTGTGGTTGATTTTATGACGAGTGAAATGGATTAATTGGCATTGGCTACCGATAAGTGTGATTAGGTTCACTTTCGCTATTACTAACCCTTAGAAAACTAATTAACTCAAACAGTGGCCAATTGGTTAAACTAATAAATTTCCTATTTTATTGATTCGGGTTAAGTAAGACTTGTAATGAGCTAATCAAATATGCTAATTCAATTAACTCCTTGTTGATGGTTCGTCACACAAGCTCACACATTAACTTACCTATTTCCTGGTTAACCCTAGTTTCACGTTCGCTATTCCTAGGCATATAACAATGTTTTCACATAAATCATATGAGATTAGAAATTAAGCGATGTTCATGCAACTCAATTTGCTGGTTAATTAACAGAAAATAGTTATTGTTAACACATAAGGATCTTTATCAAGCTTAACAATACAAAATCACCAAATGAATCAATCCAATCATAATATTAAACCATATTTATAAAATCATCTATCCTAAACAGAAGTTATGAGTTTTTAGCTCATATCTACAACAAATAACAAACTAAAAAAATCATAATCTAATGATTGAAACATGGTTCATGCAAAAGATTAAGAGAAAAGTAATGTGTTATTCCCTTTGATCTTCTTCCAAATTGATATCTAAGTTGAAATCTCGAAAACCACAGCTTCTAAGAACCCTTCTGGCCTCCAAAAACCGTCCAAGGCTTCCCCCATTCGTTAGAGAAGCGTTTCTACACACACACACAAATATATATATATATATATATATATATATATATATATATATATATATATATAATGAAAATAGTGGCTACTCAGCGAGTCCAGTGACTGACTCGGCGAGTCCATCACTTAAAATACTTTGTACAACAAGTCAAAGTCAAGAATCACGAAACTTCTGACCAATTTGTCGAGTTGATGGCCTACTCATCGAATCCATTTGTATTCAACATTTGCTCAAAACGTGAAAGTTGTCAGAAATTGTGTCTAGCTTTCAGAACATTTTGAATCTCGTCAATCGGAGTTACGGTTCATGAGATATGGCCAAAACACTAACCAGGGGTCAAGGTGTCCATCAACATCCTTCTTTCTTCAAAATCCAAGATCCAAGCTTCCAATTGCTAAATCCACTTCCTTTTGCTTCCAAGCTCATATTTTAGGCTACAAATACATTTTAAACATATTTAAGTAACTAATGTTCATAATTTGCAATTAAATAGCCAAAAAGTATTAAGATTTAACACAAAATATATGACTAAAATCCAATGTACAGCAAGTCAAAGTCAAGAATCGCGAAACTTCTGACCAACTCGTCAATTTGATGGCCTACTAGTCGAGTCCGTTTGGAATCAACATTTTCTCAAAACATGAAAGTCGTCCAAAATTGTGTCTAGTCCTCAGAACATTTTCAATATCGTCAATCGGAGTTACGGTTCGTGAGATATGGCCAAAACACTGACGAGGGGTCAAGCTGTCCAACAACATCCTTCTTTCTTCAAAATCCAAGATCCAAGCTTCCAATTGCTAAATCCACTTCCTTTTGCTTCCGAGATCATATTTTAGGCTACAAATACATTTTAAACTTATTTTAGGTACCGTTTGTTCTTAATTTGCGATAATATAGCCAAAAAGTATTAAGATTTAACACAAGATTTAACACATAATTTGGAATCAAGTCGAAAAATTGAAAGAAAATTGACTGAGCAACTCGCCGAGTTGTAAGTGAAGACTCGTCGAGTTGGATCATGACTTAGGCAGAAAACGTAAATTTCCTCTGAAACTCGTCAAGTTCAGATGTGCACTCAACGAGTTTGAGGTGATGAACATGAGTTTTCTTCTTTCTACTTCAATTTTGATTTTTGTTGTAACGACCCAATTTTTAAGTCCAAAATTTTCATTTTAATTAACTGACTCATAAAAACATTCATAAGAAATTACTCTGATATCACATCATCTCATAAAATGAATCATGTCTGAAAGCCCAAGTCATAAAAATAGTAACACGTCAAAGTACAGTCCCAGAATATCCATGGTGCAGAAAACAATGAGTGTGTGTATGATGTGCCGCTACCACGCCAACTCCTTCCCCTTCGCTGAAGAGGTACCTGAAACCAAAACTGTAAACTGTAAGTATGAAACTTAGTGAGTTCCCCCATCGTACCACATACCATACAATCACATAGCATACATACTGTCGGACAATTCTGGGGTGCCCAACCTACCCTGTACGGCCATTCTGGGGTGCCGACCTACCCGTACGGCCATTCTGGGGTGCCGTCCTACCCGTTTCAAGCCATTCTGGGGTGCTGACCTACCCATGTCAAGCCATTCTGGGGTGCTGACCTACCTTTCGGTCCTACCAACCGACCCTCGGGGACTATTACACCCCTACTGCTACTATCACATATATCGTAACATGAACATACTATCAGACATATCTGGGGTGTCTGACCTACCCTTCGGTCCTAAAAACCGAACTTAGGTACTATTCCCCTTCTACTACCACTATCACATATAACATATCATGCCAGCATATAAACATATCATCACATACTGTCAATCATATCTGGGGTGTCTGACCTACCCTTCGGTCCTAACAACCGAACTCTACTACTATCACATATAACATATCATGCCAACATATAACATATCAGGTAGTAGCAAACCTAGATGATATCACAAAGACAATCATCTAACATACAATTCCTACTGGTGGGCCGATATTTTGGCCATAGACCCACCGCTACTGGAAGGTAACTCACCTCGAACGAGTAGCTGCTGATAATCTGTGCGGGAAACCTCCGTCTGCTGCTGCTCCAGAAATCCTCCGGCTATAATCCCCATAAAACACTTAGTTATAAACTGATATCTACTCTTGGGGTAACATGACTATTTTACCCCCAACCAAGTCCATGTCAAAGTCAACTGCCAGTTGACCCGACTCGCCGAGTTGGGCCGTCAACTCGTCGAGTCCCTAACCCTTTACCCGTCCTTATCCATGACTCGGATCATCACGTTTGGCAACGTATCGACGAGTTCCTCCTCTATATGAACATCGAATGAACCTTCATCCGACTCGCCGAGTTGTATGAACAACTCGTCGAGTTCACCTTTATCTGATGAACAAGTTCTGACCTTGACTCGCCGAGCTGTATGAACAACTCATCGAGTTCATATTTAACCATATGAAGATTGCCTTGGACTCGCTGAGTCTATTCTAGCACTCACCGAGTCCCATGAACTCCAGGTCTAAGGCTAAGTCCAATACATTGGGTCACTCCTTCGGAACTTCTACAACCCTTCTAACACCCAACTGAGTTCTTTTGACCCTCAACAGACATGACACTTTATGCCTTGGACTCGTCAAGTCCCAAGAACGGACTCGCCGAGTCAATAACGTCCACACCCTAAATCCTCGATTTCTGATGTACAACCTTTGACCAAAAGATAGATCCAAGCCCCTAAGATCGATCTAGCACGTAAAGTTTCGAACTTTATGTGAATGCATGGGACTTTTGAGCCTAAGAGGCTCTAAAATGGCTCTTATGTTGCATGGGACCTTCCTTGGGTGCAAAAGCAACCTAAATCTGCCTTGTGACTCCTCCCAAGACATAGATCCGAAGTCTTGACCCCCAACCATGTTTGCAATCATGGTTGGCTACCTCATATGGCGTAAAAAGCCCTAAATCTTCCCTAAAAAGGGATCTAACAAACAAGCAAGCAAGGTATAGACTTTATACCTTTCAAAGACTGCAAATAATGAACCAAACTTGAATCCTTCAGTCTCCTCTTGATCCTTCTATGCTCTTCCTTCTTCCTGGAGGTCAAAACCCACAAAAAAATCACTCAAAAGCCTTAGATCTTGCACCAAAACACTTAGGGTTTTGCTATGGAGGGTTTTTGGGAGCAATAGGGACGAGTGGTGGCTAAAATAGATGATTAAATAAGGTGCAAACCCTCAGATTAGGGTTTTTGTCCAGTCAGAGCCTACTCGTCGAGTCCGGGACCCGACTCGACGAGTCCAATACTTAAATCCGGCATCTCGTCCCGCTTCTACTCGGCGAGTTGGTCCTTCACCTCGCCGAGTCCAAGGCCAAAAATGCAAAAATCTTAAATGAAAATACATACCAAGAACCAGGTGCAACATTTGTGGTCAAAGAGGGTATTAAGGTAATACACCTCCTTATATTCTTCAGTGATGAGACTCCTTTTTAACCGTTAAAACCATTGGACTTATAAAATCACTCAAATCTTCTAATCTTCTGGTAAACGACTCGAATCCTAACTTTAATTCCCTCACGCTTTAAGAAATCACTCTAATCTCATCCTAGGTTCAACAAAGATCAAAGATAAAAAAAACAACATAATAACAGGAAAACAAACATCAAATTTAAAATCCTAAATTACCCTATTTACTATAAAAAATAAAAAATAAAAAGAAAATCAAACTCAAACGACGGGTTGCCTCCCGCAAGCGCTTCTTTTTGTGCGAGTGTTTAGCTGGACTCCCAACTTAATAAACTTCTAATAAACTCAATGCCAATCCATCCGTTGCATTGAATATCTTTTGTGAACCAATTTGTAAAGTTCGGTTCTTTTCTTCTACAATTGGCCAAACTAGCTTGAATACAAAAAACCCAAGACTTCTGATAAGGGTTGGGACCGGTCGGGTACTAATCAGAAATGGATCGCGCTTCAGAACTTTCTCCAAAGTTGGAATCGTCACCCCATGCTTCGAAACACAAATTAGAAATACAGGGCTCCATATCGTGGTAATGGTCATTCCACTGCTTGGTTCTTGCAATTCAGCTTGTTCTTGTTCTTCGTGTGACCTCTCTACTAGCAACCTTTCCAGCTCCTCCAAATATTTTTTTGGATTAAATTCTTCATCTTTTAACTCTAGCTCTTGTAACTCATATTGTTCTTGTTCGTTAGACAAGATGTTATCTAACCATCTTCCAAATTTCTTCAAATCGTCATCCGAGTCATACTCTTCGTCTTCTTTCTCAATTTCCTGCACTACTTCCTCAACAAAAGAATCAAAAGTATCGAGATTTGGATAATACATAATAAATAAAAGTAAAAAATAAAAAATAAACTATTTAAAAAAATCATCAATAAAATAAAAACGGTAACAATTAGCAATTAAAATTAACTATTTGAACTGTTCCCCAACAACGACACCAAAAACTTGATGTGTGTTGAATGCACTAGTTTTAATCATACTAACATAAACACAAAGACGAATACACGAAATGCAGTGTACATATCGATTAGTAGTTTAGTTCAGGTAAGTAGGGTATCGAACACAGGGAACGGTAAACAGTTAAGATTATTACTAATATTATCTAAATAAAACATGTAAAAAGGGGTTTTTCTCTAGTTTTTCAAGACTAGAAACTTAAGCAATTATCAAACACTTAAACAAGAAACAATTAACAACTAAGGAGATAGAAGGTAACTAAATTCAATTCTAAAAGAGACTTCTGTTTAGGTTCGAATCATTTATTCCTATGGTTGATCTTATGAAGAGTGCAATGGATTAACTGACATTGGCAACCGATAAGTGTGATTAGGTTCACGTTCGCTATTACTAACCCTTAGAAAAGTAATTAACTCAAACAGTGGCCAATTGGTTATACTAATAAATTTCCTATTTTATTAATTCGGGTTAAGTAAGACTTGTAATGAGCTAATCAAATATGCTAATTCAATTAACTCCTTGTTGATGGTTCGTCACACAAGCTCACACATTAACTTACATATTTCCTAGTTAACCCAAGTTTCACGTTCGCTATTCCTATGCATATAATAATGTTTTCACATAAATCATATGAGATTAGCAATTAAGAGATGTTCATGCAACTTAATTTGCTGGTTAATTAACTGAAAATAGTTATTGTTAACACATAAGGATCTTTAACAAGCTTAACAAAACAAAATCATCAAACAGAACCATCCTAATCATAAATTCAAACCATATTCATAAAATCATCTATCCTAAACAGAAGATATGAGTTGTAGCTCACGTCTACAACAAATAACAAACTAAAAAAACATAATCTAATGATTGAAACATGGTTCATGCAAAAGATTAAGATAAAAGTAATGTTTTATTGTCTTTGATCTTCTTCCGAATTGATATCTAAGTTGAAAACTCGAAAACCAAAACTTCTAAGAACCCTTCTGGCCTCCAAAAACCGTCTAAGGCTTCCCCCATTCATTAGGGTTCAAATGAGAAGTGTTTCTATATATATATATATATATATATATATATATATATATATATATATATATATATATATATATATATTCTTAAAACAGGGGCTACTCGGCGAGTCCAGTGACTGACTCGGCGAGTCCATCACCTAAAATCTCGTGTACGGCAAGTCAAAGTCAAGCATCACAAAACTTCTGATCAACTCGTCGCATTTGTGGCCTACTCATCGAGTCCGTTTGGAATCAACATTTTCTCAAAACATGAAAGTCGTCCGAAATTGTGTCTAGTTTTTAGAACATTTTAAATCTCGTCAATCGGAGTTCGGTTCATGATATATGGCCATAACACTAACGAGGGGTCAATCTTGGTGGATTAATGTCTAAGTCCATAACTATATTTGATATGTACTTGACCCGACCCGGCATGGTCCATTTGGGTTGCACTTCACCGATACAATTTATATGGATAATCTTTTGAGAGTAGTATATTTATGATTAATATTAATATATTATAAGTTCTAATATATTAATATATAATCGTATTATTTAATTAGTATTGATCAAGAATTAATTTATAATTAATTAAGTGATCAAAATGAACTAATTAAATATGGTCTCTTATATATATGGAATGGGCCAAGTTCATTTAGGTTGGGCTAAGCTTTCATGGATAGTCCATGGAGTGTTTAACCCATGGATCATATGAAATGAAATGTCATGGGTTTAACCCTAGTCTCCATACTGTATAAAGATGTCATTGGTTGGTAAAAATTGCCACTAGTGTGGATACACTAAGAGGGCTAGCCGATTTCACTAGAGAGAACCAAGTATCCATATTGTCTAAAGTCTTCCAAGGTGTTTTGGTTATTTGTGATTCCACTTGAGGCTTCCACACTATTGGGGCTAAGCTCTTAAAGCTTGAAGACATCAAGCTACACCAAAAGGTATGTCATCTAACTAGTCTTTGAAGTATAGTTGCTTCATAATATGCTAGTTAGGATACAAGCCTTGGAAAGCTCTTATTTGCATGTATAATAGAGAAAACATAGATCCAAGGTTTATAGGGTTGCATATACACCATAGGAGTGTTAGAATGTTCAAAACCCAACAATGGTATCAGAGCCTAGGCTTGCTTTCAATTATACTTGATGCAAATTGTTGAAAAATGCTGAAAAAATTGATTTTCTGGCTTTCTGGGCACTGGACTCGCTGAGTCCACTGATGAACTCGCCGAGTGCATGAAGAAATTCATCCTACTCGTCGAGTAGGTTCATGCACTCGACGAGTAGGAGCCCCGGACAGCATATTTTCGATTATTTTGGCTGGAATTGGACTAGGAACATTACCCTAAGATGTTTTTGGACTTATAAACTTGTTTTTGATGTGGTAATGTTCATACTAATCCAATTTCAAAGATAATTGTCAATAGATTCATGTTTTGTATTAGTTTAGTGATTAGGCTAATTACATGAAAAAGTTTGATTTGAATTATCTTGTTCTTATGAGTTGCTTAGATTAATAGAAAAGTTAATTGATCATGTGTATTTCAATCCATTTTAATCTAAGAGATGATTCTAAAATGTGTTTGTGTAACTTGTCCTCAAGTTACATGAAAGGCCACATTTAAGTTTCATAAAACTCATAAAAGTTGGCATTGGTTACAAAAATGAAGAGTCTTGTCTCATTGAATGGTTTTATGACTCCATAACTTGTCCTCAAGTTATGGAAGTTCAAGAGTCACTTCATTAAGTAATAAAATGTGTAACCTTAATTAATTTCATAAGTTATAAAATAAAGAAAAGTTAACTCTTTTATTAGTTTAAAGTCTTCCATAACTTGTCCTCAAGTTATGGAACTTGAAGAGTTTTTAATTAAAACTACTTTAAACACATAAGTTATGGAATAGAAAAGTTTTGAAAGTTACAAAAACTTGCCCTCAAGTTTTGGAATTTGAAAAGTTTTCTCTTATGAATACTTTAATTCCAAGTTAGCCCTTAGAATTTTAAAAGTTAAAATTCAACCCTCATACTTTATAATATTATAAGTTAATTATATATATATATATATATATATATATATATATATATATATGTATAAGAGTAAGTCGGTCTTACCGTTAGTAGGTCTCATTCACGAAGCCGGTCTATAAGGGGGTATAAGGTTACTGCCTATAAAATGGCAGTTTAATGGGTGTCCACTCTCACCTACCGCTTCCTTGACCGGTGGAGGGTCGTTAGCCGAACGGGTAGGACAAGGACTATAATTCTCTCTTTATTAAAAGTATTAATGATAAATACTAAGTAACTAAACCTTTTATAAATACCCAATCTTGGTTACTTAGGAAAATGTGAATAAGGTGCTAATCCATGAAATTACACTTTGTACTTTGTTTAAGTCGGTTAGTGGAGCATGTGTGGTTAACCGGCACACTAACTCGTATTTAACAAGGTAGGCAAAGGGTAACTTAGTGTTTATCATAGTATCGATGCAACGTGTGTGGTTAACCGGCACATCGATTGAGGGGTAAACACTTAAGGGTACCAAGTAATTTGCATGGTTACTTCACACCTTATTTTGTGATCCTCGGCATCCCAGTCACAAAACCTGAAGGGCACACTTGAGATTGAAACATGTCATTGAACAGTTCAATGAATCTTAAAGATCTAGGAGTTTCAAATCCAATTAAAACCTAATAAATTATTTCGTTTTTCATGGTGGAAATTGGTGAATCGTCATTCACCTACCTTCAAATATTCTATAACTTGGATTACGGCATCCCTCTTCCAAGTTATAAAATATTTTGTTGGGTACTAGCCTTAATATTTCATATTGGGTGTTATATTAAGGACTTTAAATCAACTATCTTGAATATCTCCCAAAAGATGTCTAGTTCAGACATCTATGATCTTCCCAAATATCTTGGAACTTCACTTCCTCCACCTCCTCTAATTATTCTCCCTAACCCACAAGTTCAAGGTCACTCAAGCCCTATTGGCAAGGAAAGGTCTAAGTGTGATCACATCTTGGAGATGAAGTCAAATACTGTCAAGCCGGGAGAGTTGGGTGTCAAAGTCTTGAGAAAGTTAGTGGTTCAATCACTTTCTAAGTCACATAGTGAGTTCCTTTGGGACTCCTATGAAATAGACTATGACAAGACCCTTAATGATCTTATCTATTTGCTTGGTGCTGCTAAATCATAAATGATTTAGTGTACTAGTAAAGCAACTTTGATTAGGAGATCAACTTCCCAAAACTTTATGGACAGGGACAATAGTGACACAGGAAATCCAGAAATGCATTCTCTTCCCAATGGAAAGGGATTGGCCACAGTAAACTTGGTTGACCAAATGGTAAAGAGAAAGTCTAAGTCTGAGATAGTCCTATGTACTATTACCTAAGGGTCCATATGTTTCTATTGCCAAAGGAAGGGGCTTTGGTTACAAAGCTGCCAAACTTACCTAAGGATGGTAAAGTCAATAAGTTTGACTTTATTTCAGGTAAAGTCCATTGTCTAACTCTATTAAGTTCCTACTTGGAGATTCTTATTACATGATGTGGCTGGGTCACATGTTGATGTTTTAAGAATCAAAGAAAAGTAAAGAAACTTAAAGGAAGTATATGCTTATTCTGATCGCGAAGATGGATTTCAATCGTATTGTTCGGTGATCAGAATTTTGAGCAGGTGCTTAAGAGTTATGATAGATTGCTTAGGAATAGATGACAACAAGTTTTCATATACATTTGCATTGTAAGGATTAGTTTTTCCGTAAAGTTTTAAAATAAAAGAAAAGTTTTTAATTTTATTTATTTTAAAATATCCTTACAATGGCATTTGGGAAAAAAAGATGTTGCTTATATGATTCCATTGATAGCAATATTGGAAATATGAATCTGATTCTTTCATTTGTGGTAGTGTCTAAATTTACCAAATAAGGAAAGATTCTCATCACCCAAGTTTCAGTTGGATAGAAACTTGGAATCATGCAAGTTGTATAGTATGATGAATGAGAACTTTCGAGCATTGGAAAATTAAGACTAACTACTTGTTCACATGGATGTGTGAGTCAAGAGAAGGACTAAGGGATCAAGTACACTTTCTTGTGCACTTGTCAAAGTCCCCCACAAAAGATGGATAAGACTATTCGTCATGATTTAGTAAGGTTTAGTATATATGATTATACTTACAAGCTTAAGTATAATTCTGAAGCATTGGAAAATTTTCATTGTATGACAGAACGAATAAGAAGAATCAAATTAGGCAGAAGGATAAAAGTTTCTCAAATCTGAAAAGATGGGAGAGTACTTTAGTATCATGTTTTAAGATCATCTTAATGATTTTGAGACCTTATCACAATTCATCCTCTAAGTGCATTCTGATAGCTAAAGAAGAGGAGCTATGAATTGTTGAAGTGGTCAAATCAAGAAGATGAGCCATACTTGTTTCAAAACAAGTCTTAGAGTCATACTCCAAGACTGTAAGTTGAGTGAAATATCTTAAAGAAAGGTTTAAAACACTTGTCAAATGTAAGAGTAAAAGTTTTCTACTCTTGTACATTTTAAATTGGTAAGTTGTGATGTTTTGGATAAAACAAAGACCAACTTAGGCCAATTGTGTGAAGTGTCTGTCTTGATTAGAATCCACACTATCTCTTGAATATTTGGCAAGAAAGTCTTATAGGTCAAGGAGACAGTGGGAGTCTAAAAGATCCTGAAAGGGTTTCAAGAAGTAATCAAGAACAAAAACTTGTATTTCATCACTAGCACACAACTAGAGGTTTATAACCTATCGTGTTGACATTTCTGTGCCCATTCCAGTTAAGTTGGCTATACATCTGAGTTCTACATGTTCTCAATTGTTTGTATAGCTACTTGGAAGCAATGACAGGCCCTTGAGCTGCCAGGTGGCAAGAAGTTAAGATTGCACAAGTTCAATCCATATGAGTTAGGATTTGTCACTAACCTAGTCCTGTGATTATGGTTTTGACAAATTCAGAAGGATAGGAACACTTACACCATAAAATCTAAGTGTCATAAGGTTTCTCTTCGATTCATGAAAATGATGGTAAGGAAACTCTTTCACTAAGTAGATTTTAAGTAGATAGCAATTGTGATATTTGCAGTTATCAAAGTCGTTAGTGGAGCGTGCCTGGTTAATCGGCACACTAACATTGACTTATGAGAAATGGAAAAAGGTCTAAACAATTTAGACTATGATTACGACATCCCATTTAATAGTTCTGAAATTGTTTAGACACACTTGTGAGCTATCTAAGAGAGGTGTATAATTTTGATAAAGTCTTATCAAGGCAATCTAGTATCAGAAATCTGAACTTTGGTAATAAAGTCAACAAACCATTGTTTTTCGCAGAACTTCAGTTGATTTCTGAGTACATGTCAAAGCTAGTGGGAGCATAAGCGTTACGCTAATAATCATCATGTTAGTGGGAGCATGATAATTATGATAAAGGTTGCAAGTTAGCAATGTTAATTATAGAAAACAAAAAAGTCTCAATTATGAAAAATTTGTTTTGCTATAATTAATGGAGAGGAAATTATACTTCAACTCAAATCTATAAGCTTAGATTGAGGTCTTAATCGTATTTAGTCAAGAATATATATGAATTTCATGTTGGAATGGCTCAACATAAGGAAATTCTATATATGGGGTCATTATTTGCATTCTAAAATTCGATTATGATTACGGCATCCCTTTTCATAATCTGGATTATGAAAACTTGGCAAATAGAAATGGAAATAGTACAGCAAAAGACTGGTTTAGTTTGTATGTGAGACATCATGAATCGTGTCCCATATGCTTCGGATATCGGATCGATTACATGTGCTATACTCATTCTTTCTAAATTTTTCCGAATGCTTGGGGCATTAAGAAGGGAAAAAGGTCTAGAAATTGATATGACTAAAATGAGTAACCAATTGTCTAGGACAATCTAAGGTTTACCAAAGATTGGTTGCTCAAGGATAGTTGGAAGTATAGTGTTAATTCTGGAAGGACCATATTGACATAATATGTAAGGAGGCAACTCATGTTCAGAAGTGATAGTCAAAATGGAATATAAAGTTAGAAAGTATTCAATCTGTAAGATTAGGAAACTTAATGCAAGAAGGATGTTTCCAAGGAGTTGATCTCCTTTGGAATACTCTGTAATGATTGTTGCCAAGTCTGGCTGAATTTGTGCATAATCATTACAAGAGGATCAGTGCATATAAGTTTAGAATCTAACAGATTTTAGTAAATGGCCTGAATTTGGAATTCTTGCATTTGCAGTAAGGGTTTGGGACTATGAAAAGATGATCATTGGAGTTATGCTCAATTGATCTATTTCACTAAATAAAGATCATAGACAAACATAGTATGCATACTTTGTGTATGGCATGACTAGTGTTTAGAAAAACATAGTGTACATGCTTGGAGCATGGGACAACTATTGTTTTAAATTCAAGAATAAAGTTGATAGCTGAAACAGTATACAATGAATAATGTGTAATCATATGGTGATAAATAAAAGGTGTTTTATTTATGTTCATAGATTTTGATACCATATTGGATTCAATTATTATTGTGTTTCACTTTTCAAGTTTTAACTTCCAAAATAACTAGGTCATTGTTCTGTATGACTAAGTTATTTAAACCATCCACAGTCGGTCATATGTTGGAAGTATATATGAATTAAGATTGTCATGGGTTGGCTTGTAGAGGTCTAAGATATTGGACAAAGTTGTGCTACAACACTCATGAGTGCTCATAAGTTCTAAGTATTGGATTCAACCCGCGCTCATTTGAATCACTTCATGGATTTTATCACGAGTGATCATGAGACGATAATATCTTATATTCTTCAACCTAGAGATATGAGTTGTTACTATGAGTTGATAGTACATTGATTGCACGAAAACACATTGGTAACTTGATGTTATAAAACGTGCCTTTGTGTATGATTCAACAAGTTGCAGAACAAGCCATATGTGTTGAAGTTTATCTAATCCTTTCACCTTCGGGATAAAAGCGATATCTGTGGGCCCCTCGATGATTTAGCGATGACACATGTGAGTGCTTGGCCAAGCCAGGACTGATTTGATTTGTTCAATCAGTCAGTCATCATGAATCGGAAATCGGGAAACAACAAATGGACAGAGAGAATGATTATAATCCATGTATCAGTCCATATGATATCTAGAATGGAGGAATATATGATCCCTTATCTAATGGACAAGTTCGTTGACAAAGATCAGAGTTCGACAGCGGCTTTAAGAGCTACGATTGCCAGTTAGCTTTTGAAGTCATACTCAATAATAGATTTAGACTTATCCAAGTGGGAGACTGTTGGATTAATGTCTAAGTCCATAACTATATTTGGTATGTACTTGACCCGACCCGGCATGGTCCATTTGGGTTGCACTTCACCGACACAATTTATATGGATAATCTTTTGAGAATAGTATATTTATGATTAATATTAATATCTTATAAGTTCTAATATATTAATATATAATCATATTATTTAATTAGTATTGATCAAGAATTAATTTATAATTAATTAAGTGATCAAAATGAACTAATTAAATATGGACTCTTATATATATGGAATGGGCCAAGTTCATTTAGGTTGGGCTGAGCTTTCATGGATAGTCCATGGAGTGTTTAACCCATGGATCATATGAAATGAAAGGTCATGGGTTTAACCCTAGTCTCCATACTATATAAAGATGTCATTGGTTGGTGAAATTGGCACTAGTGTAGATACACTAAGAGGGCTAGCTGATTTCACTAGAGAGAACCAAGTATCCATATTCTCTAAAGTCTTCCAAGGTGTTTTGGTGATTTGTGATTCCACTTGAGGATTCCACACTATTGGGGCTAAGCTCTTAAAGCTTGAAGACATCAAGCTACACCAAAAGGTATGTCATCTAACTAGTCTTTGTAGTATAGTTGCTTCATAATATGCTAGTTAGGATACAAGCCTTAGAAAGTTCTTATTTGCATGTATAATAGAGAAAACATAGATCCAAGTTTTATAGGGTTGCATGTACACCATAGGAGTGTTAGAATGCTCAAAACCCAACAAATTTGTCTAGCAACATCCTTCTTTCTTCAAAATCCAAGATCCAAGCTTCCAATTGTTAAATCCGCTTCGTTTTGCTTCCGAGCACATCTTATAGGCTGAAAATACAATTTAAACAATATTAAGTACCTTTTGTCCATAAATTGCAATAAATTAGCCAAAAAGTATTAAAATTCTATATGAAATATGTAGCTAAATATGCATATATCAAAATACGCCACACTTGACTATTACTTGCCCTAAGCAAAACTGAATTTTAACATACTAATACCACATAAGATAATCCCAATCGAACCCAGCCATTATGGCAAGACCGCAACGCATGCATTTGTGTCTAAATTTTTTCCTAAGGACCCCCCTCAATTCTAAATACTTACAATCCTTATAAACACTCACCAACTTCTTTTGAACAACGCTCATTTTATGCATCCCTCCGAATCCATCCCCAGAAAACTTTCTTAACCACAAGGTATTTTTGGTCAAGCACCCCAAGCATACTTAATCCAGAAAATTACAACTTTTCGATACCGCTATGGAGTTATTGGAATTCTTCACTTCTTTGATAATTTGATCTTGATTTCTTTGAATTCACCACCTTGTTGTTTGATTTTCGGTATCTTCAAATTTTAGAATTTCTTCAGTACTTTGATCTGTTGATCTTCACTTTGATTACTCCAAAATTCCGAAAACCTCTCATGTAATTCTCTCTCTTTTTTTCACATGTAACTCATTTTTTTCACTCAAAACCTACATGCTTAAGCAAAGGAACTTGACTTCAACCTTTATTGGTTAAAGTATTAGTCTTAGTGCAATGACTACTTAAGATTTCCTGGATACATTTCTGGTACACGATGCTAAACATATTGCGATCCTCAAACTAAGAGAGGTTGTGATTTTGTCCCATGATTTCACTAGAATAAAGGAGGTTACAAATGCATTATAATGTATATTGGCTCAACTAAACATTTGGGTCCTCATAAAATCATCAAACACAATACTAGCAGGAAATCCTAATTGCTTTTACCAAAATTTTCTAAATTAAGTCCTAGCGATTTTATGCAAAAAAAAATTAAAATTAAGCCTATGATTAAGATTCTAAGTCAACTAATGTAACCAACTCCCTACCCCACACTTAATTTATGCAATGTACCCATTGCATGTTAAAACAATTAAAGAACAATAAAATAAAGAGGGAATTGGAACAAACTCCCCTGGGATAGTAGTGACGAGGTTGATCTTCTTCATGTTAAACTCCATCTTCAATTGACTTTAGACATGGGAACAACTCATCCATGACTTGGGTGTCAAAGTCTCGTGTGGTTGACAACTCTAAATATACTAGAAAAAGCTTCTTGGAAAACTTCAAAAATGGACTTCAAACAAAAATATGGACAATGCCTCCTTTAATGGAATCAAGTCGAAAAATTGAAAGAAAATTGACTTAGCAACTCGTCGAGTTGTAAGTGAAGACTCTTTAATTTGGATCGTGACTCAGGCAGAAAACGTAAATTTCCTTTGGAACTCGTGGAGTTCAGATGTGCACTCGACGAGTTTGAGGTGTTGAACGTGAATTTTCTTCTTTCTGCTTCAGTTATGATTTTTGTGGTCAAAGAGGGTATTAAGGTAATACACCTCCTTATATTCTTTAGTGACGAGACTCCTTTTTAACCGTTAAAATCATCAGACTTATAGAATCACTCAAATCTTCTAATTTTCTCGTAAACGACTCGAACCCTAACTTTAATTCCCTCACGCTTTAAGAAATCGCTCTAATCTCACCCTAGCTTCTACAAAGATCAAAGATAAAGGGTTGGGACCGGTCGGGTACTAATCAGAAATGGATCGCACTTCAGAACTTTCTCCAAAGTTGGAATCGTCACCCCGTACTTCGAAACACAAATTGGAAATACAGGGCTCCATATCGTGGTAATGGTCATTCCACTGCTTGGTTCCTGCAATTCAGCTTGTTCTTGTTCTTCGTGTGACCTCTCTGCTAGCAACCTTTCCAGCTCCTCCAAATATTTTTCTGGATTAAATTCTTCATCTTTTAACTCTAGCTCTTGTAACTCAGATTGTTCTTGTTCGTTAGACAAGATGTTATCTAACCATCTTCCAAATTTCTTCAAATCATCATCCGAGTCATACTCTTCGTCTTCTTGCTCAATTTCCTGCACTACTTCCTCAACAAAAACATCAAAAGCATCAAGATTTGGATAATACATAATAAATAAAAGTAAAAAATAAAAAATAAACTATTTAAAAAAAATAATCAGTAAAATAAAAACGATAACAATTAGCAATTAAAATTAACTATTTGAACTATTCCCCGGCAACGACACCAAAAACTTAATGTGTGTTGAATGCACTAGTTTTAATCGTACTAACATAAACACAAAGACAAACACACGAAAGGCAGTGTACCTATCGATTAGTAGTTTAGTTCAGGTAAGTAGGGTATCGAACACAAAGAACGGTAAACAATTAAGATTATTACTAATATTATCTACATAAAAAATGTAAAAAGGGGTTTTTCTCTAGTTTTGAAAGACTAGAAACTTAAGCAATTATCAAACACTTAAACAAGAAACAATTAACAACTAAGGAGATAGAAGGTAACTAAATTCAATTCTAAAAGAGACTTCTGTTTAGGTTCGAATCATTTATTCATATGGTTGATTTTATGAATAGTGCAATGGATTAATTGGCATTGGCTACCAATAAGTGTGATTAGGTTCATGTTCGCTATTACTAACCCTTAGAAAACTAATTAACTCAAACAATGGCCAACTGGTTAAACTAATAAATTTCCTATTTTATTAATTCAGGTTAAGTAAGACTTGTAATGAGCTAATCAAATATGATAATTCAATTAACTCCTTGTTGATGGTAGGGGTGAGCGCGGTGCGGTTCGGTGCGGTTAATCCATTTTCAAAACCGCATGGTGCGGTTATTTTGTGGTGCGGTTAGGCGGTCATTTTTGCGGTGCGGTTTTGTTTTTTCTGTGTTGCGGTTATTAACCGCATGGATTTGGTGCGGTTATTTTGTGTGGTTTTTAGCCACAGTTTTGGAGCTCAAATAGTTTTAAGAGTTCAAACATATTACTTGTAATAATAATAAAAAACCATAAGGTATAAGACAATTAACTATTTAACTTAAACAACAAACAACTAATATCTTAAAAACGTCAAATCAATAGTAATTAACAATAAATAACTTAAAATTGTCTAATTTCATCATTTTTTCAAAGTTAAACATAAGAAAAAACCAACACTTTTGTCTTCTAGTATTTTTTCCGTCTTTCATTCATGAAACTTGTCTTACTTTTAATATTTAATAAAATAATAATTGATAAAAAAAATTGCATATAATATATGCGGTGCGGTGCGGTTTTTTTGCGGTTTTTGGAAACTAATAACCGCAACGCAGCGCAAATTTGTTGTTTTTGAAAAATAGAAAACCTCACCATCGGTTTTTATTACAGTTGTGGTTTTTCGGTTTCGGTTTTTGCGGTTAATTTTAGTTGCGGTGCGGTTTTTGCTCACACCTAGTTGATGGTTCGTCACACAAGCTCACACATTAACTTACCTATTTCCTAGTTAACCCTAGTTTCACGTTCGCTATTCCTATGCATATAACAATGCTTTCACATAAATCATATGAGATTAGCAATTAAGAGATGTTCATGCAACTTAATTTGCTGGTTAATTAACAGAAAATAGTTATTGTTAACACATAAGGATCTTTAACAAGCTTAACAAAACAAAATGACCAAATTGAACCATCCTAATCATAAATTCAAACCATATTCATAAAGTCATCTATCCTAAATAGAAGATATGAGTTGTAGCTCACATCTACAGCAAATAACAAACTAAAAAAACATAATCTAATGATTGAAACATGGTTCATGCAAAAGATTAAGATAAAAGTAATGTGTTATTGCCTTTGATCTTCTTCCAAATTGATATCTAAGTTGAAAACTCGAAAACCAGAACTTCTAAGAACCCTTCTGGCCTCCAAAAACCGTCCAAGGCTTCCCCCATTCGTTAGGGTTCGAATGAGAAGCGTTTATATATATATATATATATATATATATATATATATATATATATATATATATATATATATATATATATATATATATATATTCTGAAAATAGGGGCTACTCTCGGTGAGTCCATCACTTCAAATCCCGTGTATGGCAAGTCAAAGTCAAGCATCGCAAAACTTCTTATCAACTCATCGCGTTTATGGCCTACTCGTTGAGTCCGCTTGGAATAAACATTTTCTCAAAACATGAAAGTCGTCCGGAATTGTGTCTAGTTTTCAGAACATTTTGAATCTTGTCAATCAGAGTTACGGTTCATGATATATGGCCAAAACACTAACGAGGGGTCAATCTGTCCAACAACATCCTTCTTTCTTCAAAATTTAAGATCCAAGCTTCCAATTGCTAAATCCGCTTCCTTTTGCTTCCGAGCACATATTTTATGCTCCAAATACATTTTAAACATATTTAAGTACCTTTTGTTCATAATTTGCAATATAATATCCAAAAAGTATTAAGATTGAACACAAAATATATGACTAAATATGCATATATCACCAAAGTCTACAAGTGGATATTCTACCATTCAGAGGAGCACGACCCCAAAAGTCCTGTTAAGAAAGGAAATTTCCGGAAAAAAATCCATCTAATGGGGGGATGATGTCACAACCCAAAATTTATGTCTTGTAAGATCAAACACATCAACCGAAGGTCAAACTTATAGGTTTGTAGACCAAGTATACGTAAGGGTTGTGTGTTAGGAAGTAAACTATGTAAGAACCGGGAACCAAGAACTACATTTGAGCCATAAACCTCAACAAGTGAGGTTCATGACTGCAAACTAGGTTTACGACCGTCAACCCTCCCTTGGCCGTGGACTATACCTTATATATGAGGTTGTTCGATTTTACGCTCATTTCTTCAACTCTTGGCCGCAAAACCTCCCTTTCTCTCTCAAGTATCATATACCAAGAACACCATTTTCACTCTTTTCATCCCTTTTCCTTTTGCATCTTCTTAGTATACCACTTAGGACCTTCAAACATTCGCCAATCATCAAGATCTTCAAATGTTCTTCCCTGATTTTGGGTCGTGAACCCTTCTTAGGGCCGTGAACCTCCATGGGTCGTGAACCCATCAATCCTGGTCATGATCAACTTTCAGCCTTCCATTTTTCGATTCTAACACTTCTTTGTAATTTTTCCCTACTTCATAAGGTGTTTCCTATGCACCTTAGATGTTAAATACACTAACTGTATACATATATATGTCACAATATGCTATTTAGAACTCGTTTGAGCTCCGGGACTTCGTTCGCGAGTATAACATCCTTATTCCAGTTTTCAATCGAATCACTCACATAAGGTGAGTTCATACCCCCCCATATCTTTCCCAACTTTTTAATGTTTTTAGGGGGGGGAGGGGGGGTACAAGTAAAACACAAGAAATCTTGTGTTTTAAAATATAAATTTCTTATTACATCTTTCTTACCTTTTAAAAATGTGTTTAAAACATGAAACTTGTTAAAACATGGAAATAAGCTTATAAGCTATAAGTTAGTTTATGAAACAAAGGAATCTTTTTACAAACTTATATGTTATTTATAAAAAGGGTTTCTCGCATTATTACTTGTAAAGTCGTTAATCTAGTTTGTGAGACACGTCTTTAAGTACTTACATAAGTACTAGTAGAAGTCTACCCTTATAAACCACAGTCTCATGGAGGGAGAGCGTGAGTTTGTGTATAGATCTATACGGGACTGACAATCCCGCACCTTGTTGTTAGCTACAGTAGGACCGGCAGGTCTAAGGGTGACAAATCTCATATACTTTTTCGACGCCTATAGGACTTTGTGTTTAACCGGTCCAATTAGTATGGTCATAACACTCACAAGTAGATAAAAACGACATATTTACGTAGTAATATACTTTTTATTAAACAATATCAAGGGATGTTAACTATGTGATTACTTAGTATATACCATAGGGTTAGCTAAAACTGAAGTCTAGTAGACAATGGAATGTGTGACTTCCGTCTTACTTCCTGTTCCTTGCTTGGTTGTGGGCTTAGGGTAGATTCACCCATTCAACTGTCTGTTCGATCTCGGTTATATACAACTTGTATGTATTAAGTGATCATAGGAGGGTAGTATCGTCGTATCAGGTTTTCAAGGTAAACAAGTCTTTATTCGGTTTAACTTATCAACAAAACTAAAACTAGATATCATTGAAGTAAGTATATTAATTATACTTGTGCTTTTTGATCTTGGAACAATTAAGACTACCAGTCGGTTTTATAGAAAATATAGGATTTTCTATGGTAAACATCGTTATTTTAAGGTAAACAGTTTTCGTTCGAACTTTCTGAAAACAATAACATTTATTACCGAAAACAATGTTTCACAATAGAGTAACTGAAACTAGAAACTTATCTATAAAAGGTTTAATATTTATTATTAAACTAGTATAACATAAAGGACCTTAAATGGTTAATTCTATAATTCCTTAATTTATACATCAGAGTTATATATAATTAATATCTGATAGGCAGTGGAATATGTGACTTCCTCCTTACATCCTGTTCCTTGTTTGGTTGTTGGCTTAGGGCAGATTCACACATTTAACTATCCGTTCGATATTAGGTTATATATAGCTAGTATAAACTAAGTGATTGTAGAAGGAACTATTGTGGTTACCATTTTATTAAAGAAAATATAAGATTTTCTTTAGAAATATTTTCATCATATCTTAAAGAACTATTACAGTTAACTCCGTAAGCACCTGCTGAACACGTCAGGGTTATATACTATGAGGATCTAACAAACAATGGGATGTGTGACTTCCGCCTTACTTCCTGTTCCTTTTTTGGTTGTGGGCTTAGGGCAGATTCACACAATCGATTGTCTGTTTGATCTGAATAGTATATAACTTGTATTCATTAAGTACTCATAGAAGGAATTGTAGAGTCATTTTTCTTATCATTCATCACATCAGAAAATATAGGATTTTATAGAGGAACATGTGAACTTTTCCAAAGAACACAGAGTATACCTTTTATAACAAAAATACTTATGAACTCACCAACTTAAATGTTGATACACTTTCAAAATCACTTGTATTCTCAGGAAACTAGTAGACAGGTACACGCACAGGGATTCGGAAGATGGAGCATCGTAGCTTCATGTCCTAGTTTTGTTATTTACTTTTGGAGTCAATCTTATGTGAACCGAATACAATGTAAACACTTTAATATTAATGTAATGGTTGTTGTTGCTTGTTTTTCTATTCTACATTTGTTGTGATACTAAGCATGAGGTCCTCCACCTCGACCGTTACCGCCTTTCCGGTTTGGGGGTGTGACATGACAACTGATGAGAGTCATGATGAATGGTGAACTTAGCTCGATGTGGATTGAGCGCCCTGCTTTAGCTACCGCAGATGTTCACAGGGCACCTTCCCTTACACCATCACCCCAACAACCGCTTAACCATGAGCCTCGACAAAAGAAGGCATGAACAGATGTTGCAAAAGTATGAAATGCATCTAACCCACCACAACCCACTGTAGCATCAACTAATAAGGACTAAATTATTGATGAGTTGCAAAATGAGGTCTGTGAATATCGCAAGCAGTTAAGGGAATATGAGATGCATTTTGTAGAACTTGAAGCTACGGAATCCATTCTTCTAAAACTTAATAATAAGGTTGTTAGAGATGATGCCCGCATTACAAAGGGGGTGTCAACAACTTTCAACACTGATGCATTTGACTGGAGTGACATGGTTGTTGGATCCATTTACCTAGCTTGGTCTGAGTTTAATACAGTATAAATGTGTTTCGATTACATTACATACCTAATAGTCATTTATAATATAATGTTATTTGATGATTACTTAATTCCAACCTTTTGTGGAGCTTTACATCCCTATCAATATATTAAGTTCATTGGTTTTTGGGTGTTTTGGATTTCCAAACATTCAAAATTCCTATATATGATAGTCACTAGAAGAACGACCATTTTTCAGAAGATCCATCTTGGTTTATAGCTTCGCGAGCCCGCATCCATAAACTCCTACCGGGTATCAAGTATTGGGATACCAAACCGATGTAATCTCCCTTGAGAGTTTCAAATTCACCCTTAAAAATGCCGCATACAAACCACAACAATATGACATTAAAGGGGATATGAGATGTTTTTGTGTTGGTTCATGAAGATGTTGATCACGAGTAAATCATATACGATAGAGGGTTCAACCGAAGAATGGACCATATCATATCGCAAATGATTGACATTTTTTTTGGCATACAAAGATAAAATAAAGATCCATTTCAACCTTGTATTATTATTTAAAACATATTTAGCTTTATATAATTATTATTTTTGTTAGATTTAAAGATTTCAAGGACTTATTTTTTGCAATAAATAAACAACAAAAAAAAAATACTATTCAGAAAGGCTTCTTCAGGATAGTAGGGATGAGCTTTGTAACCGGACCGGTTCGGAACCGGAACCGGTTTTCCTATATTATAAAAACCGGGAACCGGACCGTCGGTTCTAGTGTCTGTTCCGGTTCCGGTCCCGGTTTTTCGGTTATTTTTCAAAATAGAACCGGTTGAAATACTATAGATTATATGTTATCTTCTAGAATTTGTAAATGATTCAATATTTAACCAAATTATGACTTTTTACATTCTAAATTTAAGTACAAACACTAAATTACATGATGAAAAAAGAATCAAGTAATTCCGACTTCATATGAGTGAGTTAAGCGCATTTTAAAAGCGGGGACAGATTCCAAAAAAATAAAAAATGCCGAAACAGAAAAAAACGTAGCACTGATATGTTGTCTTCCGGGGTCTATAACTGATTCAATATCTAACCAAAATATGTGTTTTTATAGTCTAAAAATGAACTACAAACATCAAATTACATGCTGGAAAAAAAATTAATTCCGACGTCATATGAATGATTTATACACATTTAAAAAATAGGACATATTCAAAAAAACAAAAAAATAATGCTGAAATAAAAAAAAAAAAAAAAAAAAAAAAAAAAAAAAAAAAAAACGCAATATCGATATGCTTTCTTTCGGGGCATGTGTCTGATTCCATATCTAACAAAAACATATGTTTGTACCGTCAAAAATGAATTACAAACTCCAAATTACATGTTGGAAAAAAGTTCAAATAATTTCGACTTCATATGAACGAGTTATATGCATTTTAAAAAATGAAAAAAATGTCAAACCGGTTCCGGTTTTTAGAACCGAGACCGGTTTTCATAAAAATGGAGAACCGGTAACCGGATCTATTACAAATTCCGGTTCCGGTCAGGTTCCGGTTCCGGCGCTTCTAATGCTCATCCCTACGGAATAGTACTCTCATATCCCGAAGTTCACACTAGAATATTCTGTTCCGGACAAACTGATCATTATTTAAAAATTTATAAAAGTTAGTTATTATTATTTATTTTGAAAAAGATTATTTATACGAGTCAGACTACTTCGCAATTAAAATTTTTTAAAAAGTAGACTAAAACCATAATAAAACATGCTTATAACCACATTTTGTGTAAAAGTTAAAACTTTACAAATTTTAACCGCGACCAATTTTACAGCTGTCTATTATAATAATAATACTATAATCTATAATCATCCAAAATGTCCTTATCCCCCCACGAACCCAATTCTCATGAAATAAAATTAGGTGAAGGTAGTTTTGGACTTGTGGATCCTTTTTTATTGTTTATATTTTAGGACAACACCAAAAACAAGTGCGCCAACTTCCACCAAATACAATTCTAAGAAAATATATGAATACAGAACGGCATCTCCAACTCAATATAATTTTTTGTATTTATATTATTTTCTCAATATATATATATATATATATATATATATATATATATATATATATATATATATATATATATATATATATATATATATATATATTCTTGGAATTGTATTTGGTGGAATATATATATATATATATATATTCAGGTACATTTGAGAACATTCTAATTTTGTGAGACCGTGAGACCAAATCTAAAAATAATTTTAAAATGCAAAATAAATGGAAAAATCCAAAAATTCTTTTTTTAAATATTATTTTCGGAACTTGAATTAACTAAAAAAATAAAAAATAAAGAAAAACTAAATAAATATAATAAAAAATAAATCCCGTTTTTTGTTATTTTTTTGAAAAATACGTGAAATATTCTAAATAGAATATTACACTGACATATTCTAAAAAATAATTTTAAAATACAAAATAAATGGAAAAATCTAAAAATTCTTTTTTTAAATATTATTTTCGGAACTTGAATTAACTAAAAAAAATTATAAAAATAAAAAAAATTCTATTTTTTTTGAAAAATACGTGAAATATTCTAAATAGAATATTACACTGTACATATTCTAAAAATAATTTTAAAATGCAAAATAAAAGGAAAAATAAAAAAAATTATTTTTTTAAATATTATTTTCGGAACATGAATTAACTAAAAAAACTAAAAAAAATAAAAAATGTGTCTCACGGTCTCACAAAATTAGGCTGTCTCACATGAACTTAACCCCATATATATATATATATATATATATATATATATATATATATATATATATATATATATATATATATATATAATAAAATAGGAAAAAGTGAATATACCCTTAAGGGTATATAAGCTTACGTAACCAAACCTATCATAGCGCGTCATTTTGTTTAATATATTCATTATAATGTTTTTAAACTTCAACCATAATTTGATTAGTTTCAAAATTTTCAAAATTTCACTATTATCTTCATCTTAAATTATCTTTTTTCCGAACACCTACTAAACCATATATACTATAGTTTAAATTGACAATTATATGAGAAGAAAACAAATGTGAAATTTATAAAAATCTTGAAAGTAAATCAAGTTAAAAGTTGAATTATAAGAACATTGGACAATTACAATGTATATATATAATATAAAATGACGTAGTATAGTGAGTTTGGGTACCTAACTTATATATCTTTAAGGGTATATTCATTTTTCCCATATATATATATATATATATATATATATATATATATATATATATATATATATATATATATATATATATATATATATATATATGTAGGGAAATGGTCAAATGATAACACTTAAAAGGTGGAGAACGCGAGAACATATATATATATATATATATATATATATATATATATATATATATATATATATATATATATATATGTAGGGAAATGGTCAAATGATAACACTTAAAAGGTGGAGAACGCGAGAACAAGTGTATTCATTTGTGATTCCATGCATTCATTTGTGGAGAAATGATAAATTTTTACACACAATCGACATTAATATGATTTTTCTCTTCAATTGAAATTAAAGGCGTAAAATTTTATCATTTCTCCATAAATGAATACATGGAATCACAAATGCATACACTTTGTTCTCACGTTCTCAACATTTTTGGTGTTCTCATTTGATCATGCTCCTATATATATATATATATATATATATATATATATATATATATATATATATATATATATATATATATATAATTGTCAAATGTTCTTATACTTCAACTTCTAACTTGATTTACTTTCAAGATTTTTATAAATTTCACATTTATCTTCTTCTTAAATATTTTCATATTCAACTATAATATATATAGCCTAGTAGGTGTTCGGCAAAAAGATGTGATGTAAGTATATATATATATATATATATATATATATATATATATATATATATATATATATATATATATATATATATATATATATATATATATATATATATATATATATATATATATATATATATATATATATATATATATATATATATATATATATTATATATATATATATATATATATATATATATATATATATATATATATATATATATATATATATATATAGTGTCAGGTTCATGTGAATCGGTCTACTTTTCTGAGATCGTGAGATACAATCCTAGCCATTCATTTTATAGATAAAAAAACAATTTAACAATACAAAATAATTAAAAAATTTTGAAAAAAAATTTTAAATATTATTTTCGTCATTTATATTTTTCAAATAAATAAATAAAACTACCAGTTTTTTTACATATTCTAATAGAATATTAGAATATTCTAGTAAAATATTGGAATATTTTACATATCTGACAAATCTAATGGAATACTAGAATATTCTATAATTCTAAAAATCACATTAAAATATTTAAAGGGGATAATGTTATAAAAAGCCTTAAGTTTGACATAAAATAACGGTTTTACCCTTCAACAGATTTTTAGTTCGTTTATGCCGCAAACTTGTCAGTTTTTTTGTCGGTTTTACCTTTTTTATCTGTAATAGCAGGCTTTCAAGTTATCGTGAATTCTTTTTTGCGAAAAAACCCTTAAGTTTCCAAATATTTTGCAAAAAAAAAACCTTAAAATTATAAACATATAAAATATAAATATATATTCAATATTTGATAAAACTAAATAGTTTTTAAAAATTTAAATGTCAAAAAATTTATATCAAACTAATATAACCTTTACTGGACTTATATTATGATACCAATACTGAAATATATTTTTAGCTTTACGTACGATAAATTTTATATTGTTTATTTTTTGCAATACAATAATTTATGGTAACCTGGAAACCTGCAATTACAAGTAAAAAGGGAAAAACCGACAAAAAAATGACAAGTTTGCGGCATAAACGAATCAAAAATCTGTCGAAGGGTAAAACCAACATTTTACGTCAAACTTAAGGCTTTTTATGACTTTATCCCTATTTACAGTGTAATATTCTATTAGAATAATTCACGTATTTTAAAAAAAAATGGTTATGGTTATTTTATTTATTATTTATTTATTTTTTAATTTTTTTTAGGTAAATAAAATGATGAAAATAATAATTAAAACAAGAATTTTCGAATTTTTCCTTTTGCATTTTAAATTCTTTTTAGATTGCGTTTCACGGTCTCGAATGAGAGAGTCAATCTCAGTCACATATTTATTTTGCTGCAAAACACTTAGCGTACCAGCGGAAATGAGCAACGGATACATATGTGTTTTTCAACCATATATGTTTTATTAAACTATGTTAATCATTACCTTAATATAAAAAAAAACATACTTTCTTTTTTGTTTTTATTTTTAGTTTTAGAAAGCACTTTTTATCAAAAAAAAAAACTATTTTAAATATATCAAAATTCATAAGTTTTTATGCTCTATAAATAGATATCCATATTAATATAGTTTTAAGATAAACTATAATTTTTATTTTTTTAGAGTTTCAGCTCTCGTTATTTATAAGTGAATAAAAATGCATTAAACTTTTATTACATTACATTCGTTATTTACTTAGGAATAAAACATATGTTCAATGTTTTTATAGTTTATGTATCATTCATATATGAATATAACACGTATTAAAGTTTTTTACTTAAAATATATTTTTTACATTATCTTTCGTCACATGTTATATTTATATATGAATAAAACGTGTATTAGTTCTCGTCATATATTATATTGATATATTAATAAAACATTTATCATAATTTTGTTACAGTTAATTTATTATTCATATATGAATAGTAGTATGTTAATAAAAGACGAAGTGTTTTAAAATTTTGAACTACTTATTCATATATGAATAACAAATGAATTGTAACCAAATTATGATATATGTGTTTATATATGAATATAACTTCTCAGGAAAACTAATACACGTTTAATTCATATGTGAATATAACATGTGACAAGAGCTGATGTAAACTGTAAAAAGTTTATTATATGTTATATTCATGTATGAATGATACTTAAAATGTAAAAAAAATTAAACATACTTTTTGTTCATAAGTGAATAATGAATGTATTGTAATAAAAATCTGATACATTTTTATTTACTTATGAATAACGAAAGCTGAAACTATAAAAAAATTATTTTATCTAAAAACTATATCAATCTCGATGTCTATTTATAGAGAATAAAAAAAATTATGAATTGTGATATATTTAAAATCACTTTTCGAAAAAATAGCTTCTTTAAAATTTAAAAAAAAAACGAAAAAAAAAACTATGTTTTTGTATATGTTAAAGTAATAATTAGCATAGTTTAAGGAAACATGTTTTGTTAGAAAACACACTTGTATTCTTTTCCTATTTTCGTCGGTACGATGGGGGGTTTTGTGGAAAAAATAAATGATTGGCTGAGAATGATTCCCCAAATTTCAACCTTTTTTATTTTCTCAATTGAACTTTGTAACATCCTAAAAATTACAAAAAAATTTAACTATTAAAAACAACCCATATTCATAAGATGTTTACAAAAATCGTTGTTTCAAAACATTATTTAAAATTAGAGTCTCCCAAAATCCAATCAGTTGTAAAGACAATGATGTGTATGATCCCGCCTTCAACTTGCCACTGTCCAATGAATTACCTAAAACTATAAACCAAAATTGTAAGCACGAAGCTTAGTGAGTTTCCCTAAAAAACCACCATACAAACAAATAACATACACCAACAAACAATATGCATATAGAGCCTTCAGCCTTACTAGAACGCCCCACCGGCCTAAAGTATATCGGGTACTCTCACAGAACCTTCAGCATGACTGGTACACTTCATAGGGCCTTCAACATATCTGGAACGTTCTCCAGACCTTTGGCCTAATTGGTACGCCCCTCAGGCCTGCAGTCTATCCGGGACGCCCTGGGTCTCTTGGCCTTCAGTCTACATTGGTCCGCCGCAACCCAACCACACACAACATGTTGATATATACATATCCAAAACACATATAAGCCTAGGATACCATAAAAACACATCGATATTGTAACATACACGTTTTGAAATCGTGTTTTGTAATGAAAAAACAAATATTATGAAATATTATGTGATTTTTAGTATTGAGTTCTAACAGATAGTTTTTACTATAAATAAAGTAATATTGTGTTTAAAATCACTCGGAAAATATTAGAAGTGTTATGAGATTCCAATCTAATATTGAAATTTAATGAAAATATAAAATTTGAAATAAGCAAAATTTTATTATTGAAAGTTGTAGAGAATCCCGTTAGAAACATTTAGGCAAAAACCTCATCGAAATCCGAGTAATAACGAAGAAGTTATGACCAATCGAAGTTTTGCGACAGAACCGACACGACGTCGTATAGTGTACAAAAGTGAGTTTTCAATAAATTACTTTTTAGCCTTAGTAATCTAAATGAAAGTCGTAGTATTTTTTAAACCCAGAACTTTAATAAAAAGAACGTCTAAATCTGACTTCGTATGAGGAATTTATGATTTTTCTAAGTTTCGGTATAACAGTAGACAGCTAAAAACTCGAAATAAAGATCGAGTGATTTTTAGCCAACACAACCTAAATGAAAATCGAAGGTCTCATTAATAGTAGTGTAACGGTAAAAAAGACAGACGGAAACAAACATCGGATGAAGAAATTATGAAATTTTAACGGACTTTTCCTGTCTCGGCCCGAAAAAATATAATATTAATATAATATTAAAAATAAAGTCAAAATTAGCCGACGGAGTCTAAATGAAAGATGTAGAGCATAATCTCACCTATGTGTGGATATAAAGAACATAAAAACGGAGCTCGTATGCAAAAGATATGGATTTTTGAAGTTCGGAGCACAAACTTCAAGAATTTGACTGCATTCACGACGTGAACACAATGTTCACGACGTTAACTCAGTGAATGACGCGTTTTGAGCCTAGAAGATACATGGTAAGCCCAGGGGATGACCAGGATCAAAGTCACGATGTGAACATACATGGTTCACGATGAGAGAGTCGATTTTTCAGCCTATAAATAGAAATCAAGCCCTCCGAGTTTATATTACAAATTCTCACTCTCGTTCACTCTCTAGCCTCTCTCAAGACCCTCTAACACCTCCCGAAGTCCCAATATTATCCCCAACACCCGAAGCAAGTCCCGACTCTCCGAAGTTCCCGATAAAATCATATTTTCTAGCCGAAACTCTGCCCGAGTAAGGCTTGTTTTCAACTAAAATCCCCGGTTACGTCACAGAAAGTCATATTTAGAGTCGAAGTGATGCCCAAATTAATCCCCAGTTATTTCACGGTGAGTTCAATATATAGGAAAATTGTATGTTATGTGTTATATGTGCTCTGTGCTTTCCTGTGTTATCTTGATTTTTATATCATTGATCATGTAGACCATGTCTCGTATCACTTCTGGTATTGGCTTTGAGCCTTTGGCCATGTAGAGCATGTCTCATATTATTCTGGTATCAGATTTACGTCTTTGGCCAGGTAGAGCATGTCTCGTATGACTTACGGTATTGGCTTTGTGCCTTTAGCCATGTAGGGCATGACTCGTATCACTTCTGGTATTGGCATAGGGCTATGTAGGGCTGAAAGCCTGTATATTCTAGCAAAATGATAATCTGAAATTGTATGTCTTCTGTGCCATTTGGGCCGAAGTGTTGTTGATATATATCAAGTAGTTGAAATTGTTATGTCTCATTGATTATATATTATTGAATCAAATCATTGATTGATATGGAAAGCCTGTCATATGATACACATATGCCTTTGTTGTTCCTTGTTCCTCTTGTCTTCTGCCATATTGAAGTATATATATGGCATAACATTATATTGTATCTATTATTGAACTCACTAAGCGTCACCGCTTACCCCTGTTAGTGTTTAACAACTGCAGGTAATGAGAATCCAGTATAGTCATATACTGTTGGAAGAATTAGAATAGTTTATGATATTACTTTTGTACTAGGGTTTACGTATGTATAAAACTATAATATCCTGGGTAGTTATGTAATAAATATAACACTTTGTAATATACTAAAACTTAGTCGGTTTGTATCTAGTCTTTTGTAATCACAATATCAATGTAAAATATTATTTATAAATATGCATGTAGCATGTTTTGAAGTAATTTGGAGTAACAATATTGTGAAGTATGAAAGTTTGGGCCTTTCAGAAATACGAAAGTTAAGGTCTTTCAGATATAAATATTACCGGGTTTGTTGACTGACAACACAAAATAGTACAGTCTCAACCCACCCACACCACGATGACATATACACAACTAAACATATAACCAGTCAACAGACAACCAACCAGATCTTACATATCACTAAGCATAACATCATCCTGTATACCATGATACAGATCTAACAGATCACTACAGCATACCAACATGCGATAAACCAGGATACAATCCAATGGGCCGACCTTGGTGCCTTCGACCCAAAATTACAGTGAGGAAAACTCACCTCAATCCGCTAATAATCAATTATCTGCTCGGGTTGCTGAACCGGATAACCTCGCGCCAACTAACAAAACACAATCTTAATCAATAATTATCCCGATAATCCAAAATACAATGCCCAATCCATAATCTAACTTCATAAAGGGTAAAAGACCATTCTACCATTTTCTTTACTTGACCCAGAAACAAGGCTTAGTCCAAAAGCACAAAAAGCCCAAAATGGCAACTCAAAGCCCAAAATTAGAAATCCAGTGGCCCAACAAATCCTAAAACCACATCTCAAACACCACCCAAAATACCCTTGGTCAAAAATTCAACGGTCAGTAGGACCTCACAACGTGACCATATATGGCCCACGTCGTGAGCCGTTACAGGACAAAATAATCGTGGCTACAACCCTCACGACATGACATGCATCTTCCTCACGTCGGGAGATCCGTCTGTACACTATTTTGATCCAGAAACCTCCAAATCCGTTACACTACCGATCCATCTTTTTTAGTAGGCTTCCTAACACTCACATGGTCATAAATATCGATGCTTTTAGGCCTTATATGTCCTCCTCTTGAAACCATCAAAACTCCACCAAAAGCTCAAGAAACACAAAGAAAGGCTTGGTTAGGGTTTTACTATGTTAGGGTAAGCTGGAGGCTGATAAATGAATCCTAAAACCGAGTTAAGAGGCATTAAATACATGGGAAACCCTAAAACTTCGTGGGCTTGGGCTGCAGCGATCCTAACGTCGTGAGCTCTTATTGCTCACATCGTGAGCTCGATCCCTGATATAATTTTCTTGCAGCCCTCCTCACGTCATGAGCCTCCATTCCTCACGTCGTGAGGACCCTTTTTCACAAAAATCCAATCTTTTTACCCTTCAAAAACATAATTCATGTTGGATTAGGTGTCTAAGCCCATGACTATTATTGGTATGTACTTGACTCGAGAGTAGCATGGTCCATTTGGGTTGCATGACATCAGAAGAATTTGGATAGACTTTTGTGAGAAGAGGATATTTATGATTTATTAATATATTATAAGTTCTAATATATTAATATGAAATCATATTATTTAATTAGTATTGATCAAGAATTAGTTTGGAATTAATTTTGTGATCAAAAGAGACTAATTAAATAAATGGGGTGTTATTTGGTAAATCATTCATTCTTATATAGTGGGCTTGTGATCCATAGTTCTTCATGTTAAGCTAAACCCATGTGGTGACCCATGGATACTCCATGGAGGTTAAAACCCATGGAGCATGAGGAATGTGGAAAGTCATGAGTTACATGGTGTAACCCTAATGTGCACACTATATAAAGAAGCCTCATACTAGCAAAATCGGCACTAGTGGAAACACAAGAGGACTAGTCGATTTTGGTGCAATATATTCTTCTCTCAAGTTATTCCAATTGTTGGTGGTGTTGTGTGATTCCATTTGAGGTGCAACACTTGGGGCACTAAGTTCTTAAAGGTCCAAGGCTTCCAACTACAACAAAAGGTATGTATTCTAACTTGTTTTATAAAGTTTTGTATGCTAGTTTGGGTAATACCTTGGAAAGTTCAAGTTTGCATGTATAATCGAGAAAAACATAGATCCAAGGTATTTAGGGTTACAAGTACACCTTAGGAGTGTTATAAAGCTCAAAACCCAACAATTCGATTCATCCAAGGTAATGGATGTTACAACTCTCCCCACTTAAATTAGATTTCATCCTCGAAATCACGCCTGACTACCTCCCAGTCACACTTGACACTAGAACACTTCTTCCACTACCCCTGAAGAATAAACATTACCATTCCACCTGGAATCCGAAATTCTAAACCCTGTCTAACCCCCTGATAGACAGTCCATGGTGAAACACTAACATTACAATTCCACTTCGTATTCTGACTGACCATAACACTTCCATTCCTTGATTATCTTATTGTTTCCACTGAAAACAGAATCAATGGACGATCCTTGCTGTTGAAACTTTTCACTTGTTAGAAAGCTTAGATAGTCCTTCAAGTAAAAGATTCACCCTAAAGTTAACAAACTCATGAACACAATGAGAAACAAGATACAATATGGGAGTTAAACATTCAAATGCTAAACAAGACAATGATTCCTTAACATCTGAACCGATACGCCGCTGCTATAATTTTGTAGTCCCATAACTTGCCTAAGCTACACACAGGTAGAACCATTCCAAAGCACAATCACAAGGGCCTTTTGTACCATATGCACTGGAAACATCTCTTTTTGGCCCTGGACCTTCCAACTGATAATCCATTACACACATTCCTAAATCCATAACCTTTTGAGGTATGATCTTGCATAAATATATACAACCTCAACTTCCAACGTGATTCTGACCAAAAACCAACTCGGTGCATAACTCAAAACCTGAGATCCAAGGATTTACACTTGCATTTCACTTGAAATCTACTGATTCACGACATCCATTCGTTAACCTACCTCTAGTCCCTGACCGGAGACACCACCGAAACATGCAGAAAGGATATTCAAAACATATCGATCGTGAACTTCTTCCAAATCTAAATCCATAAGATGTACCAAAAATTTAAATAAGTCCTTGACTCCCTGCCATTACCAACCATAGCTCCTACAAGAAAAGATGATCAATCCAAGAATTTCCACATTGCATCCAACCCTTATCAGCTTAGGTGTACCCCACCTGGCAAATCACTTGAGACATTTACAAAGAACCTTATGATTCGAGACTTCATAACTGATTCCCAACCTTGATAATCAACCTCTAATAACAACTTGCGAACAAAAGAGATATTTAATGCATATATTCCTCAGAGACTCTGATACCTGACTGTAACATCCCCCTCTGGCACGTATCACAATATTGTTCGCTTTGGGCCACTCGGCACGAGGACTTCCTAGGGGGTCACCCATCCTGGTACTACTCCCGCCCGAGCACGCTTAACTGCAGAGTTCTTATCGGATCTGCTGGCCTCACGGCTTTAAAACGCGTTGTGATAGGGAAGGTATCCACACCCCTTATAAGGAATGCTTAGTTCTCCTTCCCAGCCGATGTGGGATCAGATCTTTTCCACTTTCACCCCCCATTATAGGGTTCGACGTCCCCGTCGAACACATCGACCCGTGCCCTGTCTCTGATACCATTTGTAACATCCCCCTCTAGCACGTATCACAATATTGTCCGCTTTGGGCCACTCGGCACGAGGACTTCCGAGGGGGTCACCCATCTTGGTACTACTCCCGCCCGAGCACGCTTAACTGCAGAATTTTTATGGGATCTGCTGCCCTCACGGCTTTAAAACGCGTTGTGATAGGGAAGGTATCCACACCCCTTATAAGGAATGCTTAGTTCTCCTTCCCAGCCGATGTGGGATCAGATCTTACCCACTTATGGGGGGGTGAAAGTGGGTTAGATCTGATCCCACATCGGCTGGGAAGGAGAACTAAGCATTCCTTATAAGGGGTGTGGATACCTTCCCTATCACAACGCATTTTAAAGCCGTGAGGGCAGCAGATCCCATAAGAACTCTGTAGTTAAGCGTGCTCGGGCGGGAGTAGTACCAGGATGGGTGACCCCCTGGGAAGTCCACGTGCCGAGTGGCCCAAAGCGGACAATATTGTGATACGTGCCAGAGGGGGATGTTACAAATGGTATCAGAGCCAGGGCACGGGTCGATGTGTTCGACAGCGACGTCGAACCCTATAATGGGGGGGTGAAAGTGGGTTAGATCTGATTCCACATCGGCTGGGAAGGAGAACTAAGCATTCCTTATAAGGGGTGTGGATACCTTCCCTATCACAACGCGTTTTAAAGCCGTGAGGGCAGCAGATCCCATAAGAACTCTGCAGTTAAGCGTGCTCGGGCGGGAGTAGTACCAGGATGGGTGACCCCCTGGGAAGTCCTCGTGCCGAGTGGCCCAAAGCGGACAATATTGTGATACATGCCAGAGGGGGATGTTACAAATGGTATCAGAGCCAGGGCACGGGTCGATGTGTTCGACGGGGACGTCGAACCCTATAATGGGGGGTGAAAGTGGGTTAGATCTGATCCCACATCGGCTGGAAAGGAGAACTAAGCATTCCTTATAAGGGGTGTGGATACCTTCCCTATCACAATGCGTTTTAAAGCCGTGAGGGCAGCAGATCCCATAAGAACTGCCGTGAGGGCAGCAGATCCCATAAGAACTCTGCTATCACAACGCGTTTTAAAGCTGTGAGGGCAGCAGATCCCATAAGAACTCTGCAGTTAAGCGTGCTCGGGCGGGAGTAGTACCAGGATGGGTGACCCCCTGGGAAGTCCTCGTGCCGAGTGGCCCAAAGCGGACAATATTGTGATACGTGCCAGAGAGGGATGTTACACTGACTAATACTCCCAACAACCCTTCGTTGTTCCCTTTAACCTAACTAGCAGATTGGTGAGTCTGACGACTTCCATCAACGCACCAATACCGACAAATACCACACACATGAGAAAGGAGAAATCATGATTACTGGGCTCCCAGCCGATAAACACCCCTCTTGGCAACATATCATAAATTTAACACAATGTACATCCTTAGAAACCCCATAACCTCAAACAAACATGGAAGAAGTATCAGAGGTCTATCGAAACGACAAACATCAATCATTAACAAAAGACATCCCCATGAAGGATCGGAACAAGATCCCATACCTTGATTGAGACTGAACAGATTCCACCAATACGCATCTCGATCAACAAGACTTCCAAGGTGATCCTAGATGCTACCAAAACCTGAGCTTGCTATAAACCAAAATTCTGCACCACCATTGAGGATAAACCTATCCAGAGTGTAACACCCTATTTCAGATCGTTTCCATTTTAGGGTGGTGATCAAGGATTGGGTATTAGCAGGCTTAGGATCCTTGAAGAAGTTAGTTGTGGGTTCATTTGGAGGAGCATGATATGTATTGGATGATCCGGGTATTCAGTTTGCATTTTGGAGTCAAAGGGTATATCGGTAATTTTTAAGCTCGGGCTTTTATGGAAAGTGAATGATGTTCGGGAAATGTTAAGGCAAATATGAGTTTATTAAAGTATAACGGGGTTCACGAGCCTTAAATTACGGGATTATACGATAATAATGGCTAACAATTTAATCTCTCCCAAATCTCTCAAAGTATGTGAAATCTCTCCCAAATCCCTCCAAGTATGTGAAATCTCTCCCAAATCTCTCTAAGTATGTGAAATCTCTCCAAGTATGTGGAATCACTCCCAAATCTCTCTAAGTATGTGAAATCTCTCCAAGTATGTCGAATCTCTCCTAAATCTCTCCGAGTATGTGAAATCTCTCCCAAATCTCTCTAAGTATGTGAAATCTCTCCAAGTATGTGAAATCTCTCCCAAATCTCTCTAAGTATGTGAAATCTCTCCAAGTATGTGAAATCTCTCCCAAAATCTCTCTCAAACTTTTTATAGTCATATGGGTCATCTCGACCCTTAACTTGGTCAAAAATCACGCAAAACGGAAAGATTTCTCGAAAAACCGCTAAATAGGGCCGAAACCCCTCTTAGGAGCCGAACATGTCAGAAGCGAAATTGTCAGAAGCCTTCTCAGGCCGAAGCCAGCAGCGAGGACCGAACTTCGGCCCCCCATCCGAGACCTCGGACCTTCGGACCTTCGGTCTTCTCCTCCTCTCGGTTCCTTCTCCCCTCCTCTCGGTTCTCACACTCCTAAGAGCCGAACCTCGCAGGTTCGGTCCCTAATGCCGGTTTTCAACTACTTTCGCCTCCTAAGCCCGTTTTTGACGGGATTTTTTCACCAAATTCATATTTTTATCATTTTTAACCTCCAAAACTCTTATTTTAATTATTTTTCAAGGATTTATTAATTATAAATCATTATTTTACATTAAGAAGAGTATCCTACACCACAAGTGGGTCAAGTGTGCCCACTTGCCTCCTATTTTTCACTTTCTCATTTGTCCAACCTTATCCACATCACACAAACCAAGGCAAACATCCCTTCACCCTAGCCACTGGCTCCAACAACCCTCTATATAAGGAAATGCCTGGGATTTCCTTGATCATTTGCTTCACCATCAAACATTATACACTTCTTAAACCATCAAGAGGGCCTCTTTTCTCTCAACTTTCAGCCACACTTTTGATGTGTTCTTGAGTCATTTATTCACTTATTGGTAAGTATTTACTTCTAACTCAAGTGCTATTACATGATTTCATAACACTCTTGGATCATCGACTCATATCTTAACACGAAATCGTTCTTAGGATCATCCAAAAACTTCGTGTGTTCATCAAGCAATCTAGACTTGAAACTCATCATCTTCAACCTTCCATCCTTAAAGGAATCACATAAGGTGAGTTCATACCCCTACATTTTCTAGTTTTCTTCAGTTTTCAGGGGTGAATACAAGTTAAAACACCAAAACATATTCAAAACTTAACTCGACAGCTTACCACGGAAAAGTTGTGACCTGTTCACTAACTGCTTTACCCAACTTAAACTTAATATTTTTCTAATCTGCCTATCATTTCAGAAACGAATTTGGACCAGTTTGTGACTATGAACACTTTCACATAAGTTAGAGACTTCTAAAAATCATAATAAAAATTATGAATAAACTAGACACATTTTCTAAACACTCAGAGTTTACGGAGTTAGTTTTTGACTTCGTATGATTTTTCTATGATGATTTCAAAATAGTGTAGAAAGGATAAAAACTAGTTACATACTTTACCATATTAACAACACTTTGTAGTATGTTGAGCAAAGTGCTTAACGATAAGTTTCTTAATGTTTGGATGCATTCTTGTTACTTTATCATCATAAACTGAAATTAGTCATTCATGTTAAGGTTTTTCCTCCATTCATTTCGAACACATATAATAAACTACATTAAGTATAGTTTATGAATTTTCGATAAAAGCATACTACATGGAAAAGGTTTTACTCTCAAAACAAATGGGTTTTTCATATACTACTTGATAAACTATAACTGTAATAGTTTATGGATTCATATCACAAATGTATTTTCATAAAAGGTGATTTCACTTCCTCCATGGAAGAGGTTTTATACTCAAAACTATGTGTAAACTAGTTAACGTAAGTTGTGAGACATTCTCCTTCGCGACACTCTTAAGTACCATAGAAAATCCTGAATTAGTTATAACCAAAGTCTCTTGTAGGGAGAGCGTGACAATTGTGTATAGATCTATATTGGGATTGACAACCCACACCCATGCTGCTTGCATAAGTCCGATCGGCCGATCGGGGGTGACAAATGTCATTTCGTTTCCGACGCCTGAAGAATGTCGCAGCAGGTTATCATGTAGTAGTATGGTTATAGCGACTCACATAGGGAGTTAACAATCTTTCAAGATTACAGGAAAAATTCTAAAATGAAAAAGGGTTTTACTTCTGAATTAAACGATTTTATGCCGATTTAAACTTGCATGGATTACTTTAAGTATGGAAAAATACTTGTATATTCTCGGTCTTGACGTTTAAGACTACATGACTTTTTATAAGGAAAATATTGGATTTTCTTTGGAAACACATTATCATTATGAACATTATAAGTACAAAACACACACATATTCTCTGTCTTGACATTTAAGACTACATGACTTTTTATAAGGAAAAATATTGGATTTTCTTTGGAAACACATTACCATTATGAACATTATAAGTACAAAACATACACATGTTCTCTGTCTTAACCATTAAGACTACATGACTTTTATAAGGAAAATATTGGATTTTCTTTGGAAACATATTTCTATCAAAACTACATTTCATCTATAATTGTTAGACTTCAGCTATAATTGCTAAGTGTATATGCTAGAGTTATATAAGAATCTTGTCACAATCAACTTAGAATTGGTGGGCCCGCCTTACTTCCTGTTCCTTGTTTGGTTGTGGACCTAGGGCAGACCCATTATATTCGACAGTTTATTTAACTTAAATTTTATATAACTTATATACACTGGGTGATTATAGATGGAATCTACAGGTCTTTCTAGGGTACATTATTGCATAACATACGAGAGTTCATTTCGCGTTTAATAAAGAAAATATTAAATTTTCTGAAATCATACTCTATCGCTTTTTACAAGGAAAACGACTTCTTTCTCAAATAAAACTTTTATGAAATCACCAACTTAATTGTTGACGCCTTTTCAAACTACTTGTATTCTCAGGAATTCAGTGAAACAGGAAATCAACCGCTTTTGAGGATGGGACGTTAAATCGTCAAAAATTACATTTTTTTCATCATAAGTGTAATTGATTGGAAACATGTAAACACATACTATTGTATAACTTTTTCAATTATATTTATGATGGTTGTATTTACTTTGAGCACTATTATACTCGTTGTTGTGATACTATACATGAAGTCCTCCACCCCCGGATGTTTCCGCCATCCTTGGTTTGGGGGTGTGACAGATTGGTATCAGAGCATTGTTTATAGTGAACTAAGTATATCGAACCACATAAGATATAAAAACTATAAATGCATTGGGACTAAAGTCTCTGATTAAACATTTTCAAATAACTATACTGTTAGAAATAAATAGTTTCTTATTAAAAGTATGAGTGCATGCATACATACTAGTATAGTATCATATCTAGGACAATACAAAAGTTAAAAATAGAGGAGTTGTGCGATGTGAATATGCTCTGGGATATACAATCAAGTCTGGGAGGAATATAGCCTGATCAACTATATTCGTCCGAGAAGTGACTAGTATGTGTCGGGGGATACTCATAGCGGACAACAAGTCTATCAGCTTACCAACACCCATACCAGAAAATCGTTATGAACCAAACACAACATTTAAAATACTATAGGAGTATTTTGTGGTACTATAACTTATGTGAAAATTAAACAAATTCTTGCTAGTAGGTCTACAATCACTAAGTGGATACGCTGAAGTTATATATAACTAGGATATCATAGACTTAGAATCTGTGATCATTGCTATATTTCCTGCCCCTTGTTTGATCGAGGTTTTGGAATATGATCACTTATTCGAAGGTCTATTATATTTTTCATTTATGTAACTAGTATGCACCATGTCATTATAGAAGTAACTAAAGAGGATCAAACCCCTATAAGTATTTCTAGGAATATAATTATTATATGCCTCTTACCTCACCTCTATTCTCGCACGGAACATCATGGAAAAAATTTACTTACCAGGAGACCCCTACTTTCCGAACCCGGAGAGTTAGTAGGGTGATTTGGAAAAAGAGTCGGAAGTGGAGCCAGAGGTCGACAAATCTCCTTACATAGCCAAGACTCTTGTGAACCGTTTCGACAACGTCGAACTTATGCCCCATTGGGCAGCATTGATCGAGGGGTGGAGTCGCCATCTGCTACATCAATCGCCATTTGGGGATATATTGTCGTGAGCATAGTTCATTTTACTCACAAGACCTCGTAGATTAGGTCTATGAGTATGCATTGGTGCTACTCCCCTCCATGTGTAGTCTCGACTCCGCAAGTTAGTAATTACACTAGTCGAAAGATTATTTGCGGTCTAAACTTCTCCATTGCAATGATGTGGTGTAGACCTGCATCAGGCTCAAAACCTTTCTCTAAAACTATATATACTAGAATAATACAAATGAAATGGGCATGCGTATTATTTCATTGGGGGCAATACTACTAATAATTCATAAGTTTATTATGTATAGACTCTCATTATGAATTGTTTTCAAAGAACACCATAAACATTGGAACACGACACACTCAGAACTAAGATAAACTTAGTGAGATAACTCCGGACGTATAAGCCCTTATTCAAGACTCATTATCATCTCGCCTTTTTAAACCTCATGGTTGAAAGGAGCCTTTCCGTAGACCTATAGGGTGCGGTCATAACAACACTAATGCACCGGATCCCATCAGAACTCCTCAACTAAGTGTGTTTGGACAAACATAATCCTAGGATGGGAAAAACTTAACGCCCATACAAAACCTACTTCTACCCACTACTATAACTCCATCTAAGGAACGTTACCAGAAACATTAAGAATAGTTCAGCAAAGTGCGAAGTTTATATATGTGTATATAAATGATAAGGGTATAACTAGAATCATCCCCACTCACGAAATCGTTTCTCCCCATGCAACAGAGTTATGTCTTCACAAGGAGGTAACCAACCAACAAATAATGCAACAATCCTGCAGATAGACTGTTCCACTTTTCAAGCTGCGGTCATGGCAGTCGTGACATCCATCATGTCGCAAATCAATGCTAACAACGCCAACAGAGGTGAGGGTGGTGTTGGTAATTCTAACCGCAGTAGCAGTCAAGAACACCATCGGGTGTCTACCACGAAGACGCCTTAGACCACAAACCTAAGAACAAGAAACGGAAATTTTGGGACAAAAAGAAACGCAACCTATCTCAAAAATGCGCTAAAAGACAACAATCCGTGGATACCCCTGTAATTACAACATCAGTCCCGACTCATGCCTCGACACTAGCCACAACGTCTGTCACTCAAGCATCGACCAGATGATATATGGGAACACTCCCAAAGTGTATCAAGTGTAGCTACCATCACAATGGGGTTTGCCACTGTAAAAACTGCAACAAGAACGGACATACCGCCCGCTTCTGCAGGAAACAGACCCAGCACATCGCTTCAATCACCTATACTAGTGTAAGTCCAGTATGCTACCTATGTGGTGAAACGAGACACTTCAAGAGGGACTGTCCAACTTAGAGGAAGGACGGAGGAACAGGAGGAGCGTGACAAAGAAACGAGAAGGACCAACAAGGAACCTTATTAGGACTTTTGTAATGTTTCCAACAACAAAAACGTTTAAGTATCGTATGTTTGTAATGAATTTGGTATGTTTGCTAAAATTGTCGTATATCAAAAAGTAGTTAAAATACTCTCTCATTCAATCAAATCAAAGACACTTATATATGATCTTAGGATGATTACCAGTGAGCTGGGATAACTTGGTTTATACATTAGAGTTAGTCATATTCAAAATACTACAAAATTAAAGCAAAAAAATTCCGTCCTGACTCCTATTCCATGTCTAGTGGTGAGATTAGGGTAGAGCCACCCACTCGATGGGTTCATCAATACCAATTTACATACGACTTACATATACTGATCGATCATAGAATTATCGGTCGGGGATCATGATATAAGGAATCACTACTAGTATTCAGAAGACACTTACTACCAGTGCTAACTGTTGTGGTATGAATCATTTGCAGTAACAATAACACCGATCGAAACGGAGCACACTAACAAGAATCATATGATACTCTATCTCCTTAATGAATAATTCGTACGAATACAACTTAACGCATGTATTACTAAAAAGATCTGTTGCCGTCATTCGATATCGATTGGTCTAGTCATCTTTTCCCCGATTAAACGGCTATGAAGGGACCCTTCACCTAACCTCGAAACCCGCGTCTCTTATAAGCGCAAATCCGACACGGACCTTCGGGCCATCTCTCGATGTGAAACCTAAAAACACTCACCAGAGGAGTATTACACTTTCCGCACCTTTTCAAATTATTCCTAGTAAACCCTTCGAGAATATCACACGTATAATAGGACAAGATCAAGCACAAAAGCTTGGGACAAATACGATGGACCAGGTACGAGTCCTACCATGAACTTCGGGACAAGGCTACCCAGGAGTACGAATGAATGTTCTACCATATAAATAAATCTAGTCTTGTAAACCGAACCCATACGCTCCCTATCGACCTAACCAAACGAGAAACACTAAATCAGACCCTATGCAGCGCTCCGAGGGGAAGTTATTACTTATGGCCTAGTATAAATTCGAGAAAGGTTGAAAGCATCTCGAAAACTGACGAAGGAACTACACAGATAAGCGACACAAACCCTCGGAAGGCCTCACCATTGAGAAGAATGACATGTTTCGGTAAACATGGGAAACTAAACCCAAGGTACATCGGGCCATTCGAAATCCTTGCTAGGATTGGCCGAGTAGCATGCAAACTCCGACTGCCCCAGAACCTAATAACGTACATCCAACCATCCACGCGTCAAATTTAAAGAAATGTATGTCCGACAAGACTCTTGTGATACCTCCCGACAAAATCAAAGCTGCATTCCCATCATAAAGGTCCAGTGGAACGCCAAGCGAGAACCCGAATTTACTTGCGAACATAAAAACCAAATGAAACAAAAGTACCCACATCTATTCCCCAACCCTTGATGTCCCACTAAAAATGCAAATTCCGGGACGAAATTCCTTCTAACGGGGGGATAATGTGATAACCGTCAAATTCAAGTCAAAGTCAACAAGTCAAACCGGTCAAAACTTAATTAGTACTTGTATGCTAAAAATTATTCTATGTATAAAAATGTGCATTTGTATGTCAAGAATTCAAGTGTCTTGAGGAATCTAAGTGTTAACAATGTAAAAACCCTAAAAAGGGAGTTAAACGCATCAAAACACGACTAAGGACCCTCTCGGGGACTTAAAACAATCATAAACGAAGTATAATGGGGTTCACGAGCCTTACATTACAAGATTATACGATAATAATGGCTAAGAATTTAATCTCTCCCAAATCTCTCAAAGTATGTGAAATCTCTCCCAAATCACTCCAAGTATCTGAAATCTCTCCCAAATCTCTATAAGTATGTGAAATCTCTCCAAGTATGTGGAATCACTCCCAAATCTCTCTAAGTATGTGAAATCTCTCAAAGTATGTGGAATCTCTCCCAAATCTCTCCGAGTATGTGAAATCTCTCCCAAATCTCTCTAAGTATGTGAAATCTCTCCCAAATCTCTCTAAGTATGTGAAATCCCTCCAAGTATGTGAAATCTCTCCCAAAATCGCTCTCAAACTTTTTATAGTCATCCGGGTCATCCCGACCCTTAACTTGGTCAAAAATCACGCAAAACGGAAAGATTTCTCGAAAAACAGCTAAATAGGGCCGAAACCCCTCTTAGGAACCGAAACCCCTCCTCTTCGGAACCGAAACCCCTCTTAGGAGCCGAACCTCTTAGGAGTTGAACATGTCAGAAGCGAAATTTGTCAGAAGCGAAATTGTCAGAAGCCTTCTCGGGCCGAAGCCAACAGCGAGGACCGAACTTCGGCCCCCCATCTGAGACCTCGGACCTTTGATCCCTCCCTTCGGACCTTTGGTCTTCTCCTCCTTCTTTAGGTTCCTTCTCCCCTCCTCTCGGTTCTCACACTCCTAAGAGCCGAACCTCGCAGGTTCGGTCCCTAATGCCAGTTTTCGACTAGTTTCGCCTCCTAATCCCGTTTTTGACAGATTTTTTTCACCAAATTCATATTTTTATCATATTTAAACCCCAGAACTCTTATTTTAATTATTTTTCAAGGATTTATTAATTATAAATCATTATTTTACATTAAGAAGAGTATCCTACACCACAAGTGGGTCAAGTGTGCCCACTTGCCTCTTATGTGTCACTTTCTCATTTGTCCAACCATATCCACATCACACAAACCAAGGCAAACATCCCTTCACCCAAGCCACTTGCTCCAGCAACCCTCCATATAAGGAAATGCTTGGGATTTCCTTGATCATTTGCTTCACCATCAAACATTATAAAATGAAATTAGTCATTCATGTTTAGATGCATTCTTGTTAGTTTATCATCATAAAATGAAATTAGTCATTCATGTTAAGTTTTTTCCTCCATTCATTTTGAACACATATAATAAACTACATTATGTATAGTTTATGAATTTTTGATAAAAGCATACTACATGGAAAAGGATTTACTCTCAAAATAAATGCGTTTTTCATACACTACTTGATAAACTATAATAGTAATAGTTTATGGATTCATATCACAAATGTATTTTCATAAAAGGTGATTTCACTTCCTCCACGGAAGAGGTTTTATACTCAAAACTATATGTAAACTAGTTAACGTAAGTTGTGAGACATTCTCCTTTAGGGTACTCTTTAGTACCACAGAAAATCCTGAATTAGTTATAACCAGAGTCTCTTGTAGGGAGAGCGTGATAATTGTGTATAGATCTATATTGGGATTGACAACCCACACCCATGCTGCTTGCATAAGTCCGATCGGCTGATCGGGGGGTGACAAATGTCATTTCGTTTCCGACGCCTGAAGAACGTCGCCGCAGGTTATCATGTCGTAGTATGGTTATAGCGACTCACATAGGGAGTTAACAATCTTTCAAGTTTACAGGAAAAATTCTATAATGAAAAGGGATTTTACTTCTAAATTAAACGAGTTTATGCCGATTTAAACTTGCATGAATTACTTTATGTATGGAAAAATACTTGTATATTTTGGTCTTGACGTTTAAGACTACATGACTTTTTATAAGGAAAATATTGGATTTTCTTTGGAAACACATTACCATTATGAACATTATAAGTACAAAACACACACATATTCTCTGTCTTGACATTTAAGACTACATGAATTTTTATAAGGAAAAAGATTGGATTTTCTTTGGAAACACATTACCATTATGAACATTATAAGTACAAAACACACACATATTCTCTGTCTTGACGTTTAAGACTACATGACTTTTATAAGGAAAACATTGGATTTTCTTTGGAAACATATTTCTATCAAAACTACATTTCATCTTGAATTGTTAGACTTCAGCTATAATTGCTAAGTGTATATGCTAGAGTTATATAAGAATCTAGTCACAATCAACTTAGAATTGGTGGGCCCGCCTTACTTCATGTTCCTTGTTTGGTTGTGGACCTAGGGCAGACCCATTATATTCGACAGTTTATTTAACTTAAATTTTATATAACTTATATACACTGGGTGATTATAGAAGGAATCTACAGGTCTTTCTAGGGTACATTATTGCATAACATAGGAGAATTCGTTTCGTGTTTAATAAAGAAAATATTGAATTTTCTGAAATCATACTCTATCGCTTTTTATAACAAAACGGTTTCTTTCTCAAATAAAACTCTTATGAACTCACCAACTTAATTGTTGACGCTTTTTCAAACTACTTGTATTCTCAGGAATTCAGTGAAATAGGAAATCAACCGCTTTTGAGGATGGGACGTTAAACCGTCAAACATTACATTTGTATCATCATAAGTGTAATTGATTGGAAACATGTAAACACATACTATTGTAAAACTTTTTCAATTATTTTTATGATGGTTGTATATACTTTGAGCACTATTATACTCATTGTTGTGATATTATACATGAAGTCCTCCACCCCCGGACGTTTCCTCCATCCTTGGTTTGGGGGTGTGACATATACGTACACATGGCGTACTAGTTCTAAAGTCGTTACACATGGCATATAATTGTGTAGTAGGGCAAACATATGAGAAGCAGGATCGCGCCTTCGGGCACGTACGCGGTGCGTACAATGGTGTACGCGGGGCGTACGTGCATCTTAATGAAAACCCTAATTTTGATGATGTACCCTATATAATCTCATTAAGTATTTTTGGTTGGTCCTTATACCTGCCTCAAAGTTCCCAAATCCTAGAAAAAAATCTGTAAGCCTCCATGGTTGTAATTTTGAGCTCATGATGTGCATTTTGGTGTTTTTGGGTCATTTCCAAGAAGATGGACTTTGATGCAAGGTTGTGAATCAAGGATGAACTTATGGATCTGGATTATGTGCTTCATTTCCAGCTTGTTTGAGGTAAAAAGCTTGAGCCTTGTTCATTATTAGCTTATATCTAGCATGTATGAGCTTTTGGTTCATTTTGGTCCATGAATGAGATTTAGTGGTTGATACCATTCCAGGAGCTTAGAGTTTCCACTCTTGGTGTTTCTATGGTCTTAGAGTCATAAAGGTGGCACCTTTAAGGATAAGAATCCCCCATGCTTGAGTTTGAGCTCATTTAATGGAAGTAGAAGGTTATATTTCGAGATTGGGTTCCTTTGGGTCATGCAAAGTCACCAAGTCAGTGACTTTATGGTTCTATACGTTGTTTATGATTTAGATCTATGGTTTGGATTTCTAGACTTAAGCATTAAGAGCTTAATGTCATAAATGGCTTAAAGGAGGAGTACACTAGGAGAAAAGTCTGTACGTGCAGTGTACAAGCCAGATTGAATGTACGCTTAGCGTATAGCTGAGTACGCACTGCGTACTCGGTCAGGAGGGTTTTTGCCTTTTGGGCTTTGTGTTGGGCTACCTTATTGGGCTTGGGTGATTGAGTTCTTAATGGGCCGTCTGAGTATGAGTGTCTTAGACTAGGAATTTTGGTTGGGATTTAGGGTAAGGCCCATGTAAGGGGTTTGGGCCCAATTTAGAAAATTAGGCCATAATTGGGCCTTGGTTAGTCATTTGACTTTTGGGGATTTCAAGTTATGAGTTGGGCCTTGGTATTTGACCAAGCTGGATTAAGGGTAAAAGGTTCTTTTTGCCCCGAGTATTGATTTATGGTTATGGTTTGGAACCCAATTAGTGATTGGATGTTGTTTTGATATTGAGAGTTCGGAAATTTGTCAGCCACCAGACAGGGATTATCTGTATATTTCGGGAGTGCGAGGTGAGTCTCCTCACTGGGTTTAGTGGGTCGAAGGCACCAATGTTGGTCTTTGTTTATGTTACAATGCTAGATGTGTGTTCTACTCTTGTGTGTGTTATATGATGATATGTTTACCGGGCAAGGCTCGATGCCAGGCGGGGACTTAGGAGGATATCGTATGTTAATTATCAATATTTGTCTTATGATTTCTGGTTGAGGCCCAATGCCGGCCGGGGCCCGATGACTATATGGTATGGTATAGTCTTTGTGATTATTGCATGTGCTAGTATTGTTATATGTCTATATGATTATATGGCTATACGGTTATGTGTGTATAGTGGGCGAGGCCTAGGGACAGGCGAGGCCTGAGAATAACATATCTATAATCCGAGCTGGGCTCGATGTCAGGTGGGGCCCAAGGCCAAGTGGGACTCGAGACCGGGTGAGGCCCGATGGAGGGCGAGGCCCAGTATGTGATTTTGGTATGTGTGGTATGTGGTATCTTGGGGAAATCACTAAGCTTTGTGCTTACGGTTTTCAGTTTATGTTTCAGGTACTTCAGTTATCAAAATGGAATGGCTCGTGATGATTTCATAGCACACACCACATGTTTCCGCATTCTGTGACTTACTTTGATTTAATGATATTTTGCTAAGTCTTGATTATGTTGGTTTTATGGAGTTGGTGTGTATTAACGATTTATTAATCTAAAGACAGAAATTTCGTGTCATTATTTCGGGACATTACACAAAGACCAAAGGAACATAAAATATATTGAACTTAATGATAGGTTGTCATATTTATTGATCTTCAAATGTCACCACTTGAAATTTTCGGAGGATCTCCGTTGAATGATGAACGAAATGACCAATGATCGGAGACACATTGAAATTAGATCTAATTAACCAAAACTTATGCGGAGTTGAATGTCCCCAACTCTGAAACTGATTTCCTAATCGACCTCTACCCCAAGCTAGACTATAAACCATTCCTATGTCCCTTTCCCCCAATGCCACGAACTCGGACTATTCCCCCAATACCACGAACTCGAACAGATCCCTATGAACCATACCTCCACTACCATGAACTCGAATAGATCGATGATCCTTCAAGCCGAATATCCAGTTCACCCCCAGTTATTGTTCAAACTACCACCTACTAGTGTGGAAACAAAACCATAACTCAAACCGACTCGGCTAATTACGACCATCCCTGACCCTGGAATGAATAACGCATGCAAGATGACCTTCCAGATAAGGACCAATCAAATCCTAAGAGAATTTTGGATTTCAGCTGAAGACCTTTGAAATTCCTAATTATAACCACTTTAACATTAAGGATTTCACACACAAGCATAAGCAAATATCGAATTACGATCCAAAACACAATCTCCTTGTCTGTAATCCCAACCTACAAGCCAATACTCATCCTGCTATAACCTAAGAACACAGACCCTTAATCATATCAAAAATCATCCATAACACATCAATCCACCTGCGCACTCCTGCGCTAGCATATGGTCGCCAAACCCCGCGACCAATAGACCCCAAGCTGGGCTTACACCATAACTTTGAAGGTCACAAGCCAACTCATTCTTTCCCCCAAACTTGGAAACCGAAAGGGTAAAATCCCCACCAAGGATAGCGACATACCAAACCATCAATCAACCATTCTAATCCCATATGCAATATTCGAGCCGATCATAACGGTCGTTCCATTCTTGAGTCCTGTGACTCGAATTCACGGCCTCTTTTCAAATTTTGACTACCACTTCTGAACAAGAGTTGCCTCTTTTCAGACTATGTCAATATGGTCCTTCCAGTATTAACAGTATACTTCCAGCTGTCCTAGAGCAACCAATCTTTGGTAAACCTTAGATTATCCTCGACAATTGCTTAATCACTTTAGTCATATCCAATTCTAGACATTTTCCTCCTTAATGCCCCAAGGCATTTGGAAAATTAAGAAAGGATAAATATTATAGCACATGTAATCGATCTGTACCCAAAGTAAATGGGACACAATTCATGATGTTTCACATAAAGACATGGTTCTAAACCAGTCTTTTGCCATAATAATTTTTGTTTCCCATATTCTCAAAATTTGACTATGAAAAGGGATGCCGTAATCATAATCGAATTTTGAGAACGCAATATATAGAATTTTCTTAAGTTGAACCAATCCAACATGAAATTCATATATATATATTCTTGACTAAAGGTGATTAAAATCTCAATAACTCAATCTAAGCTTTTCATAATTGAAATGAAGTATAATTTCCTCTCCCTTAATTATAGCAAAACAACTTTTTCAACCCCTGCAACCTCACGAATTGAAACTTTTGTTTTCTATAATTAACATTGGTAACTTGCAATACTTACCATAATTATCATGCTCCCACTAACATGATGATTATTAGCATAACACTTATGCTCCCACTAGCTTTGGCATGTACCGAGAAATCAATTGGACTTCTAGAAATCAATACTTTATTGACTTTCTTACCAAATTTCAGATTTTGAATACTAGATTGCCTTGATAAGACTATATCAAAATCATACACCTCTCTTAGATAGCTCACAGGTGTGTCTAAACAATTATGAAGAGGGCTGTCGTAATCATAATGTTTAGACCTTTTGCCATTCCCACAATTGCTATCTACTCAAAACCTACTAAGTGAAAGAGTTTCCTTACCATCATTTTCATGAATCGAAGAGAAACCTTAGGACACTTAGATTTTATGGTGTAAGTGTTCCTATCCATGTGAATTTTTCAAAACCATAATCACAAGACTAGGTTAGTGACAAATCCTAACTCATATGGATTGAACTTGTGGAATCTTAACTTCTTGCCACCTAGCAGCTCAAGGGCCTGCCATTGCTTCCAAGTAGCTATGCAAAAAATTCAGAACATGTAGAACTCAAATGTATAGCCAACTTAACTGGAATGTGCATAGAAATGTCAACACGATAGGTTATAAACCTCTAGTTGTGTGCTAGTGATGAAATACAAGTTTTTATTCTTGATTACTTCTTGAAACCCTTTCAGGATCTTTTAGACTCCCACTGTATCCTTGACTTATAGGACTTCCTTGCCAAATATTCAAGATATAGTGTGGATTCTAATCAAGACAGACACTTAACACAATTGGCCTTAGTTGGTCTTTGTTTTATCCAAAACATCACCACTTACCAATTTCAAATGTACAAGAGTAGAAAACTTTTACTCTTACATTTGACAAGTTTTTTAAACCTTCTTTAAGACATGTCACTCAAGTTCCAATCTTAGAGTATAACTCTATGAATTGTTTTTGGAACGAAGTATGAATCATCTTCTTGATTTAACCACTTCAACAATTGATAACTCCTCTTCTTAACTATCATAATGCACTTAGAGGATGAATTGTGATAAGGTCTCAAAATCATTAAGATAATCTTAAAACATGATACTAAAGTACTCTCCCATCTTTTCAGATTTGAGAAACTTTTATCCTTTTTCCTAATTTGATTCTTCTTATTCGTTCTGTCATACGTTGAAAATTTTTCAATGTTTCAGAATTATACTTAAGCTTGTAAGTATAATCATATTTACTAAACCTTAGTAAATCATGACGAATAGTCTTATCCATCTTTTGTGGTGGACTATGACAAGTGCACAAGAAGTGTACTTGATCCCTTAGTCCTTCTCTTGAGTCACATATACATGTGAACATGTAACTAGTTTTAATTTCCAAAGTTGAAAATTCTCACACATCACACTCAACACCATGTATGATTCCAAGTTTCGGTTCAATTGAAACTTGGGTGATGAGAATATTTCCTTATTTGGTAAATTTAGACATTACCACAAATGAAAAAAATCAAATTCATATTTCCAATATTGCTATAAACATACAAACATCAAGTTTTCATGAATGTCATTGTAAGGAGATAAAATAAAGTAAAACAAACTTTTATTTATTTTAAAATGCGGAAAAAACTTTTTTTTCCTTACAATGTAACTTGAAATGAAAACTATGTTATTACTTGTTTCCTAACAATCTATCATAACTCCTAAGAGTAGCTCAAGAATCTGATCTTCAATCAATCGATAGAAATCCATCTTCACGATCAGATTCAACATACTCTTTCTTTAAGTTTTCTTCACTTTTCCTTTGATTCTTAAACATCAACATGTGACCCAGTCACATCTTGTAATAATAATCTCATAATAGAAACTTAACCGAGTTAGATAGTGGACCTTACCTGAAGTAGAGTCAAACTTATTGACTTTACTAGCCTTATGATCTTTCAGGTAAAATTGACAGCTTCGCAACCAATGACCTTTCCTTTTGGCAATAGAACCATATGGACCCTTTAGGAATGGTACATGGGACAATCTCAGACTTAGCCTTTCTCTTTATCATTTGGTCAATTGAGTTGACTATGGCCGATCCCTTTCCATTAGGAAGAGAATGCTTTTTCTGGATTTCCAGTGTCACCATTGTCAATGTCCATAAAGTTTTGGGAAGTCGATCTTCTAATCAAATTTGCTTTACTAGCCTTCCAAATCATTGTTGATTCAGCAGTACCAAGCAAATTGATAAGATCATTAAGGGTCTTGTCATAGTCTGTTTCATAGGAGTCCCAAAGGAACTCACTATGTGACTTAGAAAGTGATTACACCACTAACTTTCTCAAGACTTTGACACTCAACTCTCCCGGCTTGTCATTATGTGACTTCATCTCCAAGATGTGATCACACCTAGACCTTGCCTTGCCAATAGGGCTTGAGTGACCTTGAACTTGTGGGTTAGGGAGAATAATTGGAAGAGGTGGAGGAAGTGAAGTTCCAAGAGATTTGGGAAGATCATAGATGTCTGAACTAGACATCTTTTGGGAGATATTCAAGATAGTTGATTTAACGTCCTTAATATAACACCCAATATGAAATATTAAGGCTAGGACCCAACATAATATTTTATAACTTGGAAGAGGGATGCCGTAATCCAAGCTATAGAATATTTGAAGGTAGGTGAATGACGATTCACCAATTTCCACCATGAAAAACGAAATAATTTTTTAGGTTTTAATTGGATTTGAAACTCCTAGATCTTTGAGATTCATTGAACTTTCAATGGCATGTTTCAATCTCGAGTGTGCCCTTCAGGTTTTTGACTGGGATGCCGAGGATCACAAAACAAGGTGTGAAGTAACCATGAAAATTACTTGGTACCCTTAAGTGGTTACCCCTCAATCGATGTGCCGATTAACCACACAAGCTCCATCGATATTATGATAAACATTAAGTTACCCTTTGCCTGCCTTGTTAAATACGAGTTAGTGTGCCGGTTAACCACACATGCTCCACTAACGGACTTAAAAAAAGTGCAAAGTGTAATTTCATGGATTAGCACCTTATTCATATTTTCCTAAGTAACTAAGATTGGGTATTTATAAAAGGTTTAGTTACTTAGTATTTATCATTAATACTTTTAATGAAGGGAGAATAATAGTCCTTGTCCTACCCGTTTGGCTAACGACCCTCCACCAGTCAAGGAAGCGGTGGGTGAGAGTGGATACCCATTAAACTGTCATTTTATAGGCAGTAACCTTATACCCCCCTTATAGACCGGCTTCGTGAATGAGGCCTACTAATGGTAAGACGACTTGCTCTTATACATAAAATATATTAAACTTTTAATATTATAATAGTATAAGGGTGTATTTTAGACATTTAAAATACTTGATGGTTTAATCTTTTAATTAAACTATACTCTTATTTTAATTAAACTTAAACCATGTAATTATGGCATTATTAATTCTCTTTTAATTAAACACTTTAATTATCTATTAATAAAGTCCATAAGAGTTAATTGAATTATTCAATAAAAATATCATAATTCCAATTTTTAAATTCAAAATTAAAACCATTTAATTATTTGTTTAAGTTATGAACCTAAAAGTTTTAGAATTCAATTCTTTTTTTTTTTTCATAAAAACTTTTTCCAAATTCCAAAACTTGAGGGCAAGTTTTGTAACTCTTGAAAACTTTTGGATTCCATAACTTATGGAGTTAAATATTTGTTTTATGATGAAACTTTTCATGTTCCATAACTTAATAAAGTTATGGAATTCTTTAAAACATTTACACCAAATTTTGTAACTCCATAAAAACTTTGAATCATTTTTTTTAAAAAAAACTTTCATATCCATAACTTATGGAAGTTTCAAAACTCTTAAGATCACAACTTCAAAAAAAAATTTGAGCTCCAAAATTTTATGACAAAATTTGTAACTCCTTAAAACATTTAGATCAAACTTTTAAAACTAATAAAATAATCATATCATTTTATATTTTACTAAATTTGACGCAATTCAACTCATGTAGCAAATGATTCGAATTTTACAAATAATTAGTTTTTCACAAAACAAGTAATTATCTTAAAATTTGACAAACTTCATGTTTTTTTTTTCTTTTTTTTTTCGACTTTGAAAATCAAGAAATTTGCATGAATATATCAGAAAACAACCTATGGCTCTGATACCACTGTTGGGTTTTGAGCATTCTAACACTCCTATGGTGTACATGCAACCCTATAAACCTTGGATCTATGTTTTCTCTATTATACATGCAAATAAGAACTTTCCAAGGCTTTAATCCTAAGTAGCATATTATGAAGCTCTTATACTACAAAGTACTAGTTAGATGACGTACCTTTTGATGTAGCTTGATGTCTTCAAGCTTTAAGAGCTTAGCCCCAATAGTGTGGAAGCCTCAAGTGGAATCACAAATCACCAAAACACCTTGGAAGACTTTGAGAGAATATGTATGCACACTAAAATTGGAGCACTCTTATTTTCACACACTTGTGCCAATTTTATGAGCCAAGGACCCCTTTATATATTATGGGGGATTAGGCTTACATCCATGTAAACCCTAATACCCAAGACCTTTCATTTACATAGGATCCATGGGTTAAAAGCTCCATGGACTATCCATAAATGCTTAGCCCAACCTAAATGAACTTGGCCCATTCCATATATATATATATATATATATATATATATATATATATATATATATATATACATATATAAGAGTCCATATTTAATTAGTTACTTTTGATCACTTAATTAATTCTAAATTAATTCTTGATCAATACTAATTAAATAATATGATTCCATATTAATATATTAGAACTTATAATATATTAATATTAATCATAAATATACTAATCTCAAAAGACTATCCATATAAATTGTGTCGGTGAAGTGCAACCCAAATGGACCATGTCGGGTCGGGTCAAGTAAATACCAAATATAGTTATGGACTTAGACATTAATCCAACACCTCTTTGATTACATAGAAAAAAAACAAATTGAAAACCATTTTTAAAACCTTTTTCCCTAGTTTGAGACTAGACTCACAAGAATGTTCCTCCAATTCACTCAAACCAAGGTTCTAATACGAACTTGTAACATCCCAAAAATCACATCAAATTTAAACTTTTAAAAACAACCCATAGTCATAAGATGTTTACAAAAATCATTGTTTCAAAACGTTATTTAAAATCAGAGTCTCCCAAGATCCGGTCAGTTGTAAACCCAAGGATGTGTACGGTTTTGCCTTCACCTTGCCACTGGCCACAGAAGTAGCTGAAACCATAAACCAAAACTGTAAGAACGAAGCTTAGTGAGTTCCCCCAAAATACCACCACAAAAACAGATAACATATACCAACAAACAACATGTATATAAAGCCTTTAGCCTGACCTGAACGCCCCACCGACCTACAGTCTATCTGGTACACTCACAGAACCTTCAGCATGAGTGTTACGCCTCATCAGGCCTTTAGTTTATCTGGAACATTCTCCGGGCCTTCGGCCTGACGGATACGCCCCTCAGGCCTACAATTTATCCGAGACGCCCTGGGTCTCTTGGCCTCCTGTCTACACTAGTTGGCCGCAACCCAACCACACACAATATGTCAACATATACATATCTAAAACACATATAAGCCCACTAAACCATAACAATATATCGATATAAATATTACCGGGTTTGTTGTCTGACAGCACAAAGCAGTACAGTCCCAACCCACCTACACCACGATGACATATACATAGTTAAACATATAACCAGTCCACAAACAATCAAGCAGATATTACAGATCACTAAGCATAACATCATCTTATATACCAAGATATAGACCTAACATATCACTACAACATACCAACATGTGATAAACTAGGATAACAATCCAATATGCCGCCCTAGGTGCCTTCGTCCCAAAAGTACAGTGAGGAAAACTCATCACAATCCGCGGAAAATCAAATGCCTAATCCAATTGCTGAACCGTATAACCTCGCGCCAACAAACAAAAATACAATCTTAATCAATAATTATCTCGATAATCGAAAATACAAGGCCCAATCGATAATCCAACTTCATAGAGCGTAAAATATCATTCTACCCTTTTCCTGACTTAGCCCAAAATCAACGCCGAGTCCAAAAGCACAAAAAGCCAAAAATGGAAACTCAAAGCCCAAAATTAGAAATCCAATGGCCCAACAAATCCCAAAACCATGCATCAAACACCAACCAAAATACCCTTGGTTAAAAAGTCAATAGTCAGCAGGCCCTCACGACGTGATCATCTATGGCCCACGTCGTGAGCTGTTACAGGACAAAATAATCGAGGTTGCAACCCTCACGACGTGACATGCATCTTTCTCACGCTGTGAGATCCATCTGTATGCCATTTTGATAAAAATGAAAACTCTTAATCCACTAAGCCAGCAATCCATATTTTTTCCAGGAGGCTTCCTAACACTCCTAGGATCATAAAAATCGCTGCATTAGGGCCTTGTATGTCCAATACAAGCCACAAGCTTAAAATGGATCATTCATTGAGAAAAAAGAGGATCAATTCTCATGCATGAACTCCAACATCATCTAAACTTCAGATCCATGACATATAAGCATCTAGGGACCCTAAGGGCCCATAATGTTGTCAACGTTATGTAGTCCAAACACGCCAATTCTTAAGATCTTGGATAAATATGCATTAAAACTTAAATCTAGCAACAAGGAAATATAAAGCATGGATCTTGATTACTGACATTGGTCCAGAAGTATAGCTAAAGGTTGAAAATGAGGGTTTCAAACTGCAACTATGCTTCCATGGTGATATCCTCCTCTTTAAACCACAAAAACTCCACCAAAAGCTTAAGAAACACAAATAAATGCTAGGGTTAGGGTTTTACGGAGTTAAGGGAAGGTGGAGGCTGAGAAATGAATCCTAAAACTATGTTAACGAGTCTTAAATATATGGGAAACACTAAAACTTGGTGGGCTTGGGCTGCAGTGATCCTCACGTCACGACCTCTAATTGCTCACGTCGTGAGGACCCCTTTTTCACCAAAATCCAATCTTTTTACCCTCGGAAACCCAAATTCAATTCATCCAAGGAAACAAATGTTACAGTCTTACCTATATATATATATATATATATATATATATATATATATATATATATATATATATATATATATATATATATATATATATAAGTTCTAATTAGATCACTAAGTTTTTTAGGATCATTAGTAATAAGTTTTTCAACCTTTATTTTATAGCTTATCTTATATCAAAAAATATCTAAAAATACGTAAATTAATCATTTTTCAAACTCTTTCCATATTCACATTTGAACAAAAAATTCTTCAAAAAATATGCATCATATGCACATTTTTCGCAAAAAAAAGTCATTTATCTGAATTTTGTTTCAACAAATCACTTTTTATATTAACATCTTAAACAATTAAGATAATTTAAATAAAAAAATTCAAGAAAAAGTTAAGAAAATGTGCATATATACACAAAGTCAAATGTGCATGTTTTTTCAATCTTGGTTTTAGAGCTTATCTTATATAGAAAAAAAATAACTATAAATATATAAAATTATCATTTATTAACCTCTTTCCATATTGATACTTAGAAAAGATAAAAAAAATTTACATAAAATATGCACCATATGCACATATACACAAAATGAAATTATACATATATGCACTTCTGTATATATGCATATTTTAAGTTTATTTAATAATACTTATTTATTTAAATATATTATTTGATAAAATATTTTAATATTTTAATATCATTACTAGTTCAAAACATAATAACATATTTAATAGAAACTTAATAATATAGCTACTAATTTGAATTAACTATACATAACTATTTATTTTTTGGTTGGTTAATACTTATTTAGTAATATATTCTAAAATTTTGTAACAAAAAAAAACAAAACAAATAAAAAAAAAAAGATAGATTAACTAAGTTAGAAAAAAGACTACATTTGGAATATTATTTATTATTATTATTTTTGATGTAAAACATATAGATAGAAATAAAACATTATTTTTTACATAAGTAATATGTTATTATTTATGGCTATACCACATCATAGAAAGTTTGTGAGTTTGTTAGTTTGTTTTGTTGAGTAGTTAAAATAATTAGTAGTTATTTTGGTGTATAAATTTGATAAAGGTTCGTATAATTTTTCATTTAATCAATTGAAAAGTTTCAACAATCTTCTTCTCTTTCTTCTCTCTCTCTCTCTCTCTCTCTCTCTCTCTCTCTCTCTCTCTTTCTCTCTAAAATCAAGATAATATCAGAGCTACTTTGCTTCACTAATTTTGATCTTTTGATTTTCTCAGTTAATTTGATTATTTCGTCTTTAATTCGTGTTCAAACCCCAACTGTTCACCATGTCTATACCACACGAAAATATCAATCAAATTCATGTTCAAAATCAAATAAACTTTTTTGATCCTCAATATCTTCATCCATCAGATCATTGTGTAATGCTTATAGTTTCCAAACAATTTGATGGATCTAATTTTGGATCGTGGAGCCAGTGGCGGATCCAGGGTCTCAGTTTCTCAGTTTTTCAGTTTTCCAAACTTGGTTTCGGGTTTAAACCCAAACTCATTTGAAGGTTTAACTTGCTGGGAATTGAGAAACTTGTGTTACTTATATAACATATGTACAGGAGCAGGGGCGGAGGGAATAGGGGAGTAGCGGGTGTGTTGACATATCATATTTGTTCAAGCAGTATCAGTCATAAAACCTTAATATTTGTTTTAAGCTCAAAGTAAAAACCGGTCACCAAAGAGGCTAAACCCACACATCCCACAAAAGCTCAATTTCTTTAATCTTTTATTAAACGATTGCAATTTACACACACACACACAAAAGGTGTGAATACATCAACCATGGCAAGTCAGGAACGACAATTACCATCCTCAACATTCCTAATTCTTTTTCAAGAAAATGTAACTTTAAATTCTTATTAGTTACGGTTAATATATAATTTTTCTGTACTTGATGGTTAATAATTATCATGATTAGTTTCTTAATTTCTATGGTTATAATGTTAATCATAAGCAAAAATAATAATAATAATAATTGATTTATTTTATAAACGAAAAAATATATTTATGACTGAAAACCACGTCTTGTTAGTGACAATATTATTGAAGATGTTTATAATATATATATATATGCTCACATCGTGAAATAATATTAATATGGAAACCGGAAAAAAAACCAAATATAATATTGCTTCTTCCAAAGATCGATGTTACTCCTATTTAGAGGAATTTTTCAATCAATTTCTCTTTCAATTTTACAAACTATGTGATGTTAGTTGAATGTATATTTTTTTAATATAATTAAGACCCTCTTATTGAAAAATCTTGGCTCATTATAGGAGGTTTAACATACTAAGAATTGAGAAGCATATGTTGCTTATATAACAGATGTATAGGAGCTATGTTTCATGTTATGGCGGATGTGGGGCAATTTTAGATTTATAAGAAATAAAAAACAAGTTGAAGGGATATAGGATGGAAATTGAGAAACAAACAAAAAATATACCGATGTCAGGCCCGAGATTTAAACTTGCAACCTCTAGTAAAACGTCCTATCGCCATATACAACTAAAACAACTATAGCTTTTGTTATTTTTTCACTAAACATAGTTATATTAAGGACCGTACATAATCGAAATTTTCAAGAAAAATTTATACTACTAAAATTTTTTTGATGGACATTCTGGGATACCCCCGGGATCCAATGTAGATCCACCAATGTGTGAGGCAAAGCTATGTTGATCTCATTATTCGCAAAGAAAAAAATTGGCTTCGTGACTGGAAAAATTAAGAAACCAACAGATGTTGATCAAATTCTGGAGTTATGGAAAAGATGCAACGAAATGGTTATGTCTTGGATTCTCAACGTTTCAACCAGTGATATAGTTGAATCGGCTCTATATTTTTCTTTTGCATTCAAAATTTAGAGCGATTTGGACGATTGCTTTGGCCAATCTAATGTAGCCAAATTATATCAACTTCAAAAGGAAATCTTATGTATGTTACACGGTACTATTGATCTTGCATCCTGTTTTACTAAACTCAAGAAGAATTGGGACGAACTGATTCATTATCATCAATTTCTTCATGCAATTATGGATCTACACACAAATTTCATAAAATTGAACAAAATCATGGACTTATTAAGTTTCTTATGGGACTTAATAGCAATTACAACTTGGTTCGAAGCAATATTTTAATGATGAAACCTCCCCTTGTTGCCCAAGCTAATGCTTTACACATTCAAGATGAAAAACAACGGGAAGTTCAGTCTGCTTCTATATTCACCAATGAATCTGATTCTATGAATGTCAAATCTGGAAATTTTCGATCTAAAACAAATTATGTGAACAAGAATAATGTTGTTCGGAATCAATGTAAGAAGCCAAGTCATACAGTAAAATTTTTTTATCGTCTCTTCAAGTTTCCAAAGGACTTTAAATTCACAAAGGGACGAAATGTAGCAGGAAATGTTACAAGCTATCAACAATCTAGTGAAGATTTACTGAATCAAAGAACACATTCCTTGAGTTTACCAATGATCAATATCAACATTTTTTCTCAATGATCAACAATTTCTCAGACATGAATTTTAAATCGCCAAATGGAAACAATTTATCTAATCAAGTCCAACATGATCATTCTAATCAAGCTTCAAACAATAATCCTATTTTTAGTTTCAGTGGTAACACTTTCTCTGCTTATAAATCCATAAATTGTCATTACATTACAACTGTTTGTTCATCATGGATCATTGATTCAGGAGCAAGTGATCATATGTGTTGTAATAGATGTTTTTTGTTCAAGATTAAAAAACTCAACATGCCTCATCATAATACTTTTCTTAATGGTGAGAAGATTATGTCATTTGAAGTAGGAAGTACTCAATCTTCTAGGAAAACTTTGCAAAGATCTTAATTCGTTTATCTTTTTCTCAAACCTTTCTATGAGGATGCCTCTGGTTCTTAGTAAATGTCATGTTGGCTTGTACTTCATTCATTCAAAAGAAGAAGCTAATTATAGTGATTTAATGTCTGTTTCTGACAATTTTTCATCAAACCCATTTGTTTGTTTTTTCAAATTCCCTTTGTAATTAAGTATCAAATGATCCTTTTGTTTCCTTATGGAACAAGAGACTTGGCCATTTACCATTCTACAAGTTGAATAATTTGAATTTCACGAATAAAGGCAATCTTAATTTTGAATTCCCCAGTGAAATTTGCCAAAAGCCAGACAACACGAATCACATTTTCATCACAGTAGCATACATTTTAGATACGCTTTTGAAGTCATTCACATAGACACATGGGGACCCTACAACACGGGAACCTATGATGGTTATTCATATATATATATATATATATATATATATATATATATATATATATATATATATTACTATAGTAGATGACTATAATAGATCTGCTTGGACACATTTGTTTAGCACTAAAAGCAATGCTTTTCATGTTTTAAAAGGCTTCATTGCAATTGTTCGAAATCAATTTGGCAAGGATATAAAAAACAATCAAATCTAAAAAAGCTTTTGAGCGTGGTTCAAGTAAAGAGGCTTCTTTATTTATTTAAGAAAAGGGCATAAATCATCAAACAAGTTGTAGAAGTACACCTTAGCGGAATGGGGTTGTTGAACACAAGCATAAACATTTATTGGAAACTTCTCAACCCCATTTGTTTCAATCCAATCTTCATATCAAATTCTAGGGAGATTGTGTTTTAATAGCTACATACCTCATAAATAGATTTCCAACAAAGCTTCTTACTAATGATACTTCATTTTTTCAGATTAAGTGGAAAAGAACCCTTGTATTCTCAACTGAAAACATTTGGATTCTTATGTTTAAGAAGCACTTTAAAAGAGAATATGCACAAATGTACCCATAGAGCTTCTCCATATTTTTTGATAGGATATCCTTATGGAAAGAAAGCTTAAATACTATATGATTTGCATTCTAACAAGGTTATTATTTCAAGGGATATTCATTTCATGAAAACATATTCTCTTTCCAAGCAATGAATTCCAATCTCATTCCTTTGTTTCGTACCCCAAATAATGTGGAATTCACCGATTGCATTGATAATTCTATCAATACCAATTCTAAACCTTATGTTAACCACAATAACCAAGATGATACACAATCCTTCAATCCCAATTTCATTCCTTCATCAAGTTTAGTTCCCTATTCTTTGAAATCTAATTGACAACAAGATGTTAGAGGATCATCACATTCACATAATCCTCCCAAACATTTACATGATTACATTTGTAATAATGTCTCTTCATGTATGCATACCATGAATTAAATTTCACCAATCAACCATGTGTGTTTTGATCACTTTTTGATCATAGTAAAGAATTGGTTCGAAACATTGATCAGTTATATCAACCATCAAGTTGTGAAGAAGCAATAAAACTCTCAAAATGGAAAGAAGCCATGGATAAGGAATTTGATGCATCGAATAAAAATAATACACGAATCATCACAAATTTATGAAACGTAAAAAACGTTGAGATTAAACAAACTTTTTATAATGCTGACTAACTAAACAAAGATTTTAAGAGTAGATTTGTAAGTACCTATTTTATATATCAAACTTTAATTAATACACATTGCACTACTGACTCTAATGGTAACACCAAATATGTATCTCGTTTATCTGCTCCTGATCCTTCCCGCCAACCTCCTCATTGTGAGTATGTTTTGGCATCCACTTAGATTTTACTGAAATTTCCTATATCAAATGGTGAAGTTCATTCGGTAAACGAAATTCTTATTATTTTTCCTCAGTGCTCTATTAGCAACTCTGAATCCGGATATCAATCAAAGTCTTTGGTTCTAGATGATTCTTCAATATCTCGTGAGTCTCATGACAAAGTGTCATCTGAGCATACAATCAAAGACATTCCTTGGTCCAGAACTAAAGCAAGAACTTTTAAATCAAAGGATCAAAGTTTTTCGGATTCAACAGTTAAAAAGGAACCAAAGTCTAATGTTATCGATGTGGTGATGCTTCTCATAAAGTCAAGGAATGCACTTTTGAGAAGAACCCCGTTCACGATGACAACATTATGACTCGAAATGATAAGCGGTTCGAAAAGGGAAGCTTTTTAAATTGTCTCCATGATGTTTCTTATCGATTTTTTCTTAAGCGACCCATTTTAAGATGGTTCAGTGTATATTAATTTTATATTTTAGTTTCAAGGTAAAGAATATATTTGGTATTTAGATAATGCTTGCTCAAGACATATGACCGGATTCAAGTCTCTTCTGGAAGAATTCATAAGGATGGATGGTCTTACTGTTACATATGGAGAAAATGGTGAGGGAGATACAAAGGGATATGGAACCTGATGGGTTTTGTGCATAAGAACAATCCTATGTGCTCATACAAACCCTAATGCTTGGATCTAGGTTTCTCTATTGTACATGCTTTGAATCCAAGACTAATAAACTTAGATCTAACATATTATAAACTGAATTAGGGTTTATAGAATTACCTTTAATTGTTATATAGTAATAACAATTAATTCCTTGCTTGGATTGGCTTCAAAAGCTTAGTGCCTCAAATGCTGCACCTCTAATGGAGTCACAAACACCATATACAACTTGGATGAAGAGGAGAAGAAGAGAGGCTGCCCAAAAACGGCTGGAAACCCTAATGGAAGACTTGTCCACGTTTTTGGGGCATAGGGGCCCTTTATATACATGTAGGCTATTAGGGTTTACAACTAGGAAACCCTAATTTGACTGCTTAGGCCCTAAGCAGCCCATGGACTCCTTAAACATATCCCTTGGACGATTTCTAATGGGCTTCCCATAGAATTCGTCCAACCTATATATTATTAGGTGATCCATAGCCCAATTATAATTATCTTATAATTACAACTTCAGTCCCCTAAGTTCAATTAATCTCTTTTAGCCACAAAATTAATTAACAATTAATTCTTAACTAATATTAATTGAACAATATGATTTCTCCTTTAATATATTATTCTCATAATATATTAATAAATCATATTTAAACCTTTCTCTTCTTAAATCATCCTACATATTGCTATGGTGAAGGCAACCCAAAAGGACCATGCTCATAATCGGGTCAAGTACATACCAAAATAGTTATGGACTTAGACACTAATCCAACAGTCTCCCACTTGGATAAGTCTAATAACTATTTTCCGTACGACTTCAAAACCTGATCAGCAATCGTAGCTTTCAAAAGCCGATGTCAACTCTGATCTTATCAGATAGCGTGTCCTCTAGATAAGGGATTATATATTCCTCCATTCTCAAGATATCGTATAGACATAAGACATGAATTTCAATCATTCTCTCTATACTATTTCCCGACTTCCGATTTATGACGACTGACAACAGACTACAATGAACACATCAACTTAGTCTCGGCTTGGCCAAGCTCTTAGGTGTCATCACTAAATCATCGAGAGGCCCATAGATATCGCTTTTATCCCACTTTGGGTAAAAGGAATGGATAAACTTCGACTCAAATGCTCGCTTGCATTTATTGATCGAGTCACACACAACAATAAATTTTATAACACCAAGTTACTGGTGCGTTTACTTATTATCAATGTGCAACCGACCAACAAATAACAACTCACATGTCTCGGTTTCAAGAATATACAATATTATCGTCTCACTAATCACTCGTGATAAAACCATGAAGTGATCCAAGTGAGCATGGGTTTAATCCAATACTTTAATCTTATCAAAGCACTCATGAACTCTGCAGCAAACTTGTGCTATGTCTAAACCTTTCAGACAATCTACAGACTCTTCATGACAGTCTTCCTTCATACTTACTTCCAACGTATGATCGACTGTGGATGTTTGAATGACCTAGTTATTCTGGAAGTCAAAACATGCAAATTGAAACATAACAATAATACTTAATTCTATATGGCCTCAAACTTGTGAGAGTAAATAAAACACTTCTATTTAACCACCATATTGATTACTCATTATTATTGTTTAGTGTTTCAGAAAATCAACTTATTACTTGAATTACAACAACAATTGTCCCATGCTCTAAGCATGCACACTTTGTTTCCTATGGTCCATGCTTTGTGAAGTAGAACAATTGAAAACTTTTCCAATGATTCTCATTTCACAATTCCTCAATCCCCATTATTAATGTAAGAACACAAGGTTCTTCCACTACTAGAATATTCTAGATTCTAACATTTTACGCAACGATCATTTCGTAAAGTCATAGCACAAAAGTCACCAAGACTTGGCTAATGAAATTACAAAGTACTTTCTTAGAAATTGTTACAAGACAATTCCATAGACGTGAAGTCTCACATTCAAAGTACATTCCTTTGAACATCCTTCTTGCATAAAAGTTTCTAATCTAGACATAAATTCTTAATGTGCAACTCCCAATATGGAAACATTTCCACATTTGCCATATGACAACTCATTCTTAATAGAATCTTATCTATTCATAATAATGTCGATATGGTCCATTCAATACCATACTTCCAACTACTCACAAGCGACCAATCCTTAGTGAAATTTGGATCGTCCTTTGATAGTTGTTTAATTATTTTAGTCAAAACCCATTCTAGTCCTTTTTCCCTCTTAATGCGCTAGACATTTGAAAATTTTTAGAATGGTAAATTATTATAGCATTTGCAATCGATCCTATACCTGAAGTGTATGGGACACGATGCATAATGTCTCACATAAAGATATGATACTTTACTAATCTTTTGCCATAATATTTTATGTGTCATGTTCTCATAATTCGAACTATGAAGAGGGATGCCGTAATCATAATTGAATTTTAAGAACACACAATGTACCCTTTGACTGAAAATATTAAAATTTCTTAATCTAAGCTTTAGATTTTGAAACGAAGTATAATATTCTCTCCCTTAGTTATAGCAAAACAACTTTTCAACCCATGCAACTTTGCAAATTTGAATCTTTGTTTTTCTATAATTATTATTGCTAACTTGCAATACTTGCCATAATAATCATACAATCATAACACTTATGCTCCCACTATCATGATTATTATCATATAAGCATAACACTTATGCTTCCACTAGCTTTGACATGTATTCAGAAAACAAATGAACTTCCAGAAAACAATGCCTATTGAATTTCTGAAATTCATATTTCTAATACCAGATGCTTCGATAAGCTTTTATCTAAGCTTCTTAAATTTATACACCTTTGTCTTAGATAGCTCATATGTGTGTTTAAACAATTTAGAATTTATGTTACTAAGTTCCAAATGTTCAAACTAATTGCCAAATCTCACAATTCGAACTATGGAAAGGGATGCCGTAACCATAATCGAATGTGAGAATACAATTTTCACAATCGCTATCTTCTTAAAACCTCTCTTAGTGAAAGTATTTCCTCACAGTCATTTTCATGAAGGAGGGAATCTTATGACACTTAGATTTTATGGTGTATGAGTTCCTATCCATGTGAATTTGCCAAAACCAAGGTTTGCGACAAATCCAAACTCATATGGACTGAACTTTCTTAATCTTGATTTCTTGCCTTATGGTAACACGAGTGCCCACCATGTCTTCCAAGTAGTTTAGTAACTTGTGCTTACATATCAATGTACTTTCCATCGACTAAGGCTCTAGTATGCATTCAAATGAGAACTCATAGAACTCACATACACAATTAACTCAATTGGAATGGCATAGAAACAAAATAATGTCAGCACGACAGGTTGTAAACCTCAAGTCGTGTGCTAGTGATGATTGATAAGGTATATTCTTGATTTGTTCTTGAAACCTTTCAAGACCATTAAGACTCCCACTGACTCCTTGACATATAAGATTCTCTTGTCAAGAAACATTTCTTGACAAAGCAAATACTCAAGAGTTAGTGTAGTTCTTATCAAGACAAAACACTTCACACAATTGGTCCTAGTTGGTCTTTGTCTTATCCAAGACATCACAACTTACTAATTTTAAATGTGCAAGAATAAGAAAACCTTTTTCTAAATTCCACATTTGATGAGTGTTATAAACCTACTTAAGACTTTTCACTCAATGTCACAATCTTGACTTTAAGACTTGATATTGGAACGAAGTATGATTGACTTATTGATTTAACCATTTCTACAATTCTTGATTCCTCTTCTTAGACATGCAATTGCACTAAGACTCACTTAGAGGATCAATTGAGACATGGTTCTTAATCATTAAGACTTATCATAAAACACAATAAAAGGTACTCTCCCTTCTTCTTAGAATGGAGAAACTTTTATCTTTCTGCCTTCTTGATTCTTCTTATTCATTATGCTATTGATTGAAACTATTTCAGTTAACTCAGAATTATACTCAATCTTATAAGTATAACCATATATACTAAACTTTAGTAAATCATGACGAATATCTTTGTCACTCTTGTGGTAGACTTGATCAACGTACGACCTAGTGTACTCGATCTCCTAGTCCTTCAATTGACACTTTGCAAAAGAATTAGTCTAAGTTTCCCAAATGTGAAAGTTTTTCATTCATCATGCAATACACATTGCATGATTCCAAGTTTCTGTCCACTTGAAACTTGGGCGATGAGAAACTCTCCCTATTTGGTAAACTTTTGACATTTCCACAAATAACATAATTAAGAATCAAATCCATTTTGCTAATAATAGAAGTACACAAATATCAATTTTTCATATATTTCATTGCAAGGATAAACAAATAAGATAAAAACCAAAATTTATTTTATTCATAAAACAACGGAAAACATGTCCTTACAATGCAAAATTCAAATGAAAAACTATGTAATCATATACTCCTAACAAATCTATCATAACTTCCTAAGCTCAAAATCTGATCTTCGAATTCATGCGATCGAAATCCATTTCTTCGTGATCAGACTCATCTTGCTGTTCCATCAAACTTCCTCTCCTTTCTCTAATCCTGCAAAACATGCAAATGTAATCTTATCACATTATGAATAAAGAATAGGAATTTAAATGGAGTTAGATAGTGGATTTTATACCTGAAGTAGAGCCATACTTGTCGACTCTCCCATCTCTTAGATTCTTCAGGTCCTTCGGGCAGCTTCGTATCCATTTCCCCTTTCCTTGGCAGCAGGAACAGGTGGATTCTCCTAGATTGTCCACGGAGGCATGGTTGGTTGACTTATTGGACAAATATGCTCCATTACTTTGCCAAATCATTACTGATTCAGCAGCAATAAGCATATAAGTCAAGTCAATGAGGGTTGCGTCAAGTTTCATCATATGATACTCTCTAATGAACTTATCATATGATTCAGGGAGTGACTGAAGAACCCAGTCCACAGCCAACTTATCTGAGATAGACGTACCCAACATGATCAACCTATCAATGTGTGATTTCATCCCTAGGATGTGAGCACACACGGGTTTGCCATCTTGATGTTCCATTTCCAATAGGGATTCGGTGATCTTGAACTTTTCAAGTCTTTGATCATTAGGGCTAGGGAGAACAACGGGAGGAAGAGGAGGAAGTGAAATTAAGCTAGTCCACATTGATCTCTCACTTTGAATCAAGCTTTCACTTTCATTAGGAACACTTTTTCCTTGGGATTCGGGAATACACCGGTTAGACATCTACAAAACGGGAGAAAATTCAAGTTAAGTTGATTAGAGTCCTTAATAAAACACCCAAATGAGTCATTAAGGCTAGGATCCAACACAATATTCTACAACCTAGAAAAGGGATGCCGTAATCTAGTTGCAAAATATTTGAAGGTAGGTAAATGACGATTTACCAATTTCCACCATGAAAAACGAAAAGGAAGATTAAGTTTTAAATGAATTGAAACTCCTAGATCTTTTGAGATTCATTGAACTTTTCAATGGCATGTTTAATCTCGATTATGCCCTACTATTTGTGACTGGGATGCCGAGGATCACAAACAAGGTGTGAATAACCATACGAATCACGTGGTGCACCCAATGCTACAATCACCTAATCAATGTGCCGGTTAGCCACACACGCTCCATTGATGTATGACAAACATCGAGTCACCCTTCGCTACCAATGTCATCCCCAAATTAGTGTGTCGGTTAACCACACACGCTCCACTAACGTTTGACAAGGGTACGAAGTGTAATTCCATGGGTTAGCATACAATTTCACATTTTCCTAAAGTAACTATGATTTGGGAATTTGAAAAAAAAGCATTTAGTTACTTTGTACTTCATTATACTTATAATGGAAGGTTTCTGTCCTATCCTACCCGTTCGGCTAACGACCCTCCACTAGTCAAGAGTGCGATGGGTAAGAGTGGATACCCATTCAATCGCCATTTTATAGGCAATTTCCTTAAACACCCCTTATAGACCAGCTTCGTGAATGAGGCCTACTAACGGTAAGACTGACTGTTTACTCATACATATATATAATATTAGACTTTTAATGTTATATATAGTATAGGGTGTATTTTACACTTTTAAAATACTAGGTGGTTTAATTTAGTAAAATTATACTTTTAATTTAATTAAATGTAAACCAAAACTTAATGGGTTTATTAAATCACTTTTAATTATACACTTTAATTAATTAATAAATCATAAGGGTGTGATTTGAACTTTTTCAAATTACTAGGGTTTTAGAATTTAACATTTCAAAAATTAAACTTTTAATCAAATTTTAAATTCCAAAACTTGAGGGCAAGTTTTGAAACATTTCAAAACATTAGGGATCAAACAACAAATAATTCAAATTAAACAATTAATTTTACAATTATCTATATTTGACCTAATCTTATTTTAGTCATTAGATAATTACCAAATAATTTGAAATAATCCATATTTATCATATAAACAACCAATATTTAAAAGATTTGAAATTATCTATTGTTTTGGCAATGATAATCACTAATTTAAGATAAAAATCGGATTTTAACTTCAAAAAACGAATTAGGTATCAAATCCAAGTCAAAACAGCAGCAAAAACCCGGAATTCCCTCTGTCTGACCCCTGAACTCGCCGAGTCAGGGACTGGACTCGCCGAGTCAGGGACAGACTCGCCGAGTTCTCCACTGACTCGCCGAGTCAGGTCGGGCAGAGGCCAAAAATCGATTTTCCAACAAATAAAGCAGTTAAGCATCGCATACAACTGAAACCAATCAAGGCTCTGATACCACTGATGGGTTTTGTGCATAAGAACAATCCTATGTGCTGATACAAACCCTAATGCTTGGACCTAGGTTTCTCTATTGTACATGCTTTGAATCCAAGACTAATAAACTTAGATCTAACATATTATAAACTGAATTAGGGTTTATAGAATTACCTTTGATTGTTATATAGCAATAACAATCAATTCATTGCTTGGATTGGCCTTAGAAAGCTTAGTGCCTCAAGTGCTGCACCTCTAATGGAGTCACAAACACCATATACAACTTGGATGAAGAGGAGAAGAAAAGAGGCTGCCCAAAAACGGCTGGAAACCCTAATGGAAGACTTTTCCACGTTTTTGGGGCATAGGGGCCCTTTATATACATGTAGGCTATTAGGGTTTACAACTAGGAAACCCTAATTTGACTGCTTAGGCCCTAAGCAGCCCATGGACTCCTTAAACATATCCCTTGGACGATTTCTAATGGGCTTCCCATAGAATTCGTCCAACCTATATATTATTAGGTGATCCATAGTCCAATTATAATTATCTTATAATTACAACTTCAGTCCCCTAAGTTCAATTAATCTCTTTTAGCCACAAAATTAATTAACAATTAATTCTTGACTAATATTAATTGAACAATATGATTTCTCCTTTAATATATTATTCTCATAATATATTAATAAATCATATTTAAACCTTTCTCTTCTTAAATCATCCTACATATTGCTATGGTGAAGGCAACCCAAAAGGACCATGCTCATAATCGGGTCAAGTACATACCAAAATAGTTATGGACTTAGACACTAATCCAACAGAACCATCAAGTGCAATTATGTTATATTTAAGAATGTCTATTTTGTGAATGGTCTTCAACACAATCTCATTTAAATCAGCCAACTGTGTGACGTCGGCTATAAATTTCACTTTAACAAGAGAGAAGGAAACGTTGATGACAAAAAAAATGTCATTGTTCTGACTGCATATCGACAAAATGACATTTATGTTTTGGACATGTTCTATGTTGACAATTCCCTTCATCGTTGTTTCTTCTCTCGTGCTCAGTCTCATCTTAATCGTTTGTGAAGATTTTTGGGAATCAACTTGTAAGAGGAATTTCAAGACGCAGTTTGTCAAAGATAAATTGTGCTCAACGTGTGAACAGGGAACGAAAACCAAGTCTTCCTTCAAGCTAAAGTCTCGTTCCTCTATTATCAAACCTTTTATCTTCTCCATATGGGCCTTTTTGGATCGGTCCCGATTAAGTCAAGGACTAGGAAGAAGTATACTCTCGTTATTGTGGATGAATTTTCAAGATTTACATGGGTAGTCTTTTAAGGAATAAGAGTTGTGCTGATAATGAAATCATTGCACTCATTAAGCAATGGGAAGTTCTTTATGATCATAAAGTTAGACAATTACATAATGATCATGGAACTGAATTTAGAAATTCTTCCCTGGAAGATTTTTGCTCAATCTCATGAATCTATTAAAACTTCTCAGCTGTTAGAACTCCCTAACAAATGGCATTGCTGAAAGAAGAAATAGAACTCTCACTAAAGCTTGAATAACTATGGTCGTTGAATCTAGTCTTCCTTTGTTTCTTTGGGATTAAATTGTCAACACAACATATTATACCCAAAACCGCTCCATCATTGTTAAGCGTCATGGGAAGATTGCCTATGAGCTACGTAAGGATAGGAAACTAGAAATCTCTTACTTTCATTTGTTTGGATGTGTCTGCTACATTTTGAATCAAAGATATCAATGATCTAAGTTTGAAGCTAAAGCTAATGAAGGAGTGTTATTGGGTTACAATAGCGTGTCCAAGGCTTTCAGAGTGTTTAATCTTTCAAGACAAACTATTGAGGAAACTACTCATTTTACAGTAGATAAATACTCATTCATTCATGATCGGATTGATCATCCTTCATTCATTCTGAATGAACTTACCTTCAGTCCACCAGTCCTTGATTTTGAATTCTTACCAAATGTTACTGAGCCTATTATTCCTAATGTTGATCAAATTATCCACTCTCAATCTATCTCTGAAGATCAGCATGTCGTCTCTGAAGAAACTGAGCCATCAAATCAGGAATATTATGTTCCAAATAATTTTAATGAACGTACTAATCCTAGAATTCTTTAAGATCATCCTGAATCTCAAATCATTGTAGATGTAAATTCTGGGATTCTCACTTGTAGCAGAGTTAGCAGCAACTTCTTCATGTATGGGGATTTTTTCTTAATGATTGAACCAATGGATGTCACTAATGCCCTAAAGGAAGCTGATTGGATCAATGCTATGTAGGATGAGCTGAATGAATTTGAACATCATTGTGTGTGGAATCTTGTGCCCAAACCCCAAGGAAAAACTATCATTGGCACTCGCTGGGTGTTCAGAAACAAGATGGATGAAGATGGGATCGTTATTAGAAATAAAGCAAGACTTGTAGCCCAAAGTTTTCGTCAACTAGAAGGGTTATACTATGACAAAACATTTGCCCTCGTTGTTAGACTTGAAGCAATTCGTTTGTTTCTTGATTTTCATTCATTCATGAACTTCAAAGTCTATCAAATGGATGTTAAGACTACCTTTTTACATGGGAATCTTCAAGAAGAAGTCTTCGTAAAGCAACCTACAGGGTTTAAAAATGAAGAATTTCCTAATCATGTATATCGTCTTGATAAAGTTGTATATGGTTTGAAGGAGGCACCAAGAGCATGGTATGAAACATTGGAGAGTTATCTTCTGGATAGTGGATATAAACATGGAAAAAATGAAATTACCCTGTTTATCAAGCATTCAGGATCTCACATCATTCTTTCTCAAGTGTATGTCGATGATTTCATTTTCGGGGTCCACTAACGAGAAAATAAGTTCTGAATTCACTGAGGTCATGGCTAAGAAATTTGAGATAAGCATGATGGGCAAACTAACTTTATTTTTAGGTCTATAGGTTAAACAACTTACTGATGGGATTTTTGTTTTTCAAGCTAAATACATTACATAAATGCAGAAGAAATTTGGTTTTTCTGATAGCAAAACAGCAAAGACTCCAATGTGCATATCAGTGTCGATTGCCACTGATCTAAATGGCACTGATGTGAATGTAACCCTGTATCGAGGAATGATAGATTCACTGCTCTATCTTACTGCTAGCCGTCTTGACATTATGTTTGCTACCATATTGGGCGCTCATTATCAAGCCAATCCTAAGGAATCTCATATTCTCGCTGTGAAAAGAATCTTTTGTTACTTAAAGAATACCCAATCTTAAATTATGGTATCCCCACAACTCTGAGTTCAAGCTAGTGGGATACACTGACTCAGATCATGGTGGATGTGGCATTGATCACAAGAGTACTTGAGGAGGGGCTCAAATGTTAGGAAATAGATTGGTGAGTTAGTCTAGCAAGAAGCAAACATCAGTGGCTTGCTCTATCTCTAAAGCTGAATATGTAGTCACTGGAAGGTGTTGTGCTCAGATTCTAAGGATTCATAATCAGCTCTTAGATTATGGTCTAAACTTCTCAAAGACTCCTATATGTTGCAACAACACCAATGCCATTCAGATGATACAGAATCCAATGCATCATTCCAAAACCAAGCACATCAACATCCGTCATCACTTCATCAGGGACATTGTTTAAAAAGGAAAAGTGGAACTGTTCTACATCCCATCCACTGATCAACTGTAACGCCCCGATTCTCAGGTATTGGTTTAATGTGTGAGTTTCTTGATTTCAAGGGCTACTCGACGAGTTGAGTGCCCTACTCGTCGAGTAGCAGCGAGTTGGTCCACGTATTTTAATGACCTACTCGCCGAGTCCAAGAAGGGAATCGACGAGTAGGAGCAGGCAGATGAAACCCTAAATCTCAGGGTTTTGCACCATATTTAAAGGATCATTGTGTTGGATTACTGTCTAAGTCCATAACTATTTTGGTATGTACTTGACCCGATGGTGCATGGTCCTTTTGGGTTGCCTTCACCAAAGGAACTTGATTGGAGAAATAAATAGAGAGAGAGGTTATTATGATTTATTAATATGTTATAAGAATAATATATTAAAGGAGAAATCATATTTGTTTAATTAATATTGGTCAATAATTAATTAAGAATTAATTTTTTGATCAAATGTAATTAATTAAACTAGAGGGGCTGAATTGTAATTATGTGATAGTTACAAAATAAGGTAAGGATTATCTTATTAATAGGTTGGACGAATTTAAGGTGATAAGGCCTTAGAATTCGACTATGATAAGGATTCAAGGATTATCTTATGGGTTGCTTGGTGGACAAGCAACTAGATAAGGATAATGACTGAAACCCTATCTATACACCTATATAAACACCCCTTCACTCATGAATTCGGCCAGACCTTCCCTAAGGCTTTTTAGGAACAAATTCAATACCTCCCCTCTCTCCTCATACCTTCTCCATTTGCTCTTGGTGTTTGTGAACCATTAGAGGAGTGACACTTGTCACTCTAAGCCTTCCAAAGTCAATTCAAGGAGGAATTGGGATTGTTATTGCTACATAACAATCAAGGTAATATCATAAACCTAATTATATGTTAATATCGATTTCCATATGCTAGAATTAGGTTTTATAGTCTTGGATTCAAAGCATGTACAATAGAGAAACCTAGATCCAAGCATTAGGGTTTGTATGAGCACATAGGATGTCTTATGACTAAAACCCATTAGTGGTATCAGAGCCTAGCTTGGTTTCAATTGTATTCATGCATTGTATAACTGGAAAATTCATTTTTTTGGGTTTCTGGAGGCTAGACTCGCCGAGTCCAAGGTGACTCGACGAGTCCAGGCTTGACTCGACGAGTCAACTCGTCAGATGGAGGTTATCTCGGGATTTCTTGCTGTTTTTGCATTGGGATAGTTACCTTATCATGATAGATCAATATTAATCCAATTATATGATATATTTGACTATAATTTTGATCTAATTGAAGATATTTATCAATTAATAAGATAATTGTTTCCTTATAAGATAATTGATTAATTATTTTGACTAAATTGATAAATTGTTTTGCAAGAAATCATTAAATAAATCAAATATGGATAATTATGTGATTAAATGTTAATTAAGATTATTTGTTATTTGATCCTTGTTGTTATGAAAAGTTTCATATTTTCCCCTTAGGTTTGTTAGTTTAAATTTGAACCCAAAGGTTTTGTTGTTTTGAAATTTAAATAGTTGAAACCCAAATGTTTTGAAAAAGGTTTCAAAACTTGCCCTCAAGTTTTGGAATTTAAATTTTGATTAATAGTTTAATTTTGATGCATATTTAAATTCTAAACCCTAATGTTTTGAAATGTTTCAAAACTTGCCCTCAAGTTTTGGAATTTAAAAGTTGATTAAAAGTTTAATTAGGAATGTTAAATTCTAAAACTCTAGTATTGTTTTGAAAAAGTTCAAATCACACCCTTATGGTTTTATTAATTAATTAAGGAGTATAATTAAAAGTGGTTTAATAAATCCATAAAAGTTTAGGTTTAAAATTTAATTGAATTAAAAGTATAATTGTTAAATTTGACCACCTAATATTTTAAAAGTGTAAAATACACCCTATACTATATATATATATATATATATATATATATATATAACATTAAAAGTCTAATATTATATATATATATGTATGAGTAAAAGTCAGTCTTACCGTTAGTAGGCCTCATTCATGAAGCTGGTCTATAAGGGGTGTTTAAGGAAATTGCCTATAAAATGGCGATTGAATGGGTATCCACTCTTACCCACCGCACTCTTGACTAGTGGAGGGCCGTTAGCCGAACGGGTAGGATAGGACGAAACCTTCCATTATAAGTATAATGAATTATAAAAGTAACTAAATGTTTTTAAAAATTCCCAATCTTAGTTACTTAGGCAAAAGTGAATTGATGCAATTCCATGAAATTACACTTTGTGCCCTTGCGAAGACGTTAGTGGAGCGTGTGTGGTTTACCGGCACATTAAATGGTTCTAAACAAAGGTAGCAAAGGGTGACTCAATGTTTGTCATAGTTCGGTGGAGCGTGTGTGGTTTACCGGCACATCGAATAGGTGACTCTAACATGTTGGGGCACCATGTAGTTTGCATGGTTATTCACACCCACTTTGTGATCCTCGGTATCCCAGTCACAAACGAGAGGGGCATATCGAGATTTAAACATGCCATTGAAATGTTCAATGAATCTCAAAGGATCTAGGAGTTTTCATAGATTTAAAACTTAAATTTCTTTTTCATTTTTCATGGTGGAAATTAGTGAATCTTCATTCACTTACCTTCAAATGTTCTGCAATTAGGGTTACGACATCCCTCTCCCGAGTTGTAGAATATTGTGTTGGGTCCTAGCCTTAGTATCTCATTTCGGTGATTTACTAAGGACTCAATCAATCAACTAACTTGAATTTATTTTCTCCCGTTTTGTTGATGTCAAAGTTTGACAACTATGGTCTTCCCAAATCCCATGGAACAAGCATTCCAAATGAAGATGATATTCCACGATTTGATCGAGGAACAAGAGATCATGCTTCACTTCCTCCTCCTCCTCCTCCAATTATTCTCCCTAACCCACAAGTTCAAAGGCTTGAAAAGTTCAAGATCACTCAAGCCCTTTTGGCAAGTAAACATAAAGAAGGAAAGCCGGTGTGTGCACACGTCCTAGGGATGAAGTCACACATTGATAGGTTAAGAATGTTGGGATTCGTTGTCTGTGAGGAAATGGCTGTTGATTGGGTTCTTCAGTCACTTCCTAACTCATATAGTGAGTTCGTAAGAGAGTACTATATGATGAACTACGACGTGACCCTTATAGATCTCACCTATATGCTTATTGCTGCTGAATCAGCAATGATTTGGCGCAATAGAAAAACAAAGTTGATTGGTGAATCTGCCTTCAAGACCTCTATGGATATAGACAATGGCAACGAAAGACATGTTATGATCGAAAAGTTTGATCATAAGAGAAAGGCAATGTCTGAAGTAGTTCCATGTGTTGTTCCAAAAGAGTCGATTTGCTTTTATTGCCAAGAGAAGGGGCATTGGAGACAAAGCTGCCCTATTTACCTAAGAGATCTAAGAGATGGGAGAGTCAAAACGTATGGCTTTGCTTTAGGTAAAATCCATTGACTAACTCTTTTAAGCTTCTATTCTAGATTCTTAATACATAATGTGATAAGATTACAATTGATGTTTTGTAGGATCGAAGAAAAGAAAGGGAGCTTAAAGGAAGAAGTGAGCAGAATCTAACCATGAAGGAATGGATTTCGATCGCATTTCTCGAAGATTAGATTCTTAAGCTACTACTTAGAGTTAGAGTTAGATTGATAAGAAAGATGTATTAGCATAAGTTTTTCAATGAGTTGCATTGTAAGGACAAATTTTTCCGCAATAAAAATAAAATTTGATTTTAAATTTTATTTATTTATCCTTACAATGGTGTGTATGAAAAATTGATGTTAAAATGTTTCTATTATTAGCAATAATGGATTTGGTTCTTATTATGTTATTTATGGAAAGTCGAGAATTTACCAAATAGGGATAGTTTCTCATCGCCCAAGGTTCAATTGGACAGAAACTTGGAATCATGCAACTTGGTTGCACGATGAATGGGAAATTTCATATTTGGAAATTAGACTAATTCATTGACAAAGTGTCAAGTGAAGGACTAGGAGATCGAGTACACAAAGTTGTGTACTGATCAAGTTCACCATAAGAGTAACAAAGATATTCGTCATGATTTACTAAAAACTTAGTAAATATGATTATACTTACAAGATTAAGTGTAATTCTGAATTGATTAAAGGGTTTAGATCAATAGCAGAAAGAATAAGAAGAATCAAGTAGGCAGAAAGATAACAGGTTCTCCATTCTAAGAAGAAGGGAGAGTAGCTATTATGCTTTATGATAGGTCTTAATGATTAAGAACCATATCTCAATTGATCCTCTAAGTGAGTCTTAGTACAATTGTATCTCTAAGAAGAGGAATCAAGAATTGAAGAAATGGTTAAATCAAGAAGTCAATCATACTTCGTTCCAATAACAAGTCTTAAAGTTAAGATTGTGACATTGAGTGAAAAGTATTAAAAAGGTTTGTAACATTAATCAAATGTGGAAAGTTGTGATGTCTTGGATAAGACAAAGACCAACTAGGACCAATTTATGAAGAGTTTTGATAAAAACTACACTAACTCTTGAATATTTGTTTGTCAAGAAATGGTTATTGACAAGAGAATCTTATATGTCAAGGAGTCAGTGGGAGTCTTAATGGTCTTGAAAGGTTTCAAGAACAAATCAAATAAACCTTATCGATCATCACTAGCACACGAGTTGAGGTTTACAACCTATCGTGATGACATTATTTTGTTTATGTGCCAATCCAATCGAGTTAATTATGCATGTGAGTTCTATGAGTTCTCATTTTGAACGCATAAAAGGCAAATCACCTTAATCAATGAAAGGTACATTGATAGGAAAAGGTGAGCTGCTTAACTACTTGGAAGACATGGTGGGCAGCTGTGCTACCATAAGGCAAGAAATCAAGATTAAGAAAGTTCGGTCCATATGAGTTTGAATTTTTCGTAAACTTTAGTTTTGAAAAATTCACATGGATAGGAACAAATACACCGTTTAAATCTAAGTGTCATAAGATTTCCTCCTTCATGAAAATGATTGTGAGGAAATGCTTTCACTAAGAAAGATTTTAAGAAGATAGTGATTGTAAAATTGCATTCTCGAATTCAATTATGGTTATGGTATCCCTTTCCATAATTTGAATTGTGAGGTTTGGCAATTGTTTAGACACACATATGAACTATCTAAGGCAAAGGTGTATAAGTTTCAAGAAGCCTTGATAAAAGATTATCAAAGCATTATGTATTGGAAACATGAAGTTAAGAAATTCAATAAGCATTGTTTTTCTGAAAGTTAAGCTGTTTCTAAATACATGTCAAAGCTAGTGGGAGCATAAGTGTTATGATAGTGGGAGCATAAATGTTATGATTGTATGATTATTGAGGCACGTATTGCAAGTTTGCAATATTAATTATAGAAAACAAGAGTTATACCTTGCAAAGTCGTAAGGGTTGTTTTGCTATAATTAAGGGAGAGAATATTATGCTTCATTTCAAATCTAAAGGCTTAGGTTGTGGAATGTTAATAAATTTAGTCAAAGGAACATAATGTGTTCTTAAAATTTCGATTATGATTACGCCATTCCTTTTCACAATTCGATTTTTGAGAACATAGCAAATAAAACATTATGCGTCGTGTCCCATACGCTTCGGGTATAGGATCGATTGCAAATGCTTTAATGTTTGACCATTCTAAAATTTTCCAAATGTCAAGCGCATTTAGAGGGAAAAGGGACTAGAATTGGTTTTGACGAAAATAATTAAACAACTATCAAAGGACAATCCAAAGTTCGACGAGGATTGGTTGCTTGTGAGTAGTTGGAAGTATAGTATTAGAAAATATGGAAATGTTTCCATATTGGATGGACCATATCGACTCTATTATGAATAGAAAAGATTCTATTAAGAATGAGTTGTCATATGGAACATATGGAAGTGTGTCCATATTGGGAATTGAATATTGAGAAATCTATGACTAGATTAGAAACTTCTATGCAAAAGGATGTTCAAAGAACATACTTTGAGTGAGAGACATCACGTCTATGGAATTGTCTTGTAACAATCTCCGATAGAGGACTTTGTAATATCATTGGCAATAGTCTTTGTAACTTTGGTGTAGTGACATTACAAAAGAGATCATTGCATAAAATGTTAGAATCTAGCATATTCTATAAGTAGCAAGAATTTGATATTCTTTCACTTATGAAAAGGATTTGGAGTTGTGAAATGAGAATGATTAGAAATGTGTTCAATGTGATCTATTTCACGAAGTAAGAACCATAGATAAACATTGTGTGCATGCTAAGAGCATGGGACAAGTGTAATAATTCAAGTAAGAAGTTGATTACCCGAAACGACAAATAATGAGTAATCGATATGGTGATAAATAAAAGGCGTTTTATTTATACTCAAAGGTTTGAGGCCATATGGGATTAGTATTATTCTTGTGTTTCACATTTGCATGTTTTGACTTCCAGAATAATTGAGTTTATTAAGAATAATCGAATTATTCGAACGGGCCACAGTCGTTCATATGTTGGAAGTAGATATGAATGAAGACTGTCGTGAATTGGTGTGTGGATTGTCTAAAGAGCATTAGACATAAGCAAATGTTTGCTGCAACGTTCATGAGTGCTTATGAATATGATTTGAGCATTAGATTAAACCCACGCTCACTTGGATCACTCCATGAATTGTATCACGAGTGATTGGTGAGACGATAACATCTTTTATTCTTGAAACCGAGATGTGTGAGTTGTATCTTGCAAATCGGTTGCACATTGATAATATGTAAACGCACTAGTAACTTGGTGTTATAAAACATATTGTTGTGTGTGATTCGGTGAGTAAGTGCAAGCAAGCATTGTATCAAAGTTTATCCGTTCCTTTTATCCAAAGTAGGATAAAAGAGATATCTTTGGGCCCCTCGATGATTTAGTGATGACAAACGTAAATGCTCGGCTGGGCTAGGGCTAATTTGATTTGTTCAACTAGTCTGTCGTCATAAATCAGAATTCGAGAAATAGTACAAAGAGAATGATTTGAAATCATGTCTCATACGATATCAAGAATGGAGGAATATATGATCCCTTATCTAAGGACACGCGTATCTGATATGTTCAGAGTTGA